>NC_083111.1:69619199-70219199 GCF_949774975.1 Lagenorhynchus albirostris | reverse complement strand
CCTAGATTCCATACATGTGGAAGCAGGAGAAGGCGTAAGCTGCAAACAAACATCTGATGCGGTACTTTCGACTCGTAAGCTGTGTTCTGTCTCCAGTTCAATGCCGGAAGAGGAGCATTTCAAAGACAAAGAATGGAAGCATGAAGCAGTTAGCAAGAGTAAATTGTCGGAACTGCTGGCAGCAGATAGGCCACGAGCATCAGGCCAGCAACCCGGGGTGTCTCTGATGTTTCTGGGAATAGAAGTTTATCTTAAACCTAAAAAGAAAAGAGGCAGGGCAAGAATGTGAACCCAGATCTCTCTGACTATTAGAGCCTAAGTCCTCTGTAACATCCCAGTTCTACTCGCATGGATTCGTAGATGTAGATATAAAGATCACGAGATGTAACATACAATACCAACTGCATGGTACGTCTCTGTGCCTATCCTAAGTATAGGGTAGTGGTTAAGAATATGGGCTTCAGACTCGGCCAGACCTGGCCTCACATTCTTGCTCTACCACTTAGCAACTCTAAAGTTCAAGAGAGAGAGAAAGTCAGATGGATACATCACATAATAGAAAGTTTATGTAAACGCACACATACACATATACACACTCACAATAGATTCACTGCGCAAGCGTACCTTAGAGAACATCCAATACAATGTCCTTACTTAGCAGTTGAGAAAGCCAACACTGGCTGGAAGGAAGACCACCAGGGAGGGAGCGCTGGGGGCATCAGACCCCCCACTCCGGTGCTCTTTCCAGAGCCACACCCCAGTCTACCTCCCTCTATAAATGTGCTCAAGTTTTCAAATGGTGACTCCCCAAATCAAAGGAAATGGCCGCCCCAGATAAAGCAGATCTTTGCAAAGAAAGAATGTCCATCGCATTCTGAGATTTTCCTCTATCTGCCCATTTGCAGAGGTCACAAGAGGGGCAGGGGAATGATCTCATGACGTGACTCCTGGGTCTCCACACCCAAGAATGCAGGAAGGTTTAAATACATCAGACTGCAGGCAAGAATGCAGACAGGCTCCCCGACATGTTCTGTGCTTTTTGTTTTTTTCCCTGATGGATATCATCAGCTGTCCTGTTGCTAAGAGACGGGAGTGGGTGGGAAAGGCCAACAGCCATATTTTTCAAATTTATCTACAAAACCGGTTGTGCCTCTGCTCTCTCCAGGGATTCGGCTTTCTTAAGAACAGGATATTACAACCCGACAGACAGAGAGAGTGAGAGGACTCTTTTTCGAGAAATGGACGGAGCTTTTCCTGGACCTTCAATGTCATCCAGCAGAGTCCTGGGAGCTGCCAATTACCGGTCTGATGCAATGTTTGGGAAAGAGCCGCAGAGTACACATGACTCAACAGAATATTCTGATTTACATTCCTATCTCTCGGGAAGTTTCACTTATCAGCACCAACAAGTGCTGCTGGGTCGGTAAGAGCTCTGGGCTGAGTTTGTCATCGGAGAATTAAAAGGAATTAAAAAGACAAGAAGAGGTTGTGGGAAGGTGAGTATTTGAATCACTCTGGGACTTTCCTTTTTGGTTACATTCCAATCGGACAGACCCAAACCTGGAAGAGTTATTCTATTGCTCAATGTCAAAAACATTCGACTGGAATGCAGGACATGTGAACTTGGACACCCCCTGCAGCTTCCCTGTGTGGCCCAGTAGGCTGCATCCACTCTAAACACACTGGTCAGGAGAGCAGAGGCAGAGCCCAGGGCACATTTCATATAAAAAAGGCAGGGACCCAAAAGCTAAGCTCTCAACAGCATTCCTCCCCCTAGGCCTTTGTACCGACCCACAATACACTCTGATGAGCCCAGCAGAGATGGAAAAGGAGCCCTTGGGAACAGGTTGGCAGATTTTTTGGTCCTTAGAAGAAAGCAAGAATGTGAATTAACTTCCTCCTTCTCTGGGTTTGTACTTGGCCATACGAGCCAGAAAAAAACTTTTTGTTTGCAAAAAGAAAAAAACAAAACAAAAAAATCTGCCACAATCGCTTATTGCCAAAGAACTCTAAGAGCAACATATAAGGGCACCTAATTCCCCATTCTGCCCCCTGCCCGTGGACCCCTCCCATCTTGGCTTAAATAGTCAAGGTAGCAATCCTTGTCACACTAGTATAAATGAGAATGTAACTCAATGTACCCAAAAAACCCATTTAGACTTTGCAGCATGTTCCAGAGCTCAGTGCCCCAGACGCTTGGCAGAACCTTCCGAGTAACTACATACAAATCACAGCATCCTCCTTTCCACCTCTAAAACTAGTACAGAAAAAAAGGAAGGCATCACAAGCTCTGTGTCATCAGCAACAGAGAACAATGGAGTTGAGTGCAGGGTGCAGTGTGTGAGGGTCAGGGGTACACAAGTTCTAGAAAATAAAAATACTTAACCTAAATCAAATGCTTACTGTGAAAAGGCAGATGGCAAGAACTTGATGGCTGTATCCTATTTAATTTTCACAACAACCGATGAGGTATCTACAATACCTTTTCAGATTTGCCACTCCCTAGGACAGACTAGTCAAAATAGCCTTGGAAGTCCCCACTACACAGAAGGTGAAAACTTACTGCTAAAGAGGGGTGATTATCCAGGCCAGCTGTCACAGATGATGCAATCTTTCACATAGGACAGCAATTAGCTGAAATAAATCCCAAACCACTGTTACCCTCAATCCCTAATTGCCCATCTGGGTTTGCAGTTTTTGTCAACCAAAAAGACACTTGGAGTAGCAAGTGAAAGGGCTGTTCAAAGAAGATTTTAGAATGAAGTGAAGCGTCTCTTTCTGGAAGACTGACAGGTGGGCAAGATACCAGGCAGCCAGCCAAGCTGAGTGAGACTAAAGGCAGGATGTCCATAATTGAGCTGGTTGCCCTTTAACCTCTGGAGCTGGGGAGAAGGAGGTGGAGGTGGGAGGGGTCACGAGATTGGACTGCGATAACACTGACCTCAAGACAGATCCCACTGCTGTTTTGGTTATGGACTGACGGTGTGACACGGACATTTTATTTATGGAGGCATCAGAATGCAGTGGCCTGGGCACCAGCCACCATGTTTCTCCCACACAGTCTATAAAACTCATTGTGTAAAGTCATTTCCCCCTTGTGGGAAAAAAAGGGTTGAACCAAATGATGGCATTCAAAGCCACGGTTATAATCCTTATTAAGGCATTCATGAGTTATCTATCACAAGATAAGGTCTGATCATATTGACATATCATCAATAGATAAAACAATGAGTCACACTGATATCTAGATTTATATTTTGAGAAGGCAATAAAAGAGTGTTTCAGATTCTCCCTTGCTTTGCCCAGAACGTAAAAACTAATGCCATTCTCACAATAGATGCCCCTTAAATAGAAAGATGCTTTGTCATGGGTGGAAGAGAATGGTGATCACTGCGAAGTTAAACTTTAATATTGTTTACTGAGGCTTTAGGAAAATGGCCAAAAGGAAGTGGTCAGCATCCTATTCCTAGCACCCAGCACAGTGCAAATCACGTAGCAGTTGCTGAGTAAATCTTTGCTGAGTAAATCAGTGGCTCAAAGGAACTCAATTAGACGGAGTAAAAGGAGATCTTTCTCCAATGAATATTTGGGATTTTGTCCATTTAGGACAACTTGAGCCAGTCAATCCATCCAGGCCATGACTTTCATCCCCACAGTCTTGCCCCCTCATCCTGTATTTCCTAGGTTGGTTAATGGTGCTTCCCCTCTATGAAATGCTCTTCCCCCACACTGGCGTGGCAAACTCCTACTCCTACTTTGAAAACCTTCTCAAATATTCCCCCTACTGAAAGCCTGTTCCTGCTGCAGCTCTAAGGACAACTGATGGCTTCCTCTTTTGTCTGCACTTTGATATATAGCACAGAGCACAGTGCCTGGCAGACAGAGCCACCTCAATACATTTTGATTAATAAGCAAATGAATAAATAAATGGTCAGCAAGAATACAGACAACTGGGGCTTCCCTGGTGGCACAGTGGTTGAGAATCTGCCTGCCAATGCAGGGGACATGGGTTTGAGCCCTGGTCTGGGAGGATCCCACATGCTGCGGAACAACCAGGCCCGTGCGCCACAACTACTGAGCCTGCGCATCTGGAGCCTGTGCTCCGCAACAAGAGAGGCCACGATAGTGAGAGGCCCGTGCACCGCAATGAAGAGTGGCCCCCACTCGCCGCAACTAGAGAAAGCCCGTGCGCAGCAACGAAGACCCAATACAGCAAAAATAAATTAATTAATTAATAAACTCCTACCCCCAACATCTTTAAAAAAAAAATCCACTGTTGTTCCCTGCTTTTAAAAAAAAAAAATACAGACAACCGAAGTAAATCAGTCTACAGCAATTAGATTCCTACGATGTATAAGGCACTGTGCCCCTGCCTTTAGCTAGAATCACATTTCACAGAAAACGTTTTGGAGGAGGTGGGTAGGGGAAAAATCTAGAAAATGAAAATCCATGTAGCTTTTGTTGTACTCCCAACAGCCCTCAGACTATTTGGATTGAGCCCAATTAATAACATTCTCTAAAACTGAGTATCCAAAAGGGACATTAACGCCAATATCACCCCTTAAATATTAACCATGTTAAAGTACAGTATCCAACACCATCTCTGAAGGACTTCTACCCACGCTCAAAAGAAAAGACAAAGCAGAAGCAACTACCTTCCTCCTCCGGAGACAGTATATGTTTTCAAATAATGTTGGTCATTTTCACAAGTCCCTTTGACTCATGGAATTTGTCATCCAGACACATATTTCCTCCTGGGCCTGTCCCATTTCCCCTTGGATGGGGAAGGATCATTCTAGCCAAAGGGGCCAAGTCCTTCAGGAGACAGATCTGGTCTAGGGTAGTAACCTCCAAAGCAGAAGCTCAAGGACCAGAGCTAGAAGAAGTGGTGGCCATGCAGAAAAGTCAGAATATCAAGGGGCTTCCAGCCATTTCCAAATTCAGTGGGCATCCACCCCACACAGGAAAGTTGTGGGGAAGCAACGGAGACAGTGGGACCTCTTCTTCTCTTTGCCAGAATTTTATTCTCTTCATGAAAGTTCTGTGAACATTCAGGTCACAGAACATTCGTGCTTCTGGTGAGGAAGTATATATGTCTGAATACGTACATTTCAAATCCCCAGGAAAATGTCGTGAAGGGCACACATGAAACTTGTCACTGTGCTTTTCTCTGGAGGGATTGATGGGTGACCAAAAGGAATTTTTACTATCTACTCCAGATGCTGCTGCCTAGTTTGATTTTTTTTCAACACAAACACCTATCAATTTTGAAATTTTAAAAAATTAATAGGGCTTCCCTGGTGGCGCAGTGGTTGAGAGTCCGCTTGCCGATGCAGGGGACACGAGTTCGTGCCCTGGTCTGGGAAGATCCCACGTGCCGCGGAGCGGCTGGGCCCGTGAGCCATGGCCGCTGGGCCTGGGCGTCCAGAGCCTGTGCTCCGCAACGGGAGAGGCCACAACAGTGAGAGGCCCGTGTACCGCAAAGGAAAAAAAAAAAAATTAATAAAGTTGTCAAAATGGGGATAAATGGTCGGTTTGGGACGGTTTGACCTCAAAGGCTTTCTTTCTCCCTGGCAGCTCTGAGTTTCTGTTCTGTATGATTTTCCCACCCTAGTCATGGAGCCTCTGGGGGCACAGATTCTCTTGCATTTCAACATTTACCAGATCTCTTAGGAGGGAATGGGGGGCTCACAGGGAAGAGAAGATGCTGGCTCAAACTGGTCCCAGCACCGGGTTGAGTCTTTCATGATCTCATTTTGATCCTCCTAGAACCTCCAGAACCTATGTACTACTGGCTGCATTCTGAGGATGAAGTTCAGAGACTTCATTAACATGCTCGGGCCACACAGTGACAGAGCAGGAATTAGAACTCAGAACTGCCAGGCATCCCAGCTCCTGCTGCTGCAATGTGCTCCTCACTCAGTTCTAATGGCCACCGTCCCTCAGCTTCTCCTAGGAGTCCTGGCCGGCCAATGACATCCCCACTAGACCAGTCCTGGCCTCTCCACTCACCCACTCTCACATCAGAAGTCACTCTTTCCAGATGAGTTGAGAAGGAAAATGCAAAGCTCATGCACTTTACTACCCCTGGGGCTCCGGCGTGTGAAGCCAGTTCAATCAGCAACTTCTCACTACAAGGCTTATTCTTGGACTTCCTCATCGTTCATGGTATGATTTGAATGCCCAGGTTTCTCATCCACCTGTCTGCTCCATAATAAGTTCACTCATGTCCAAAAAAAAAAAAAAAGAAAAGAAAAAGAACAAGTAGAGGATAGAGGAGACATGACCAGTATGAAAATGTCTGGGGGGTTTTAGTCAAAGTTGGTCCAGAATGAGTCAGCAGGGAGATGTGGATGACAGGAGAACAAATTTGAACTTCAGCAACATTAAAAGGACTAAAGTACCAAGAACGGAGAAAGTAATCCAGCTCCTTTATGTAGCACAAGGGCAAGTTTCTTGAGCCTCAGTTTACTTGTTTGTGGAATGGAGCTCATGACAAAGAACAAGCAAGTAAATTGCTTAGCAGAGCACATAGGAATCCCTCCAGAAACAAAGCCCTCTTTCTCATTTTCTCAACAACATTAAGAGAAGGTACTATTAGTCTATTTTACAAATTAGGAAATGAAGGTGACAAAGCGGCAGAAAATGACTAAGACGAGGTCTGCCTGACTCTGAAGTCCGTTTTCATAACCACTAAGCTGTACTTCCTCCTCCAATAGAAAATTTAGAACAAAAAGAAAATCCCCAGAATCTCATGACCCAGGAGATAAACGCTTTGACTCTTTTAAACACTTTTAGATTTTCTTCTGCACATTCGTAACTATTATTGTTCAAAGTCGAACAATAATACGTTCTATTTTATAACTAGCTTTTTTACATTTGCCAGGACGTATTATAACCCTACTTCCAGGTCAATCGACATTTATTCCTGTAGTCATTCTTGATGGCTCCTTAGTATCTGTTCATATGAACGGTGAACATGCTGTAATCTAGTCAACCACCATCACCGGTATTTAAGTGGTTACGTTAAGTTTTTCACAAATGTAACCAACGCTGCAGTAAGCATCCTTGTAGCTAAGTCTTTCTTTTAACTATTATTGTTAAGGTTGTATAGAAGCACTGGGGCTGGTTCTAGGTTAGCAATTGGGTGGATAATGAGACTTTATGCCCTGTTCCCTGAGAAAAGTGTGGAGGGACTGACGGGTGTCATCCTACCTAGAGAGGTCAGATTCCAGAGGCAAGAGTGGGAACAGGACCACTGTCGTCCGATGGCTGGGGAGGTGCCTTTGGCACCGCGACTGAGCTTTCTCTAGTGATCTTGAGCGAGTAGGACCACAGGGCAGTAGAATTGTGCTGACTGTGCAAAAGCACTTCTCCACAAACTCAATTGTCAAAGGACGTGTTAATCAATCTGCCTCAAGAAATGACAAGTTCCCCAAGATGTAAGAAGCTCAGTTTCATGCTGACCTCCCTCATTCCTCAGGGATGTTATAGAAGAAAGTAATCAGTCCTCGTTTTAGGATTGCCTGAATTTGGAAAATCTAAACTCCGTCTCTGACTTACCAACTTACAGTTAAAGTTGGGAACCTACTAAAAACCAAGCACTTTACAAACATATCTTGTTTAATTCACAGAGTGCTCTAATAAGGAATGGAGCACAAGGAGATAAACTAACTTACTTCAATGAACACCACTGGTAAGTCCCGGGAATTCAAAGTTAGATTTTTCTGATACTAAAACCCTTGCAGTCAGATATAGTGATTAAAAGAAGATTAAAAGAATGGCTTTTAGAGGAAAACAGACTTGGGCTCAAGAATATTCCTTCACTTAATAATAAAGTTTGCATACTTTGTTCAGTAAAGTATTAATTCTTCTCTAAAATGAGCCCATCTATGTTATCCATGAAGACTTTTGAGCTCCCCAGCTTCCTGAGACGAAGTCTGTAACACACTAATACACTTCATTCATTCATTCACTGCTGGGCCCTGGACTAGGTGCCGTGACTGTAATGAATGACCAATATGGTGGTAGAGCCTGGCCTAATGGAGCTTCCAGCTTCGTGGAGAAGACAGATCCTAACATGGGACAATAGTCAAGGGTGGAGAGGCTACTGTAGGGAAAAGCAAGGTGCTGTGGGAACACATTGCAGGCACCTCACTTTGTCAAGGGGAGTGAGGGTAAG
The DNA here is from genome assembly GCF_949774975.1 of Lagenorhynchus albirostris. Classification (NCBI taxonomy): domain Eukaryota; kingdom Metazoa; phylum Chordata; class Mammalia; order Artiodactyla; family Delphinidae; genus Lagenorhynchus; species Lagenorhynchus albirostris. Next base: position 70,211,017 of record NC_083111.1, on the reverse strand, counting down.
TTTCATAAACGGATGTTCTCTAAGCTGATCCCTACAGGAAGAGGAGGTGGTGACAGAGAACAAGGTACTGCGTGAGCAGAATTACTTAAGGGATAAGCATGAGGGAGTGAGAGGTCATGGTAAGGCTGGAAAGCTTACCATGAGCCCCTCAAGCTTACAGCAAGAGCCCCTGTAAGTTCAATTAGACTTCACCTTGAGGGCGATGGGGCTCCACAGTGCAGGGTTCGAGCCAAGAAGGAATAGAAAGAGACTGACATTCAGAGAGCTCACTGGGGTACATGAGTGGACTAAGGGGGGCAAGCCTGGAGGCAGAGGCTTCAGGGAGAGCTTCACTCCAGAGCGCCCGGGTGCACAGAGATTTTCTTTCTGAATTCTGTGTAGAGCTTAACGTGTTCGTTTCCACTAGGATGTTAAAAGGCCAAACCAAGAAATATTTTGGTGTCAGACTCCTTTATCCTTCTTTGGTTCCACAATGCTTAAATCATAGCAATTCAGAAGACTCCCTTGGTAAACAGAGCAGAATGTTTCCAATTTCTGGTCCCAAAGGCACACCTCCACGGAGCCTCAGCCTCAAGCCAGTGCAGGAGACGGAGAGGGAGGGAAAGCTGGAAGAATCAGGAAAACCAGTTCTTAATAATAATAGGTCTCCTCCATCTAATAACAGCTCTGGTTCACAGAGCACTTTCACAGACATTCTCACAGTCAATGGGGAGTCGGGGGAGGAGGGAACCGGGCAATTAGCATTAGCCCCACCCTTTCAAATAGGCCCACTGGAGATTACAAAACCGGTGAGTAGTGGGGCTGGGAATGCAAGTTTTCTGACTCTCACTTCACTGCCTCAGCTCCCTCCCTTAGAGCTATTTTTTGGAAGGTGAGAATGGTTGTTCAACAGCGTCTGTGTGCCCATTACCTCCTAACAATGGGGAAGTCAAGGCTAGGAAAGGACGCCTGGGTGGATGGGGCACAAAACAGGACAGTTTTGAATGCCATGGGCAGGGGATACTAATAAGGAAGCGTGCTCTCAGTGTGTGTCCGGGCTGGGGGCGAGCTGGGTGTACCAGAGGCAGGAAAATGCTAGCATGTGTCTATGCCCAATGGGATTGCGTTAGGGCGAAGAATGGGGAAAGGAAAGAAGAGTAGGAACTCCACACAAGAGTCAGGGGCTGCTGGACGGATGAGCCCTTCAGCAGGGTCTGAAAGACCATCTGGAAGGCAGGAAGCAAAAGCAAATTCCACAAACAGCCCCACCGTTTTTGAGCAAAGGGCATTCAGGTAAAGGGTGCTCGCTCTGGCGCTTGTTCGGGTCACCAAAGAGCTGATATGAAGCAAGACCCGAGGCTCTGTGTCTGGACAACCCGGTTGAAATCCACAGAGCAGAAACTAGCTCACGTGGCCCCGCCAGCCCTGGGGTCTGGCAGCTGACCAGGAAGCTGTGAAAGGTTCCTGTTTGGGGAGCAGTTGAGCCGTGTCCCTCCCACCCCCAGAGAACCACAGAAAGGAATTTTGCAAGGCTGATCCACAAACAGCCACCTAGGAAGGAAGGAGGGAATGGTTTCCCAGGATCCTGCTGGAGACCCACATCAAAATGGCCCTGTGGACAACATTCTGAAGTGGGGCAATTCAGGGCACATGCATGTCAACCCACAGGCACCCTAGGCACTTCCTGCAGACCTACCATATCCCAAATCCTACGCAAAACCCTTTATGTTTAACCCCATTCAATCCTTACAACACCCCTGTTCTGTGTTGAGGAAACCGAAGCCCAGAGTGGGTTAGCAATCTGTTCAAGGTCGCATAGGTAATGAACTGCAAAACTGAGATTTTCTGGGAGGTCTAGAAGCTCAGAACCCATGTCCTTTCCACTCTCCACAAAACCTTGTGAGTTTGTGTGCTTGAAATAGCACAGCAGGGAGAGGAGAGGAAGGGGATGTGCAGCAGGGTGGACACTGTGTCTTAAGCCACCACCCTGACTCACTCCCCTTAATAAGCATCTAATGACAGCTGAAGTGTCTGCCTTGGGGGAGTGGGGTTTCTAGAATAGCACTGCGGAGGGGAATCCAGACTGGTTGTGACTGGGGCATGAATCAGCATGGTGACTTCCAGGTTAAAGAGGAAGCCTTAATTAACAGCAGCCCCAGATGCAAAAAGAACAGTGTCAAGGCTTTCTGACAAGCTTAGGACCCAAAGGGACTATATCTTGGTTTCCTGTTTCCGACTCCAGCCTTATTTCAAACCACTTCCTAAGATGCAAACTGTCCGTAACCAAGCCTTCCTACAGTTCACCAATATGAGGACCCCCATTCAGCCTCTGCTCTTTGGTCCTGCAATGGTCTCCACTGGGAACGCTCTTGACCTCTCCTCTGCCTCTCTAAATCTGACCCATATTGCCCGGGGTCGGGGTGGAAGATAAATTAGAAGTTTGGAATTAACATACACACACTACTGTATAAAAAATAAGCAACAAGGACCTACTGTAGAGCACGGGGAGCTCTACTCAACATCTTATAATAACCTAAAGTGGAACACATATGTGTGTATGTGTTTTACATATATAACTGAATCGCTTTGCTGTACACTTGAAACTAACACAACATTGTAAATTAACTAAACTTCAATTAAAAAAGAAAAAAAAGCTGAACCCAAGTCTTCCTTTCCACAAGCTCTAGCAGACCTAGCCTAGTACAGAAGAGTGAGTCCTCTAGAGTGATTCATGTGGACAACATCTGTTAAGCATCTGCAATTCCTGGGCACCATGGAAAATATTAGGATGCAGTGAAGGAAGACTGTCCCCGCCCTCTTTGCCTAACAGGAAGGGGAAATACATGGCAACAGAGCTAATAAGAACAACAATAAGAGCTTGGAAGATGCTTCAATGTTACAAAATGCTTAACTTTTCTGGGTTACGGAGGGTTCAGGAAGCCTTCCAGAAGGAGGCAGCACCCCAAAGATGTTTTGAATGGTGGGTGAGATAAAGGAAAAACCTTTTACTCAAGGATTCAAGAGATCTGTGTTCTAGGTAACACTCTACTTCTGTCTGTGCCGGCCTGGAGCAGGTCATCCCACCTCCGAAACTCATGAAGGGGTCGGACTGGTACAGCAGCCAACATCTCGCTTGCTTGAGCTCTGGTCTCCATACTGACTGACCGCCTAATTATTGCTCATCTCACATCTTGCATCTCCAAGTCTCTATTTCCTTGTATGTAAAATGGAGATGCTAATAACCAAACCTCGGGACTCTAGAAAATTCAACAGAAGAATGTATGGGAAAGTGCTTCGGAACTGTTAATATGCTGTGTACTGGAAGAGACTGTGTGGCTGTAGGTCATTTCTCCACTGGATGAAGCTTCTCTATGTCTTCTTCAGGGGGTCTAGTTCAAGGATGGACACACCCTATAAGCATCATAACACCTGCTGAATTGAGCCTTATTTTTCACACACACACACACACACACACACACACACACACACACACACACACACACATTGCTATCCCTGAATCTCAGAATATTTTCCTCCTTCATTCCTATAAAAACTCTGTCCAAACCTCACTCTACCCAAATCCCCAGCAGCATCAATCCCACCATAGGACACTTTAATTCATCCCTTCCTTTTGGTATTAATTACAGTAATTGACTCGCTTCTCTCCTCCTCACCATGACTCAGCCACCTGCCTACCACGTGTGAGCACCATTTGGGGGTCCTACCTTCTGAGTGTCCCTTGAGGCATCTCAGACCTCCCGTCCTTGCCGGTGTACATGGTTGGTGAAGCTGCCGTGATCATCACAACCACTTACTGAACACGTGCTCTGTGATCAGGCTCTGTGACAGCCTCTCACTGACCCTCACAACAGCTCTATGAGATGGGAATTGGGATTCCCACTTGACTAATAGTAATTGCTGTCACAGAATGAACTCTTATGATGTGCCAGGCGCTGTACCAAGTGTCTTATAAATATAAACTCATTTTAATCTTGGCTACAATATGATGAGCAGCTGTGTTTTTAGTTCCATTTTACAGGCAAGGATACCAAGGCACAGGGAGGTTAAGTAATCTTCTCAAAGTCACAAATTTAGCAACCGAGGAGCTGGGATTCAAACCTGGGACTCTGACGCAAAGTCATTCTGTAACGTGGCCAGTTAGACGAGACCTGACAGTGACCTAAAGGCAAGGTTCACAGTAACAAGATAGACATTGTTCCTGGGTCACACTGAAGGCTGCAGCTTATTTGGGGACAGCTATCTCTCTGGGGTCTGACTTTGTCCCTTCTTTGCCCTGATGTGGCTTCAAGGTCACCTCACTAAGGAGGCCTTTTGTTTCTTTGTCACAAGCTGCTAATTCCAGATAGTTATAAAAGGTAGGGAGCAGATGTCAACCACATGCGTACCTCTGCAGCCCAGTTGGACACCACTCCGTACTCCACTTGTTCCTTTCCACCTGCCTCTGATTGCAGAAAGGCCATAAGTCAGTTTCAAATGCACGTGACAGCCTCAGCCCCTTATCAAATGCTGAGTAAGTGTCACTGTAACCAATAGCTATAAAAAAGTATGTATTTTATAAACTTATATTAGAGAGATCCTTAATATGACAGACTCTCTTAGCAGTTTGCCAAAACCTGTTACCTCCTCTTCCTGGGCACACAGGACGACATTTCCCAATCTTCCTGGCAGTTGGTTTTGGTCATGTGACCAGGCTATAGCCAATAGGAACTGAGATGATATGATACACAATGCTTCCTTGTCTGGCCCCTAAGAACCTTCCTTGGATGCTCTCCTCCATGCTCTTTTTGCTTCCAGGTGACTGGGATGGGGGTCAGCGTGATCTTGGAAGCCATGGGATGTGGATGGCATGTAGATGGATGTAGACTCAGAGTCTCTGAATGCCCACATGGAGCAGATTTCCAAGTTGTCACTCCTGGGAATCACCCTGACACATACTCAAATCCTATACTTCTTAAAATGCATTATATTTACTTGTTCATGAATATCTTTACCCAGTAGAGCATAAACTCATTGAGGACAGGCATATTTAGATCCTCACTGCCTAGTAAAGCACCTCGCAAAAAGTGGTACCCAATAAAGGCTTATTGAGTTATCAATATCAGATGACTTTATTAAATTCATGAGCTGCTTCTTGTTTTTTGTGTATTCTTCTTGGTTTTGTTTTGTTTTGTCCATAACCCTGATTGGGGAAGTGTTCTTGGGAGAATACAATAACTATCTCATACCCACAGGCAGATGCCTAAATTTCATCCTTAGAGTATCATCACTTTGATGTAAAAATTTGAACTCTCCTTACATACAAAGTGACCTGAAACAGTAATGCTTTAAGCGATTGAGTCATTGATACCTCTGTGTGAAAGAGAAACCAGAGTCACTTTTGTAGAGGACCAGAGAGAATTGAAGACCCTTAAAGAAAGAGAGGTTTCTACTTCCAGCCAAATACAAGTAACAGCGATAGGATTTGCTTTTCCACCTGAAATAAGCAAAAAGCAGACAATGAAATAATGATTCACAGAACACTGGACATCGGGCAACGGGCACGATACCTGAAAGCTGGTGTGGAAATAAAGAATATTGGCCAAGGAGGCAAAAGACCTGGGTTCTAGCTCAAGTGAGCCCCACAATCGCCCCAACTTACTGCCTTGAGAAAATTTCCAGGCCTCAGCACAGGAAGGAGGAACTCAGTCAGAGCCCAGCAACCAGGGTGAGTTGAAGAGATGAAGCTGGAAGTCCAGTAGAACAACGTGGCTAGAACTCACAGAACCCAGAACCAGACAGGAGAGAGCTGCACAAAAAGACATCTTCCGAAGTCTGCACTGTACACTTATTTGAATGGTTAAAATGAAAAAGACTGACCATAGCAAGGGCTGGCAGGGATGCTGAGGAACTGGAACTCTCTTCCATGCTGATGGAAATGTCAATGGTATGAACACTTTGGAAAACAAAGTGTTTGGCAGCGTTTTTAAAAGGTATCCATATTCCTACCATATGACCCAGCCATTCTACTCCTAGATATTGTCACAAGAGAAGTGAAAGCCTATGTCCAACAAAGACTTGTGCAAGAATGTTTGTAGCAGCTCTGTCTGAGATAACCAAACATTGGAAACAGCCCTTATGTCCATCAACAAGTAAATGGATACAGACACTGAGATACGGCCCTATGATGGAATACCATACAGCAGTAAAAAGGAACAAGTGATTGATATAGGTGACAACGTGGATGAATCTCAAAATAATCATGCTGGTCGAAAGAAGCCACACATACGAAGGGGCATATAGTGATTAACTCCATTCACATGAAATTCTAAGAGATGAAAACTAATGTACAGCAACAGAAAGCAGACCATTCGTTGCCTTAGGGGTACGTGGGGAGGGAGGGGCACACAGGTAGGGGCGGGAGGAAGGGATTATAAAGGGACACAAGAAAACTTTTGGGGTGATTGATATGTGCATTATCTTCATTGTCTTGATGTAGAGAGGTTTACATGGGTGTAAATACGTATGTCAAAACAGACTGTATACTTCAAATCTGTCAGTTATACATAGATAAAGTTGGGTTTGGTTTTTTTTTTAAAGAAAACAGAGATGTAGATGTCAGTAATAATGAAAGCTCCTCAGTTTTGCATAAAATGAGCTCTAAGAGACACATCTGCCCTATGATTCAGTTATCCCAGGAAAAGTCTCATTCAAGCGTTTGCTGGGACCTCCCCAGAGGTGGCTGATATAGAAGAAAAGAATATTAAGCAAGAAAAAAAAAAAAAAAAGGCCTGGTTTCTAGCTCAGACCCCCTTTTACACACTGTGTGTCTTCGCGTGGAAATGCCGTCATGAGTTGATGGGGCAGGGGCCAAGCCTTCATCGTGGGAGGCAGCAAGACATAACAGAAGAGCAGGGCTTTGCAACCTAGATTCACCGGGATTGGTTCTTCTACCTTGTCATGGAAGAGAAACGACATAAAAGGGTGTACAAAGCCTAAGTGCACAGTGATGAATTTTCACACCCTGAGACCCCTCTCCCAAGTGACCCGCATCCAGACCGAGGGTCAGAACATCATCAGGACCCCAGGAGCCCTCCTCGTACTCCCTGTCAATCACTACATCCACCCAACAAACCTCGACTGGATTTCCGCTTCCTCCCCATTAGCTGTGTGTCTTCTGGTACATTTTCTCGTCTATAAAGTGGAGTTAATAGTGCTAATTTACAAGTTTTATTTGTTAATGAAAGAAGAAAATGAAATAACATGTTTAAATCACCTAGCCCAAGGCCTAACACGTCAGAGGTGTTTCATACCTAGGAGCTCCCTTCCCGAGAAGAAGCTTGGAAGGGCCGGATCCCAAGGGGCAGGGGAGACTGAGTGGGGAATGCCTTAGCAGTACACCCCTGGGTGAGTCACTTAGCCTTGCTGGGCCTCTGTCTCCTGTCCTGCACAATGAAGGCCCCATAAATGCTGGGCTCAACATCACACCCCTCCAGGGCACCTTGCTCCGGATGCAAGGATGGAATAAGACATGGCCTTTGCTCCTTAAGAGCTCAGAATCCAGACCTCTCTAGTCCTGATCAGCCATGAGTGGGAACCCAGTTTCTGTGCAATGGTGTAAATAGACGTGAATGCACCAACGGGGAGACCAGCGTCCCCTTTATCCGACTGCTCATCACATACACCAGAAAGCTTTTAAAACCAGAGTGTCGCCCCCTCAGCCTCCCAAATCAGAATGTGGATGTGTTGCTAACCCCAGGGGATTCTGGTGCTAACGGTCTGCAGGGTGCACGTGGGAACCGCTAGCGAAGGAGTTCCAGTGAAAGCTGTGCTGAGCCCAGGACATACAAGTAAACCATTGCTTTTTAAAATACATCTCTAAGACCAATTTGCTTCCTCTTCATTTGCCTCTTCCCCCTAACACGTGCCAAAAACGCACTCTCACTAGTTAAGAATGTCCAGGTGTTTGAGCTCCAATCAAGCAATTCATTTCTTCTTTCAAACCAGGGTCTGAGTTGCCATCTCTACTGAACATGGGCTATCAGGAATGATTTCCCTGGTTTTTTTTTTTTTTTGGCCGTACCACGCGCCATGTGGGATCTTAGTTCCCTGACCAGGGATCGAACCCGCACCCCCTGCGTTGGAAGTGCGGAGTCTTAACCACTGGACCGCCAGGGAAATCCCGATGATTTCCCTGGTTCTGACAGCACCTGATGGTGAGGTGACAAGTCAGTCCCAGGGCCTCCTCTGAACAAACAGCCACCCAGCATGGAGAACAAACTGTTCTGTCAACCGGCAACCAGCACGGATGACACCTACACCTGTGGTCACGGTGCTGATGGTGAGTGACACCCATCATTGTGGATGTCTATAAGAGCCTTCCCAAAGAACGGACCTCTGCATTCCATTTCCAGCCACAATTTGTGCAAAATAAAGATTAATAATTAATAATAGTAGTAGCAATAGCTAGCATTCACAAGGCATAGACCATATGCCCAGAAATCCTTGGGCACTTTGCATATGTTATTTCATTTAATCTGTGTTACAGATTGAATTATTGGTCTCAATTCTTTATCCCTTTTTTTTTTTTTTGCTCTTATCCATGCCCTTTGCCAGGTGACTTTTTAGTTCTTCTCCCTAAAGATGGAGTGTACTTCCCTACTCCTTCCCCTCAGACAAGTCTAGACTAAGTCAGCCAACCCACAGACATACGAGTAAGAAAAGTGGTTGTGAGCTGGAGTCACCAAGTATTGGGGTGATCTGTTACATAGCAACAACTAACCAATTCAGTCCCCTAGAATGGACCAGGATCCAGTTCTGAGTGACTTGGAAGGTTTTCCCCCCTCCCAGCTGCCATTCCATAAAATTTCTGTCCCATTACATCACAGATCAGTGGGGGATTCTGGTCCAGGCTGCAATCTCATCTCATATGCAAATGTAATGATATCTGCAAAAGGAAAACCCCATAAAATACTCACTGCTAAAATGATGTTGGATATAACTGAATCTCGCTTTGATTCAGAGGCACCTCAGTATTCTGATGGCTCAAGGCCATTCATACAAACAGCAGGTGTGGAAATATTCAAGGTATGTCATGGTTCTTACGTATCTAAATTTCTTGTTGAAACCATATGGTATGTGACAGAAAGAGAGATAACCAGGCCTCATTTGCCTCCTGTCAGAAGTATACAGCCCCAGTAACATAGCATTCTTGCCTGAAAATCAAACCTGAATCCACTCAAGTGCCTAAGTACCATTTACAGAAAACTGAGTAAACCACAGGGATGCAACCTGAAAATCTCAGACAAAGCAGACAGCTCAGTTTATTCAATAAACGAAGTGTGAGGAAAGGGGGATGCCATGGGCTGAATCGTGTCCCCTCTAAAACTCGTACGTTGAAGCCCTAACACCAAGTACTTCTGAATATGACTACCTTTGGAGACAGAGTCTTTAAAGAGGTAGTTAAGTTAAGATGAGGTCATTAGGGTTGACCCTAATCCACTATGGCTAGTGTCCTTAGGAGACATTAGGACACACAGGTACAAAGGGAAAAAAACATGTGAAGATAGGAGATGACGGCCATCTACAAGACATGGTGAAAGACCTCAGAAGAAACCAAACTGCCAACACCTTCTCATGGATATCTAGTCTCCAGAACTGTGAGAAAATAACTTTCTGCTGTTTAAGCACCTCTCCCCCCCCAACTCACCCACCTGTGGTACTTTGTTACAGCAGCCCTGGCTAACTAACACGGAAGAGGAGACTCCATGATGGAAAGAAAACTAAGAGACATATCAACCAACTGCAAAGGATGGATTTCATTTAAATAATGATTCAAACAAAAAACTGAATCCCACACACATATTTGTTGAGCACATAATAGGTTCTCAATAAATATTCAAATGAATGAATTCATGTTTGTCCCTTATCTCCAGAGCTGGTGCTTGGTGCCTTTTTATGGAACTGAAATCAGCCTCCAGTGATTTCCACGACTGGTCTTTCATCCCAATTTCTGATATCACCCAGAAAAAATCTTTCCTCCCTTCCCAATGTGAACCATTTTCTGTGAGCTGTGCATCTCCTCTTTCCTACCCTCAACACCCTTGCTCCTTCACCTGTTTCCATCTCTGGCCACCAGACCCTCCCCCATCAACATGCTGGCCACTCACCCCAGACAGCCCAGGTCCTACTCCTTTCTCAGGAACTTGCTGCTCCCTTTGCCAGAGGCCATTCCGGCCCCAGGTATCTGCCCAGCCTACGCCTTCATGTTTTTTGGGTCTCTGCCCAAATGGTGCCTCTTCAAAGTGGTTTTCCTGACCTTCCCTGCTACAAAGAGCATGCCCAGCCTCTCTAGTCCTTCTGCCTTTAGCCTGTGTTGCTGCTTTTATTTTGGCCGCGTCACCCATGCAGCATGTGGGATCTTCGTTCCCCAACCTGAGATCGAACCCATGCCCCCTGCAGTGAAAGTGCAGAGACTTAACCACTGGACCGCCAGGGAAGTCCCACTGCTTTTCCTACAGCACACAATATATACACTTATTTACAGCTTTCCTTTCCGTCCACTAAACCGCAAGCTCCCTGAGAGCAAGGATTCTGTGAACTCCCGCTGCATCCCCAGTACTTAGGACAGACTCTGTCGCATGGCAGGGGTTCCATCAATAGTTCTGAATGAATAAGTAAATGACAGCTGTTGTTAAAGTGGGACTTTCTGGTTCCCGTGACAAATATCTTTTCTTATTTTCCTTCTTCCCTTTAAAAGGACTCAGCAAGGAGCCTAGCAAAGGAAGCTCTGTCAGCTGGCCACACTGCCCCTTCAGCACCCCCCTCCCTCCAGACTGCCCAGGCTGCAGCTGGACAAGCCGGCAGCCACTCTGTGGCCATCTGCAGACCTCCAGGCCTGGGGCAGCTCGGCCATGGAGACAGCAGGGCTCCATGGGGACACATGATTCAGGCGGACTCACACCACCAGGACACATGCGACTTTCTCCTGCTGAGATTGCTTCTTTGCATCTGCCCATGTGTACTTTGGCTTGCAAAGCCTCTGTTTACAAATCTGGGTCAAAGAAGGACAGGAATCCCAACAACATGTGATTTGCAGGAGCCGGCCATTGCCTCCCGTTCCTGCTTTTTCCTCATAAGAAGGCAGTGCGTAGAAATGTTGTCATCAGTTTGGCTCTGAAGCCACGCAGACCCAGTTCACGTCCAGCTGTCATCTTTATTTACCATCCTTGTGACTTTGGACAAGTCACGTAACCTCTGTGAGCCTCGGTTTTTTCCATCTTTTAAAGGAAGGTAATGATGCACACTTGTTATCAGAATTATAACCAACATATTAAAGAGAGCTGTCCATGGAAGTCCTTCAAAAATTTGACATTATTATTTACATTTCCAGTGTGTCATTTCAGGCAGAATCCTGGAGTTGTCCTGGACTCCACTCTCTCCCCAGAACAACTGACCACCACTGGAACCATTCTACCTCTTAGTATATCACGAATCCATCTGCTTCTCCCTCTCCCTGTGAGGGTCCCCACAGAAGACTGGTCGTTACAAGAACGGACTCAGGAGCTGTCAGCCTGGAATTTTAACCATGTCTCCATCACTCTCTAGCTGGGTGATCTGGAGCAAGTTACTTCTCTTCCGTGGGACTCAGTTTCTGAATCCGCCAAATGGGGATGACAATGCTAGCCGCGGAGCAAACGCTGTTGATGGACTGCTTTAAAGCCTCTCCCCACCCCCTTCCCCTCCCGCCTCATTGCCACCTTCCCTGTGGGAACTTGGAACCCAAATCTCAAAGTTCCCAGCCCTCCTTGTAGCCAGGGGTGTGTGTGTGTCTCCTTCTGGCCCAAGAGATACAAGCCAAAGTCGGCCAGTAAGTGCTGACAGAGCTTGGGATTTAAATGATCATATTGCTGTCAATGCTTAGGAACAGGCTTGGCAAGCGGTGCATAAATGCTTGGGGTATGAAGGTAGAAAGGGAGAAATTGTGCATGAGTCAGAATTCAGCAAGAGGGATGAGGTGAGGGCTGGGGCGCTAGGAGAAGGCTTCAGGGCGGTGGATGGTTCTAGAAGAGAGGATAAGAGGAGGGTGGACACAGGACGCAGGCTTTGTCCAGGAGAGGAAGAGCATGTGTTCAGGCATACTTGAGCTCTGGGCCTGGACACTCCCACCCCAAGCTGCCCCAGGACCATCTCAGAAGAAGCCTGTCCCTCGAGGGAAGCCAATGAAAGGGTCGACTCCAGGGACCCACCATTCATCATCAGACTTTGAGTGCTGATGAGTTGGTCTCCACATCGCCTGGTTTACAGAGAGAGCATTCCAGTCGCCGTTAAGTGTGAACAGTGTCTTTCATCTACACTGCCCGGCAGCCTGCTAGCCAGACAGGGCAAAGCTTTGTGGGTAGCCCCAGGGCAGAGGGCTGCAAACAGCAAGGTCCCCTGGGCTGGCCTGGAAGAGCAGTAGTAACCAGAGCCCCACTCGGGAGGTGGGAGAGGGGGATGGGAAGCAAACTGCCGTGTCTGAAAGCCCCTCAGGTACCCTGTCCCCAGCGACAACACTGAACCCAGGCCCTGTGATGGCATGGAGGTCATGGGCAGCAAAAAGAGAAGAGGAAAGTTCCCCATGAAGGGATCTGCTCTGGCCAAAGAGACCTCTCCTCACTTTCCTGATTCTGGGGGGTGCCTCCCATTCACCCAGCCACCCACGGGGTAGAACTACAGATCCTGGGGGAGAAGCCAGTGAACAACCAGGGGGGAACTATTCCCCTGAAAGTGTGGCTCTGAGATGCTCCACCGGGGTGACTCATCACTGTGCAGAGGGTGTGTCCAGGGGCTGAGGCTGGGCCGGGCTGCTGCTTGCCCCAGCTTGGAGAGTTCTCAAATAGGTAAAAGGTTCTATTATGCTGGGCACTCAGTAGCCCTTCTGAAAACATGTTTTAAATACCTCCAGTGAGAGGGTGGGGAGAAGGGGACCCTCTTGCACTGTTGGTGGGAATGTAGATTGATAGAGCCACTATGCAGAACAGTATGGAAGGTCCTTAAAAATCTAAAAATAGAACTACCATACGACCCAGCAATCCCACTACTGGGCATATACCCTGAGAGAACCATAATTCAAAACGACACGTGCACCCCAATGTTCATTACAACACTATTTACAATAGCCAAGTAATGGAAGGAACCTAAACGACAGACGAATGGATAAAGAGGATGTGGTACATATATACAATGGAATATTACTCAGCCATAAAAAGGAACGAAATTGGGTCATTTGTAGAGACGTGGATGAATCTAAAGACTGTCATACAGAGTGAAGTGAGTCAGAAAGAGAAAAACATATATATTAACGCATATATGTGGAATCTAGAAAAAATGGTACAGGTGAACCGGTTTGCAGGGCAGAAATAGAAGCACAGATACAGAGAACAAAGGTATGGACACCAAGTGGGGGAAGCGGCGGGGGTGGTGGTGGTGGTGGGATGAATTGGGAGATTGGGATTGAACTGTGTACACTGATGTGTATAAAATAGATAACTAATAAGAACCCGCTGCATAAAAAATAAAATAAAATTCAAAAATAAATAAATAAATACCTCCAGTGTCCCGTTTCTTATGGGCTTAACCTGGAACACGACCATGGGGAGTGTTCTTTCCAAAATGCAAACCAAACGAAGTCGCTTTGCTACTCAGAAGCTTTGGTGGCTCTACTTTTAGGATGAAATTGAAGCGTAGCCTGGCAGATGCTCCCCCTGTTTACCTCTGTCTTGTTTTTCTTTGTATGCTGGACATCCTCCACTAATTTCTACCCCCCAAACACTCCACAACACTCATACCTGATTGCCTCTGTATGTCATTTCATTCATTCATTGAACAAACATTTATTAAGCAGATACTGGATTCGTTCGTCTATGTCAGCTGCTACGATACAATGTTGAATGAGAGGAACTTGCTGTCTTCAAAGACCATAGCGTTGAGTGCAGGAGTTCCCATACCCTGCAGCACATCAGAATCACCCTCGGGGCTTCTTAAAAGCACAGAGGTACCCTGGGATGGGAAGAGATGGGAAGGAATCAGCAAGCAAAAATGTTACAAAAGGAAGTGGGAGCTGAATTCTAATTTCTCCTGATTACCTTCCTGGGAATCAATAGGATAAATGGGGAAAACTGGGTTTTTGAGCCAAAAAACTGGTTCAGAACTCAGGCATCTGTATATTCTGACTAGCTGGGACATTCCACCTTTACACCTGTTGCCTGGTGAAAGTCCTAAGAGTCTCCCCTTGCACCCTCAAAAGTGCCCTGGTTTGGATAATACATTATATGGTCACCTTATTCTAAACTCAGCTTTACCCTTCCTACTTGTGAGAACTTGGGGAGATTTTTAAAACTCCCTGAGCCTCAGTCTCACGGTCTGTGCCCCAGGGTGAGCGATAGTGTGTTAAAAGATGTAAGAAGTAAATAAGGTCATGGCTGCCGAGTGCCTGGGAGAGTAGGTGCCTTATTCACAGAAGCTGTTATTATTCTCTGCCTTGTAGGAAGTAGCCCTCATTTGCTCTGCATCGTTTCCTGACAAATGAAATGAGACCTTAAAGACAAGAACACATTCAGATGAAAAACAGAGCATTTAGAGTCGTGGAGAGAATGGACTTGAGTCAGCAAGACATTGCTCCGATAGTTGCTGGCTGGGATGGCAAAGCCATCTTGAGTATCTCTGTGACAATATTTAACCTTCAGCTCGACCTTCTAGAAAGTACGGCTGTACCACCCTCCTCGTTGGTTGAAATTTCTTATAGTGTTGGATCACATGCCTCCAGTGGGCCCAGATGTAGGCTATTTTGGCATCTGGGGCCAAGCAGAGTTGACAGAGAGACTGACACATTATGTGTTCCGGTGGCCATCTGCTCAGCCCCACTCATGACTCATCAGAGGGTGAGAAGGACCTGTCTGCACGGTGATTCACTGATGCCCACCAGGAAGCCCTCTCTTTAACATCCTCTTTCTGGGCTCCTCAATTAGCATTTGAGGCCAAAGGGGACCCAGAGGAGAGGGGGGCAGAAAGGTCTGCCAGCTGGATGGAGCGTGGGCTGGCTAAGCAGCTGTGGGAGACAGGCGGGGACGGAAGGGAGCTCTGGTACAGCTGGGCCCCCGGGGTGGAAACTTACGAACAACCGGAAAAAAGAATGCTAATGCAAGCCCTCCAGAATGGCGAGTATTCACAATATTGCAGAGCTCCTCAAAGGTTAAGGATCTCGGCCAAGGACAAAAAAGAAAGGCCAGAGCTTCACAGAAATCCAGAAATCTCTTTGGATGAGTTTGCATGAAGGAGTAGCCACATGAGCAGATTGTTTAAAAGTCTAAGTATATCCGTCGAAGATGAAGTAGATCCACGTAGAGATGGTGCGCGGAGAGCCTGGAATAAAAAGCCAAGATGGGAATTACCCAGCCCTGTTCTAGAAAGACAGGTGCTGCGGCTGGCAGCTACTCAAGTCTCTAGAATTATTCTGCATTCTCTGGTGTGGGTCTAAAAGAAGTGATTCCTTTTCCTAAAGCGTGGTGGGCCAAACGATTAAGGCATATACACAGAAAGAAAACTTATTTTAGTGGTTACGTGTTCACTTATACCACTCGTAATATGGAATGCATCATATCACATGTTATTTTTCTTCGCACACAATTAAGTCAAAGGATGCAAACTCCTTTCCCCAGACACACCAAGCCTTGGAGCCCTTGCAGTTCTCTCTGCCTGAAGTCTCCTCTGGCCAACCTTCACCCACCCAGCTTCTGCTTGCCTTGCAGGCCACACTCCAATGCCTCTTTCACAGAGAGAGGCCTTCCCTGACCACCGTGTCAAACATGGGTATCCCCTGGTGGTTCTTACTCCAGTCTGCTGTCTATTTCTTATAAAGCACTTCCAGGGTCTTGTCCATATCTCGGTTTACTTGATGGTTATATGTCTCTATCTTCTAGAATGTAAGCTTCACAAGGGCAGGAACTCTTCTGACTTATGCTTGCCTCAATTCCCAGCATCTTACCATGGGACGACCTCCTAAACCATGGTCGAGTTTATGGCCATGAGAGGGCCCTGCCAGCTAGAAACTGGCCCTTGCCATCTACCTCTACAAAGATTAAATGATGAGCCGCTGCAGCTGCTGACATTCAAAACCCCCTGAAAGGAGTTCAGGGTAGAGTTCAGGAATGAGGCCCTCTGTGCTCTGGGAAAAACTGGAAGAACAGGTCTTCAGATAGTTAGATATTTTCAGGAGAAGATTCTATGAGCCCAATTCTTGCATCTCGTCCTATCTAGAAAAAGCACTAAAATCTTCATGGTGACGTCTGCTCCTCGTAGCGAGCAGCAGCGTTCTTCAAAACATATGTGCTCGACTGCATGTACTCTCCCTTCACCAAAATCACATATATACAGACCTTCCCCCCTACCTCTTTGGAGCAGTTTCTGAGAGCTCTCTGAGATGCTGTCTCCTGAGCTACAGTCCTCATGTTGCCCCAGATAAAACTTAACTCACACACACACACACACACACACACACAATTCCCAGCATCTTGCCCATTGGTTGGCTCACAATAGATTATCTAATAAATATTTGTTGAATGAAGAGCCATTGAAATGAACTATGGCCTTAATAGTGACATTCTTGCACAGGAGAAAAAAGTCCGAGTTGTGGCTAGAGCATGGCGAATTGTGTGCCACCCTGGATATGGCCGTGGGAGGATGTAAAATGTTTGGTGATAATTATACCCCTCTCTTCTCTGGCTGAGCCGCAGACCTGAGAGTTAAGTAGGGACAGACTGTTTGCCTTTTGGTAGTAAATATGGATGGGGGAACATGGCTTAGAACTGAGTCCAGAAGAGGCTAACTGCGCTTTCTCCTTCTGATGGGTTCACTCACCCAGCTGCAGCTCTAAAACTTCAGGTCTTCCTCCATCCTTCCCTCCCCTCTTATCCCTCCATCACCCTGACTCAGGGTGAGGCCTGCTCCAGTGGGTTGACCTTACGGCAAAGGTAGGAGGCAAGAGAACACATGTGACTCTGAAGAGACAGAAACAATGAGTAGCATGTCAGTGGCGGCCAGAGCCCCAGTCCCAGCCTCACCGGTCAGAAAAGCCATTCTGTCGTGGAAAGAAGCAAGCCAGGGTAGAAGCTTCCTCTCCAAATTCTTCTGAAATTGTAGAAGTTCCTGTGTGGAAATGGGTTAACACAGGAATGGCTGGAAAAGAGAATGGTTCTCCATAGAATCAATGTCATGGTCATGCATGTGTCTGGGTGAAAAGGGAAGTCAAGAACCACCCTGAGCAACCATGAGCCTTTGGGTGTCATGGATTATGTCTTTAACCATTACTTGGATACCACTGGCCCTAGTGTTATCTCTGTGCCTAGAAAACTGTAGTGGTCAGTAAATGTGTGCTTAACAATGTGTGCTGAAAGAATGGAAGACTGTATGAATGATTAAATGTATTACAGATTGAGTAAAAAAGAATGGAAGACTGTATGAATGATTAAATGCATTACAGATTGAGTAAAAAAGAATGGAAGACTGTATGAATGATTAAATGCATTACGGATTGAGTAAAATATGCATTATACATTGGACTCTTACGAATCTGGTTAATTTTAATCTAATCTTAATTCCTGATCACCTTAGGATATACACCCCAAAATTGAATTCACAAATATTCAAGGCAGGGAACCAGAACCTAGACAGCAGTGACCCTGCTCATTTCTGGCCACACTGTAAACCCTCTTGGAAGAACTTTTAGCTCCAAGCAGGCTGAATTAGAGTGAGTGGTCCACATCATTTGTGATCAACGAATAAGCTATTTCTATCTGCTTCCCACCTCTTGAGCAGGGGTTCTTAACTTGCGTCCACGGATTCTACAAGGGTCAGGGGACATAATTCTGGGAGGGTGGGGGGACTGTGAGTTTGGATGAGAAAAATATACAGCTTTATTTTCACTCACCTCTAACTGAAATTTGACATTTTCATTACTTGTGAATGTAGGCAACAAACCCCAGTGTATAAACAGTATCTATGATTTTCTCAACCACAGAAATCACAGATAATTTCCTATCGTATGTCAGCTGTTGCAGGTACAGACAGACCTCGTTTTATTGCACTTCATAGATACTGCATTTTTTTACAGATAGAAGTTTTGTGAAAACCCTGAGTTGTCAGATGACGGTTAGCATTTTTTTAGCAATAAAGTATTGTTTAATTAAGGTATGTACTTTTTTTTTAAAGACATAATGCTATTGCACACTTAATAGACTACAGTATAGTATAAACGTAACTTTTATAGGCACCAGGAAACCAAAAATTCATGTGCTTCACTTTATTGTGATATTTGCTTTATTGCAGTTGTCTGGACCCGAACCTGCAATATCTCTAAGGTGCGCCTGTATTCACATCTACTTCAAAGTCACCTTAGTTATTGGACCTCTCAGATCTTATTTAACACCTCCATAAATAAATGCATACTGTACTTGTGTAGCCAGGTCTCTGGGGTGATCCTTTAAGATCCCATCTCCTGGTATTCACGCCCTGGATAATCCTCTCCCATGAGTGTGAGCTGAACCTAATTACTTGCTTCTAGTGAACACAGTGAAGGGATGCCACTTACGAGGTGAGGTTATAAAAGATGGTGGCTTCCATCTTAATCCTACTTCTTCTCACTTACTCCTTCTCCTGAAGCAGCTGCCATGTTGTGAGTTGCTCTACAGAGAGAGGAAGTAAGGGTCACCTCTGGTCAACAGTCAGAGAGGAACTAAAGCCATCAGTTCAACCTCCCATGAGAAACCAAATCCTGCCAACAACCAGGTGAGTGAGCTTGGGAAGCAGATCCAACCCCAGTTGATCTTAAGATTACTGTGACCCTGGCCAACACCTGGATTGCAGCCTCATGAGAGATCCTGAACCAGAAGACTCAGCTAAGCCATGCCCAGATTCCCGACCCACAGAAACTGTGAGAAAATAGATGTTTGTTGTTTTAATATGTGTTTGATGCTCAGTGATGGTAACAAATATAGTTACCTATCGACTGATAACTATATCTCAGTATAACTAGTTCTTTTTGAGGTGGGGTCATAGGCTTCACCAACCTGCCAAGGTGGTTCATGCCACCCAGAGGTTAAGAGCCCCTGCCCTAGACTCTGCTTTAGAGAAGACATGGGTCCCGAAAGGGGTATTAGGTTGTAGCTTACATCTGAAACCACATCCTTCTGACCTTGGAGGTAGTGAACGGAAGGAGAAAGGCGAACCAGGGTGGGTGGGGTTTGGTTCAGCTGATACAGCATCACAGGTTGGAGCAGATGTTCATCAAGACAGTAAGAGAGGGCTTCCCTGGTGGCGCAGTGGCTGAGAGTCCGCCTGCCGATGCAGGGGACACAGGTTCGTGCCCCGGTCCGGGAAGATCCCACATGCCGCGGAGCAGCTGGGCCCGTGAGCCATGGCTGCTGAGCCTGCGTGTCCGGAGCCTGTGCTCCGCAACGGGAGAGGCCACGGCAGTGAGAGGCCCGCGTACCGCAAAAAAAAAAAAAAAAGACAGCAAGAGATGCCAAAGGGAGACGAGAGAGCAGAGAACCCACATGGCAAGTTTGTGCCCAGAGTCGGAAGGGTGACAGAACAAAGGGCAGACGGAGAAGCCAGGGGTGGAGCCAGGTGTGTTAGACCTTGCGAAAACAGAGCTCACCTGACTGTGCAATGCAGGAGTCCCCAGGGAATGCTGTGTCCCGAGGTGCTTTGGTCTGGTGTTTTTAAAAGGCAAGGCCAACCAAGAAAATATAGCTCCATCTCTCACCGAGAGCAGTAATCCCATGCTATGTGATTGGCATTTGTACGCTACTCTCCCGCATTGTAACCAAAGCCTGCCTTTTATCTAGATGGTAAACTCCTCGAGGGCAGGACCCCCATGTCCTTGTTTCCTTTGTATCCCAGAGATCGATCACAGTATAACTTTTCATGAATGACATATCTGCTAAGGGACAGCACTGGGCCCGGGAACCAGAGATGAACTGGGTTCCACGTCTGTCTCAAGTTGTTCATAGTCGAAAGAGGAAGCCAGATAAATACAGACATTGACATTAGAAAGCCGTAACTCAAACATGAGCTGCACTTCTGACCAGGTTTGGTGGCTCTCCAGGCCTTGGAAGGGAGTGACACTCATTTCCCTAATTTGTGGAACATGAAACGAGATGATATGTTTAAACTGCCCCACACAAGGCCTGCCATGTCACAGGAACTCCTACCTTGCTTCCTATTCTCATACTGCTTCCAGTCTTCTGGCCTCAAGGTCTCAAGGGTTTGTGTGAGATCTGATTCCTGTGTGGGAGCTGTGGCAGACTTCCGAAGGTGGGCCCCTCTCCCAACAGGCTTCCTTTCTCACTGCCAGATGCTATTAAGCCACGTGCCATGTTCTGTGAGTTCTCAGAGGCAGGGCCCATGTGGAACTCATTTTCGTCACTCCAGCAAGTAAAAGAGCGCTGCCTCCTAACAGGGCCTGTTCAGCACATGTTTAATAGCTGATTAAAAGGACAAATGAGAAATCCTCGAAAACCCTCCAAAATGCTCTGCAAGAAAGGCCATCATGGGGCTTCCCTGGTGGCGCAGTGGTTGAGAGTCCGCCTGCCGATGCAGGGACGTGGGTTCGTGCCCCGGTCCGGGAAGATCCCACATGCCGCGGAGCGGCTGAGCCCGTGAGCCATGGCCGCTGCGCCTGCGCGTCCGGAGCCTGTGCTCCGCAACGGGAGAGGGCACAACAGTGAGAGGCCCGTGTACCGCAAAAAAAAAGAAAAAAAAAGAAAGGTCATCATGAACTGGGGAGTAGGGGCTTTGACCTGGATCTTAAAAGTGCGGAGGACTCAGATGAGTGGAAGGAAGCTGGTGGTGGTAGAAGGAAGACACGGAAGGCTGCACACCAGCCTTAGAACAGCGGTGACCTCTGGGCAGGAAGGAGAGGCATGTGATGGGGGGGGGAGAGGACCACAAAGGGAGCTTCAGTGGCCTCTGCCAAGTGTCATTTACAAAAACAGAACGAAACTTCAGAGGCAACTGTGGCAAAATGCCAACATGTGTTAAAGTGGAGTGACAGGTGCAAGGGTGACCGTTCTATTCCCTGTGCTTCTTGCTATGTTAGAAATAGTTCATGATAAGAGAGGAAGGGGAGGAATGGCATGGGCAAATGCAGAGAGATTGGAAGATGGTGACAAGTACCGAATAGGAAAGCCCTGAAGCAGAAGACTTCTTCCACAGACTCTATAGACATGGAGTGTCCCCATAGAGGGGAGGGAGCAAGTTGGAGCTGTCCTTGGTCCTGAACCAAAGCCACCCCCTCGGTCACTGCTATTTCTGGTTATCCTGGAACACTGGGGGTTTCTGCTCAATTCCCCCAGTGCTCATAGGTTTCTTTGGTATCCTCCAACTTAATATTTTTAAGTCTGATTTTGCCCAGTTGCTGCAAAAACAGAAGTGGAAGACAAGAACAGGGGTGTTTCTCAGCCTAACAATAGTGTCTACTATTGATCGAGTTCTCATGAGTGCCAGCTTCCATGATAGTGGTTTCTGTATGTTGTCTCATATTGTTTTAATTATCCCCATCTTACAGATGAAGAGACAGACACAGAATGGTTGCAGTCAGGTAGCCCATAAACGGCAGAGTTGAGATTAAAGCAGGTCGCATAAGTATATGTCCCAGGAATTAGCTGATTACTCCTTGTGGCACATGCAAATAAGGCCTTAGCTTGGAGGAAAGTATCCCCAGGAAGTCACTGTCTCAGTCCTTTCTAGATTCTTTCCATCTACAAAAGCAGGATCGTGGATTCCCTAAAAAGACAATGTAGGTGCAAGTATCCCATAAACTATCAAGTCCTCTACAAATGCTGGCAGCTCTGTCTCTGTTTGTTTTTGATAGTAGTGGTGATAGTGAGAATTATAAGCCTTCTGCAGATGTCAACAACGTAAACCATATTCTACTTCTATTACTCAGGGAAGTAAACCAAGGCCAAAGGAAAAAAAAAAAAGAAGAGAGAGAGAGAAAGCCCCAAGTTGGAGTGGGACCGATCTGGATGGATGGCCCCATTTTAACATGTATTAGCAGTGTGGTTGTGAGACAGTCATTTGATAGCCACCCAGTCTCAGTTTTCTCCGCTAAGAAGTTGTTATGTCAGTAAGGTTCCCTATTTCCCAGAGTGGAAAGGTAGCCTAGGATAACTACGATGACTCTGTGAGGGGAGGGCAGCTATCATTTACCGAGCGCCTGCTGCCTCAGGCCAGCCATTGCGCTAGGCGTTTTATGCATATTAGCTTCAGTCTTCATAATGGCCCTAGGAAATTTATTATTACCTCCATTTCAAAGATGAGAAAACTGAGGTTCAATGAGCCCTTAATAGCCATCAGCTAAGTCAGATCCAACTTGGCTCATCCATTACCAGATGGCACTTGAGGAGCTGGATGACAGGGGCTGGTAGGTGGGAGGTGGCTCCACTCGTCAATTTTTCCAGAATCTCGGCAGATACTCCCATGAGCAGGTCCCATTCCTAGCTGGAGCCTAGGAGAGAGAGCCTCTCATGACAATGCAGTTTACCAAAATACCAAATTCCAAATATGGTGGAATCCAATCCATCAGCTACCCTGATGCTCACTGTAAAGCAATTATACTCCAACAAAAATGTAAAAAAAAGGGCTTCCCTGGTGGCGCAGTGGTTGGGAGTCCGCCTGCCCGTGCAGGGGGCGCGGGTTCGTGCCCCGGTCCGGGAGGATCCCACGTGCCGCGGAGCGGCTGGGCCCGTGAGCCATGGCCGCTGAGCCTGCGCGTCCGGAGCCTGTGCTCCGCAGCGGGAGGGGCCACAACAGTGAGAGGCCCGCAAAAAAAAAAAAAAAAAAAAAAAAGAAATGTAAAAAAAAAAACAAAAACAGAGCAGCTGCCACTGGCCCTCCTCTGCCTCTCCTTTCCCCTAGTCTCTGGATCTAAGGAAAACCTGCTCTCCAGGCTGGCGCGAGCCCATGCAAGGGAGCTAGGCTCCCTCCTCCCCGCTCAGAAGCAGGGGAGGGAAAGGGAAGGAATTGTGCCAAAGGTCACAGTGTTCCCGGTCAGTGTGTTCCAGCTTTGAAGTCAGAATGCTGTCAGTGCCCAGGCAAGAAAACCGCTTCAGGCTGCTCCACCTGCCAGACCTCCAACAAGCTCCAGCTGGGCCCCGGCCTCCACAGCAGCTGCACACTGCAGGGAGGGATGTGCTCACCAGAAATCCCCTTTCCAGCCCCAGCAGCATCCTTAGGAAACTGTGCCTGCCTAGACGGCCAAGCCGTCAAGCACACAACAGCCTCACAAATGTGCCCAGGTACCTTGCTCCCATATCCTCTGAAAGTCAGCCACGCATGACTCCATCACCAAATTCCACGGGGAGAATAAGCATTTCTACATTCTCCAGCTCTCTCCTCCTTCTCTCCCTTGACTCATAGCTTCTCTTTAATTTGTTTAATCCTATACCCCCCAAAAAAAGATTTATTGTGAACCCACTATGTACCTGACACGGGTCGAGTAATGGTTAAGGTCTAGTTATGAAACCATAATTTTCCCTGTTCTTGTTAGAGTTTATAGAGGGAAGAAGACAAATGAAGGAATTAATTAACAAATTAAGACAAATTAAGGAATTAAACAACAAATGAAGGAATTAATACAGAATTCAGAGTTGTGATCAGCACCATGAAGGAAGGAGAGGAAGGTGCTTTGGGAGAGAAGAGCCATAGGGCAACCTGAAAACTGGAGGCCAAGGAAGCACTCCTCAAGCAGGAGGGAAATGAAGTTGAGGACTGAAGGATCAGAAGGAGGCAGCCTTGTGAGGCCAGCTTGAGAGTGTGGTTTACCTAAGTCGCAGCATGTGCAAAGATCCTGAGGCAGGAGAAAGAATGGCATGTTTGAGAAACTGTAACAGTATGGCATAATGGGTAGATGTGAATCCAAGATTAAACTGTGGGACCCTGAAGGATATACCTGAATTCTCTACACCCAGTTTTCTCAAGTAGCGTCAGGTAGGGATTCAGGGAGGAGACACATTTGAGCTGATTAGTCTGGGCAGATTAGAAGACGAAGAACCAGATGGAAAATGTTCCAAGTGAGAGGTACTTTAGCAGACATCCCAGGTCTCACAGTTAAAAGGAATGGAGCAGCAACTGGAACCCAGCCTATTAACTTAAATGTGCATGATTCTAAGTTTCCTCCAGAATCGTGGTGCACGGCAAACACTATGTGTGAATGGAGTGGCACTAAACCACAGGTACGATACTGTGCCTGTCCCCTCTCATCACTTACGTGTTCCATTGCCCTCCACACTTCACTTATAAAATTCAAGATCAAAGATAAAATGATTGAGAATTTCAAGATGGCCATGGCAGAACATTACACCAAGCATGGAGCTCAGCTGAGCACAGGGCCCTATATGACATCCCCTGGCTGGATACACATGAAGCCAGCCCTTGAAGAATGATACTCCTCTAGGCAGTAGTCTTGACTATAAACATCTAATATGGCTAACTGTTTGGATTGTATTAAAAGATTTAACCTGTCCAGGTATAATTTTAATCTTCCTAGAGATTTTTGCCCTGTGGTTTTTCATATCAAATGGTAGTAATGGGTATAGACTTGAAAGCCAGGGGAAAGTTCTCATAGTAGAGCTCACGCTGGCTTAGGTAGAGCCAGATTCAGAGCCCTCTTTCCTCACTGAGTAGCTCAGTAACCTTTGGCAGGTGGCTTAGCCTTCCAAAGTCTCAATTCCCCATGTTGTAAAACAGGGGTAATGGCTACCATATCACAGAGGAGCTGCTAGAATTTAAAATAATCTGGGCCACGTCCCTGCATATAGGGACACAAAGTTAATGAGTGCTATTGTTTTTTTTAATTCAAAAAAAACAAAAACTTAGGTCTCTGAACTTCAGATGTCCTGGTTACTCTTAGGACCCCAGACACTCCCCAAGCTGCTTGTCACCTGCAAACACATATCTGGCAGAAGAGGCAGATTTGTTCTATGAAGTAAAGTGAGGGGTTCAGTGGGTCCCTAACACAAGCAAACGTGGTTCCAACTCCAACTCCATTCACTGCTTCACCCTGAGTGAATGACTTCACCTCTCAGGGTCTCAGTTATCTCATGGATAACTGGTAGAAGAGGGATGACACTGGGACCTACTTCGGGGAGCTCTTGGGAGGATTTCACGGGCTCTATGTGCCCATTAGCATGCTGCTTGGAACAGAACAGTGCTCAGTCATTTATTCCATGCCGCAGTTTCCTTTCTGCAAAGCGGGGATACCGGTAGTCCCTACTGCATGAGGTTGTTTTCTGGAACAAATGAGAATGTCCATGTAAAGTGACTGACACGGTGTGTGGCACACAGTTAGGGCACAGTGAATGTGAAATGTGAACAATGATAACAGTGGGTAGTCATCACATCACTGACGAGAGTGGATATAACTACCACACCTCTCTCTTCTACTCCTTCCCACTGCACGGGGTATCTCTGACGATGCCCAGGAGCATCTGCTGGTCCAGGGCTCATTTTCAACTTTTGCTGATGCCGCTTCGGCACCCCTCCCCCGCCAGAAAATACAGTTTACCCAAGGACTGAGTCTATTTTCGTTTCTAAAGAAGGAAAACAGATGCACGTGCCAAAGCACAGACTTCTTCAAAACAAGACAGAGCCCGAGACAAGGTCACGGCCCTGGCTTTCAGAATTAGGAGGGAGGTGTACTTTCCAGTAACCTCTTGGTGGAAGATAATAACTGCATCTCTCAACCAGCAGTTATATGTCAAGGTCACTTGTCCTCATGTCTAGCACAGAGGGTCACAGGCTTCCCTATTTGAAGCTGGGAGATTATCCGGCTTCAAACAACATCAGAACATCAGCCGTTGTCCCTGTAACCTGGCGCCTTCCGCCCTCCTTCTGTAACGAGGAGCCATTATGAACAGTTTGAGTGCCTTATGCAGGCCACAAGGTGACCACTGTCTGTGCACCTTCCAGATAAACCTCTCGTTTCTCCCAACCCAACTCAGGCTCACCCTGGTTATCTTAGTTTTGCATTAAACAGACGCTTCTTGGGCACCATGTGCCAAGCATAGTGCTAGACGCTCAGAGATGGACCGGTTGAGTAAGATGCAATCTGTTTTCTGTAAGCCAGACTTTAAAGAGCAGATTTCAATATAATGTGTTAAATGCACTGAGAAAGAAGAAAAGAGAGCACCATGGAAACCCAGCAGAATAGAAGAGGGGCTTAGCCCTGCGTGGGTTCAGCGTAAACTGGAGAAGGGATACCCGATCAAACCAAGAAAGGAAATGGCTAGTTTTCACCTGTTACTTTGCTAAGTCATTCACCTTACACACGTGGATGAAGTGACCCTTCCTCCAAACCCACTCATATTCTCTGGCAGCTCCTCCAACCCTCTCGCATCTTAGCACTCAGCACCTGGTTCCACAGGTACACATTTTATTGTCTAACTCCAGACCAGAAGCTCTACGGAGGCAGCAACCGGACCTGCCATGTTCTCTGCTGTGGTCACAGCAATTAACGTGGTGCCTGGCACAGAGCAGGCGCACAGTCAACACTTAGCCCATTGAATAATACATCTTGTGATGACCTAGGCAATGGTGATACAATTCAGAAGAATATGCCTAAATAAGTAATTAACAATAGAAGTTGACAAATGTAAATACTAAATGAATGACACAGACTGTAGAATGTTCAATTCGGTTCAATTAAGCTCAATCCAGCAAATACTAACTGTGTCTTCTATGTGAAAGAAACATTCTACGAACAAGAGAGGATACAAAAATATATCAGAAAAAGGAACCCCTGCACTCAGCTTACTCAGTGTTACCCTAGAGGACAGGATACAAAGTGCACAAAATAAAGATCAACATAAATTGGAGGCTGTGAAGATTCAAGCAGAGGGACATGAGGAAAGAGTTCAGAAGATGATCAGAATGCATCTTAAGTAAAGCACTTCTTCCATGAGGGTTCAGAGGAGTGAGAAGAGATCATTCCAGAAAGAGAGAATATCAGACACAAATAAGAAGGAAGCTGGAACATGACTGGTGCTTTCTACAAAGTCCAGTTTGATAGTCGTGTAAAGACAGCGTTTGGGAGTACAAGGACCTTGGCCTCAAGTACTCAGTGACCCAACCAGCTCTTCCAGGAAGGTCCTACATCCACAGTGCTGGAGCCTCATGACCCCAGACCTTGATAGCCGTGCTGGAGCATTGATCCCTTTTATTTCTTGCAGCAGGGAAGCGGCACAATCAAAGCTATGTCTTAAGAACACTTATAGGCATCTGTAAGTGGATATACGCTGCTTCTGTCTGCCCAAGACCTCTGCAACCTTGGAGGACCTTCCCCTCCTCTGTTGCAAATGGTCCTAATATAACTTCAATCAGAGTAGCCCACCCCAACCCCCAGGCTCAGGAGTGGATACAAGGAGCCCCATCACAAAAACCAATCCCACTGCAATAAAGACTTGCCCAGTGGTGGTGGTGTGACTGAATGGAGACCATTAGCATCTTTTCCTGGACTGATGCACAGACATCAGGAAAGAGAAAGACATATATAAGTGAGTAGGAAAATATAAAGGAGCTCCATCGAGGGGAGCCATACAGAGCTGGGAACAGCAATGGAAATGCACCTGAGATGCCTAGAGGAGAGTGAGCGAGCAAATATGGATGGATGCCGCAGAAACTTTAGGTAAAGCACAATGGGCCAGACGCTCAAAGGAGGACGATGGATTCCTGCTTTGGTGGACTTGGATGCCAGGCTTGGGGAATGATTCCTTCTCAAGTGCGCGATGAGGAACCATTAAAAGTTTTTGACAAAGGAGAAGGACTTCCACTCTCTGCCTCAGCAGATCATAATTGTATTCTGCAGAAAAGTGTGGTGAAGCGGAAATAAGCATAAGCTGGGGTTCAGGCAGTCCATTCCAATCCTGGCTCCGCTCTTTCTGTGTCATCTTGGGCAACCACACCACAAGGGTGAGAGCAAGGGAGAAAATCAGAACTACATCAGGAGGTGCCCCATCTCCCACAGTGGGTATTCTAGAATAGGGGTTGGCAAACTACTTTATCTTTGTAAACAAAGTTGTACACACTGTCCATTTACACGTGGTCTTGCACGCAACAGTGGCAAGACCAGTAACAGTGACAGAGACTATATGACTTGCAAAGTCTAAAATAAGTACAATCTGGTCCTTTATAGGAAACGTTTGCGGCCCCTGCTCTAGAGTCTTATGGAATAAAACTTGATGTAACAGGATGGGCAATGGGCAGGAGGAGAGAAAAAATAAAAACAACTTCTTGATACACACATAACAACTTAGGAAGGAGGGAAAGCTAATGGGATTGGCAATTCTTCCCAGACTTAGGGAAAAAATTATTTTCTCCTGACAGATAGACAATGGCAGTTGTATTGAGAGATAAAGAGGACTGAGATAAAAATGGAGAAATGCAGACGAGAGAACTGGGTAAACTGAAGGCACTGCAAGAACCATGGAGACACGAGAAAAGAAACAGAGCCATAGAGGAGAGAGCCAGGCAGAAGGAAGGCACGAAGGAAAACACCTATGATGAGAGAGATGGGAGCTTTAATATATATACAAATTATACTTAAATATTGAAATATTATAGGTACATTTAGCTATACGAATATTTATGTTCATTTATATAATGTAATTTGTATTTATATAACTTATTTATATATTTGTATACGTATGCACATCTGTATCTATATCTCTATATATTCTGATACTTATCTATAGATTAATAAGTATATTTATCTATAAACAGGTAAATATAGATATCAGCATAGATAGATAAATAGATCAGCATATGTGTGTGTGTGTCTGTGTGTGTGTGTCTGTGTCTGTGTGTGTATGTGTCTGTGTGTGTGTGTATGTGTCTGTGTGTGTGTGTCTGTGTGTGTGTGTGTCTGTATCTGTGTGTGTGTGTGTGTGTGTGTGTGTGTGTGTGTGTGTGTGTGTGTGTGTATAGAGAGAGATGCTGGTAGCTCCTCTCTGGGGTTTTGGCAGAGTGTCAAAAAAATGACCTTAACACAAAGAAAACTTCTTGGGTAGAAACATCAGAAACCCATTTCTTCATTCCAAACTGTCCTGCAATAGATAATCAGGATGTATTGACCCGAAGGGTAACCATGTTGACAGAGACGGAGACAGAATCAATACAACGTTTCCATAGCAAAGTTTGCAGAACACTGAGGTAAATAAGAGTGTGTTTTCTACAGGCTTTTATCAGAAATGTCTGCTTCAGGTTTACGACGCTTCCTTCCCAGTCTGTCTCTTTCTGAGCATATAAAATGTGCTTTTAGGGCATGTCTTTACTGATTGCAAATAGCACAAATGGGAGTGATGAGATTTTTAAGTTCCCCCCCACCTCCAAAAAACAAAGCTATTTAACGATTTTAGAGACAGGAAGAGGGGCCTATTATCCTCGAGAAGAAAACTCCAGTCCGCCTCAGAAAGAGTCGCAATCCCTTTCAGAGTGCACACCATCACCCAGGACAACAGTCTGATAACTGAACGGCATCAAAAGTCTTGACAGAGCTAGAGGAGAGGGCTCAGGATAAAGGGAAAGAGAGGGAGATACAGGGGTCCTTCTATGCCACTCACTACTCTTACTCTGGAACGACCCATAGCGCCTGGCATGGATGCAGGCCAACCAGGATTTGAATTCCAAATCTGACACACGGGAGCTGTTCGATCACGGGCAGGAAGTTCCTTAAACTCTCCCGGCCTCAGTTTCATTTGCGGAAGTACAGATAGTTTCCTATAGTTGGAATAAGCAGCGCTTGTGGGAACTTCGCAGGAGACAGTGGTGATGGTAATGTAAATACAACATAATAATAATAACAACAACCATCATTTCCTGAGTGTATCATTTGTGTCAAAAGCTGTTTTAAATGCCTTTAAATATGACTCATTTTATTCTCACAACAAACTTAAGAAGTGAAATATTACTGTCATTAGCTCCCTTAGAAAACGGAGACTCAGAAAGGTTAAAGCGAAAAGGCCAAAAGTAGAATCCGGAAAGCCCAATGTCAGGGTCTGTACTATTATCTGCTGCCTCTACAATGAGGTTGGAAAAAGAAGCAGGAGTTAGATCATTGCATTAATTTCCTAGGGCTGTCATAACAAATTACTACAAATAGAGTGGCTTAAAATAACAGAAATTTATACCATCACAGTCTGCAGTCCAGAAGTTTGAAGTCAAGGTGTCGGCAGGGCTCTGCTCCCTTTGAAGGGTCTAGTGGAGGATCCGTCCTTGCCTCTTCCAAGTTCTGGTGGCTCCTGGCAATCCCTCACTTCCTTGTCTTTATAGGTGCACCACTCCAATCTCTGTTTCCATCTTCATCTATTCTGTGTCTCTGTGTGTTCTCACCTCTTCCTGTAAGGACAGCAGCCATTGGATTTAGAGACCTCGACTAATTACATCTGCAAAGACCCTATTTCAAAATAAGCTCACATTCTGAGGGTCCAGGCTGACATAAATTTTAAGGGGACACTATTAAACCCACTGTAATCATGAAGCCCATCAGTTCTAATCTTATCTCGTAGAGGCTTAAAGTGACAACCAATTATTATTATTTAGTCAGGGCTCCTTGGGTTATAAGTGACAGAAACTCAACTCAAATTGGCATAGGCATAAAAGGAATTTATGGGCTCAGGTAACTAAAAAGTTTGGGTATAAACTTCAGGTATAAAAAAGGTCAGACATATCTACTTTCAGGAACCCAAATGAATGCCTTATCTCATCTCTCATGTCTAATTTCTCTTGTGTTGCTTTCTCTGAAGCAGACTCTTCCCAAGAGATGTCAAGGTGGCTTCCATAGCTCCAGAAATAGGATTGAAAGGACAAATGGCCAGGTCCACATTTTTATTTTATTTTTTATTTTTATCTGCAGTTATTAATAGTGCAAAGTTAGTAAAGATTATATCCTATCTTCTCATCAATTCCAGATGAAGGACATCTTTTTCCCTACGTTTCTAACAAAAGTCTAGGGAATGAATCACAGTGGACCAACGTGGATCACATTACATTCTCTAATCATTGTAGTCAGAGGAGGGGATATTCTAATTAGCCTGAATACATGCCCACCCCACTCAGTCACCACTCCTGTGGATGATTCCAGGACGGTCCCCCAAGGAAAAATTGGGATATTGGACCAGAAGGTAGGGTAGGTACTGGATAGGCAAAAACAATACATTCCAATCATAGATGCAAAAGAGGAGAGTTGACAGAGTTGAATAAACTTGAGTTTGCAAAAGAAAGCATACAGGTGTTTTCTATTACATTCAAACTTGCATCTCTAAATCAACGTGTTGCAAAGCAAATGGCACCTGAACTTCTATAGCACAGTGGTCAGCAACAGGTTACTCAGCATTGAACCATCAAAGCTCCTCCAGGCTCATCTACACGTCGCCCCAGTAAGACTGACTTCTCCTTGCAGGCAAGGATTACGATCATTATTGCTTCTTTGTCTACTCCAGCTCAATTGCATATAGAACCGTAACCTCCGGAGCTTACATTTCACTTGGGGACACAGCCTCTATGACTTACACAGGAGACAAAGAGAGATGAAATGAGACCAAAGTCCAAAGAAGGGACTCAGCCTAGCAAGATGTCTGAACTAGACAAACACTTCACCCCACCCTGCACGTCTTAAATTTTTCCCAGAGTCAAATCCAATTAGAAGAAATGGCACAGGAATGGAATGGTCACATGATTCCTCCTGTAGATGACTATTATAAAAACCCGATTTAAAAACAAACAAACAACAACAACAAAAAACTATTTAAAGGCTTTGGAAAGCATCCAAAAGCAGAAGCCAGAGAAGAGTTTAATTTTGAAAAAACCACAACTGTAAGGGGAAAGAATCGGGAATTTGTGGATTTCTGACCCGTAGGTGCTCCACAACCCTCAGGGCTACAGCTGTGAAAACCCAAAGCCTCTGTGACCCAAGGTGCCAGAGATCAGAATATAGGGCTAGGAAAGCAGGTGAAAATTCAAAGAGAAATTCCTGGCAATGAGAGAACCACAGAAGGAATGAGATGCAAATACTGAGTGTAATCTCTGCCCAAATCCCTGGCTGACACTAAACTCTGCATTTACAGAAGAGATTCAGAGGGGCCAGGAAAAAGCGTGACGAGATCAGGAGGAAGCCTCCTCTAAAGGTAGAGCTGCAACGGGTGAGATCTGTTTGTTTTGTTCTTTAACTCCGGGGGTTTGTTTTGTTCTTTAACTCCGTGTATGCCCAATTTTGCACAGCTTGGGTAGCAGAAAACTAAAGTTTTATGGGCTTGACATGGCAGGAAATAGAACCCGAGATTAGCAGACAAACTAGAAAGTAGGGGAGAATCATAGAAGAAAAAAATAACTACTGAAAGTGTCAGTCCCATTGCTGCCCAAATTCTTGGCAAATAACCAACTTACACGGGCACCTGGGAGACCCCCAGAGAGCCACACTAAAAGAGCAGCAGTGGGAAGCCATAACAATAGAGCAAAGGGCTTCCCTGGTGGCGCAGTGGTTGAGAGTCCGCCTGCCAATGCAGGGGACGTGGGTTCGTGCCCCGGTCCGGGAAGATCCCACATGCCGCAGAGCGGCTGGGTCTGTGAGCCATGGCCGCTGAGCCTGCGCGTCCGGAGCCTGTGCTCCGCAACGGGAGAGGCCACAACAGTGAGAGGCCCGCGTACCGCCAAAAAAAAAAAAAAAAAAAAGAATAGAGCAAAAATATCAGGTGCTACATATCTTTGAATCCAGGCAGGTCGAGTGCTTACTATAACAAAACTCCAATAATCCTCAGAAGAAGACAACATGATACAGATTTACTATTATGTATTATCTACAAAGTCCAGTTTTCAACCAAAAATTACTACACGTGCAAAGAAACAGAAAAGAGGAATGCATACTCAGGAGAAAAAGTCAGGCAATACAAAATGTCATGGCATGGGAAAGGGTGTTGTCATTATCAGACAAAATTTCAAAATAAGGTATTAATGAAGGAGCAGATAAAGAATGAAGAAAACAACCAGCGAAGATGTAATATAAAGATCAATAGAAACTCTCCAATCCACACAACAGAGATTTAAAATACTGAGGAAAAGTAAACAGAAGCTCAGAGACCTGTGAGACAATGTCAAGCATGATCCAACACGTGTGTAATTAGAATCCAAGAAGAAGTAAAAGACAGAAGGGGGAAGAAACTGATTTGAATAAATTATGGCCCCAAACTCTTCAAACTGGGTACAAATAGGGTAGGGGAGTGAGCCTTCTCTGTATAAACTCAGATCTCCATCAGGATGGAATTAGCCTCAGGAACATTTGACTCAAAGGCTCACAGCTGGAAGATTATCTTTTAGGTCATGGCCACTGCTTTCCGAGGGAAAAGCAATCTGGGAGTCAGAAAAATCTAACTTGGAAAGCTCACGTCATTCCCTTTTACCTGTTATGTGACACTGGTTGAGTTAGTTCATGTCTCTAATCTGTAGTTTCCTCACCTGAAATATTGAGGTCATACTATGTAGGACATCTTGCCATACTGTCCTGAAGTAGCATATGTGAAACATATATAGTTTAGTAATTTTTTTACTAATATATTTTATCTCTCCCACCAGAATATAGATTCCAGGAATGTGGGGACTTTTTCGTCTGATTGCTCACTTTTATATCCTCAGAACCTAGAACAGTGGCCAAGGTATGATAGGTACCCAATAAACACTGGTTGGAAAGAGACATGCATGACTTTATCACGATGAATGAATTGCCAACAGAGAGTCTGGTTAGTGCAGACACTCCATGAATGTTATTTTCCTGCCCTGTTTTCTTTTCCTCCCACATTCCAGGAAAGGCATCTACCAGTTACTGTGAGACCAAGTTCACAGCTCTGGACCCATTCTCATCCCAGTCAAAATAACATGATTATTTGGCTGAGGGAGACAGGAAATGACCAATAGCCACAACGAATGACACAGTCCCTGGCCAGGAAGACAAAAGAACAGCTTCTGTGCAGTGTAAGCTGCAAGGAGCCACAGGAATGTGAGACAGAAACATTTTTTAATGATTATTTTTACTAAACTGATACAGCTTGCCTTCCAGTTATTCTTTGATAAGACTGACACTCAACGCATACGACTCAAATGTGATTTAGTCAGCCTGAATTCTCCTTGCTCCTACACCCACTTCCTCTGGGGAAAGGGATAAGTCATACTCAACAAAGGAGAGAATTCGAGTTCCTCGTCTTTAGGGTGTTACAGAACTTTTCCAGGATCCGATGAATATTATGAATCCTCTACCCAGAAAAAAATACACATACAATGTTTTGCATACATTTTTAGGGGGTGGAAGGACCCCATCCTTCAGATTCGTGAACCATGTGGTCTGAAGCAAAGTGCTCCATCTTACGGATGAAAATACCAGGGTGCAGAGGGGGAAAAAAATCTAGCCCAAGGTCACATAATAAGGTCACTTATAAGAAATAGCTACAAACCGACCCCCCGCCCCGGTAGCTTCTCATATCAAGACCAATGTGATTTT
The DNA here is from genome assembly GCF_949774975.1 of Lagenorhynchus albirostris. Classification (NCBI taxonomy): domain Eukaryota; kingdom Metazoa; phylum Chordata; class Mammalia; order Artiodactyla; family Delphinidae; genus Lagenorhynchus; species Lagenorhynchus albirostris. The sequence goes on along the minus strand of NC_083111.1, from coordinate 70,176,465 downwards.
CATGACTCAATAACTATTTTGATTTTTTTATAAGCAGCCAAAATACCTGTAATCATCTCTGATGAGTCAGGTGTGTGACTCAGCCTGTTAATATCCATTTTGTCAGGGAAAGTATGAGTAGAAAATAATGACATTAGGGTTTGTACCTGAGAAGAATGCAGATTTAAATCTTGACCCTCCTCTTAGCTGTGTGTTCTTGACTCATTACTGAGCATTTCTGAGATCGTGTTTCTCTTGTCTGGAAAATGGAAGTTAAGAGAACCTACCTCACAGGGCTGTTGTCAAGATTAAATATGATAATGCTTGCAAAGCATTAGCTGTTGTCAGTAGTAGTAATATTTTATAATTTTAAAGCTGTTTTCAAAATGGAAGTACACAATATTTTGAGTGATGACAATATCATAGGGATAAGTGTCCAGTTATCTACAATATAACTAGGCAGTTCATACGAGCACTAATCTCATAATATTTAATAGAAAGAGAATGTTTCCATCAGGATAGGCTGTTATCTCCTGAACCAAATAATCTTCTGAGGCTCGAAGGCTTGCAAAATTAGAGATTTACTTCTTATTCACATAACTTGCCCACCAGAAGTTCCACGGTGCGTCTATTCCAGGGCCCCGTTGTGGAGCAGATTCTATCTAGAACATAGCTGGGCATCAGGTCAGAAGGGAAAGAAATACATGACAAACCGCACGCTGTCTTCTGCCTAGTAGCAACACATATTGCTTCCACTCACACGTCACTGGCCAGAGCAAAGCCACATGGCCAGGCTATATATTCACGGGGTATAATCCCACCTCCGTCATGGTTTACAGATCCCAATTTGTGAACCATAATGCAATCTACCCTGGTCGATGGGAGCTGCTCTCTGCAGAGACTGTCCTAAGTAATGAAATGTGACTATGGAGCTGAAATACTCAAGTCTAATCAAAATGACCAGGTGAGAAAAAAAAAAAAAGAGTCCTCAGAGGACATAGAATAAAAGCCAAAACCAAATCCAAATGGTCCCAACTAGGCAAATGTGAAAGAAGTCGTTTAGTAAAAAGACCATAGTCTGCATGGAGGCTAGAAAAGGGGGGCGGGGTAGGGCAGTGTAAACCATGAATGTCACCATCACCGCCCGGGAGAGAAGGTTCTTAACCATTTGGCAAGAGTTATCTTGGTGTGCTTGGCAGGCACGTTTTTGCCGTGGTGGTATCTGTAAGTGGGGTCATAATAATACACGCCTCTCAGAGTGTTCATGGGAATCATTAAGTGAAATAATGATTGTGATGTGCTTAACACAGCGTTTGGTTCGTGTGCTTATTAAATGCTAGCTGATGGGGATAGAGATAGAGACACAGACATAGATATATTTCCCATCATATTTGGGGTCTGGACCCTGCAAGACTGTGAGCCTCTGTCCCCAGCTGACCCTGGTGCTGCCTTCTGTCACCAGAGGTGGCCTGGCCTGGAGCCCTGACCTCTATATCGTGCTTTAACATTTGCAAAGTACATTCTCGTCCATTTTATTCCCATGTAATCCCTACAAGTCCACACAGCCTGTAAGTGCAAAGTCCCCCAGCCTGTAAGTGGCAAAGCCAAACTCCAATGCTGATTTCATCTGAGGCCTTTGGGCTCCAAATTCTGTGCTCTTTCTCCCAGGAAATTCTGCCGCATCCTTTGATCTGTCTCTCTCTCTCTCTCCCCTTGCCCTCTCTCTCTGCCATAGTTACTTCAAAGGGACAATAGTTGAAAAATAATGATACTCAGCCATCCCGTTTTTCATTCAGGGCGTGCATCTCCCTCTCAACGCTCCAGTGTGTCTGACCCAAGATGTGACTGGCTTTGGGTGGTTTGGGTCCCAGTTCTGGGCTCCATAGGACCTGGCACAGAAGGTTGGGCCTGCTTCTCATTGTAACAAGGTTGCACTAATTAGCTGCGTTTGATTTTGCATATGGAGAGTAAATGCAAATGAATGCAAAGCAGTATGCAAATCAGCAACATCCTGGCTCCCCAAAAGAAAGAGCCTGCGATACTGATGTCATGACGATGTATATTAATAGTCCGTCCCACCAAGACATGCTGTTTTTTCAAAAGGGGCAGGCGTTCGGGTTTTTCCTTGGGGGAGGAACAGTGGTGACTTTATATTGAATTCCAAGCTTATGATCCTTGACAAGAAGTCTATTGGCCACAGTGCTATGTTCTCTAGAGAAGATTCTTGTAGGCAATGGGGTTTGTTGGAAAGAGGCACAGGCTTGGGAATGGAGCCATATACCTTGTGATTCAAAGTCCTGTTCTTTGCCTGGTCTGAGACCTGAGTCTCAGTCTCCCCAGCTGTACAATGGGGTTAACCAACCTACTACCTACAGAGCTGTCGGTGAGGACACAATGAGACAAGAGGCGCCTGACACACGGTAGGTGCTCAGTAAGCGCATATTCCCTGCTTCACACTCGTTCCTTCCTCCTTCGGAAGTCTAACTTGGCAAATAGAAGTAAAGAGGCTCGTCTTCTCATCCTTGCTTGCCCTGCATTGCTTGCCCTCCCCCTTCAGGATCTTTCTAGTACAAAGCTGTATCACAGACCAATCATTTGTAACAAAGGCCCTATGACCTCTTAGAGTCCTCCAGACGTGAGTACATGACTCTGTCCTGTGCCCCAAAGTACCATCTCCTGAAAACAATAGCAGCTTTTCTTACAAAGCTGGTGAATTCCTCCACTTTCCAGATCTAGTTCAAGCATCGCTGTATCCAGGAAGCCTTTCATGGGGTCCCTGAGAGACGAGGGGCTCCCATCTGTGCCCCCAGAATGCCCGGTGTCCCCTCCACGGCTACGTTCTGCTACTGCAGCTTGCTAACCTTTTACCCTAAACACACTGGTTGTTTCTCACGATGGGGACTATTTCTGAATCATTTTTGCAGCCTTGGCCCATGGAACAGGGCCCGGCAAAGAGAAGATGCACAGTATGTGTGGGAGGGAGAGGGGGAGGGAAGGCGTGGGGGAGGGAGGATAAAAGGAAAGAGGCATCATCACATACTTAGCTGGAGCCAAGCACACACACATGCAGTTACTCCTAACGAAATCCTGACTCAAATCAGACACATTCTGGAAATGCATGAACACCTGAGCTTGCGTTCCCTGCCACCAAGTCCCATCCCAGAGCAAAACGAGGCCACAGGGACACACATCTGCTCTCAGGCAAAGGCCTCACTCCCTCGCAGGCAGTGTGGGGACAGAGGGGCTTCCGTTTAGGGCACCGAGCCTCCCAAACCAACCTCATCCCCTCAGCTGAACATCTGAACGTTCTCGCTATATGTTGAGGATTCCTATTCTGTAACTGGACCCTCGAGCCGGATGCAAAATAAGTGATGGCTCTTGATCAAAGTGCTCGAGGCCCACCCATGGGGAGCATGCGCGTGCGCACACGCACACACCATTGCCACGTACACACGTAGGGGTGCTTGTGTGTACACAGACCTACCTTCATACTATACATACGTACATCACGCAGACTCTCGTGTGTATGCACAGACTCACCTTCATACTATCCATTCACAGACACGTGACACGCGCACACAGACACAGGCACATATAGGTGTGCTTGTGTGTGCGCACAGAGCCGCCTTCACACTGTACAAACACACTCAGAGGCACATATGTAGAGCTCCTTACAGGCGAGAGACACACGCTCGGAGACTAGCTTTATCTTCCTCTTTGGTTCCAAACACGCAGGCACCGCTCTTGACGGTCACTGGCATCTCTGAAACTCCCCAGAAACTACAAAGGCAGCCCCAGAGCGCCCCGCCTGCTCTACCTGCCCAAGCCCATGGCTTTCCGCCTCTTAGGGCTCCACCCCCAGGAGGCCTCTGGCCCCCCTTTGAAGGCTGTTAATAAATAAACTTCAGGGCCAAAAGGCAGAGGTGTCAGCTGAGTGACCTGGGTGACTAACAGGAAGGAATCTATTTGCCACCCTCGCCAGCATTTTTTCATGATGGCTCTGGGGAGACTGAGTCTTACTTTGCAAGTGAAGAAACTGACAGATGAACTGAGACGCCTGGGGCCATCAGCAACATCCTCCCGGGGCCTGGGGCCCGCCTTACTCCCTGGCTCCGAGCTCTTTGCAAAATAAGCTCTTAGGAAGACAACAATGCAAGATCTAGGGTGAGATTTCTCAGCGCCAGAGGCTTCTGAGAACCTCTCCACAGGAGCATCAGGGGAGGACACGCACTGCCCTCCCCTGCGGGGAGGGTAAAGGCTCTCATTCCGCCCCGTTGCTGGTGGGAAGCTCAGTGGAAGGAGGAAAGGGTAGAGGAAACTGGGGAGCAAATGAAGGAGAAAGAGAAGGAAAGGGAGAAACAGAGGGAAAGACGGGAGGAAGGGCAGGCAAGCGGGCAATTTACCTTAGAGGGAAGAGTGGGCTCTCCATGGAAACAAAAGTGCCTGTGTGTCTTAAGACGCCGCTAAAGAGGAAGATTGTAAATGTTCCACCCAGGAGGCAGGGATGATTGCCGGGCTTTGACAGCTGAATTCGAAAAACATTCCTATCCATCACCATAGATCCCGGCTCCCACCTAGGCCAGGTGCTGTGGGGACGATGAATGGCAGGCCTCACATAGCCTATTTTATCTTAAACGTTCCTCTTAGACAAATAATATTCTGGGATCATTTTCTCTCTTCCTCCAACTGAAAAGAAAAGAAGGGAAGGGTAAGCTGGGATGAAGTGAGAGAGTGGCATGGACGTATAGACACTACCAAATGTGAAATGGATGGCTAGCGGGAGGCAGCCGCATAGCACAGGGAGATCAGCTGGGTGCTCTGTGACCACCTAGAGGGGTGGGATAGGGAGGGTGGGAGGGAGACGCAAGAGGGAGGAGATATGGGGATATATGTATATGCATAGCTGATTCACTTTGTTATATAGCAGAAACTAACACACCATTGTAAAGCAATTATACTCCAATAAAGATGTTAAAAAAAAAAAGAAGGGAGAAACAGAGAAGAAGGAACAGACAGATATGGGCAAAAGGTATGTACCTGCCATGACACCAGGGAGGGTCTTTCATCCAGACAAAGGTGCTGGAGGTGGACGGACTTAAATCTGAAACTCAGCAGCCCTTGCGCCGAGCAACAGGGCTGGGGGTCGCTCTCACTCTCTGACCCTCTTACCTGGGAAGAAGAGGTAATTTAGCCCACACTCTCACGGGATGGTTCTACACACCTGGTTTATATACGGCTTCTGTGAAAGGGCATGGTGGAGAGTCAGGTGCAGTGAGCCTGCCTAAATTGCCTTTCCTTCCCTTGCACGTGGAGCCTATATGGAAACATGTATATATGAAAGCACCCCCTACTTTCTTCAAGGTAGAAATCCCTCCTTCCCCAGAGATAACCTCTCTCCTGATGTGCGGTTTCTCATTCCCTTAAACGAGAACAGCAGTCCTTACAGTCTGCTGTTTGGGAGCAACCCCGTCCTGGTATATTCTCCGTTTGCCCCCAGTCCCAGCCACATCCATTCTCTGTGGCCCCCAAAAATGGCATCTCCCGGTCTCCCTTGCCTTCTGGTTTCTGACCAGGCTCAGCCAGTAGGAGGGCCTGGAAGGAGACTGGTGGGAGGAAGAGAGAGAGGTTGGAGTACTCACTTCTCCCCAACTCCATCTCTGCTGCGGTTCTGGGGTTCTGAGGTGGCCCCCCTGATGAGACTCCAGCCCCCCACTGCATTCCTGTAGCCAATGCTACTGCACTGCTGTGGAAACTTCCGCCTTGGTAGTTCCTAGAGGCCTCAGTACTTCTTGGTTCCTTGACTCTTCAAGGTTGATTGTATGCTCATAACAGACCACCCTACAACTTATCGGCTTGAAACATTAACCCGTTTTTTAATTCATAATTCTGTGGGCTGGTGATTCGAGCAGGGCTCAGCTAGGAAGCTCTTCTGCTCGCAGCGGTCAAGGCTGGACTCACTGATACATTTGTAACCAACCGATGTTCACCTGGGAGCTGGCTGGTCCCGGATGGTCTCACTCGGGTATCAGGTGGTTGCTGTTGGCTGGTGGTTGGGTCTTTCTCTCCATGAGGCCTCCAGTAGGCTAGTGTGGGCTTCTTTTCGTGATATCTGAAGCATTCCAAAAGGGTGAAAGCAGAAATTGCAAGACCTCTGGAATTCACTCCAAGTCAGTTTTGCCATAATCTATTCGTTCAAACAAGTCACAAAACCAGCCCAGATTAAAAGGGATGGAAACTAATTCCGCATCTGGATGAAAGGAGCAGCAAAGGAAGAATACATAATGGGATGGGAGGCATCTGTGGCCATGAAACAATCTATCACACCTGCCACCTCTGCAAATGACTCCTTTCCTTCTCTTTAGAATTCCAAGGGCGCCTCTGCTCCCTGCTGGGACCCAGATTGGCACAATATATAACATGATTTATGACATCATACTCTACCTCATCCTTCTTCGAAGTGCTTTTTATGCTTAACATTACGTTTTTGAGATTCATCTGTATTTGCCACGCGTAGCTCTAGTTTATTTATTTTCATTCCTCCATCATACTCTTTGTAGGAGTTTATTTTGTCCATTCTCCTGTGGATGGACATTTAGCTTAGCAGTTTTTTGCGTTATAAATCCTACATTTCTCCTTTGCACACGAGAGTTCTCTGGGGAGTGTAGTTAGGAGTAAAGTTGCTATAGTGTGAGACTGCCACATTGCTCTCCAAAGTCAATACGGTCTTTAATAGAACAAATAGAATCTGAGAGCTGAACGAAGTTGAAAAACCGGGTTCATTTTACATTATGCAATTAGCTGTGTTTTGCAGAACTGTAGCAATGGCCGGTTGGAATGAACCTCCCACCCAATGTAAGAATCCTTTCAACAGTGTTCCCAGGAGATGGTCAAACAATCCTTGCTTGAACTCTTAAGAATACACAAGGGAAGCTTGTTACTTTAACTGTGATTCCCTCTGCAGAGCAAGAATAATTTTGGAAAAAGAATAATCCTTTCCTCTTGCAGTACAGCCAAAGCCCAGGGTGTATGGCCTAAAGGAGAAGCAGCAAGAGATGATGAAGTTAGCAGATTTGGTCTTCAAAAAGTCAGCCTACCTGCAGTGCCCAAAATGGAGGCAGAGGGACCAAAGAGAGAACAGTTACGGTGACCCTGTGGGGAGACGATGCTCACATGAAGAGATATCAAGGATGGAGAAAGGAACTGGCTTTTGGTGGTTGAGGCTGGGATCTGACATAAAACTTCCATTTGGTACTTAAGTGCCCTGCTCACCTCCTTGCACTTTTGTTTCTTTATCTGTAAAAAAAAAGGGTAATGATAGTACCTATTTCATAGGGTTGGTATGATGACAAAATGGGATCTTACATTTAAACAGCTTAGTGTCTGCCTCATATTGTGTGCTCAATAAATGTTGGCTGTTCTTCTCATTGAAGAACCATTGTCAAGACTACAGAAGTTAGGGTAGGTTAAATTGCTATCACTGAGAGACCCAGAAGTGCATAGGGTTGAAACGCTGCAGTTTATTTCTTATTCCCATGACGGTCCAAGGAGAGCGTCTTTGATGGCTAGACGGCTCTCCCCACGTGGCGATTTAGGGCCCCAGGTGGCTCCGTTGTCACCTGGGACCTTGTTGTTCTCTTCCTCCAACCTGAGGAAGCGGAAGGAGGTCCGTCCACTTATTAAAAGCTCTGCACCCGGGTGTGGGCACCGCACTCCCGTTCACACACCATTGGCGAGAACCAGTCACGTGGCCACACCCAGCCTCACAGGAAGCTGGGAAATGCAGTCACTGGCTAAGAAGACCCTTCTCTCTCCGCGTCGAGCTGTTGGTATTGCAGGCTGTAAGAGTCCTTCTTGTGGGGCGGTCTTGTGCATGGCAGGATGCTGGGTAGCCTCTTCAACGTCTGTCTCCTAGATGCTAGTAACACAGACACACCTAGCTCATGGCAAACGAAACTACCTCCAGACATTGTCAAATATCTTCTGGGGTGCAAACTCACCCCCTAGTTGAGGACCACTGCTCTACAAAAGAAGAGGAAAATTCTGGGGTGGGGGTGGGGGGCATGGGGGGCAGCTGGCCACCCCTGGAGGAGAGAGAAAATTCAAACTAATAGCTTAGCTCAATTCCTTGTTCCCTCTAGAAGGTGAGCTCCCCAAGGCAGGGGTCTTCTGTATTTTGTTTACTGCAGAACTCCCATCTCCTGCACCCAGAGTAGCACCTGACCCCTAAAAGGCAATCAATACATAGTTGTCAACTAACTGGATGTGCTCTGTAGACTGGACCAGCATTCACCATTCAAACATACTTTGGGTGCTTTCCATGAAGCAAGCCCTGTGCTTGTAAAGGATGCCCTCTCTCCTTGTATCAGGAAATATCATTAATAATAATATTAATCATCATTTTAAAAGCCCAGACCCACTGGAAACAGTATGTCACATGGGATCTGCCCACCCCCACCCCACCTCTGGAGATGCTGAGCCCCTGGTACCTAAAGGAAAGAGATTCCAGCTCAGGCTGCTGTTGCACGGCTGCTGATTTCATCTTCCTGAAGGACCTCCCAGTGCCCGAGCTTTGCAGATCCCCCTGCTATGCCTGATGCCAAGTTATTGCATTCTCTGGCATTGGGGCCAGATTTGGAGATGATCAACATTCATGTATTCATTCAACAGATATTTATTAAGCTCCTACTACGTGCCACCCATGATATTAGGACCTGGATTCAGAGCAGTTAAATCCAGTGGGGAAAAGAACTTTTTTTTTTTTCCCCTGCTCTCAAGTTAGTCACAGAGATACAGAAAAAGTAAATAGACTTCGAAACAGGAGTGGTAAATCCAGTGGGACTGGCCAGGAAGGGCTGACTGAGATGAGTTTCCAGTGTGAGTAGTTGGGAGCTCAGCAAAAACTTTGTTAAATGAATGAATGAATAGGTGAGAGACAGGGACATCCAAGCTGAAAAACACCAAGTGCAAAAGCAGAGAGACGTGCAAAATCACCAAAACCGTCAGCAAGGAAATAAGTTGCTGTGGCTGGTGTGTACCAGGGTTGAGAGGGTAATACCAAGAGTATTGATGATAACAGAGAGATAGTTGGCACGTCTCGACAGTTTCCCATGCGCTTGGCACTGTTCAAAGGGCTTTAGGCATATTATTTCATGGAATACGTACAACGTTATTAGCCCAACTGTACCGATGGGAAAACTGAAGTCCAGCGAAGCTAAGAATTTGCCCAAACTTGCACAAGTGGCAGAGCTGGGATTCCAACCCATGCCAGAGACTTCACTCTTCACCTCTGCATCTTGGGGAGGGTTTTGCATTTCACAGGAAGTCTTTTGACCTCAGTCTTGCAGGTAATGAAGAAGCCAGGAAAGGAGGCCACGCGGTCTTTGCTCTTAAACACCTCACATTCCGCGAGGAGAAACAGGCACGGGCAAAAGCCTTTGGAGTCTGCACAGGCCATGACAAGTGCTGGACCACAGGCATAGACAAAGAGGCCTGTCTCCCCCACCTCTGCTCCAAAATGAGGGCAAGTTGAATGTTCATTTGACTAACCGATGAAGGCTTCATGGAGCTGGTGTCACTTGAGTTGAGTCTGGAGGGAAGAGAGCGCATTCAGGCAGATGTCACCGTGTGTCCAAAGGCATGAAAACTGGAACCTGCAGGTGTTGCAGGCGTCTGGAACGGTCTGGAGCAGCAGGGTGGGGAGAGGCAGGAATGGCATATTTTCCACTTGGAGCTTGTCTGTGGCCCTGAGTTCAGGCTTCAGGCCTTGAAGAAGCAGTAGCCACAGGGCTCCTCCAATGCTGGAGAGGGTGACCCTGCGTTGCTTAAGATGGTAGAAATGAAACTCATGCAAGAAACCCCTACAGAAATGCTACAGGCTTTCAAAGTGCTCAGCAGCCGTTCAGCTGAGCACCTGGGCCCCGTAGAAGGCAAGGCTGCCGGCAACCGAATGCACTGATGGACCCAAGAAACGTTTCTTTCCTCTTCTCTTTTTTCAATTTGTACAGGAAAAAAAAGTCCCTTGAATCTGGCTAATATGAGAAAGTCCACTGAGAGCACTTGAAAAAGCAAAAGATGAAGGGGGAAAGAGCCTGAGATCAAGTCCTAGCCTGGCTCTGACCAGCTGCATGTTCATCGCACCATCACCTCCTCCTGAGGAAGACTACATTTCCCAGCTTCCCTTGCAGTTGTTTGGGGCCACGTGACTGAGTGTTGGCCAATGGGGTGTGAGCAGAAGGCAGGAAAGTCACTTCCGGACCTCACCCTTTAGAACATCCTACAAGACCCTCTTGCCTTCTTTCTTCTTCCATGGCAACTCTGGGGACCACAGGCTCCAAACAGTGCATGGATGGAGGAGAGCCAACTAACGCCAACAGGACTGCAACTTGAGCCAGAAATACATTTTATTTGTTAATTCACTAACATTCCAGGGTTCCCCTGTCCCTGCAACACTGATTCTCCAGGGCTTCTAAAAGTGTGGTCCACAGACCTCCAGCATCAGCTTCACCTGAGAACTTCTCTGAAATGCAAACTCTCCAGCTCCATGCTAGACCTACTAACTCAAAAGTTCTGTGCATGGAGCCCAGAAACTCTCTTTGGGGATTCTGATGCAGCCAAAGTCAAGAACCACTGGTTTACTCTATATGCTACCGTGTGGCCTTCATCTTTTGAGCCTCAGTTACCCCCTCTGTCAAATGGGGGTGAGAACGCCTCCCCTTGCTGAATTCAGGTGAGCATTAAACGTTACTACGTGGTGTGATATGTATAAAGAATCCAGCTCAGGAGCCCACACACGTGCCACCTACAGTCCGGAGCCAGATGACTTGGGAGAGCCGCACAAATAGTAGGTGGGAGTCCGCCTTCTGCCGCTGTGAGAGGCATCCTCTACGATGGCCCCCAGTGATCGCACCTCCCAGGATCCAAGCCCTTGAATAACCCCCTCCAGTGTCTGGGCTGGACCTAGTACGTCGGGTCTGATGAACCTTCCTTCAAGGCCCACGGGGAGAATTCTTTGCCTCTTGCCGTGTCTGGAGGCTCCAGGCGTCCCTTGGCTTGTGGCTGCACAACTCCAGTCTCTGCTCCACCCTCACATGGCCTTCGCCTCTTCTGTCTTCCCTTCTGTCTCTTGTAAGGACACTTGTCATTAGATTTAGGGCCACCCAGATAACCCAGGACGATCTCAAGATCCTTAACTTAATTACCTCTGCAAAACCTATTTTGCCAGATGAGCTCACATTCGTAGATTCTGGGATGTGGACGTAGATTCTGGGATGTGGACGTATCTTCTGGCGGGGCCACTGTTCAACTAACCACACGGCCCAAAGACAGGGATGGGTCTTATTCAACATTATATTCCCCTGGTCAAGTCACCCTGTGTAGTGCTTGACCCAAATAGGAATTTGACACAAGTTTGTGAACAGAAAGGCAGCAGAGCATTTAAGTGACTGGGCTTTAGAATTAGCTAAACCTCTATTCAAACCGCAACCGCTTACAAACGATGTGACGTTAGGCAAATTACTTAACCTCCCTGAACCTCGGTTTCCTCCTGTGGGCATTTTAATAATACGTATCTCATGGGGTTATTATGAGCATTAAGCTAGTAAGTGCAAACCAGCTACACCATATCTGGCACCTAATGGGGATGCAAAATGCAAACACAGTGCCGGGCACACAGGGGTCCTCAATAAAGGCTCGCTATTCTGACTAGCATGTTGATGATTGGCATGGCTGTGGTTCCCACTCTCGCACACCTCCCAGCCTTTTCCTCTGACTACCACAGGGGCCCCTTCCCGTGCTCAGAGTCCCTGGGGTGATCCAGCAGCCCTCCATGGAGACAGCTGTGGATAAATAACCCAGCCCTGCCCTCCCACCCGCAGGCCCCCTTCCCTTCCCACCGCCTGGCTCGCCTCCTCCAGTGATGTCTCCCAGAGCAGGGCTGGCAGTGAGCTCGCCTAGGCCCCTCATTGTTATTCCTGGCACGAGGTAATCCTGCCAGCATCCTCAGAGACCCGTAAAAATACCCGCAGTTTGTCTTTCATCAGAGCAGCTCAAAGCCCCATGGCATCCGCTCGAGAAGACAGTGCTCCCAGCTGAGTTCTGGGAGCCGGCTACTTCCCAGGATGGTCTGGTATTTGCAAGGCAGAGGGAGCGAGTGTGAACTGAAATAACCCAGCCCAGGCACTGGCATACCCAGGCTGCCAGGGAGACACAAGCCTTAGTGTATGGAGAGATCCTCCCTGGAATTTTCTGGATGTCAATGCTCTGAGTCACACACGAGTGGGTCTGCATTCCCACTCGGCTACTGAGTAGCTGTGTGACTTTGGGCATTTCACTTAGCCTCTCTGTGCTTCAGTTTTTGGCTCTGTAAAACAAAGTGGAGATGATATCCACTTCCTAGGTTTCCTGGGAGGGTTAAAAGGGATGGTATAGGCACAGATAGAAGAAAATATTTGCAGCACATATATCTGACAAAGGGCTTGTATCTAGAATGTGTTAAGAACTCTTGCGATGCACTAAGACAAACAAGACCCTTCCCCAGATGCGGGAAAGACATAAACAGACGCTTCGCAAAAGAAGATGTATACAATAACTACGTGAAAAGGTGTGCAATGTCATTAGTCATCAGGGAAATGCAAATCGCAATGATGAGATACCACTTCACACCCACTAGAATGGCCAAAATGAAAAAGACTGTCAATATCAAGTGTTGGTGAGGATGGGGGAGCAATTGGAACTCTCACACACTCATGGTGGGAGTAAAAAGCTGATATGACCGCTTGGAAAAAAAGGTTTGGAAGCTGCTTATAAAGTTAAAAATACACTTAGCATATGACCCAGTGATTCCACTCCTAGGTATTTCCCCAGGACACATGTCTATAAAAAGGCTTGTATGTGAAAGCACATAGCAGGCTTATTCATAATCACCAAAAATTTGAAAAAATGTCTGTCAATAGATCAAAGGATAAACGGAGTGTGGGCTGTTCAGGCAATGGAATATTAGATAGTGATAAAAAGGAACAGCTGCTGGTATTCCTGGAGGAAGGCCATAAACGCTCCATGGAGTAAAAGAAGACAGACATGAAAAAGCAAAACTTCCATTCGTAAGTTCTAGAAGAGAGAAACGAAGCTGCGGTGACAGAAATCAGAGCAGTGGCCCCCTTCGTGTACAGGTGGGGAAGGAGGCTGAGTGGAAGAAGGCCCAGGAAACGTTCTGCAGTGATGGAAACATGCTATGTTCCTGTATTGGGGTGATGGGTACATGGGTGTATACATTTATCCAAACTCACCAAAATCTATACTTAAAGATCTTTGCATGTTGTTGTATGTAAATTAATCTCAATACAATTGGAAAGGGACCATGTGTGTAGAAAAGCTCAGCAAGGGGGCCAAGTGGAGAGACAGGACTCAGTAAAGGTCAACTACGATCAGAAAACGGTAAAAACAAGTAAAAAGCATGTGAGTTATTCAACTGTATGTTGGGAGTTCAACGTGCTAATCTGGATTCTGACCTGAGAACCCCATCTGAAATGTGGCAAAACTCACAAAAAGGCACCATGGGCTAAGCCTTTTGTGCCCAGCTCCCCACTCTTCCTTTCTTCCTCCTGTGAACAGAGAAACAGAAAAGGAGTGTTTTGCTGGCTGAAGATGCTCTTCTTAGAAGCAGCGGGGCGGACGGAAAGGGTACCTTTGGGGGAGTGGTGAGAACAGGCTTACTAACTATAAAGATACACAGATGCCTCAGTGGGTCCACAGCCCACACGGTTACATCCAGGGTTTCAGAGATGCCCAAGGCAGCTGTGGAAATGAGTTTGGCCCAGCTGCTTAGGCAGCGGGCTCTTGAAGACAGAACAGTATCCAAGGTAAGGAAACTGGCTGAGGCCCAGCTGTCCCCCAAACTCCCATCCAATCCCAGGCCAACTTTCCCCATTACGGGCCTCCGCTAGCAGGATCTCCCTGCATCCCTCACTCTTCCTGGACTGTTCCATCCTCCCGATATGGTGGATGTGGGCCTGTGCCCGAGCAAGGAGACGTCACTCCCAGCAGAGCACATTGGCTGCTGTAGTCTAATCTGAGGCCTCTCACTGGACGCCCATCGCAGTGGCCCTGGAATCGTCTGGAGTTGCTGCTGACTCTGTCTCCCAGGGTTCTCATCTGTTCGACATGAGGACGACCAGACCAGGAGCTCTCCCGCCCCCATAGCTCTGAGATTCCTCCCTCTTCTAGCGCTGTGGCCTAAGTTGCCTCCCAGGAGTCCCGAGGGCGGCACTGAGTTGCCGAGACCGTCGGCAGGGCCTCCATGCCCAGGCCGTGGGGTCCACCTTCCAGACCTCCAAGGCCTGGCTGCAGCCTTGCAAGCCACAGAGATGCCCATATTTGCTTAAAGTAGTTGCCCACAGCATCTTTTTTTTTTTTTTTTTTTGGTACGCGGGCCTCTCACCGCCGCGGCCTCTCCCGCTGCGGAGCACAGGTCCCGGACGCGCAGGCCCAGCAGCCACGGCCCACGGGCCCAGCCGCTCCGCGGCACGTGGGATAGCCCCGGACCGGGGCACGAACCCGCGCCTCCTGCATCGGCAGGCAGACCCCCAACCACTGCGCCACCAGGGAAGCCCGCCCACAGCATCTCTTAAAGAGAACACTCTGCATTGGGAATTACAGCAACAGAAGGAGGGAAAAATAAGATGTTCCTATCATCCCCTAGCAAACAGGGCTGCTGGCTGGAAAACAGCCCATATTTTGGGTGCAAATCACACTGAGGACTTAGGAGGCTTTGGGGAAGCCATCTTCGTGGGAAGCGGCAAAAGTGCCCCCCTTTGGGGCCTGCAAGAAAAGCCTTTGTCTCTACCTGTGGATCAAAAGTCAGAACAAACCGCCCTGAATTACTGAACCCGGAATACGCATTTGTTGTTACCGTTGTCGCTGTTTTGAAGGGGAAAGGAGCTGCCATTTCATTTCCACCCATGACTTGCTATGTACCCAGGGCCGGCTGCGTAACTAGCAAGGTCCACCAGGTGCAAAATGAAAATGCAAGGCCTCTTATTCAAAAAGGAAAAAGAAAAGCTTTTTACTTTATTCTGCGATCTCTGTCTTTGTCGGCTGTGGGGCTTTTATTTGCTAGTTCGTGTCCTGTGCCCTCAGCCCGGGGGTACTTGCAGGGGAGCGCAGCCCCTCGTAGACGTCCACAGCTCTGCCCGACCACCGGGCCCCTCCCCGTGCCCAGGTCCCCACCAGAAGCAGAGGGCAGCTGCCAGGTTTGGCCAGGGCAAGGGATGGGGCGGCCAGGGACCCATCTTGGGGGGTGAGAAGGTGACCGGGGCAGGACTTCACTTACAAAGCACACATTCGAAGATAAAATTTATTGAGAATTTCAAGATGGCTCTGGCAGACCTTTAAACTCCAAACGTCGACCTCTCTCATCTCTGTGTCAGTATAGCTTAAGATTAAGACCCTGCCAGCCAGCATGGGCTCAGGGCTTAGCCAAGTTACTGATCTTCCCTATTTATAAAATGAGGATAATACCAGGACCCCGTACATTAGGCTGATTTGAGAATTAGGTGACCTAACAAGAATTGTTAACTCTTGAGACGTCCCTGGTGGCGCAAAGTTTAAGAATCCCCCTGCCAATGCAGGGGACATGGGTTCGAGCCCTGGTCCGGGAAGATCCCACATGCCGCGGAGCAACTAAGCCCGTGTGCCGCAACTACTGAGCCTGCGCTCTAGAGCCCGCGAGCGACAACTACTGAGCCCACGTGCCACAACTGCTGAAGCCCACGCACCTAGAGCCCATGCTCAGCAACAAGAGAAGCCACTGCAATGAGAAGCCCGCGCACTGCAACGAAGAGTAGCCCCTGCTCGCCGCAATTAGAGAAAGCCCGCGCGCAGCAACAAAGACTCAATGCAGCCAAAAATAAATTAAAAAATTAAAAAAAAAAAAAGGAATTGGTAATTCTTAGAACAGCACTTGCCGTGCGCTCCACACTGTTTTATGTGCTGTACAAGTAGGAACTCATTTCGCCCTCATAACAAGCTGATGGGTAGGTTGGTACTGTTCCCACTTTACAAAAGAAGCAGCTGAGGCACAGAGAAGTAAAGTGACTTGCCCAACTCCACACAGCGGGTAAGTGGGTAAGAGGCGCGGCCAAGGTTTGAACACATCCAGAATATGTGCTTCTAGGTCAAGACTCGGCATAGTTCAAGGTCCCTGGAAAGTGAACAAAGGTTATTGTTCCATTTCATGTACGCCTCACAATGAGCCAATGAGGTAGGGGTTCATACTCATTTGAGATCATTTCAGAGAGGACATGGGAGCTCAGAGACGTTAAGACAGTTACCCCAGGGCCCTCAGCAGTACTAACTCCAGGAGAGGAGAGGAGGTGAGCTAAGGAGATGAGAGAGGGTGAGAGTTGGGCCTCTGGCAGAAGGGACTTGCACGATGCCTTGGAAGTTTTGGTGTAGGCCATGTACTCTAGATATAATTGGAAGGCTTGAGTTTGAGGGGTATGAAAGAATTGGGTGTTGTAGCCTCACGATGCTAAAATCCTAGATCATCAGCGCAGGACAGCAGCACAAAGATTATTGAATCTGAGTCCTGATTTTATGATCGGGGACACTGAGGCTGGAGCAGAGATGTGGCTAGCCTGATGTCCCAGAGTCAGAAAGCACAGTCCCAGGAGCAGATAACCCCTGGCCGGAGTGCTTGCCGGGGCTGTAGGATGTCCTGAGCACATACCAAGGGTCCTGGGTCCATAAATCCAACAGTCAAAACCCCTGCCAACAGGCTACTCCTTGATAACCACTGACACAGCAGTCCCAGGCACAGTGAAATTCTTATAAAATAAAGTCCCTTGCTACTAATAAGGCGATTTCTAGTTAGGGTTGCTTTTTACAGCTGCAAAACTTAGCTTAAAAAACCCCACTACTTTTTAAGTCAGACAGACCTAGATTTGAAAAGGGCTCCACCACTTAGTGGCTGTGTGACCTTAGGCAAATTACTTAACCTCTCTGAGTTTCAGTGCTCTCATCAGTAAAATGTCTCTGAACTGAGATCACTTCATAGTGAATGAAGATCTCTGGAACAGATTAAATGAAAAAGGAGCTACAGAGGGTAAAACTGCCTAGTTTGAAAGCTGGCACATAGTAGGTGCTCAATAAAGGCCATTCTGTCTCTGTCAGAATCCAAACCTACATAACGCGTGACAGACGAGTCTCAGGGGAAACGTCAATTCTAAAAGGACTTAAAAGTCTATCAGCACCATTTTTTCAGCAGCATTTGCTCCCTTCACGTCTCTGTGTCACATTTTGGGAATTCTTGCAATATTTCAAACTTCATCGTCATTATTACATTTGTTATGGTGATCTGTGATCAGTGATCTTCGATATTACTATTATAGCTGTTTGGGCATTTCATTTTTTGGCAGTGATGTATTTTTTGAACTAACTTGCATTTTGGAGGAAAATAACGCTACTGCACACTTGGTAAACTACAGTATGGTGTAAACATGACTTTTATATGCACTGGGGGAAAAAATAAATGCATAAATAAAAGGACTTAAAAGCACCCAACAGACATCTCCATCTAAAAAGCCAGGGAGGGAAAACACAGCAGAATTTGGAGAGGTCCACCATTCGTCCTGACCCAGGAGCCAAGACTGGGAGGTCCTGGTGACAGGAGGTGGGGAGGGGAAGTTGAGGAGGAAAGGGAGTGTGAGAGAACTGACATTTTTGGAGTTTCTTTTCTATTTAAGGTTTTGCTAACCCGTTGGTAAAACTCATTTCTGGTTCATGTTCTTAGCAGGAAAACACATTCAGGCTAAACAGTAAGAATGGACCCTGGCTTGGAAAGTTCTCAAAGGTTCTCACATCTCTCTGGCGTCTACTGCAACTGAGGAGTGACATTGGTTAAGCAACTCAATTTGAATAATTGTACACTGAGGATTTCCAGGGGAAACACCCAGGGCAACTTTCTGACTGGGGATCTTATGACACAGATGGATTTAAATGAAGAAAACCTGTAAGTGTGGAAGATTCTCCCTGGACACAGAGACTGAGGACATGCAGCGAACAACACGGACGCCCCAGAGCATAGACATTCTATCGGGGAGGTTTCTAAAAGAGAAAAAGAGAAAAAGTAGAGAAAAAGTAAAAGGTGTTACAAGTATCCAACCAGCGTTGTGGTTGGGAGTCCAGGCAAGCCCTTCAAAAAGGTAGCATTTAGGTTGAGAAGCAAAGGATGAAAGGGCTGGGTATGGGCTTCCCAGGGCTGCCGTCACAAAGTACCACTAACCGAGTGGCTTAAAACAGTAGACGTGTAGTCTCTCACAGTTCTAGAGGCGAGAAGTCTGAAATCAAGGGCACAGAAGGGCCACGCGCCCCCTGAAACTTGTAGGGTAAGATCCTTCCTCGCCTCTTCTAGCCTCTGGTGGTCCTGCCAGCAATCCTTGACGTTCCATGGCTTGTAGAAGCATCGCTCCAATCTCTGCCTCCATCTTCACATGGCCTCCTCCCCATGTGTCTGTGCCTTTCTTATCAGGACACTGGTCATTGGGTGGAGGCCACCCAACCAGGATGACCTCACCTGAACTGGATCACACCAGCAAAGACCCAGTTTCCCAAGAAGGTCACATTCACAGGCTACGACTGGAAACTGTCTTGTGGGGGTGACCCAGCTCTGTGGAATGCAGGGAGCAACACAGGTGTGTGAGCAGCCAGGAAAGCCCTGAGCTGGAGATGGTGCCTTTGGGGACACGAAGAGGCCAGCGTGCCTAGAGCACGGTGAGGGGAGGGAAAGCGGTCCCGGCGAACTGGAAAGTGGGATGGAGCCACAACATACAGTCCTAGGAGACGCGGAGGAGCTTTTCAGTCTCTGAGAAAGGCCCACCTTTTCCAGCTCATGCTGGAGGGGGCCTGAAAGAGGTTGACACACCGCAGGCAGGGAGTCACGGCCACTGGTGTTTTCATAGTCTGATGCACCACACCTGTGACTGGCCTGCCACTCTGGAGAACCAGATGTGAGGCAGAAACCTTCTGGCAATGATGTGCTCTCTGCTCTGGAAAACCAGAGGCTAAAATTGTCCCGTTTACTGCACAGTTGCTGCCTGAGTGCATCCTGACAGGCAGCCGGGGAAACCAGAAAATGAGAAAGTGTCCTCCTTTGCAAAAATTACGGCACCTTGGCTATATATAAAAAAATATATTTTGGCCCTTGAGAAAGATATATGCCATATATATATATATATATATATATATATACACACACACACACATACACACACATATATATAATGTCTGTCTTGATATATATGCTATATTTATGGCATTTATTGAAAATTTCAAGCATATATTAATATATAAAACACATATATCTTATCACTTTATATATATATATATATATATCATATAGACCAAAAGGTTTATGCTTGAAATAAAGGTTTGCTTTCTGTGCGGGCTGTCTTTGGTATTTACTCCACAAGTATTTACTGAGTGCCTAGCATGTCACAGACGCTGTTCCAGGCAGCTGACTTTCTAGTGGGATTGGGGAAACCAATGGATCAACTCAAACAATTGTAAGGCATATTAAAGGCTGCCGAGAGCAGCAGAGGAACATCCAGCTAGGGAAGAGAAGAGCGAGCACTGCAGAGCGTGGGGGACTTTGGGTGTTAAATACAGCGGCCGGGGCAGGCCTCACTGCTGGAGATGGCTGGGCACACCTGCGGAAGACCCGGAGAGAGCAGTGCGGGTGGGGGGAGAGACAGCAGCTGCGGAATCCCGAGGCGGGGCTGCTGGGGTGTCTGCGAGACGATGGGACAGGATGGCATGGTGGGACGAGCTAGATGGAAGGAAATGGAATATGACTGGGGCAGCAGAGCTGGGTCACACGGACCTCGTAGACCACTGTAAGGACCATGGCTGCTACTCCGAATAGGATGGGGACTGGTGGCGGAGGGCGGTGGAAGCAGAGAAGGCTTACGCTCTGGCTTCTGTTTCAAAGGGTCACCCTGGGCTGTTTCGAGCATGGATTGTAGAAGGGCAAGGGCAGAGGCAGGGAGGACAGAAAGAGCTGTCACAATCACGCGGGCAAGAAATATGATGGCTGGCGCCAAGGTAGGGGCGGTGGGGGGTGAGAGGAGGTGGTGGTCTGGGTATATTTTACTGACGGCCTGGATATGACGGGTGAGCAAGGGAAGTCTAAGGTTGACCGACGCCAAGGTTGTAGGCTGAGCAGCTGAAAAGCTGGCATTGCCATTCATGAAGATGGAGAAGATCACAAATGGGGAGACAGGGGGAGGATGAGAATTTTGCCATGATGGCTAGACACCCAAGTGGAGATGGGCAGGGAAGCAGCTGAACGCCCCAGTCCGGAGGCCGGTGGAGAGGGAACACTTGGAAGGTGTCAGTGTAAGGAGGACACAAGAACCCTAAGACCAAAGGAGCTCTCCAAGGGAAAGGATGAGCAACAGGCAAAGGGGCCCAAAAGGAGCAGCCGGGGGGGAGAGGAGGCCACCCAGGAGAGTGGAGACCTCGGAGCCAAATGCGGGAAATGTGACAAGGGAGGACATATTAACTGTGTCAAGGACAGGTGAAGGTCAAGTCAAAAGCAGACTCGGAACAAACCCTGGAGAATTTTGGAACTGAGGACGAGGGGCCTCCTGACACACATGGATTTTCTGTTCTTACCTCTTGCTCCAGACACAATCATTACTAGGTTATCTTAAGTCTGAATCTAATCTTAGTTTCTGTCTGTCCTTCCCACTAGGAGTCCACTCACTCCTAGTGTTAGAACGCTCCTGGTGTTATGGGCTGAATTGTGTTCCCTCAAATTCCTACACTGAAGTCCTCGCTTCCAGTACCTCTGAATGTGACTGTATTTGGAAATAAGGTCTTTAAAGAGGTAAGTTAAAATGAAGCCAGTTAGGGTAGGGCCCTAATCCATACGAGAGACATTGGAGATTCTCACAGAGAAAAGGCCACGTGAGGACACAGTGAGAACGTGGCCATTTGCAAGCCAAGGGGAGAGGCCTCGGGAGAAACCAAATCTGCTGACACCTCTCTCGGACCTCTAGGCTCCAGAATTGTGAGCAAACGAATTTCTTTTTAAGCCACTCGGTCTGTGGCATTTTGTTATGGTGGCCTAGCAAACTCATCTCACTGAAAAATAGGAAACTATTTTTTTTTGCTTTACATCTCTGGTACTAACACAAATCATGGCCCCCAGAGCAAATGATCACTGAATAAAAGGGCAACAGGGCTTTTGATTTCCAACTTACAGTGATGTGAATAGCTGTATTCCTTAAGATTAGGTTTGGCTGTCAAACAAGATGGAATGTATTTTTCCTTCAGGTACGTGAAGACAAGAGGGAGGGAGTCCAGGACGAGCAAAGGAGTCCTTAGTTTTTGAGATTCTTTAATATCGTTATGCTACATTCCACCTCATGTTTCAATAGAGCTGCTTAAGCGTCAACCGTCACTTCTCTATTCTAGCGAGCTGAAAAAAAGAAGGGGTGCTCCCTCCTCCCCTCTTATTAAGAAATCTTCAAAACACACATTCAGGACACTTGTGCTTCTGTTCCATTGATGAGAAACATGGCCATACCTAGTAGCAAGGGAGGCTGGGAAATGTAGTCTTTATTTTGGGCAGCCAGGTGCCCAGCTAAAATCCAGGGATTCTATTATTAAGATGAAAGGAAAGTGTAACCCTTCCAGGTACTCTTCCATGAGTTCCCCCAGTAGAGTGTTGTAGCCAGCTGTCTCTGGCACAGCAGCCCAACCAGCCTTCCCGAGGGGCCTCTCTACACAGCATCCCAGGGAGCTGGCTGGAAACCACTGGTCTAGACAAGCAAAGTGAGAATTTCCTCTGCAAATGAGATGTGCCACCTCCAGAGGTCCTCACTGGGAGCCAGTGGCAGGAAGGAGGAAACAGCGGAATAAAAACGGTCTTTGCAGCCTTCCTGAGGGGATGCACAAAAAAAATGTATGTGAAGGAGGGGGAACACTGAGAACAAGCCTCTCTTGCACCAGAGATGAGGTGTGATGGGACCTGTCCTGGGGTCAATGGACCACATCACCAGCCAGGATGCAAAAGAGGGAAGAGATGCTGAGGGAGGTGGGCGGAAGTCCTCTCCAGCTCTGGACATCTCCCCTGAGAGATCTGCCAGCCTTCTTAAGCGTGTCTAGGTGCCGGCCATCAGGAGGCGGCATGGCTGTATCTCTGCAGGCCCAACGGGGGCTCGGCTGTGACAGCTCTTGGAACATCAGCTGTGGAGGGCCTGGAAGGCACGCCTCCTCGAGCTTGGATGTGAAGCTGTCGGTGCCACCGGGGAATCACTATGAAAGCACTCCCGCCCGGGCAGCTGACGACACTGCACAGAAACTGCAGAGCACGCTTCTAACAGGTGAGGTTAAACAGAGCATCCAACTAGGACAGCCCAGGGTGGGAATGGGTTTGAGATGAGGTGCAAAGAGCTCTGAGCCTGGGGGACCTGACTTGTTTCAAGTTCTTGTCCGCCACTTTCTAGCTGGGTGACCTTGGGCAGGTCACCTCCCCTTGCTGAAGCTCAGTCTCCCAAACTAAAAGTGACAAGACTGAATCGCATCATGCCTGGGGTCCCCAGTAGCTCTGGGATTCCAACTCCAGCTCCGAGTGATTCTGAGTTACAGCCACAGCCAGCCGACTAGGAAGGAATGTGGGCAGGAGGCGGGAGTGGGAGGGACACACCTGTGAGTTCTTCCTGGCATCCCCAGCTCTCCATGTTATTATATTTTTCTCTGCCCCATTTTCCAGAGTCCTTGGCCTCATATCTCCTTCAATGCTCCAAAATAAAGCTTGTCTTCTTGCATTCCCGAGTCCCAGAGGCTTCAACTCTTCCCTCCCCAACCAGAGAGATCAATCTCCACACAGCAGCCCGAGTGGCCTTAAAATACAAATTACCCACAGAAAATCCCTTGGTGACCATCCACTGCTCTTACTGCAAAGCCGGTCTCCCTACTGGAACCTACGAGCCCAGCATCACCTGTCTCCTGCCGACCCCCCAGCCTCCCCACAGGCACCTTGCTCCCTCCCTGTTACCGATGGCCACACCTGCCTTCTTCAGTTTCCCAGGATGACAAGGTGTTTCCCATCTCAGGGCCTCTGTCAGAACATCTTCCCCGTTCCCTGCAGCCGCTCCTTTAGGTCTTAGCTTAATTCTCACCTCTGCAGAGAGGGCTTCACTGGGTGCCCATCTCAAGTGTGTTCCCCTTTATCATCTCTCTCAGCCCTGTGTTTACTCTTGGTCTATTTACTTATTTATTTGTTTGTTTTAAAGTCTTTATCGAATTTGTTACAATATTGCTTCTGTTTCACGTTTTGGTTTGCTGGCCGTGAGGTATGTGGGATCTCAGCTCCCTGACCAGGAATCAAACCTGCACCCCCTGCACTGGCAGGTGAAGTCTTAACCACTGGACCGCCAGGAAAGTCCCTCTTGGTGTATTTAAACGCGATTTAGTGATCTATTTATTTTTCATCTGTTGATCTAGTTTGGGTCTGCATTCCTGACTGGAAGCACACTCCAGGGGAGCAGGGATCTGGTCCATGACTAGGTACAATACTACCTGCTAAGGACCCAGCACTGGAGGCACTCACAGGATATTTAAATAAATGCATAGTTGCATAAATATTAAAACGTTTAACAAAGCATTTGTAAAAGAAAGGACAGAAGAGAGGAAGGGAGGGTGGGAGAGAGGGAGGGAAAGAAGGAGGAAGGAAGGAAGGAAGGAAGGAAAGAAGGAAGGAAGGAAGGAAGGAAGGAAGGAAGGAAGGAAGGAAGGAAGGAAGGAAAGAAAGAAGGAAGGAAGGAAGGAAAATTTGAGGAATTTGCAGACTCAGCACTTAAGCCCCGGTCTTTCTACTTCAAATCCCACTTACTTTCCTTGCCTCCATATTTCCATCAATCAGTGAACAAACCGGTCCTGGGACTGGCACCACGCTGGGGAATATGGATAATTAAGGAGCTTACAGTACAACCGAGGAAGTAAAACTAGCATACACGTAACACGACGGTGGACATGGAAAACCAAAGGAAGCCATTAGCAAAGTTTTTCTGTAGAAGAATATTTAATTATAGAGAATGACGCTTATGACACATTTTTAACTAAAAGCAAATTAGAAAGCTGCATGTTTTCTATGTGTATACCTACACATGGTGGGGGGAGGGAGGGAGGTCTGGGCAGATGGCAATAGAGAGAATACCCATAAGGATGTGCCCAGCTAGGAAACTAGGTGCTGCCAGCTTGCTGGTCATAAAGGAGGTCTCTCCAGAGGAGGGGTCGGTGGATGAAGGGGAGCCTTGCAGAAAACATTTTCATACTGAGCACCTACTGTGTGCCAGGAACCGTATTATCTCTAATAAAAGACCCGACCAGGTAGTTATCATCATCACCATTTGAAAAAAGAGGGAAACGAGGTGCAGAGTGCCGAGTAACCTGCCCAAGGTCACACAGCTAGAAAATGGCCCCTCTGCCTTCACTCTGCCCACAGCGATTTCCAGCAGCTGGCGTGAAGGGGCCGCCACCGGAAGGGCGGGTGTTGTCGAAGCGCTGATGGTGCGGTGGGGACGGAACGAGGGTGATTTGAGAAGCTCTCTATTTCCATCGGCAGCTCTTTTTCCATTCTCACCTCCTTCTGTGCCATGCGCCAAGCCTGTTGATCACAGAGGCACCACCCCACCTGCCCAGTTTTGAAAGTGCACTGTTCCCCGGTTTCCGAAGCTTCCAGCGCCGTTCCTTGTGATGCTCTAAATCCAGAGGCTTCTCCGCCTCTTCCCAGGATGGGAGGGTCTCAGTCGCAGCCCTGGTACTACCGAGGGGCCAAGGCTGAGGAGTCGACCACACCCCACCACCTCCACCCTTATCCTCTGGTTGGGGTGAGGGATCTGGGAGCCTGTGGTGCTGTCCTTGTGGAGGAAAAGGCAGAGAAAGATCTGCTGACTATGAAGAGGTAGCAGAACAAGGGTGCAGCCAGCATGGCCCAGCTGGTACAGTGGGCAGGAATCCTTCCCAGTGAAAACTGCAGAGCGCTTGATAAATGCCACTCAACCCAGGAAGATCCCTGTCACCACTTCACAAAACCAAGGCCCCGAGAGGCTCCTAACTGTGGGTCCTGACTCTCAAAGGGAATGACAGACAACATGTAACCACGGATCTTTGAATCTCTCTCTCCCAAACTGACAGATACATGAGTTATTGTATTATAAAAATAGATGACTAGGTACTATGTTTTTTGGGCACCTGAAACATTAGCTGATTTAATCTCCACAACCCCCCAAATTGGTAAGTATCACCTTTGCCATTTTACAGGTTGGAAAATGGAGACTAAGTGAGGCTAGCTACAGTGTCCTAGGTCATTCCATTCATAACAATGGAAGAGTGAATCAGAAACTTAGCATCCTTATGTATATTATATATGTAATATTACATGTTATGCCACCAAGGAGCCGTAAGTGTAGAGCGGTTGCTCTGTACTGAGCTGAGTCCACAGCCAGGGTTGAACCCAGGCTGTTTCGTGCCACAGCCTTTATCCTTCAACACCTCCACGTGCTTACGATACTCCTCTAGTGTCTGAGAAGCACCCTTGGGGGACAGAGTTAGTAGGAGAGAGAGATGGAGGAAAAACGTCTGTCGGGGGCACACCAGAGTCCCTGTTACCTCCCCAGATGAGAAGACAAAGTGCCTGCAGGGGGAGGGGTGGGTGAATGAGCCTGCTGTGTGACACGGGGACTGGAAGATGATTCTGAGTAAAGGTCAAGTTTTTCCAGAGCGAGAAAGCAGGCTGAAGGGTAGTGGCTCTCTCCACAGCGGCACCGGCTTAGCAGGCTGCCAAGGTGAGTGCTGAACTTGGCCTGGGATACGGAGTTGTATAATCATCTCAGCCCTCCCGGGTCACTCCAGAATACCAGGGCAACCTTCATACCAGAAAACAGGCTCATGAACGCCTGCCACCTGGGACAGTTAGAGGAGTAAACAGAGGCGTCATCGCACACCAGGGACCCCCTAACACCATCCCTGTCCTGCTGGGCTGATAATAGTCACGTACCAACATTGAATCACGCACATACAAGTCAGGCATTTGGTCTCAGAAGCGTTACGCGCACCATCTCTTAAATCATCCAGAAAAGTCCCTGAAGCAGGTGCTAAAATCATCCCATTTTATACAGGAGGAGCCTGAAGGTCGAGAACTTGCCTCGGATCGTTGAGCTAATCCACAGTGGAGCTGGGATTTGAACCCAGGGACCCGATTCCAAGAGGGGCAGCCATGGCCTCTGTGCTGAAGTGGGGCAGCTGGGCATGTGGCAATGGGAAAAACGAGCTCAGATCCTGGGATGATATGGAATCAGATCTTAGCTCTACCACTTCCAGCTGGAGCTGAGTGACCTCGGATTAACTATGTTCGGTGTCTGTCGTCCCATGGGTAGAATGCGGATCCCGGCTCCTCAGGTGGTGATGAGGGTGGGGTATATAAGCAAAGTGGCTGCTGGTAGTTCCTTCGTAACTGGTGCCTGGTCTCAGGGGGGCACATAGCCTCTGCCACCTCCCAGAGTAGAGCGTGGATGTTCTCTGAACCTCAGGCTTCTCTTCAGCCCCCATAAGGAATCACCCCACTCTCCTGGGCTGCACTCTGTTCAGTGAACTCCCAACTAGAGCTGCAACAAATGACCCCAAAGGCCACCCCCAAAAACGTGTTGTCTGATCACCCAGCCCCAGGCCTTCCTCCCTCTCCTTCAAAGTCAGCCTTTAATCCCACCCACCCTCTCGCCAGTTTGATTATCCCCCTTCCACCCAGGGAACAACCAAGGAAATTTAAAAGGTAGAAAATTCAGCTGAGCCAATGTGGCTCATTTCTAGATGTTTGGGCACACAGTCTGGTGAGAAGGGAAATAGAAACCTTGAGTTCACCAAAGGCAGACGAAGACAGTCTTCTATGGAGTTGCCCAAAACTATTTGAAAGCAAAACCTCCCATTGGGCCTGCCTTGGAGGTAATCGCTTCCACAAACATAGACTTACCAACCTCAGGAAAGACCCTGTTTCCTTGTCAGCAAAGCATGCTGCCACTCCTCCATTACCGTCCAGGTCCCCCTCTCCCGGGGAGGGGAAGCGGGGGGCTTGGTC
The DNA here is from genome assembly GCF_949774975.1 of Lagenorhynchus albirostris. Classification (NCBI taxonomy): domain Eukaryota; kingdom Metazoa; phylum Chordata; class Mammalia; order Artiodactyla; family Delphinidae; genus Lagenorhynchus; species Lagenorhynchus albirostris. The sequence goes on along the minus strand of NC_083111.1, from coordinate 70,149,353 downwards.
CATGCATAGAACTGTGTTTCAACATAATTGCTCTCCTTTGTAGTCCTGAGTGTTCTACTATATGCATTTTGAAAGCATTATTCTAAAAGGGCGTCCATAGCTTCCCCAGTTAGTCAAAAGGGGGTCCATGGCACCAAAAAGAAAAAAAAAAAAATCCCAAAGCTCTCTGAACCTGGCACGACCAGACCCTAGGAACTCATGAGTTCCCTGTCCTTCATGAAATAATTCCCTGAAGGTTTCTAATAGGTTTACAGATAGCACCACGTTGCCTCACCTTTCAGCATCCCTGTGGAAACCTCCTGTTTTGTCTGCAGACGTGCATAACCGAGAGACAGGGAGAAACAAAGCAAGGATGACTCTATCCTGATATATACATCCTTTTCCAGTGACGCCCCCTGCCCTGAGAAACCTGATTGTACGTATTCCTCACGGCCTGCAAATTTGGGGAAGGCAGGAGCAATGCTGAATCTTATATCCCAGCACCTGAAACAGCAACTAGAAAGGGCAAGTCTCTGATAAGCGTTTGCTGAGCACACGAGAGAGACCAGCCGGGGAGAGGGAGGGTTTTACCGCACACAGCTTCTTTCCTTGAGTCCATGGGAAAATTTCCCCTTCCTCGGGCAAATCCCTAGATGTTTTCTCGCCGCCTCAGAGGTCTGTTCAGAGTTGGTCGTGGCCTTTTCTTCTCACCTGGGCCACGTGGAGGACAAGTTGGCATAGGGTCTGCCTTCTGGGGTCAGGGGCTGGCCGTGCCTTCTCACCCACACAGACGGTTCCTCTTTCCCCTCCTCTGAGCACCACACAGAGTGAAGACTCTTCTCGACCAGGCAGAGAACCGGGCTTTGCACAATTGCTATCCAGGGAAGACTCTACCCCAGACCCAGAGAGTATGCATTCTTTTCAAGCGCACGTGCAACCTTCTCCAAGACAGACCATGTGCTGGGCCATAAAATAAGTCTCAATACATTTCAGAGGACTGAAATCATACAGAACATCTCTGAGGACAGTGGGAAAAAAAATTAAAAGTTAGCAAGAGTAGATACGGAGAAAATTTGAAGGAACTCTTGGAAGGAACTCTCTCGGTGCTGGACACAGACTAGGTCGTCTATCATTTCTGCCCCGACGTCTCTCTCCACCACGGCTATGATCCTTCGGCTGCAGCTTACTGGGAACGTCAACTGCCAGCCAAGGACACGGCTGTGGTCCCAGCCTGGCACTCGCTGCCCTCTCTGTGCAGGGAGCTGGGACGACGTGTTCATTCCGGAGCCCCCTCTGAGCCCCTCGACTTTCACCAGGTCCACACTGAGACAGGAAGGTCTCCACCGTGCTGCCCAAATGGGGTCCCCCCACTCTCCACTCTCAGGAGTCCCAGCCTTCTCAAGGGGCTGCCCGGGTGTGGCCTGAGAGCTTGACTTTTGCTCTATTTACTCAGAATGTTCTCTGGCAGATAGAATCCATTTTGTTTAGGGAGTTTAACTAATACCTCTTGAGGAAGAAATGAAGCAGCTTATCGGAAATGCCTGCTTTCCTTTGTCTGCCATCTTAGAGGGTTCCTGTGAGATCAGCAACGTGGTTTACCAGAAGGAAACTCAACAAGCCAAGTCATTCCAGGTAAATGGCGACTGCAGCCCTGACATCCTTTGGGCTGGGAAGTAAAGTGGGATCTGAATTTCAATTAAGGGTTTACGTGAGCTTTTCAAGGCTGATGATCTGATCCATGTTTTTAGTTCATAATATAAATGGGCAATTGCGGCGCTCACAGTCCACTACCCGTAGGACCCAGAAGGTGGAGGAACCTCTTATGGGCACAAAGGAACAGGGTTTTACTGAGAAAAGGCTGCGTGCAGCATCATTTTTCTACAAATCAAGGTGAAGACCACTGAGACAAAAATGAGTGAAAAATGATGTCCTTAATGAAAGCACACCTGAAGAAGTTGGGGCATGATAAAACCTCCTCAGAACTCAGTCCGTGGGAGGTTTCCAGTGGGATTCCATTGAGAGAGGGGAGTTCAAGAAGATAAGAATATAAGTCCAGTTTTGTCATATTCCAACTGTGGAGATGCGAGCAAACGACTCCACCTCAGTCTCCTCATCTGTAAAATGGGGCTGATGGTAAAAGCACCTACTTCCCAGGCTGGCTGTGAGGACTAAGTGAGGGGATGCCTCAAGATACTTTCCAAGTGCCTCTCACGTAATAACAATACCAAGCCCTTACCATGAGACCTAACCAAACGCTCTTCATTTTCAAGACAGTCCTGGGAAGTGGATACTCAGGTTATTTCCAGTTTGTAGATAAGAACATTTAAGCCTGGGAAAGCTAAGAAACATGCCCAAGAACACACGCTGTAAGTCACAGAGGTGGGATTCGAACTCAATCTAACTCCAGAGCCTCAACAAACTTCCAGTCTAATAGGAATGACCAATAAAAGCCACCAACGCCAGGAGGGCCACCACGCTGCCCCAGGGACAATGCACTGGGAGCCAAGGACAGTCAGGAATCACCCTGTAGGAACAAGGGTTCAGGTGCCCCATGAGGGTTGGGCCTTGAGAGGTGCTTTGGTTCTCACAGGAAGAGGAGAAGACAAGAAGAGCCTTACAGGTGGAAAACTCACAGTGGCAAAGGCAAGGTAGGTATTAAAAGGAATTCCCTGTTTGGGTCAAGCTGGAAAGACAGCTGTGCTGAGAGACCTGGGCTACCTGGAGTCTCATTTCCATGTCTTTGCAAACATTCTGATCATTACAGCACTGTGGGTAAGGGCACAGGCTCTGTGTCTGATGGACTAAGTGGACATAATAAAGCTGTGTGACCCTGAGCAAGAGACTTAACCTCTCTTGTCCTGAAGGGGGCTCACCTTTCAAATGAGGGTCAACATACCAACACTCTGGGCAGCTAGACTGACTCCACGGGGCTCCCTGTGTAAAGGCTTAGCCTCAAGCCTGCTAGCGCTCTGATGCTTCTTTGCATTTCTGCTCTACTTGATGCGGCCTGGGTCTCCTCGGCCGGCCTTCCCACTGCTCAGACCCCTTCTGCTCCCTGGCTGACATCCCTTAAGAAACTACTACTGAAAGTCCTAGAAAAGAAGAGACTGCAAAATCAACGAGAAATGGGCTTGGTCTATGACTATTGCTAGAGATGAGTTTCCACTAAAAGGAACTTATCTGCTCACAGCCAGATTTAGGGATCTGACTCATCCCTCTTAAATAACTGTGATGCAATGTTATTTGAACTGTAACCATTTGACAGCTGCCCAAGGAAGGTACTTTCTGCCTGGACCACAGGTTGCCTCTGTTAATTTTTAGAATTTAGCATATCGAATGGGAGGGCCGATGAGAAACTTTCCTACAAAGGCAGATTTGCTTTAAGCTCTCCTCTCGTTCCTTGTAAACTCAAATTCTGGTGTGTGTGTTGAGGGGGCAGTATCGTTCAGTGTCCAGGCTTAACTAAGGTGTTTGTGTTATTCACTCTTTGAATCAAAGGTCCTAAGATATACATCTTTCAAATTTCAGCATCTCCAAAGAATGTTGTGTCCCGCAACCAACGGCATTCAGTAGTTCAAGTGGAAGCATTTGCTTCGTTCTTCTTTGTGGCACACAAATTAATCGTGAGCTGCATAATCGACAGCATCTCAGATTTGAGGAAATACAGCATGTGCTGGGGACCACGCTAGGAGCAACCACCACATAAACATATTGTCACTCCTAACTTACATCTGAGATATCTGATGCCTAAAATATTTAAGAAAATTTTGCTTATGACCGCCTAGTACGTAGGAGAAAGAGCACGGACTTCTTGTTACTGTTGCCGAACACAAATTACTGCAAAACTTAGCCTCGTTAAAACCAATCGTTTTACGTTACTCATGAGTTTTTGATCAGGAATTTGGGAAGGACTAGGCTTTGTGGTTCTCACTTGGGGTCTCCCATGTCCTCGTAGTCAGATATTGGGCTCTGGTCATCTGAAAGTACAGATGGTCTAAACATCCAAAATGACAGCTTGCATGGCTATCGGCCAACCCTGGGTGCTGGCTGGGAGCTCAGCTGAGACCACAGACCAGAGCACCTACAGGCAGCTTCTTTCGCAAGGCAGTCTCCGTGCTTCCCCAGAAGCAGTATCCAAGGAAACCTGAAGATGCTGCATGACCATTTGTGACTTGACTGCCTGAACAATTACCAAGACTAAAGGAAATGACGTAAGTCCCGGGTCTGGACTGTCATTGGTAGAGAGGGTAGAAGGAGTGGATGAGTACGTAGACTGAAGGCAGATTCCACAGGATTTGGCAATGGACACATCTACCAATTGACCCTTAAACTACAGGAACATGATAGGTTTCCAAAAATCGCTTAGTCATTGCCTGAATTCAAATCCAGTCTTTACAGAGGGTGGCAATGTGGGTAGTAGAAAGTGGGAAAGCCCCAGGTGAAACCAGCCCCCTCACGCACTGGAGGGACAAGGTGGCCTGTCCCTCCTGGCACAAAAGGGCCTGGACTCCCGGCATCACCCCTTCCTTCCCATCCCCAGCCTCCCAACCGCCGGCAAGAAAGATGTGAGGAGATGCAAAAGAATAAGACACTGGCTGGAAAGACCCTTTCAAAAACAAGTTCAAAAATGTCTACAGCCTTCTAAAAGGGCTGTCAGGGGAGACCCACACCCATTTGCATGGGCGAGTCTGGGGTAATTTGGTCTTTTACTCCATGACCTGACTTGGTAGTCAGAGCCCCTCCTTCTTTACAAGTCAGTGTTCTCTGAGGAGCCTTTTCCGTCAAAAAGAAACCACCACTGGTGCTGGTTTGAGAGACACTTTAGGGGCATCTTCATGCTCCATGAGTCTCGGTGGTGACAGGGTCAGTGTTCTGCTTAAGGACCACAAGTGGCCCAATAGATCAAGGTCCAAACCCAAGACTATGATAGTGGCTATTTTTCTCTCAAAAATTTCTTTAACAAACATGTGTGTAGCCACTTACTATGTGCCAGGCAATGTTCTAACCATTTTATAAAACATTTAGGGGCTTCCCTGGTGGCGCAGTGGGTGAGAGTCCGCCTGCCGATGCAGGGGACACGGGTTCGTGCCCCGGTCTGGGAAGATCCCACATGCCGCGGAGCGGCTGGGCCCGTGAGCCATGGCCGCTAAGCCTGCGTGTCTGGAGCCTGTGCTCCACAACGGGAGAGGCCACAGCAGTGAGAGGCCCGCGCACCACAAAAGAGAAAAAAAAAAAACAACATTTAGTCATTTAATGCTCCTAACTATCGTACAAGGGACGTACGGCTATTATCCTTCACCCAATACTCAGCACACATTGAGTGAGCGTTGTATAGATCAGGACAGTGAGTCACAGAGAAGCTAAGCGACTTGCCCAGGTCATACAGCTCGTTAGTGGCAGAGCTGAGACCAGAACCCAGAAACTCCGGCTCTGGAATTTAGGCTCTTTAGCACCATATGAAGCTGTCCAACACTGTGCTTTGGTGGAAATCTGCATATCTATTAGAAATGCTTTCAGCAGCAACTAAAAGACAACTCCGCTTAAGAGTGGCATAAACAAGTAGGAAGTGTTTCAGTAACAAAGTCTGGAAGTAGTAGTCTTCTGTCTTGGGCTGGTGGAACCACTTAAGAGTGCTGTCAAAGATCCAGACTCTATCTTTTCCCCTCCACCATTTTAGTCTGTTGACCCGTCGCCTCATGGTTGCAAGACGGCTGCTGTACCTCCAGGTATCGTGTCCAAGATCCAGGCAGGAAGAAAAGATAAGAATGAGCTCCCCCTGTGGGGGGGGGCTTTGTCTTTTTATTTGGAAAGAGAACCTCTCCCTAGCATGCTTCCCCTAACAAAACTAGATAACATACCTGCCGTTACTGTATTTGGTTTTAACCAATCTTGATTCATCTCATGAGGCTGGGATTGCAGCTTCCCTGAGATCTGGGGCCTCCTTCCTCTCACCTGAACCTATCAAGGTTCTGTGCAGCAGAGAGGCAGTGGGTACAGAGGAGACAGCAGAAAGCATGGGCCACAGGTAGGTATTACTATCCCCATTTTACAGACAGACTCATTGAAGCTAGAAATCACAGGGTCAAAATCACATGGCTGGCAAAACGGCAGCCCCAGAATACTAACCCGGGTCCATCTGATTCTAAATCTCGTGCTCTTGACGATGGCAAGGTACACTGTGGAGTGGACTCAAGACTGGAGGGATGCAATTTGGCTTTCCACTAAGAGCTGTGGAGCCTTGGGAAGCCACTCAACTTCCTTCAGCCTCAATCTTCTCGTCTCTAAACTGTAGCTAACAGTGGTACCTAACAAGAGAGTGGCTGTGATGGTGAAATGAAATAATACACGTAAAAAGCCTGACAACACTAAGCAATCAGTAATGTTGGGCCTTTTTTATTGTTGTCACTATTATTGCTGCTGTTGTTGCTTTTGTATGCTGCGAGACTTTGTAGCCACAATGTACTCCATCCAGATGAACACACCACGTTGAGAATCTCTGGGGGACACGGGAGCGGGTGGGCTTGAAAGTGAGGAGAGGGTGATTAAATCAGTAAGTATAGATTCCTGAGTCCTGAAACTTGTTTTGCTTGCATTTAGTGACCCAGAGTCTGGTCACTCAAAATGTTGGTCCACCAATCCACAGAGCATAAGAGTTAGCTTTTAGCATTCTTTCTGCCAAGAGTAAAATGCTGTTTGGCCAGAAGCACTTTGCTTTCCATTTTTGGACCTCTATGTTTTTATCTGTGCAGTGAGTTGGTTTTTCAACGTGTCATGAACATTCATTGAACACCTATTGCGTGCAGTATGCCATGGAGGTGCAGTGATACCAGAGACAGATGTTGCTCTCAGGAAACTTAGAGATTTAAAGATCTTCAAAGTTCCTTTCAGTAATAACACTCGATGACCTTAATCCGAATGACATTAATTGTTTTGAGGATTAACTGTGCTAGTGGTATTGTAACTAAAATCGCTGAACAAATGCTCAAAGTGAAAATAGTCTTACCGTGTGATCCAGCAATCTTGCTCCTTGGTGTTTACCCAAATGAGCTGAAAACTTATGTCCACTCAAAAACCTGCACACGAATGTTTATAGCAGCTTTATTTATAATTGCCCAAACTTGGAAACAACAAAGATATCCTTCAGTAGGTGAACTGATCATTAAACTGTGGTATAGCCAGACAATGGAAATTATTCAGCACTAAGAAGAAATGAGCTATCAAGCCATGAAAAGACATGGAGGATCTTAAATGCGTATTACTAAGTGAAAGAAGCCACTCAAAAAAGGCTACATGCACTATGATTCTAACTCTGTGACATTCTGGAGAAAGGAAAACTACAAAGAAAGTAGAAGATCAGTGGTTGCCATGGGTTTGGGAGGATGGAGGGAAAGATTGATAGGTGAAGCACAGGGCATTTTTAGGGCAGTGAAAATATTCTGTAATGGTGGACACATAAAATTATGCATTTGTCAAAAACCCAGAACTACACAACACAAAGCGTGAACCCCAGATGTAAACCATAGTCTTTGGTCAATCGTAATATATCAATATTGGTTCATAAACTGTAACAAACGTACCACACTAATGCGAAACATTAAGAATACGGGGAATGGTGGGGGGGGGGTGAATATATGGGTGCTCTCTGCAGTTTCTACTCAATTTTTTGTAAACCTAAAATTTCTCTAACACATAGTCTATTTACTTAAATATAGATAGATTTTAACAACATTCATATCTTTGAACCAGTGATTTCACTCCTGAGAGTCTCTTGCGATGTACGATGTAGTAGAAGAAAAGCTTCATTTACAGAAGGGAAAAAATGAAGTAACCTATGGTTCATCACCAACAACCACATGGACAAAAGCAAATGAAAAAGAAGTAGTTGAAAAGGTTTTGAAATAACGTGAACAGTGCTTTGCCAAAAAAGGCAAATGGAAGAAAAATGCAACGCTCCTTAAGATATTAACCACTATGGAAAATTTTTGCATTAAAATAACATCAATGGTTTATAATGAAAATTTCTATGATGCTACCAAAGGTCATGACAGTACGGTTAGCTTAGCTTTTTTAGTCTTCTCCCAATTTCTTATAAGATTTTGATATTATTATTATTATTTTTTAAAACAAAGGTCTATGAATCCGCTAACTGGGAAAGAAAAGACAAAAACAGGCGGCAAAGCCAGCCAGCTAATAACAATAGCACCACGTCCACCTCCACCACCATTTCTTAGGAGCTCACTGCATCATGGAAGCCAGGGTTCTTGGTACTCTGATCCGTTGTTAACTCATTTGGGTAACTCACTGAAAGTCACAGAGCTGCGTGGCCCTTCCGGGACATGCAACCGAAGTAGCTGCCACCTGAAGCTCTGGCTTAGTCAAAAGATACTATTGAGAGAGCCAGAGTCAGGAGTTACCCTAGGCACACAAAGGCAGATGGGAAATAGAAGTTCAGAGGCCAAGAGAGGGGTTGAAGAACCTATTCGCTCACTCACCCACCCAGAAAGCCTTTATTTACTGCTTCCTAGAGGCCGGGCACTGGGGATGCACTTCCAAATAAAAGGAAACCTCTGACCTTTAAGAGCCCGCAGTCTAGTCTCCCCACAACCCTGTATTTCCACTTCTGTTAGTGGAAAGGCACACTACCCGTATAAAAGGCTGGATGGAATAACAGGCATCAGCTGGAACTGTTTCAGCGATCCTGGGCATGCGGTCACCCTAAGTCCCCCCAACGAAGTGCAGCTCCCGGAGGGCAGGAAGCCCCCCCACAAACCACAAGATGATAACTGCCCCCCCTCACACCACCCATGTTACCTCACTTAAGCTGAATGTGGGGGGTCAGGGAATTTATTTCTGACTCTCCCTCCCACCCTACCTCCACGACATCAAGCATTTCAGATCAAGGATCTGTGAATCATAGGTCAGGTTGACTCACTTCTTAAAGTTTCCAGGTTGTGAATGACAGCGTCACTGATCAGTTGAAGGAGGATCAAATCGGTGAGAGACAATGCAACCTGCTCTGCGTTTATCTGCAACAATGGAAACCAGATTCACAAGTACTTTATTGAAAAGGTGGGGATGGGGGGCGGTCAGGGTCCGGGGGGAGGGGGTGGGCAGCTGCTGAAAACTTTGCAGCAAGTGAGGGTTGGTAAATGGAAACCACCCATCATTCCTTTGTATTATTTCCTGTAATTTAAGATATGTACGGTATTGATGATATTCTTTCGTTGTGCTCTTTGTTTTCTTTTGGTTCACGTGGAAAATGTTTATGTTAGGCTTCAGGAAGCTCAGTTACAGATTCAGAGCCTATAAGATTATGTTCTTCCATTTAAGAAAGGGAAAGGGAAGGAAGGTAACAAGGGCTGAGCACCTACGCCGAGTTTTCTCATAGAAGACCCAGCAGCGCTGGAAGCAGAGGCTGGAGAGGTGGAAGCACCTGCCCCGGGAGCTCTCAGGAGAGCATCACAGACCGGCCTCATTCCCATATAGACCTGCTCAATCAGGGAACGCTTAGCCCAAGGGGTGTTCAGAAACAAAAGCTCACAGTAGAGGTGCAAAACCATGTTGGGAACAGGAAAACCAAAGCCCCATAGACCTTGTGGGCTAGGGCTCCCACGCAGCTTTCACACCCATTCACCCTGACCTTTCACCTGCAGAACCCCTGCTCTCTCCAGACTCATGCGAAATGCCAAGGGGCCAGAGCTCTCGCCCCACGTGAGAAAGCCTTCCTGGGACCCCCAGGGAAACCGACTGGGGTGTGATTCAGCCCCTGTGACCCCTGTGGTCCTGCATCTCCAAGCAGGGGAACACACGATCAACCCAGCCTTGGGGCTCAGGGGGGAAACTCTACTAATGAATCATGGCAGTGCAGAACCTTCTCTGGGCCTCCCTGGGAACCCACTGAAAGGCCTGGTGTGTGTCACCAGGGGCCAAGGCAGCTGCACGATTCTCATGTGAAATGAGACCATTTCATGGGTTTTGGTGGTCTCTTAAGATGCCTCATCAATTCATGAGATGATCTATCCGCAGGTGACAGGGCTCAGAAATGTCAGGTGAAACATTCACAAGTGAGTGTGTTTTTTTTAACGTTTTTATAAAGTGGATACTTGGCTAATTTGGAATCATAATATTAATAGATGGAAACTCAGAGAAGGTTCGGGACTTGCCTAAGGACACAGAGCTGGAACTAGACAAACCTGCAGGTAGAACTCAGGGGTCCATAACCCCTTCCCCAATACCACCCTGCCTTGCTTAGAATGAAAAGACCACACAGAGCAAAGGAAAAAATATATACATTTTAATTGGATAATAAAGTAATAAGAAAGAAGAGTAAGACCCAAAATCAATGCGTTCCTGGCAATCATGGATTGTTGATGACATCTAAGAGCTCTGGGCCAAATCTCTATTTTAAAATTTTAAAATATATTTTAATGAAAATATAATAAAATATATTGAATTAATTCAAATGAAAATTTAAATATAGTTTTAAATATCCCCTTTCCCATTCCGACACAAAGTGGCATGTAAACTAATATATTCTGTAGGTCAATCTGGTGGTACTGTCTAAACCCTATTATTCAGACTCTAAGAGCTGAAAGAGGTTCACGGAGCCCACTGTACAGATGAGAAAAGTAAGGTACAGGGAGAGGAGATGACCTGCCCAGTGAAACCCAGTCAGCTAGGGGCAGAGCTGACTCCGGCTCGAACATCACTCCCATATCCAGACCTGTGGAATTCCCAGGCCCGAGAGCACTTCCCGAGCTTCTGCAGACAAGGGCATTCAGGTGCCTCCGGGAATCCTGAGCATCTCACATGATTCCATCCACAGGTTTGGCATAATCTCCAAGGCAGGTGGCTGATTTTCATGAAATGTATTGTAGCTACCAAAAGACAGCAGTGGACATGGTTAGTCTGTCAATGTGTACAGGAGAAGGGATCCTGAACTGTAATGAGCATGGAAGCAGCTAAACAGTGGATTCATTTGGTCCAAATAAAAGATATTATAACCACACAATGTAATAAAACTACGTAGCACTTACAAAGGGTAAGGCAGGGGCTTCCCTGGTGGCGCAGTGGTTGGGAGTCCGCCTGTCGTGCCCCGGTGCGGGAAGATCCCACATGCCGCGGAGCGGCTGGGCCCGTGAGCCATGGCTGCTGAGCCTGCGCGTCCGGAGCCTGTGCTCCGCAACGGGAGAGGCCACAACAGTGAGAGGCCTGCGTACCGAAAAAAAAAAAAAAAAAAAAAGGGTAAGGCAGCTGAAATGGATAGCACTCCTTGATATATGGCTGAGTTCGAGAAGGCAAGTTGAAAAAAAATCTGTTTATCAAAAACAGTACTCTGTGTGTTTGTGTGTGTGTGTGTGTGTGTGTGTGAATGCACTGGAAAGGTCTGCAAGGATGTGTTCCAAAGTGATAACCTAAGCAGAGGGGATGAGGAAACAAGACTTGGGGCCAGTGATCAAAAAGGACATTAGCCTTATTTGGAAAGATTGTTTTTCCCCAAGGTGAAAACATTCAGTTACTAGTTATATAATAAGTGATTGATGTTTTAGAAAGAGAAAAATAGAAATAGGATATTATTCATTCATCTATCTATTCACTCAACTATCTGAGCACCAACTACGCACCAGGAATAAAACAAGATGAAAAATACAGCCCCTGCCCACAAGGAGCTTATACTCTAACGGGTGAGCGGGGAGGTTTGCTCGCTTGGTATATGCACAATCAGGTATGTTATATGTGCTCTGGTGAAAGAAGAAAACAGCACAGAGTGGGGAAAATAAAGTGATTTCCATGTTTCACGGCAGATCCAGCAGCTGAAACAGAGTCATCAGTAAATTCTGCCAAGACCCGCCATCTTGAAACAAAAGGACCTCGACACCACTTTGCAAATAGACAAACCTCCGGTGATTTTAAAAGAATCTCAACTGTCTTTGACTTCGGTTAGAGTTCGCAGAGGAATATGATAGTACCAGGAATAGTTTATAGGTCCCCAAAATTGAACCTTCTTCACAGAGGGAGATGGTTTTGCTGCTTTTTAAAGGCACCGACTCTTTGGCTGTGTTTATCAGTACATATGGTTTACGCTGCTAGGCTGGAGCATCCACTCATTCTCCCATCCGCCAAAATTGCTGTTTTGATTTGAAATTCCAAAAATAACTCATGAGAAGCCTGCAGTGTGAGAGGAAGATGGTTGCACACAGCTCCAGGGAGGAAAAGAGAAAGCATTTGATTTGAATTACCTAAGAGCTGAAATTGGGTGCAAATATCTCCTTGTAACAACTGCTATATAATTAGCCAACCTAATGGAATCCTTTCAAAACCAAGGCAGTTCAACAAGGAAGTTTAATTGAAAAGAAAATTTCCAGACCAACTATTCTGTCAAAACCACATTAAATGAAGATAGCTCAGCACTGACCAAATCACCAGTAAAAGGTATTATGTGTTTGGGGAGAGGGGGTGAAAGGGAGGGGAGTGCTCTCCTATATGAGGGAAATGCGGTGATGTTCTAGGCTCCCTTTTCCAGTTTCATGTGTCTTCTAGTCACCGGGCAAAAGGATTCATTTCTCTCTAGGCCAGTGTTACTGCTGGGACCATCCCCTTTGTGAAGTGTTTCCCAGTCTCCTGAAAAGAAGAAGCCAGGATAAAAATCTCGGAGATGGGGCTTCCCTGGTGGCGCAGTGGTTGAGAGTCCGCCTGCCGATGCAGGGGACACGGGTTCGTGTCCCGGTCCGGGAGGATCCCACATGCCGCGAAGCGGCTGGGCCAGTGAGCCATGGCCGCTGAGCCTGCGCGTCCGGAGCCTGTGCTCCTCAACGGGAGAGACCACAACAGTGAGGGGCCCGCGTGCCGCAAAAGAAAAAAAAAAAAAAAATCTCGGAGATAAAGAGGGGGAGAGAAGAGAAAATGACACTCACCATCCAACCTGTTCATTAAGAGCAGACCCCTCCCATTCCAGGAGGACCACACTCGTCCATGGGCTCGTGGGGGACCACAGTGACAAGAAATGACCTTCACACTTGGACTTTCACCTTTGTCACTTACTAGCTGTGTAACATCTGCCAAGTTGTTTAACGTCTCTGAGTAGCAGTTTCCTCATCTAAAAAATAAAAAAAGGATTACACTTGCACACCTCAGTGGATGGTGAGGAAGACGAACTGTGACAATGTACATGAAACCGCTCCCTGGGGTCGGAGCTGGAATCTGTGCACGAGAGACCTAGCGCTCCATGGATGGGGTCTGGTACCGCGTGCTGGCGGGGTGGGGAGTGGTGGGAAGGACCACCAGGTGCTTCCTTGGTACTCAGGATGGGCTGGCCACAGACCAGCAGCAGCAGCAGCGCCTGGGAGCTCCTCATTAGTGCAGAATCTCAGCCCCACACGGATTCACTGACACAGAATCTGCGTTTACTAAGGGCTCCTGGAAGTTGATGTGTGGCTCAAATTTGAGGAACAATGGCCTCAGCTATCGCTCGGGTGTGTGATTCTGCACCTGGTGACCCGAATCAAGAGAAAGTGTTCTTCAGGCTGCCCTTTACGGGGGAGAAGCGGGTTCCCCAGAGGGCCACCCGTGGTGTGAACCATTTCTGGACTCTGCCCCCCAGCCTTCCTGCCTGCAGGGGGGACATCAGGCAGAGCCCAGAGCCTCCCGAAACCAAGGCGTTCTCCACCGACCAGGCTGGACTACTCTGGGGTCCAAAGCCATGTTATCATGGATGTCCCCATGTCGTCACACATGCCCGGGGAACAGGCCCTGTGTGCCTTCGAAGAGGACAATGGCAATAGCTGGTAAGAAGCGAATGGGCGTGGAGGCCTCAGGAGGGTGGGAAAGAACGACAGACCATGGAGCGATAAGACACAGATGCGTCCAGTAAAAAAGGGAACGCTAGACACACACGGATTGTCTTGTATATGCATAGACCGTCTCTAGGACGACAGACGAGACTCTTCTGACGCTGACTGCCTCCTGCAAGGAAGACCTGTTGGCTGGGGAAGTGGATATTGAGGGGGACATTTTACTTTCATCGCATATCTTTCTGGACCTTTTGACTTTTTTCAGTGGTGTGACTGTATGCCAAGGAAGGAAGGGAGGGAGGGGAGGAAAGAGAGAAGGAAAGAAGGAAAGTAAAGGGAGGAAGGGACGTCCAATTAAAAAAAAAAAAAGATAGTTGAGTCACTTGTTACACAGGGTTAGGTTTAAAAGTCCTCCCAGGAAACTCAGGCCGTTAAGCCATCTTTTTGCTTAAAGCCGCACCACTTAGCCTGCGACCCTTTCTTCAGGCTGACCACACACCCAGCAAGCCTATGTCTGAAAATGCTCAGAAATGGGGAGGAATTCAGCGAGGGGACGTCCTGTGTGGCAGACCTGCTCGCCCCTGACTCCATCTCCCCAGCCCTCAGGCTTCTCTGCAGAGCGGGGTGTTCACCCTGCCTATTTGCCTCACACCAACAGACACTAGAGATACCCCACTCTCTAAAAATCCCAGTGGCTCCTGATTCCAGCTCACTTAGTTAGGCAAGGAAAAATCTCTTCCAGAAGATTCTTAAGCCCTGGTTTCCAGAGACTTCCAGTGACTAAAATGGAGTCGGGGGACATAACGCTTCTACTTTGTGTGAATGTGTACGTGCAAATTAAGATAAGAAACAAAATGTCAGGTAATGTGGAAAACCCTAATTATGGAACAAGCAGCACTGGCTGTGCTCAGTTCTTTTTGTTTGTTTGTTTGTTTTTTGCGGTACGCGGACCTCTCACTGTTGTGGTCTCTCCCGTTGCGGAGCACAGGCTCCGGACGCGCAGGCTCAGCGGCCATGGCTCACGGGCCCAGCCGCTCCGCGGCATGTGGGATCTTCCCGGACCGGGGCACGAACCCGCGTCCCCTGCATCGGCAGCGGACTCTCAACCACTGCGCCACCAGGGAAGCCCTGCTATGTTTTTATGGTTGGTGGCTGGAAGCTATTTCTTTACCAAAAGTATCACTGGGTCTTCAGCTGAAACGTTATGCTATTGATTAGGAGAGAAATGATGGTGTTCCCTTGAGCCACGTGGCTACTGATGATGTCTAGCTGGATGGATAAGGGGCCAGCTCTCGAATCAGAAACTCTTGGGTTGTGTCCCTGCTGCTCGTGGCTGTCTGACATTTGGTAAGTGGATGTCTCTGAGCCTCTGGTTTCTTCGTTTTTTAAAATGGCAACAACAACTAATATTTATCAAGTGTGAGCTGTGTGTGTACTCTAAGCCAGTGTTATTCTAAGCATTTTATCAACTCATTGAGTACTTGTAACATACCATTGTTGTTCTTGGTGTACAAATGAGAAAGTTGAGGCACAGAAAGGTTAAGTATCTTGCCCAAGGTCACACAGCTAATAAATGTCATCACTGGGATTCCACAGGTGGTTTGACTGGAGCCCGTGCTTTAACCATCACAAAAAAATGCTCTCACGAGGCTGTCGGGGTGTGTGTGTGTGTGTGTGTGTGTGTGTGTGTGTGTGTGTGTGTGTGTGTGTGTGTGTGTGTGTGTGTGTGTGTGTTACAAGATCATAAAAGTAAAATGCTTCCTGGGCTACCTGACACTGAGTAAGTGCTCAATAAATTACAGAAGTTAATCATTACAAGTTAATTTCTTTGGTTAAGCACAAACACAAAGGTTACTACAGCACACACGTGGCTGACGATGAGGACGCTGCTGCCTGCGATGGTACTATTCCTGGACTGGTGTCCTTCCCCACCTGTCCTCAGCTAGCATTCTGCCTTAGAATCACGGCACAGGCAGGAACAGTGGCGCTCTGCCCTTGAGTCGCTATACTGACCTCTTCTGTGGGGAGCTCGTACAGAAATCTAAGTAGGGGCAGCTGTGGGGGACCAGGTCTGATGTCCACTTGCCAAGAAGAATGACAGATTCCGAAACGAGGGGCCCAGTTCCAACTCCAAGGCTGTAGACACGTGCTTCTGAAATTCTCCACAAATGGTTCATCACCATTTGGCAGCGTGGCAATGTGCACTCAAAAAATTGGCACAATTAGAGATCTGGCGTGGAAGACTCTACGGGTGGCAGAGTAACTGTCCGACGCTCTCTTCATCCTCACGCAGACAGTCCCTGTTCTGTTCGGGTCCTGAGCAGGCAGCAATACCTGCGGAAGAGGCATTCCTATTACCTCTGTCAGAGGCTGGCTTAGGAGGACATCTGGCCCCATCTGGCCAATGAGACATAAGGGGAAGTCAACTGGAGATTTCTGGGGACATTTTCTTCCCTAATAGAAGACAGAGAGTTGCAGTGAAAGACCCCCTTTTCCTGCCTGACATTCTTCCTGATAAGGTGACGACTGCAGCAGAAAAGGGCGTCTCAGAGAAGCGAATCCTGTGCCCAGATGTGCCTGAGCCATCAGAGGCATCCTTCTGGTACAGCTGACAACACCAGGTGCTGGGAGGGACATGGGGAAACAGAAACTCCTGAGCACCACTGGTGGAAAGGCAAACAGGTACAGTCATTCTGGAAAACAATTTGGCAGCACTTGTGAAATGAAGTCTGAGTGGCACAATGACTCACCCATCCCAGCCCTGGATCTGTACCAGAGAAACTCTCCCACAGGCCACCCGGGGACAGATGTGAGGTGTTCATCACCGAACCTGGCTGGGTTTCCCTAACGGCTGTCAGCAGGGGCCGAAGGAGATAAACAAGGCAGGACCTACAGCAAGGGGAGGGCAGACACAGCCCCTCACATGAGCTAGGTGCACACAGACCAACAAGGATCTAAAAAAAGACAGTACTGAGTAAAAAGAAAAACAGAGGGAGATCTGTAACAGAATCCTGTTTGTCAAAATGAAAAACAGATACCTAATCAGAACAGAACAGTAGGTACCATCTGGGGCACGGAGCAAACACGCTGGCAGTAGTAGGAAGGAGTCTGACAGTTTCTTCCCAATGGAGAGCTGATCTCTCTGTCTAACCTCCCACAATCCCGGGAAGGATATAATGCCGTATGTGACTGTCACATCGCAGATTGTCACTGCTGTCCTTAAGGTGGCCTCCTCTTCTGCGCCATGATCCCCCAGAAGTCTGGGCAAGGTCTGGTGGGACAGAAATGCCATGTGTCCCTGAGCGCCATTTTGTTTCCAGTTTTGCCCCTAAATGCATCAGGTTCTAAAAAAACCCCTTCCCCGCACACCACCCCCTTCTCTCCTCCTGGAACATGTCTTTCAAATACATTCCCCAAATAGGGACACAAGGTCAAAGTGATGCTTTGACAACTCCTGGCAAATAGTTTTGCCCAAAGAACGATATATGCCGCCACTAGCCATGGAGGTTCCTTACCAATTCTTAGAATGAATTCCAAATCCTATCATTCTAGCTCTTGGTGACTTGCGGCGAACGGGTCGCCACAGTCACACTGTTCTGGTGAGCGCCACTTCCCCCCACCCCCGACTTCCCTGATGCTCTATTTTCCTCTTATGAGATCTGTCTGCACATAGAGTGACCGCTCTCACACAGGCAGTTCTGAAGAGCGCAGTGGGCTAATGGGAAAGTTAGGGCGGGAGGGGCAGCAGCCTAAGCCCACCTGGGAAAGAAGGAAAATCAGAGGAATAACAACGGAAATGTTTGCATGAAAAACTGCAATTTAAAAGTCCTACATTCACTGAGAAAGTAACTCTATAAAATCTCTGCACATACCTGAGGGATGGAAGGGAACGTGCAGGAGTGAAAATCCGAGCTGGAATGCAGTGGATTACGGCTCTGGGGTTCCGGGCATTCTTTAGAATTTTTCTTTAACTTCCCTGGTGGCTTCTGCACCCCTGACTCCATCTCCCCAGCCCTCAGGCTTCTCTGCAGACCGGGGTGTTCACCGAGCACTCCTCTGCCCTCAGTCAGGCTAATCCCTACACCTCCCTCCCAGCTCAACTTCAACATCAGTTTCCCTGGGAAGCATCCCCCTGCCTCCGAGAGCTGATTCGCTGCCTGCCCTCACCCTACCCAGACATCCTGTGCTTCTCTGGTCCCAGGGTCTGGAACAGCGATGGCTTGAGCTGGGCTGCTTCAACGCTGACCTTTTGATTAGAAGCTTAGCATTTCATTTCAGGGAGTGGACAGAAACACCTG
Source organism: Lagenorhynchus albirostris (assembly GCF_949774975.1). Classification (NCBI taxonomy): domain Eukaryota; kingdom Metazoa; phylum Chordata; class Mammalia; order Artiodactyla; family Delphinidae; genus Lagenorhynchus; species Lagenorhynchus albirostris. The sequence goes on along the minus strand of NC_083111.1, from coordinate 70,131,286 downwards.
GACGGTACCAGCCATGGCAGGACAGTCTGGCCTGGGAGAGGGGAGAGCCAGAGTGGACTGGAAAATGAAGAGAGGGAGAGATCCTTAGATGATCTGGCTCTGGTTTCTCCCCTTCTACTCCCTACCCCTGCACCACCGATCCAACCAATTCTTTAAAAACTTGTTTCTCAAGTGCCTGTTATCGCCAAGACACTGTGATGCGGAATTGCAACACCAAGGCCATTCTTTGAGTGTCAAACTTAGGTAGGGAGTCAAAGCTTTGACATGAGGAATGTCAGATAACCGTGAAGAATGGAGTGAAAGATAACAAGACAAGACAGTGGAAGATGGATGGCGTGTGGGCACTGTATGGTCTGGGGGCAGGAGGGCAGGTCCCTGCGGGCTGCAAAGGGAAGTCCTCTGAGAACGCAGATGTGAAGGATGGCCATAGGGTAGGGGAGTGGGTGACGGGCGGCAGCACTTAGGAGGTGACGGGCTGGATGCGGGGAGGGGTGTTGCATGCTAACGTCAGGTGAGGAGCCCCTGAGGTCTAGAACAGAAAGAAAACATCTGGGCGTCCTGGGAGGGTGTGTTAGGGCCAGAGTTTTGAGGACCTTGAAAGCAAGGCAGAGGAATCAGAGCCGGGAAAGACAGAGTGGGGACTGCAGACAGTCCTGTGGCCAACGAGAGAAGTTTATGGGGAGATGGGTCTGGGGGCAGCCCTCCGGGCGGACTAGAGAAAGAACCCAGTTAGTAAACCCCTCTGAAGGCACGGCAGGGAGGGAGGCGCAGGGTACCGGCCCTTCACATCCCATCTGCCAGCATGGCTGCCGTCACCCACCCATCAGAGCACATTTCCCCGTGACCCCAGGTAGGACCTCAGAATTTTTTGCCACTTGGGGATCCTGGCAGCCCCTACCGATCCACCCAGGGTGACGGGTCAAATGTCTTTGCCTCGCCCGTCCTATCATCAGGTGACGTTTTGGTGCGCTAACTCACATCCTCAAATTCCAGCGTCTTAAAACGGTGAGGGCTCACGGCTCATTCAGGCTGTAGGCCCATCAGAGTCAGAGACGGATGTCAGTGCCAGCAACGCCCAGAGCAGGCTGACAGGGCAGCCCCTACACTGCTGGGCGCCCGGGCCGGATGGGGGTGGGGGGAGACAGAGACAGAGACGAGGGAGAGGGAGAGAGGTACCTGGAAAGTCCCTCACTAGCGTTTCACGTGAAGGTCAGAAAAGGCAAGTCCGTCTGCTTGCGACGCGTTGGCCACAACTGGTCACAGCAGGCCAGGCAGTGGAATCCTAATCTCCAAAAGGCAGAGAGTCAGAAAAAAACGAATGTCCTGAAGCAGGTCACCTTTCAGAGAACGTGGAATTTACTGTCCATTCATTCAACCAGCAAGAATTTATTTTAGGGCTTCCCTGGTGGCGCAGGGGTTAGGAGTCCACCTGCCAATGCAGGGGACACGGGTTCGAGCCCTGCTCCGGGGGGAATCCCACATGCCGCGGAGCAACTAAGCCCGTGCGCCACGACTGCTGAGCCTGAGCTCTGGAGCCTGCGAGCCACAACTACTGAGCCCGTGCCACAACTACTGAAGCCCGTGAGCCTGGAGCCCATGCTCCACAAAAAAAAAAAAAAGAATTTATTTTAACGTGTTTAAAAGCATTTATGAAGTGCCGAACACCCTCAAATACTGCCATTTCCGTGGGTCCTTTTAACAACCTCACGAGGTAGAAATCCTTATTCTCAGTTTATAAATGAGAGAGATTTGGGGCTCAAAGAGGTTGAGGTGCTCAGATGGTACGGCCTGGACCTGGCTCCACAGTCCGGGCTCTCCTCCCAACATCACAGTGATTTCGCACAGCTCCCAGGGGAAGAAGGGAGTGATTCCAGAAGCCGTAAGGCAGAGTGGGTAAGACAAGGGTTCTAGAGGCAAGTCACCTGGGGGTACATCCTGGCTCCACTCCCTAGCCTGCACATGGTCGTGAACAAGCTACTTATCGTCCCATGCCTCAGTTTCCTTTTCTGCAAACTGGCCCAATACTCATAGTACCCGCCGTGACAGTGCTGGGACCACTAAGGGGGATGATGCACGTGGAGCCCCTGAAGGCGTCTCTAGCACAGAATCAGTAGCCAACCAAGGCCAGTTATAACACTAACATGTTCATCTTCCTACAGGGACATGGAACACAGCTCAGAGAGGACACAGGCTTTGGAACCCAGAGACCGTCTACTTTCCAATATGTCACCTGGCCTCCGAGGTGACGTGCACTGCTGACAGGGCTGCTGGTCTATGCCCAGGGGGAGAGGCCACCCAGCACTGGAGTAAGTGCCACCCTGCCTCGGGGCGTGCCCTGCACCCTCCCTCCCCTTCTCATTAGCTTCTTGTATTTCCTTCCTAGTACTTGGCACTCTCTGAAAGTGTCTTCCCGTGTGTGGAGCTCCGTCACCTTGCTAATTGCCTGTCTCTCCAACCAGGAGCTGAACTCTGCATCTGCCTTGTTTAGAGTGCGGGGCACCTAGTAGGGTGCTCAGCAGGTATCTGTGGAATGAAGGGATCAATGAATAAAAGTAAGTTCCCTGAGGGTGGCGGCTATGTCAGCTTTACATCAGTGCCCCCAGTGCATACGACACCCAGCATGTAGTACTGCACAAGGAGCTACAGAGAAGCCTTTCAGCTCTTCCTGCCTCAGCTTCAGGGAGTGATGCGGCCCTTTTTCCCCTGCTGGGGATTAAGCTGAAGACTGGCCTTGCCACGTGCAAAGTCTGTTTATTGTTACAGTTTTGACCCTGAGACCCTCGTTCCCTTCCTTCCCTCCCCTCAGGGCTTGGGACTGGATATCCGACTGGCCTGAGGATGAGACCAAATGGAAGAGAAGCCAGAATGAAAGAGAGATGAGGAAGAGACCGCTGGGGGGATATCACAAACCCACGCACACTTGCGCACACGCACATGAGTTGTGAATGCTGGCTCTAGTCTGGATGCTTCAAGGAACTTGCCGTGTGACCATGGGTGAGTCAATCTCCCTCCAGGCCTCAGGCTCCCTGGTGGTAAAACCTGACCATCGAAGAAGAACTTTTTTTTTTTTTTTTTGGCGGTACGCGGGCCTTTCACTGCTGTGGCCTCTCCCGTTGCGGAGCACAGGCTCCGGACACGCAGGCTCAGCGGCCATGGCTCACGGGCCCAGCTGCTCCGCGGCATGTGGGATCCTCCCGGATCGGGGCACGAACCCGTGTCCCCTGCATCGGCAGGTGGACTCCCAACCACTGCGCCACCAGGGAAGCCCCAGAAGAACATTTTTTAAGGGTGCCTCCAGACTGAAAATGCTAGGAACAAGAAATCACCTAGGGCTATACTTCTAAGAGCAGGGACCATGGGATTGGAGTTTTTTCATGGCTTCTGTAGGCCTAGCATACAGCATATCAAATATATTAAACCTACCCAAATTCCACTAAAAAAAAAATTCCCCTGTAACTGCAAAAGTTGAGTAGAACTTGATAAGCTGCTATAAAGCTACATACAAACAGGTAACACTATTTCAGTTTTGCAGCTTCCTTTTTATATTTTGATACTAATAATCGTATCTGTTAGTTTTCTACCTTGTTTGTAGGGGCCTGAAATACTGACAGGTCCCAGGCACTCTGCTTATAGTGCTTTCCTAGTCAAACGGACCTATCTGAGATGTTTGGTGAAAATGCCTTTTTCCAGGCATCACCACTCCCTGACCCCCAACGCCCCCTGCCAAGACACTGAATCAGAAAATCGGGTGGAGGAACCTAGGAACCTGCACTTTGGCAAGATTCCCAGGTGATCATTTGCAAACTAAAGTTTGAAAACCACTGCCATAAAAAGAAGCTGAGAAAAGGACCTAGGGTAGGTAATTCTGGAGGACAAAGGAAGGCTGTGAAGGGGACCGAAGCAGGGGAGGCGAAACAGAGATGACAGGGCAGCGGCTCCTGTTTTGCATGTGTGCACATCGCTTCTGCCCACGTGCGCCCTGCGCGTTCCACCAGTGTAAACACACTTTGCAAAATCCTGACTCACCCTCTACTGAGCCCCTCCCCTAGTCCTGGAAAAACGGATGCTCACACTCAGGCGGCCTGGGTCTGCATCTGCTTTCAAGATTTGCGGGAAGAGAACGTTTCCAGCATATTGACTACAAGGCTTGAAGACCGAAACCACCGCTGCAAAGCGCTGGTACTGCAGGAGGATGTGTAAATAGTGCTGTGACCCAGCTGTTTGCTGCCATTGGTTCTACCTTTGGTTAGTGACAGACTCCGGCTCCAGCAGTCCTAATTCACTCACGGGGAGGGAGGTTTTGTTTAATGTCGAGCCACACGCACAAGTGCTACACAGGTGCTTGTGGGTGTGCGTGAACACACACACACCCCAAACATTATCTGCGGGTGTCTTTAAGTTTCTGCAGTGATTAGAGATGTAGCCCAGTCAGCAGAAGTCATCTGGACTGTAATGCTGAATGCTAGTTTACAAGGTATTGGGAAGATGCCAGGCGAAAAGGGGTTGGCAAAGGAGTGAACTGATAGGAAGGACCGAGTACCGTGCTGGGGTTTTCCCATATACGTTTCATATCAATTGATCGGGGAAAGGATTATCAGTTCCATTCTTCTGATGAGGAAACCACGACATAGAAAAGATCTGTGACTTGCCCACCATCCTGTAAGATTGAACTCTGATCTGGCTAACCCCAAAGTTCATGTTCAATGCGTTATGCAGTGCTGCCTTAAAATTCATAAGCCGCAAGCATGGCTGGGAGGGAAAAGGAGGGTCTGTTTTAGAGAGAGGGCAGGTGAAGGAAACTGATCTCTCCAATCAGTGAGAAAACCAAAATAATTCCTTAAAAATTTAATTCACAAACAGGGCTTCCCTGGTGGCGCAGCGGTTGAGAGTCCGCCTGCCGATGCAGGGGACACGAGTTCGTGCCCCGGTCCGGGAAGATCCCACATGCCGCGGAGCGGCTGGGCCCGTGAGCCATGGCCGCTGAGCCTGCGTGTCCGGAGCCTGTGCTCCGCAACGGGAGAGGCCGCAGCAGTGAGAGGCCCGCGTACCACAAAAAATAATAATAATAATAAAAAAAATAATAATTCACAAACAATAAATGGTCATTGGGAAAAATAAATCACAGATAAGCAATAAGAAAAAAAACCGCAAGTAATCACATCCTCCCCCAAAATAATGGTGTTTATATTGTTTATATTAGTTTCTTCTTCCCACCAAATAACATACTTTTTCTATCCTACAAATAAAACGATACAAGTTTTGCAATTTTATCAACAATTTTATAATACCGATTTTTTTTAAACATGGGTAATTAGTGATGCCTATCCAATCCTAATCTTCTGTGAATTTATGTCAATCCATATTTCTTCGCAGATTCTGAGAGGGAGAGATAAAAACCTTTCACTTCGTTGTTGTTTGTTTCCTGTTGTCTGTTCATCAGCCACTAATGCATTTCAGAAGGATTAAACAGTGTTCTGTCTAAACCCTTTGTTCTGCTGGATGATGCAGCCTTAGAAAACGTACCAAAAAAAAAAAAGAAAAAAAAAATCAGGTTGGTCTCTTCCTCCCCGTAGATGAAAATGGAGCATAGGTTTTTGTACCAACTGAGAAAACGATCCAAAAAAAAAAAAAAGGATCTTAATACCAAAGGGAAATGCAGCTCTAGTATGCAGAAGGGTCTGAGTCAGGATCTCCCACTGCCGCCTTCCCCCACTGCAGGGAACAGCCCTCCAAATGCACCCCAGGCCCCCCTTCCAGCCATCCCCAAGTTTCGAGAGTGAAAAATAATCTCCTTTTCTCCCCCCCCCTTGATGTTAACGAGGCTCCCTACTGAGACGCAGTTAATCTCATCAATTAAGAGCCTTTTACAATTGGCCTTGCCTGCCAGGCGCAGGCTCTCTGTCCAGGGAAGGTGGGTAAGATAAGTCATGTCAGGACATAATTTATGGGGTTTTTTTCTCCCCCCCCCCCACCTGGCACCTAGGTTTTTGTCATTTGTATGTTTTTTTTTAATTTAGGCATAATTAACACTCAGTGAAATGTCCAGATCTTAAAGGAACAGTTTGATGAGTTCTGACAAATGCATATACCAAACACACTAAACCACCAACTAAAGATACAAAACATTTCCCTCACCCAGAAAGCACCCTCTGCCCTCCTCCCAGAGGCAACCATTGGACTGATTTCTAGCACTGCTGATTAATTCTGCGTGCTCCAAAAATTCATATAAATGGAATCATGTTATGTTTAAAGATGAGCATGAATGATGAGGAAGAACAGGCAGGTCCTGGTGGAAACGAAAAACAGCTGTAGGCGCTTCGGAAAACAATCCGGCAGTTACTCAAAACGTTACCCAGACAGTTACCATATGACCCAGCAGTTCCCCTCCCAGGTATACACACTCAAGAAAGATGAAAACACACATCCACACAAAACCGTGTACCTTCAGAGGAGCATTATTCATAATAACCAAAAAATGGAAAAACCCCACGTCCATCAGCTGACGAATGAACAAATAAAATGTGGTACATCCATACAATGGGACATTGTCTGGGCATAAGGAGGAGTGAAGTACAGACACAGGAGATGATGTGAATGAACCTTGAAACCATCATGCCAAGTGAAAGAAGTCAGTCACCAAAGGCCACACGTTAAGCTATGCGCCATATCTCATGTAAACCTCACCATCTTTGTGCGAGGTGGGTCACGTGATAACTCAACTGAGAAAGTGAAGATTTAGGTGAGCGAAGCAGCGGAGTCACAGTAAATCCAGGTCTTCCTGACTTAAACCCTTGCTTCTGACCATTATAAAACACTGTGCTGGCCACCAGGACACAACAGGGAACCAGACCTACTCAGGCTCAGCTCCAAACATCACATATCATGATTTCATTGACTTGAGACTTGTGTTCCAGAAACCAAGGGCTTGAAGGAGGAACAGCAGAGGCAGGTCACAGTCCACGGGGAGGGAGGGCCTCTGAAGAAGGGGCATGTGGGCTGAGCCATGTGTCTGGCGCTTTGCCAGGTGCTGAGAGAAGAGGGTCCTGCTGTGGATGGCTCAGGACACGGTGGTCTCCCACATGGTGGTAGAAAGAGAAACTGTCCAAACTTCCTGAAGTGGAATGTGGCAAACTAAACAACCTGAAGAGCCCTTGTTTCACCCATTCTATTTTAAGACTCTATCCTAATAAAATAGGAAAATATAGTTGTAAAGATTTAACGATGAGCATCATTTATAGCAGTGCAGAAGCTGAATTCATAAGCAAGCGTCTGTCCCAGATGCTTAAGAAACACTGGAGGGTCTCTGCCACTTATGGCTGAAACACAGTGAAGCTGGGTGTCCCAACACTCAAACAGTGATGAAGCAGAAGTGCATGTGTTGATGTGGGAAGATATTTATCATATATTTAGTAAAAGAGCTATTTACAAACTAATGTGTATGTGTAGACAGCCACACTATTACAAGTATATATATGTGTGTGTATGTATATATATAGATATGTATGTGTGTATATATATATATGTGTGTGTGTGTATATATATAATATAGATATGTGTATATATATACATATGTATGTGTATATATATGTGTGTGTGTATATATAGATATGTATGTGTGTATATGTGTGTGTGTATATATATATTATATATATATGCATATGCTTTAGCTCATTTAATTAGTCACCTCTTAGTGATAACAAGTGTTTTTTGCTTCTTCCTTTTGTTTGTCTGGGTTTGTGGATTTTTCTGGAGGAGATATCTTGTGCTTTGTAATAAGAAATGAAGGAAAACTGGTGCCCAGAGAAGAGTTCAGTTCTCCCAGAGTGGTTTGATTGGTAAGAACCACTGTTCATTTAATTTATCCGATGCATCTTAGGAAGAGGCCGTCACAAGTCTGGGTTATGCACTGGAGGATGGAAGGAGGTGAAGCAGAGAGAGCTCCCGTTTCACGGGGAAGCTGGTCACATAAACACATCAGTGCAGTCAGTGGTCAGATGTTCTACGATATTTGCAGAGGGGACCCCAGCTCATGAAGGAGGGAGTGATCTTTCCCCCTAATTTGAATGCAGACTCGATTACACTTCACAAACTCACCCCTAACGATCTAGTAAACAGAAGGAGTCCCGGTAGCTGTGATGAGACTAGTGTTTGGACTTAAAGCTAGGCCGATGACGCTAGCACATGAGCCTCTGTTTTCCTCATCTGTAAAGTGGGTGACCTCTCCAGGTAGCCACGAGGATCGGCTGAGCGCTCCACAACAGTACAGCCCTGCACAGACAACGGGGAGGATTTAACGCCGAGATCTGAACCCCTTTTTTACAAGAGTTGACAACCTGGAATTTAACTCGTGATGAATGCCAAAGTGTGGGGAAGAAAACATGTTTACCGCTGAAAGACTGAACAGAGCAAGGCAGTGAGCACCGTGATTCCAAGTCACCGGCCTCAGCCGGGCTCACGCCTAATGTGCCTTCCAACTCGGCCCGCGTTGGAGCAGCTCCTGACTTTTGGAATGTGTCTGGAATCCCAAGGACAGTCTGTACATTTTAAATTAGAAAAAAAAAAAATTCTCTGCAAGGTTTTGTTCACATATGCTAAAGGGAAGTATTTAGGACCTACGGCCTTGAAAATAAATCTTACATAACTCACCTCTGGGATAGGGAAAAAAAAGTGTTTTCCAGTTAGGTGAACAGGGTTTGAATGCTGGCTCCGTGCCCTTTTGTAGATTATTTATTATCTCCTAGCTTCAGGATGATAATATCTTTCCTGCAGGGTAATAATCAGAGCGATGTGTGTAGACAGTGCAGATGTTCAATAAATGGTAGTTGTTTTTTTCTTAGTGGGGAGACTCAGGGAACTAACAAAGCCATGGGGTAGCATCACCCAGAAGCCGTACCTTGGGAGAAATCAGCTCATTATGAAAGGGGAGGAGGCCCAGGGTGGTCTGGCTACCCAGAGCTAAGGCTGACCTCAGCTCAGCCTGGGAAAGGTGAGGCCAGGATAGCATGTCTTTCTCAGGGATGTGGGAAAGCTAAATTCGACTGCAAATCCAAATGCAAGGCCGGCCCTGTGGTCTGTGCCCCTCTGAGATCCTGGCGTGCGTGAGTAGAATGCACTAGGCTTTTCTGGGAGGGGAAGGGAGCGCGTCTTCACCAGAGAGTGCAGACGGTACCATTAGGGGCGGCACCGGGCAGCTGGGAGTGCAGCGGGTAGCAGAAGCAGCGAGGGGTGGGTTTCCATCAAATCACCCGCGGGCGACTGGTTAAATATTCAGAGTCTGGGTCTACTTCTTGGTTTCAGGAGGGCTGGTGTGGGGCCTGTGAGTAATCTGCATTTCACCAGGCCCCACAGATGCTTCTGACACTCCCCAAGGGCATGGGAACCGCTCCCGGGGTAGAAGAGGACCAGGCGCTGGTCTCAGAAGCCTCGGTTCAAGACGCAGCGGGGCGCCAGCTCTCAGGTCCAGTTGTAAAATTTCTCTGTAAAATACTGGGACTGGGCCCAGTAAGGGGAAGGCTGGCTGGGACGACTCTGCAGGCTGCAAACGCATGTATAAACAGGGAAGTATCAGTATGAGCTATGCACTAAATTATATATATTATGTGTGTGTGTGTGTGCGCATATATATATATATAACCATATATTCACATATACATACACACATATGCTTTCATATATACATATGCATGTATAATGCACAAAACCACATGTGTGTATATACATATACATGTCTACAGAAAGCCACGAATGTGTATATAGACACATATACACAGAATCTCATATATATATACATGTATACATACGGATACGCTTATGTATACATATATATCTCTATGTGTGCGCTCATATTCACATATATATATACATGTGCAAGTGTATACATACACATGTATATACACATGCAGGTAAAGGCACACACACGCACATGTATTTCAACTAATCCTCATGTATCTACTGTAGTACTAAGAGCCCATTTTCCTGATGAAGAATCTGAGGCATGGAGAGAATAGGAAACTTGCCTAAGGTCACACGGCCAGTTCGTGGTAGAGGCTGGATTTGAAACAAGGTAGACTGGCTCCAGAGTTCCTATGCACCCTCACTAGATTAGAACAGATAACCCAAGAGGTTAAACAGAGGACAGACCTAGAGTCATAAACTGAAATGTACAACTTGCACCCTGGGGTAGGCCATGTCCAGCGATGTCTGCCCAGAATTCCTCCCATTTCTGTCCATTGAGAGTTGGAGTCAATTTCTCCTGCCCGTGTACACACACACACACACACACACACACACACACACACACACACACACACACACACACACACACACACACACACCATAGCCTGGCCAGTTGACACATAAAAGTAACGCTCACACTGCATTTTCCCCACTCTGTATCAGTTAGCCCTGCAAACCTGAACCCAACATTCCCAGCCCACAGTCACGATTTACCGTCATGAATCACACAATTAGCAAAACAAATGACACTTGCAGTTAGAGCCTGTCAAATTGAACCGTGGGGTGCCTGAAGCATGTGGCAAGAAGCTACCAGCCCCGCCAAAGCCACGTGGCGAATAAACCTAGAGTAAAAGGTCAACAGGCGTGGTTGAAATGGACCATCTCTGCTTCAGTCAACAGGTGACAGTAACAAAGACGGCAGCATGGGACATCTACTTAAAAGGAGGGAGGGGGACTTCCCCGGTGGAGCAGTGGTTAAGAATCTGCCTGCCAATGCAGGGGACACGGGTTCGAGCCCTGGTCCGGGGAGATCTCACATGCTGTGGAGCAACTAAGCCAGTGTGCCACAACTGCTGAGCCTGCGAGCCACAACTACTGACCCCGCATGCCACAACTACTGAAGCCCGTGCGCCTAGAGCCCGTGCTCTGCAACAAGAGAAGCCACCACAATGAGAAACCCGCGCACTGCAACGAAGAGTAGCCCCCGTTCTCCACAACTAGAGAAAGCCCGCGCGCAGCAACGAAGACCCAACGCAGCCATAAATAAATAAATAAATAAATTTTATTAAATAAATAAATAAATACATAAAATAAAAGGAGGGAGGAAACCATGGTGAGTTCCAGGACCTGGCTCTAGCCCCAACTGGCTGTGTGATCTTAGACCATTACTTCACCTCTCTGGCCTCATTTCCCCAGGTAAGCTTGGTGATGTCCAAAGAGCTATCAAGTTCTTTTCATGATTCTCCTTAGTTTCATCTTAAGCATTGGTCATTGCCATAGCGTTTACTTTTGACTGGGAAGGGAAAGAAATCCAGCAAACTCTACTTTGCCACTGTAAGGAAACCAGGGGACAGAGGGTGTCACTGACCTCATGGTAACACAGTAAGTCACTGACAGAACCTTCAAAACCCAGGAACCCCAAACCCAGGCTATTCTCCTCCTATGGTTAATACCACTCTGCTCCTACACTGGATTCTAAGTTACCTACGTAGGAATTCACACCCTCCCACGCCTCTGGACGTGTCCTGCAGCCACCCAGCAGTTCCTCAATTAACGCAGGCTGGTGAGACATTATCAGTGTCACTGGATTTTGTTTCCTTGCCCCCGCCAAAGCCAGCTGCTTCCTTCAAATTGGTATCAATTGTGCCAGGAAGTTTCTTTTTCCCTGCAATCTGTTGTCAGAGGGATCTGTCAAATGAAGGACGGAACCAGCTGGGCACATGGAGATACCGGCTGGCCGCTCTGGACTGGCTCATCCCAGCCCCATTGGTCGTTTGGCCAGTGCCCTGTGCTAGGGGCTCTACTGACTGATAGTGAGGACAAAAGGAGAGTCGTTACGATATTTAATCAGAAAGCACCATCATCATCCTAAAGAACCTCTGGTCTGCTCCAAAGCCAGCTAGGAAACTGACCTCACCCCCTTCCTATAAGCCCACAGCCTCCAGTCCATCCAAGACCAAGGGATGCAATATGTCTCCTGGGGGCAACATGTCCAGGAAAACAAAGCTTTTCTGAGGATCTGTGTGGACATCGGATGGGACTACCTCTCACTCATCTCACAGATGACGAAACTAAGGCTGATCATAATACTAACATGTATGTATACAAGTACACAGTGCGTACAAGGTCCTGTTCTAAGTGCCTGACGTGCTGTGGTAGGCAGAATAGTGGTCCCCCAAAGATGCCCATGCCTGAATCCCTGAAATCTGTGGCTACATTAGGGTACATGGCAAAGAGGAATTCAGGATGCAGATGGAAATAAATGGCTAATGTGTTCACCTTAATATAGTGAGGTTATCCTGGATTGTTTCCGTGCGTCCAATATAATCAGCAGTGTCCTTAAAAATGGACGAGGGAGGCAGAAGAGAAAGCTGTGACTAAGGAAGAAAGGCGTGAAAAGAGGTCATGTGGCTGGCCTTGAAGACGAGGGAAGGGGCCATAAGTCTAGGGACGCAGGCGGCATTTAGAAGCTGGAAGAGGCAAGGAAACAGACTCTCTCCTGGAGCCTCCAGAAAGAACCAGCCCTGTGTACCTTGATTTTAGCCCAGTGGGACCCACCTTGGATTCTACCCTATGGAACTGTAAGATAGTAAATTTGTGTTGTTTTAAGCCCCTGAATTTGTGGTCATTTGTTACAGCAGCAATAAGAAACTAATATGTGAACCAACTCACTTTATTAATTATAATTTTTATAATAATTTCATGAGGTGTTATATTAGTCACTATGGCTACAAGAATGCTGCATTAACAGAATACCGCCAACTCAGCAGCATACAATAATAAGCATTTATTTCTCACTCACGTGTCTGTTAGTCAGCTAGCAGTTAGATGATACAGGGGAGGTCTGTCTGAGCTTGGCTCCGTGCTAGGTGTGAATTCTGAATCTGCTCCAATTCTCTCATCTTCTGTGGGTTGGATACTACCAAAGGCATGTTGTCATGATGAAAGGCACACAGGAAAGCAAGCCCAACTGCATCCACACGTTTCCATCCTCCACTCCAGTGATATTGCTAACATCCCATGAACCAAAGCAAGTCACATGGCCAAGACCAAAGTCACAGGGTGAAGAAGTGCATTCGCCCACCTTGAGGCCACGGCAAAGGAACGCATGTGTTGATTTTATTATGGAGGAGTGAAGAACTGGGACCAATAGTTCAGTCTACCATTGACAAACGCTACTGTCAGCATCCCATTCTACAGGTGAGGAAACCAAGGCACCGGGTCATTAAGAAACTCATCCATGATCACATTGCTAGTAAATGATGGAGTCAGGATCAGAACCCATTCTGCCTTCAGAATGGGCTTACATGTAACTAATCGCTGGAGCAAGGTCCCTGTGACTCTAAATGCCCCTGTCTCTGGGTCAGGTGGGGGTGTCATCCAGGGGCTGCAAAGATCCCCAGAAGTGAGAGAAAGACACTGGGAGAGGGAGGTTCCCAGTAAAATGCAGTTCTTTGCCATAGCGTCCAGAGACTCAGGATGCTCTTGGGGGCCCTTCCATCTCCTGGCATGGGCAGGGGGTCACCAAACTCCTCTCCCTTGGCCCTGTAACTGTGTGTCAGTGAAAACTCCAACTTAAGGTAATGACACACTAAGGGCAGAAGAGAGGGGAGGGGATGCCTGAAGTCCAACCCCCTCCATGTCCTGCAGCACCTGAGCCTCAGCCCTTCTCCTTGTCACCCCAGCCAAGATCTCCCCACTTCTGGCTGAAAGCGGGTGGCACACACTCTAACCAAAACCGAGAAGCCCTCTGAGACAGCGAGGCAGGTAACACTTTTAGAGCACACACTATAAGCTCTCAGATTTTCCTTTCCTATCACGCAGGCGACTGGCACTGCTCCCAGCCTGAGCTCAGAACAGCAAGGCTCAGTGAAGTTGAGGGATTTGCCGACAGTCACCCAGTTATTGAATGGGGGTGCCCACACTGCAACCCAGGTCCCCTTCTCTTTACCATGCTGCCAGCCCTGAACCCAGTGCAGAAACTTCAAGGAGAACCTCCCTGAGAGATGGGACCGTGGCCCTTTGATTCGTGCGCTGCCCATCCACTGAGCGCCCCCGGGGAAGGCCCTGGCAGAGGGGTCCAGAGCTACTGCACTTTTGAGTCCTGGTTTTACCATCTACTAGATGGGAGAGCTGGGCCACGTTACTTAAGCTTTCTGTGCTTCCGTTTCCTCACCTGTAAAATGAATGAAGGCAATAACAGTATCTCGGGGGTCCCTAACCCCCAGGGCGGTGGACCGGTACTGTTAGGAACCAGGCCACATAGCAGGAGGTGAGCTGCGGGCAAACGAGCGAAACATCATCTGCCTCTCTCCATCGCTCGCATTACCGCCTGAACCATCCCCCCCCACACACACCCCAGTCCGTGGAAAAACTGTCTTCCACGAAACCGGTCCCTGGTGCCAAAAAGGTTGGGGACTGCTGCAGTATCTAACACCTCAGGAGGGGCTTCTGAGGATTATAGGGTTTGGTAAAAATGAAGCACTTACAACAGTGCCTGGCATATGGCCGGTGTGATAAAAGCACTAGCTTTTATTGTCGTAACTGCGGTAGACAAAAATGACTTCATCCTCGCCTTTACAGGATTCCAGCCTGGTGAAGGAAAACAGATGTGAAACAAACACAAATAAACATGTCATTACAGATCACGCTATGAAGGAAAAGTGGAGTGAATGGGAGGAAACAACAACAGGACAGCTTAAGGGTCAGAAAGCACTCACCACACAAAGACGGAGGGAATGAGCATTCCAGGTGGAGGAATGACACGTGCAAAGGCCCTGGGGCATCAGGAAACAGGTTAGTTTTGTATCACTCTGCAGAGGTCGGTGAGGCTGGAGAACACTGAGTAAGAAGGAGAGCAGCTGGGCCAACTCACACAGGAGCCCCGTAGGGGTTTTGGTCTTTATCCCAGGAGCAGAAATGGGAAGGCTTACGTATGTTGTGGGTCAGACACAAGTGGATTCCCACTTAACAAAGTCATGCTGGCTGCTGAGTGGAGAATGGATTGCCGAGGGGTGAGATTGGATTCAGGGAATCAAATCTGGAAGCTGTTGTTGTGATCTAGGCAGGATGACTTGGATAAGAGTGTTGGTGGTGGAGGGAAGAAAAAAACTCAACTGAAGCCCCAGGGGCCTGAGGCCCATGAGGAGAGAGTCCAGAAGCTGTGGCCAGGATGGTCAGCTGGCTGGCTCTCACCCACTGTCCTGGCCACGGACAAGCTGCCCTGCGTGCTCAAGGCACCATCCTGCTTAGCCAGCTTGGAATGTTCTAGAACATCTCTCTCAGTGGACTTTACTTCTCAAGGCTTTATGAAGGGCCATGCTGAGAGGTGCTGGTGACCTCGGAGCTGACCCCCATACCCTTGGCAGGAAGGGAAGCCATAGTGGGGATAGTGGGATACGTCTGAAAATCAGATGTACAGCCCGACAAGGTCAAGAGTGGTATCTTGAAGCGGGACCTCATCGTCTTTGACCCATCTCAAGGGAGGCATCCTCTCCTTGGGCACAGAACTTCTCCCACACCCCCCGCCCCCATCCAACACCAGGCTCTGAGCTACCTTCAGGGAGGGGCCCATGTCTTTCCAGATCTGTGGTCCAGGCCTGGACAACCATCCTGCTGGAAGATGGGCTCTGTGAGGGCAGCTGCCATGTTACACCTCCTTGTAACCCCAGTGCCTGATGTATCGCGTGCACTCAATCGAATTACGTTCAACGAGAGAACAGATGACTCTCTTCCATTCCCTTGGAGTCAACGTCTCCGTCACTAAATCCATGGTCCCTGTGGCCAAGCCAAAACCATGCCCACTAGTCAACAGCTAATGCCCTACAGGGACCCACATCACGCTAGGAAGTCAGCATGGGCGGAAAGAGAAGAGTCCATTCCTGCTGTCCAGACACGAGGACGTCAGACACCTTCCAACAGAGGAAGATGCCTTGGGGGTGGAGGAACCTAAAGATGGAAGGGAACTTGAGCTCAGGCGGGATCTGGATACAGAGGGACAGCCTGTTAGACAGAGGGGAGCCTCCACTCCCTGAATACCTGCCATGAGCCAAACCCCAGCAGGAGCCCGTAGACAGGTTCTTCCCACAAGAGCCCCGGCACACGAGCTAGCGGCCCACGTCACGGCAGAGGACGCCGAGGCTCAGAGTGGTGAAGCGACTTGCTCGTAATCACAGAGCCAGCCGCCGGTAGAGCTGCGGTTGAACACAGCCCTGTCGGCGGCCAGAGCCCATGGACCCCATAGCCATCCAAAGAGGAAGAAACGTCGAGAACAAAGCATAAAAGTCAAAGAAAGACGGCGGCGGGTTCAAAAGACAAGGAGGCGACCTGCTTACCAGGACCAGTGTCCCACCCAAAGGTGACCAGGATAAAATCACAGAGACCTCAAAGGCCACGCTAAGAGTTTAGACTATTTTCGCGTGGAGAGGGACATGGTCAGAGCTGTGCTTTCAGAATTTGTACTTGGCCATAGGGAGGAGGAGAGGTGAGGGACAGGAAAACTCGGCATGCCCGACGCGAGGCCCGGCACGGGAGAGGCAGGGCAAGAGAGGGAGGAAAACAGGAAGTGAGGCCAACTGGAAGGAAGCAGGAGCAGGGCCTCTGGCTGGAAGGGGTCCAGGGAGAGAGGGAGAAACCACTTCCCCTCTCCTTTCTGATGAGGGCAAGATTATTACTTGAGAGCAGCGCAGGACTTCCGAAAACACAGGACGAGAAGAGCCCTGAGCATGTGTCCCCCACAGAGGTCGCGGTACCCAAATCATGTGGTCACTCTGACCACCTCCGTCTACACTGGAGCTTCATCCACACTGAGCTCTGGCCTCAGACCCTGGGGGACCCAGCAGTGCCCCTTCCTCTGGCATCTCAGGGCCAAAGACAGGCACAGAGATCAATGGAACCCAAAGGCAAGTGGTGAGAGACGGAAAGAAAACTGGATGAAGAAACCAAGGTGCAGAGAGGTAGACAACTTGCCTGATGTACAGCGAGTGCGTCCCAGAACCAGGATTCTAACGCAGGCTCCTCTGTGTAGACCTTGCCTGTACCACTCAGGGTCCCAGCAGGGAGGAAGCAGAGGAGTAAGCGCCCTGACCTCACTCCCTTCCTGCCTTCCCACTTGCCAGTGCCTCCCGAACAGAAGCCCGAGGGCAGCAGAGCCCCGTGTGGTACCCATCCTGCTGCCTCCACACAGGTCGGCCTCCTGACGGGGACGTGGAGGTCGCCCAGCACCTCGTCACTCCCACAGCCAAGTCTCTGGTAGGTACCTGGGCCTCAGCTGCCTCCACCCTGCAATCCACAGGGCCGGCGAACAGCCTGGACTCAGCAGCCGGAGGCCGCCTGCCTCTGCACAAGGGCAAGACGCCTCACACGCCTCCACCCCAAGCTGGTCCAGCAGCATCAGGCTCTCTCCTTCCTTCCTCATTCACACTCCCGGGCCCTGCCCTGTTTCTATCATATGCAAAAATCTCAAAATAGCCTACATCCGTTAAGGCAGGCCATTGGGAGTGGC
The DNA here is from genome assembly GCF_949774975.1 of Lagenorhynchus albirostris. Lineage (NCBI taxonomy): Eukaryota > Metazoa > Chordata > Mammalia > Artiodactyla > Delphinidae > Lagenorhynchus > Lagenorhynchus albirostris. The sequence goes on along the minus strand of NC_083111.1, from coordinate 70,113,828 downwards.
TGTCTTGAGAGAAGAGGGCCAGCTGACGCCACTGCAGCCCAAGCCGCCCACTCTGGGCCCCGGCCTGCCCCTCTTACCCTCCCTGCCAGCCGTGCACATGAAGGCCTGGCTGCCGGTAAAAAGAAAGGGCTCCTATCTCTGATTCCACAGGGCCTCTGATAAGAAATGTCATCCCTTGCTGTGTAATATTACCTGGCCGGATAAGAATCTCTATCATGCTCAAACATAGGCTGGCCTATGAACACAGAGCCCGGCGGCGCAGGATAATTTGTTTGCTTAAGCTGAAAGCCCTGGGAGGCTGAGAGAAGTGCACTGAATAAAAGAGGAAGCCAAATTATAACCTATCTGACTTGGAGTGAGGACTGTTGCCCAGGGAAGGATGCAGCACCTGAGGACAACAGCGGGCCTGCCTCACTTTCCTCCCGACCCAATAAGCATTTTCACCTTCCTCTTTCCTCAAAGGGCACTTTCCCCTATGTGATCGCATTTAATCCTCATGACAACCTCAAGAGAAGCATTCTTAGCCTCCTTTTACAGATCAGGAAATTGAGGTTCAGCAAGGTTAAGTAACGTGGCCAAGGTCACATGGGCAGCCACACCGGCGTGTGGAATCAAACCCATCGGGTCTGACTCACCAGCCTGCTGTCAGGTCAGGAGTCCGCTCCCAGCTGCTGGGTCGCTTGGCTCATACAATAAAATTAATCAATTAAGTCAGATCGGCCTGACTGACAGCGTCAGCTACATGTTATCATCTCGAAGGTCCGTTTCAAGCCTCTCCCCTCAACCCCTCGAGTCTTTGTAATCTGGGGAATAATGAAGCCTGGCAGAGCACAGAGACTCAAGCGGCGGGGGTGGGTAGGCCAGGGACGGTACCCAGGAGAGGAGAAGGGACACCCGGGGCTTCCACTCCAGCCCATGTGTTTGAGGGGCAGGAGGCAGAAGGACACTGTGGGAAGAAAACTCCCCCGTCCGTTCATCATTCATGCGTTCACAGATACTAATGGGAAGGCTGTGGTGTGCCTGGATCTGGGCTTGGCCCAGGTGATAATATCCTTGCACATGGACAGATCCTGCCCTCCTGGAGGGGTCTGTCTTCTGGGACGTACAGATCAACAGAGGCAGGAACCACAGACTGTGTTAAGTGTGGACATACAGGCAGCTGATTTGGGAGTGGTGGGTGCGCATCAGTGGAGCCGTTATGTCAGCCCACTCTACACACTGTGATATGCCCTCCTTCTTTTCGTTTTTTAAAATCAACATTGTTAAGGACGACAGTGGTGAACAGAACTTCAAGACAACTTCAAGCGAACTTCCGTATCGCTTCGTAAAGCCACCCATTCTTTTTAACAGCTGTGGAGTACTCCATTTTATGAAGGCATTATGATTTAATCAACCGATCCCCAACTGAGGAGCATGTAAATTGTGTCTCTCTGGGGGAGACGAATAGATGAAGCAGAGAGGACTATTAGGGCAGGGAAACGATGCCATACGATACTACCATGGTGGATACATGTCATTATACAGTTGTCATAGAATGTTCAACACCGAGAGTGAATCCTAATACAAACTATGGGCTTCGGGTGATAACGATGTGCTGGAGAACGTAGATTCGTCAGTTGTAACGACTATACCATTCTGGCATTCTTGCTAGTGAGGGAGGGAGACTACACCATTCTTGCTAGTGAGGGAGGCTGCATGTGGGGACAGAGCATATATGGGAACTCTCTATACTTTCCACTCCATTTTTCTGTGAACCTAATAATAATAAAATCAATTGATCAGGCAAATGTGCATTTAGCTCAAAAATCTAAATTCCATTCTGTGTTCTTTTTTTTAATTTTTTTCTATTTCTTTCTTTATTTTCTTTATTTTTGGCTGCGTTGGGTCTTCGTTGCTGCATGCAGGCTTTCTCTAGCTGTGGTGAGCGGGGGCTGCTCTTCATTGTGGTGCACGGGCTCATCGTGGTGGCTTCTCTTGTTGCAGAGCACAGGCTCTAGGTGCACGGGCTTCAGTAGTTGTGGCTTGCGGGCTCTGAAGCGCAGGCTCAGTAGTTGTGGCGCACTGGCTTAGTTGCTCTGCGGCATGTCGGATCTTCCTGGACCGGGGCACAAACCCATGTCCCCTGCACTGGCAGGCAGATTCTTAACCACTGCGCCACCAGGGAAGCCCTCTGTTTTCTATTGACTATTTTTCTCCCTAAGTTTGGGTCAAATTCTTCTGTTTCTTTACATATCCAGTAATCCAATTAAAAACTAGGCACTGAAGATAGGGATAGGGGATTAAGAGGTACAAACTGCTACATATAAAATAAATAGTCTACAAGCCTATATCGTACCGCACAGGGAATAGAGCCAATATTTTATAACAACTATGAATGGAGTCTAATCCGTAAAAATTTTGAATCGCTATGTTGTCATCCCAAAACTAACACAATATTGTAAATCAGGGGTCCCCAACCCCCGGGCCACGGACCACTGCTGGTCCGTGGCCTGTTAGGAGCCAGGCCACACAGCAGGAGGTGAGCGGCGGGAGAGCGAGCGAAGCTTCATCTGTATTTACAGCCGCTCCCCATCGCTCACGTTACTGCCTGAGCTCTGCTTCCTGTCAGATCAGCGGTGGCATTAGATTCTACTGTGTACAGCGCATGTGAGGGATCTAGGTTGCGTCCTCCTTGTGAGAGTCTAATGCCCGATGATCTGAGGTGGAGCTGAGGCTGTGATGCTGGCGCTGGGGAGCGGCTGCAAATACAGATTATCATTAGCAGAGAGGTCTGACTGCACAGAGACCATAATAAATCAATTGCTTGCCGACGCATATCAAAACCCTATCAGTGAGTGACAATTAAGCTGTATCTTACAGACTAGACTGGACATAAGCAACACACGTCAGGTGTCACTGTCTCCCATCACCCCCAAATGGGACCATCTAGTTGCAGGAAAACAAGCTCAGGGCTCCCACTGATTCTGCATTATGGTGAGCTGCATAATTATTTCATTATATGTTACAATGTAATAATAATAGAAATAAAGCGCACAATAAATGTAATGTGCTTGAATCATCCTGAAACCGTCCCCCACCCCGTTCCGTGGAAAAATTGTCTTCCACGAAACCAGTCCCTGGTGCCAAAAAGTCTGGGGACTGCTGCTGTAAATCAAATATACCTCAATTTAAATAAAAAAATAAAATAAAAATTAGGCATTGTACGTCGATAAGTAAATAGAGAAATAACTAGATAAAAACTGTCTCACTGTTTGCTATTTCAAACAATGTTGAGATGAAGATCCTATTCACATCATCTGCAACTAGGCATGTATTTCTGCAGAATAAACTCTAAGAGTTCACCCAGCAACTTTAAGCTCGACTTCTCCTGCCCCCTTCACTGTAGCCGTGGCGAAGTCTCACACTGGGTCTTGACAGCTAGGGGCTCCCCGTGTGCCCGCCCTCTTCAGAGCCTGGGAGGGCTGTCCTAAAGCACCTTCCTCCTCCTTGCTGAGCATCTGCTGCCGTTCCCACAACAGCACATGAGCAAACAAACAAACGTCACTCGGGCTGCTGAGACACCACTCCTCTTGCGCGTGGCGGTTGAGTTCAGGAATCGAGCTGGACACTAAACAAGACACCTACCTCTCTTCACCCAGGCTGCTCCCAGAACTGGCTGGCTTTCTTCTTTTTCTTCTGGGCCCTGAGATGTTCAAGAGTGCAGAGAGCCCAAGGCTGGAGAGAAGCAAATCTCCACAGGAGCTCGGAACTCCTCTGAAACCTCAGCCCGGCCTGGGAAAACACAGTAAATAATGTCAATTATGCAATGTGGAGCCCGAGGCACCCTGAAGAAAAGAATTCATTACAGAAAGAAAAATCCTCTGATATTCAGAAGATAAAAAGAATATGTCTTCGTGGCTGAAATAAAATGGAACCTCAGGTAAAGGACGTCATCCTACACGTGGGAGGCTGGCCATCCACTGGCAGATGCCGGGTGAGGAGAGCAACCATGAGTGAGACAGTCCCACTCCTCCAGGAGCTCGTGATCCCCAGAGGAAGGCATCACTGACTCTTCCTTCGTAGATGAGAGAAGAGGATATTTGAGCTAGGTATTGAAGAGCAGAAGTGCACCAGGCAGAGAGAGGTGGGGAGCTTTTCAAACACTATTAACAGCATGTGCGACACGGAGTGGGAAAGAACGGTCTGCCAGCGGTCAGACTGTAAGGGGAATCCCTCACAGGCCGTGCTAAGGGCTTGCCCTTCCCCCACAGATGTGATGGGGACTCCTAGAGGCTCTTGAGCAGCAGGGTGACAGATGAGATCGAGGCCTCAGCATCACCGTGAAGGATCAGCTGGTGACAGCAAATTCTCAGCCGAGTGCGAACCAGTTCATCACAGAGCAGAGCAACAGACAGAGTGATTAAAACAGCGGCCTCTGGAGCCAGCTCTCTGTCTTCAAACCCCAGCTCTGCCCCTACCAGCTTGAGCAAGTCTTCTCATCTGTGAAATGGGGATGACATCAGCAGAGGTCTCTTTGTGCTAGAACAGGGTCCAGTACACAATAGGGACACAAGACATGACATCTCTGGGACTTCTCCATGCCCCTATTCCCCTAGCGTCCTCATTCAGCACTGCCAGTTCTTTTGAAACGCAAGCGGCCATCAATCGGAGCAAAGGCGGGCAAGGTTTGATTTCGGAGGGCTGGAACTCGGTCTGAAATAGAGTCTGGGAACTGCTAGAGCTGTCAGCTTTCCCAACAGCCCTGTAACAGGGATGATCTGAGATCGTGGTTCTTGACGCTGCTTCACCGGAGAATCCCGGGGGGAGATGTTATAACCCCAATGCCTGGGCTCCACTCCTGGCTAATTAAGTCAGAATCTTTGGGGGTTGGGTCCTGGCAGCAAGATATTTAAATTCCTCAGATGATTCCAATGGGAAACCACGTTTGAGAACAACTGATCTATGAGTCAAACTGAGCAGGAAAGGGAACGCTGGCAGAAGGAAAAGTGCTGCCACCCCAAGCTGTGTCACAGCTACTCGGCCCTCCAGGCTTCTGTTTCCTCCCTGGCTGGGTGGGTGTGACGACGCCTGGACCCTGAACACCTCACAGGGCAGTGGGAGGCCACCCTGAGCTAACAGATTGAGAGTGCCCACGTCACTGACGTTGTGACACACCCCTCAGAGCTCTTCTGGCAACAGAGAAGGGCCCCGCACACCAGTGATGCAACCAGGAAGGGAACTAGTGGCAGAAGCACCGGTTAGGTGTGGAGAGCTAGTAGTGGCCCTCGGTCCTCTCACTAACCAGCTGTGTTACTAGCAGTCCCACCTTTCTGAGCCTCAGTTTCTTCAGCGGTTGACTAGGGATGAGTCCTGACTTACCAATCAGACAAAGGGAGAGTGGGGTGCAAGGCAGGAGGACGTAGGTTGAGCTCTGAAGGGTCAGGCTCATGCAGAGCATTTTTTTTTTTTTTTTTTTTTTTTGCGGTACGCGGGCCTCTCACTGCTGCGGCCTCTCCCGCTGCGGAGCACAGGCTCCGGACGCGCAGGCTCAGCGGCCATGGCCCACGGGCCCAGCCGCTCCGCGGCATGTGGGATCTTCTCGGACCGGGGCACGAACCCGTGTTCTCTGCATCGGCAGGCAGACTCCCAACCACTGCGCCACCAGGGAAGCCCCATGCAGAGCATTTTGATTTAGCGTTTTCTAGGTCTTCCCTGGAATGTGAAACATTCTGGAGAGAGGAAATGCCCCCTTCGACAACTGTTGTGACTGAAGGGAGTCGGGGAGACGAGGGGCCGTGGAAGCTTCCTTCGGGGCAGTCTAGCGGGGAGCCCGCCAGCGTCCAAGTAGGGGTGGGTGATAGGGCAGCAGGGCAGGGTGGGGCCGAGGGCTGCCCTGGCCGAGACATTCAGATAGGAAGTGCTATCTGGGAACAATGGAACTACTGTACCGTTGTCCCAGCCTGGATCTGACAAGAGGGGATAAGACTCCAGGAAATACATCCCCCAACAGCTGGCCAGCGTGGTCCCGACAAACGATGGGCCCCTTTATTTGTTCATTCATTCACTCGTTCGTGTGCCCCGCACTAGTGCACATCAACCACGTACCAAGAATTGTGTTATAAGGCGGGGATGCCGCGATGAATGAGGCTCGGCCTGCACCCTTAAGAGGGACAAAGATAAACAGGGCAAAGAAAGAAGGAACACTTAAGTATAACACCATGTGCTAAAACACAACAGCAATAATAATAAGAGCCACAGCTTAGTGATGGCCAACCAGCACCAGGGTCCAAGCATCCCGGCGTTTTCTATTCAATATCTCAGATCCTCAGTGTCTTCTCCAAGTAAGAGTTCTTGTTCCATTTTACAAATATGGAAACTGAGGCTCAGAGAGGCTGATTACTCGACACAGGTCACACAGCAACTTCAGAGGCTGGGCTCGTATCTGAATTCAGGGCAGTGTTCCTTCAGCGCCTGGGCTCTTTCCCCATAGCTGCTGTAATCCAAAGAATCACAAGATTACAAGACAAAGTATCCTCCCCCATGTACCTCTTACACGCACCGTCCCCTCGTTTGGAGAAAACAGTTTAAAAACCATAACAAGCAAACAAGGAAAAAAAATGAGGCATGGCACCCAGCCTGGAGTTATTGCTCAATACATGCTGACAGACAGAGAAAGACAAATATCATATGATATCATTTAAATGCAGAGTCTAAAAAAAAAACAACAACACACACATGAACTTGTTTACAAAGCAGAAACAGACTTACAGAACGAACTTACGGTTACCAGAGGGGAAGGGTGAGGCGGACGGATAGATTGGGAGTCTGGGATTGACATGTACACATTACTATATTTAAAATAGATAGCCAACAAGGACCTACTGTATAGCACAGGCAACTCTGCTCAATATTATGTAACAGCCTAAGTGGGAAAAGAATTTGAAAAAGAATAGAAACATGTATATGTATAACAATCACTTTGCTGTACACCTGAAACTAATACCGCATTGTTAATCAACTATACTCCAATATAAAATGAAAAGTTAAGAAAAAAAATCAACATGTCCAATAGTTCAAGGATGCTTTAAAAAAAATACATGCTGACAAATCAGAATCCGACTATAAGAGCATCTGAGCAGTGGGGCAGGGGTGTGAGGTATTTGGGATCCAGCAGGCCTGGGTTTGAATCCCGGCTTCAGTATTTACACCTCCCTGAACCTCAGTTTACTCATCTTAAAGATGGGAGCAATAAAACCTTCCAAAGGACAACTGGGACGAGGTCCAGAAAATGGAGACAATTTCCTGCCCTTTAAGATCCCTGCAAGCCCCGCCTCAGCCTTGGGTGAAAGAAAAAAGCAAGTGAAAGGACAACCAGGAGAGACACTGGCATGTTTTGGAAGCTCCCACCAACTCTGGAAACACCGGGAACTCGACATCTTCCACAGAGTGCCGTTCCCCTCCCTTGGACTGGGCAGCCCTCCGGGAAAGGGCACGAACTCACTTTAATTCTGGCGCCGCACCTGCCCACCGGCCTGGATGCCACCTAATCTTCTCAAGACTGTGCCCACTGATGCCTGAGTACTGCTCAGAAAGCTGGGGTACAGCCAAACAGGGGCGTCCCGGGGCAGGGGACAGCTGCTGCGGGAATGATGACCCCTATTACCTTTAGTTAACATTTACTAAATCCTTACTGTGTGGCAGGCACTACACTTAGTTTTTCTGTTTTTTGTTTTACCGGCAGGGAGGCATTCATGGTTTAAATTAGAATTTAAACCTTTAGATTTAAATGATTCCAGACTCTTCAGCTGCTGGTAGCTGGGTGATCTTGAGTAAGTCGCTTTACCTCCCTGTGCCTGAGTCTGGGCCTGGAGGTCAACTCTAAAATAGAGACTCATCTGTTCCACCCATATTTAGTAGGCACCTACCCACGTTCCAGGGACTAAAGCATTAAATACAAGTAACAGAGACCTCGGCATTTGCAGGGTTCGAGAGGGGGCGGGGGTGGAAGACAGTCAACAGACAGACAAATAAACAAGTAACTACATAGGGGGTCAGATGGTCATATGATACGTGTTGCAGAGACCAATAGAGGAAGAACGGGAGAGGGAGATGGGGGTGGGGGGTGAGGTGGGTACTGTTTATACAGAGGGGCCAGGACGGCCTCTCAGGTAAGGAGACATTTGAGACACGTGTGTGTGTGCATGCACGTGTGTGATGTTTACTGAGCACTTACTATATTCCAGGTAGCCATTCCAGGGTTAGGTTAGGTGTTTCACGTGGATTGACTCATTGTACCCTTTCCAACATCCCTAGAAGGAAGACGGCGATACTTTCCCTACTTTACAGAGGACAAAACGGAGAAACATTATTTAAATGACTTGTTCAGGTGACCCAGGTGATTAAAAGCAGAGTAGGCTGTGGGCCTCTGAACTGCACACACTCATTCTTCCATTCCTAGAAAGCCGTTTGCCAGCAAGTGATGCTCTGTGGACCGTTACTGTGATCACCATCAAGATGCCTACGAGATAAGAAGCAGAGGACGAAAGGAGAGGGAAGCACAGCTCCTGGCACAAAATACACATTTGAAACCCATTTGGAAAATAAAGGCGCGGTGACTGTAGACGCCTCGTCCTCTCTGTCTGTCTCTGAGAGACACAACACCTTCACTCCCTTTTTTATTCAGCTTTACTCAATTTCCTCGAGAGAAGAAGACCTGAGGTTCTGCACCCATTTTTAGGCTGACTTCCGACCTGCAGCTTTGTTCAGGGTCCTGATGGCTTCCACACCAAAGGCAAAAGCCACCCATCAAACTCACGACAGCTCCTCTCCCTTCTCAGGGTCATCATTCCAGAGCCAACCTTGGGGGTTTTCTGCTCAAGCCACAGCCTCCAGCAATGGGGAAAAGCGGAGGACGGGCCGCCGACGATGGTTCTGCAAGGTCCCAGGAAGCAGACGTGGTAACATTCCGAGGCGGACTCCTCCTTTGAAAGACTGGCATCTGCCTCGGAGATTCTCATCCTCCAAAAGGCCAGAAAGAGCTCCTTTGTAAAGACTGTTGAAGAACCTGCTTCCAGGGAGCCTCCATGATGCGCTTCTTCTCTGGTTTCCCAGTGGACTGGAGCTCCCAGAGGCAAGGTCTCAGGAGTTTGCCCCGTACACCTCGCATCTGAGTGGATCCAGAGATGGACGGATGCAAGGGAAGGAGAAAAGGGAAAGGGAGGGAGGGGAGGAAGGAAGGAGGTGTGCAGTGGAGGGTGAGCAAAACAAATTCTATGGCACGACATCAGGGGAGGTAGAAAGGAAAGGGGAAACGGATGAAAGCAAAGTGTCCATTAATATGGAATAGTTGAAAAAAAACCATGGAATACTATGCGGCAGTTAAAAAAGAGTGAGGTATGTGGACACACAGAGAAAAGCTACAAGTTACATTGCTGAGTGAAAAACGAATACATTGAAATAACTGATTCCCTCTAGACCTGGATGCCACAGAGTCCATGGAACCAGAGACAAGGCTGGTGGCTAGATCTGGGGTTAAATCCCAAGGAGATCAGCTGACCGAGTCCACTGCCTCAGCGGACATTTCCACCCACGTGGAAAGGAAGGCCACACCTCCCCTCTAGGCCTCTAGGCAACAGTGATCTCATGACCCCGTTTCTAGTCTGGCTTTGGTCCCCCGGTACCTTGAAGGCAAAACAAATCAAATGAGCAACCTTCCGCTCCTGGGCCCCAGCCTGTGAAAATCCACAAAGAACAGCGCGTTTGCACGGAGCTGCAAACTGAAAACCTACGGGCTCTTTCTGGCTACAGGCTCCACCCACAGGATGTGTAAAATATTTCTCAACTAACTGCCTACATCTAAAAATTCAGGAAATTTCATTACAAGGTCCAAAAATGTATTTGGCAACCCTGGTCCCACGCAAGACAACAGCTGGTTGAATGCTGAGGGCAGGGTGGTCCTTTATTCAAGGTATGTACGCTCCCGCTGGCTGGAGCCCCATCCCTCAGAGACGACCAAGCCCAAACTCAACCCAGATGAAGATGCCACTGCTCAGAAAGGTGAGAAAACTTGCCCAAGGTCACACAGCAAGCCAGGGGTAGGATGGGAACTAGAGCTCAGTGTTCCTTACACGAAGGCCTGTGTCCCTTCTACCTGCCAGGTTGCACCTCTTCTCATTTAGAACCAGTCACAGCCTTAGGAAGTAGATAATCCATCTGACATCTGGCTAGAACAAGGATCCCGGTGTCACCTTGAGTCCGGAGCAAATCCAACTCAGGCAGAAGTGACACCTCAGGCGACGCAGGGGCCCCAGCACACGGCACCATCATTAGCCCAGACCTGATCGTCACCATCGGGACGCCTCTTGTTCCATGTTATTCTTTGCTTCATGGTTTCCACATCCAGAGGAACAATACTTCCCTAAAAATCAATTGTCCCCAGCAACCCATCTACACAGGTCTTGGAAAATATAGGTTAAACATTCTGCCTCACGCACAAAAAAACAAGGAACAAAGAGGGCGAGGGAAATTCATCCCCACAGTCCTGCTCTTTTCATTATTCATCCCAAAGGGTTTTTAAGTCGCCAAGTTCAAATAATCCCGCTCCTTGGGGCTGCAGAACTATTTTTACCAACAGTTGCCAGAGAGGAGGCTCTAAGGCTGTTAATAGATGGGATTACTGGGTATCAAGAGACATGAAAGGGCTTCAAGAGGCTGGAGGTTAGGGGAACTGAAGATGGGTTGGGAGGAAGATGCTGGAATAATCCGTTTCTGACACGGGAGAAGGAACAGCTGATTCCATTCTGCTGTCCAGAACTGTGGAGGAGCTGAGACACAGGAATTGCGAAACATCAGTCAAATAAATAAGTGGCTCCACTGGGACCATTTCCCAACCTTCCAGAACAAATAAGGAGATGGATGGGTCTGGTTTTAAGAAGAGGCAGCATCCAGTGATGGAGGATGGCTGGCACATAGTAAGTGCTCAGGAAATGTTACATACACATACGGTTTCTGAATCTCGCCACTTGGGATGGATAGCCCGGTGGACCAATCCTCTCTATCCACATGTGCCCTCTAGGTGTTCACGCCCAGTCTCAAGGCTTAAATGACGTGAATCCCAAAGAGGTACCTAAGTACTTATCCCTTTACTCCATGTCCTAGTCTGGGCTTTCCAAAGAAACAGACAAAGAAATAACAGGGGAGAGAGAGATAATTTTAATGAATTGGCTCACACATTTGTCGTAGAGGCCGGCAAATCCAAAATCTGCAGGGTGGGCCAGCAGGACGGAGACCCGGGGAAGAAGTGATGCTGCAGCTCAAGTCTGAAGGCTGTCTGGAGGCCGAATCCCCACTTCCTTGGGGGCCTTCAGTCCTTTTTCCCTCAGGCCATCAACTGATTGGGCGAGGCCCACCCACAACATGGAAGATAATCTGCTTCCCTCAGAGTCTACTGACGTAAATGTTAATGCCATCCAAAAACGCCTTCACAGTCATATCTAAACTGGTGTTTGACCAAATGTCTGGATACCTAGCCAAGGTGACACACGAAATTAGCCTTCACACGGCAGATTCATATAGCCAGCTGCTTCCTGAATATCTCCACTTATATGTCTAACAATGCCTGACTAACACCTCAAACATCATGATTCTACCCCTACCCACCACACTTCTCCACTGATCCCCCATAAGAATAAATGGAAACTTCAGTCTCTACTTGCTCAAGGTGCTTGGGATCACCCTTTTTCGGATACCCTGTAATCCAATCCACCAGCAAATTCTACCTTTGTGATATATTTACATCTGATCACTTCTCACAATCGCCTCTGCAACCACATGGCCAGGCCACCATCATCCCTTCCCTGGATTTCTGCAGTAGCCTCTTAACTGGTCCATCTGCTTCCACCTTTGCCACTTTCAGACCATTTCCAGCACAGCAGCTAGAACGATCCAGTTAAAACACAAGTCAGATCTGCTTTGAAGGCTCCAATGGCCCCATTTCAGCAGAGGTAACAGCCAACAACCCTACCATGACCCTCTCTGAATTATTCCATCTCTGAGTCTTTCCTGCTCTTTGTGGCTGGACCACATTTCTCCCCGGGGGGTGAAACGCCCACCTCTCAGTTCCCAGATGGGGCACTTCCTGAAGCCCAGCCAGCGCCCACCGGAGCCTTATAAGCCAAGCAATGACCATGAAGACATTAGAGCATTAACCTGAGGACAATGCCGGGGGACAGGGGGAGCTGAAGGGTATTAACTGAAATAGAGGAGGGTACAGGCCGGGTTGTGCGTCTTTGAAAGACTCCCTAAGGCATCTGGTGTGGATTATTCTCTGAACTGTGTTGTCAAAGAAGAATTAGGTGGTGGCCAGGTAAGCAGTGGGAGGACGGGCGGGGGGAAGGGAGGAGAGGCGAGAACTCGTGCAGGTGCGCAGCATCTTCTAAGAGCACCTGCCCAGCGGCTGCTACCGATTCACACACCCGCAGCCAGAGGAATGAGGGAGCAAAGATAGAAAGAAGATGCGGTATTTGACTGTGGCCAGGAGGAAGAAAGCCTCCCGATGGCCCAGAGGAGGGGAAAAGCATGGTGCCGAGTGGACGGCAGGGAGAGGGGACTCATTCTCCCTCCCCACCCTCCTGAGTCCCTCTCCCTTCGACAGGACCTGAGCACCAAGGCTCGGATGCTACAAGGTCCCTTCTGTGTCCTGAGCCCTTGTCTGGAGACTCTGGGGGAGGGAGAGGGCAACTGCCATCCTTCATCCTGCAGAATGGTAAGTGGACCACCCAGGACCTGCCCAGCTCCGCAGCAGGGCGTTTCGTCACCCGGGGCAGGTTCCCTCCCACTGCGGCCGAGGGAGACCAGCTCTCACCACTTCACAGAGGTGGCTCTCAATGAGCAGGACACAGCTTGCTCCAGAGCTTGTTCCTCTCAGCAATAAAGGAGTCTGCCCCCGACGGTCGGCTAATGGGAACTGTTCATGAATACACGGAATGATCCTGAGAGGGCCTGAGCCAGGACTAAGCAGGGGCTCAGGGCTGGTGAGAGGGTGTCTTGATTACTAACAGGGTCCTGTAATTCCAGAGACCACCACCCTTGAGCCCGTGAAAGCACGTGCCGCCCCTGGTAATTCTCTGATGTCTTTTTGTTTGTCATCTGTACACCCCACGTGACCGCAGGTCTTCCCGGCAGCACCCTTGCGCCCAGGGAAATGCAGGGTGCATGGAAAGCGCTGAATAAGTGCTGAACAGTAACGCTGCTCTAGGCTGCATGGGGAGAAGACAGGAAGGAGACTCCTGGAGAAACCTGGAACTCAGAGGAAACTGCTTCTGTGGACATGGATCCAAATCCTTGATTTCAAACAGCGAGATGGAAGCTTAGACCAGTGACTACAGCTGAGTCTCAGGATTCCTCCCTGGCTGGGAAGCGTGGGGAGAGCCGGGGTCAAGCTATTTCTCAGCTGGTTAAAATGTCTACCAGAGACTGCACATGAAGGCCCTCAAATACCAAGCTTCCTTGCTGGACACTGGGCAGAATGAGATCAACTCAGCCCGGTGACACAGATCAGAAACGCCAACTGGCCGATATTCTTACGTAAGACAGCGGAGAAATGAACACTTAACAAAATGTGTTTAGTTGAAAAACTCCCCCGCGGGGAGGCAGAACCAATAACAGGGATGTCTGGAGTTGCAAATGTTGGGACTCGCCAGTTCAAAGAAGTGGCTCTTTTCTTTTCTTTTCTTTTTTTTTTTAACATCTCTATTGGAGTATAATTGCTTTACACTGTTGTGTTAGTTTCTGCTGTATAACAAAGTGAATCAGTTATACATATACATATGTCCCCATATCTCTTCCCTCTTGCATCTCCCTCCCTCCCACCCTCCCTATCCCACCCCTCTAGGTGGTCACAAAGCACCGAGCTGATCTCCCTGTGCTATGCGGCTGCTTCCCACTAGCTATCTATTTTACGTTTGGTAGTGTGTATATATGTCCATGCCACTCTCTCACCTCGTCCCAGCTTCCCCTTCCCCTTCCCAGTGTCCTCAAGTCCATTCTCTACGTCTGCGTCTTCCTGTCCTGCCCCTAGGTTCTTCAGAACCATTTTTTTTATATTTTTGGATTCTATATATATGTGTTAGCGTACGGGATTTGATTTTCTCTTTCTGACTTACTCACAAAAGTGGTTTTTAAAGGAGGGTGATTTTGCTCTCCACCCTGCCGGCCCCCAGGGAACATTTGCCAATGTCTGGAGGCATCTCTGATGGTTATGACTGGGGAGGGGATGCTACTTGCCTCCACTGAGTAGAGGCCAGGGATGCTGCTAAACATCCTATGGTGGGGAGGACCCCCCCCCCCCGCAAACAACTGAGAAGTACCCAGCGCCAATGCCAAAACAGTGCTGAGGCTGGGAAACCCTGGACGCTAAAGGCAGTCAGGGAAGAGTGCACTTAATTCCAGGGTTAGCTGTAACGTCTCTCATGAACACCCAGCAGTCATTGCAATAAAAGGCGAACTCCTCTCGCTGCAGGTGATCTGGCCCTGCCCTCCTCCAGGAACTGATGCAGCCCCTCCCCGCTTCGCCCCGCACTCCTCCCGCCCTGGCCCTCTTGCTGCCCCTCTCCCCTGCAAGGTCTCTTCAGACGCCTTCCTGCTCAGGGGAGAAGCCTTGCCTCCTTGTCCCCAGGCGCTCAGGAGGTCCCCTCACGTGGCCATCTCTGCCGAGCCGCTGAGCCCAGGGTTCTCTTCCCCAGCACTTTACTTTCTCATCAGAAGTTGCAATTACTTGAACTGTTTATTCCCATGTTCCCGTCTCTTCACTGCACTAAAGACTTTAAGATCCCTGAGGGCAAGGGTTACAGCGGTCTTTCACACCCTGGTATTCCAGGGCTGGGCACCGCAGACACCCGAGGAGTATTTTCTGCACGTCTGAATGGAGGCACGATGGGACTGCTGTGGAGTCGAAAGGGATAGTGAATGGGAAGGGTGCTGTCCAGTCCCACGTGAAAAATAAGTCATCCGGGGGCTTCCCTGGTGGCGCAGTGGTTAAGAATCCGCCTGCCAATGCAGGGGACACAGGTTCGATCCCTGGTCCAGGAAGATCCCACATGCCGCGGAACAAATAAGCCCGTGCACCACAACTACTGAGCCTGCGCTCTACAGCCTGCGAGCCAGGACTACTTAGCCCGCGCGCCACAACTACTGAAGCCCGTGTGCCTAGAGCCCATGTTCTGCAACGAGAGAAGCCACCACAATGAGAAGCCCATGCACCACAACGAAGAGTAGCCCCCAGGGCTCACTGCAACTAGAGAAAGCCCGCGTGCAGCAACGAAGACACAACGCAGCCAAAAAACAAAAAATAAATCAAAATAAATAAGTCATCCGTGTGTGTGCGCCAGAGGCGGTCCCCGGGCGAGCTGTGCTGGTGGTCAGGAAGAGTTGGAGGAACTCGTTTTGCTTTGGGCTCTGTTATGGGTTGAACTGTATCCCCCAAAGAGATACATTGAAATCCCAACCTGTAAATGTGATTTTATTTTGAAACAGGGTCTTTGCAGATACAATCAAGTTAAGATGAGGCCATACTGGTTTAGGGTGCCCTAATCCAATGACCGGGGTCCTCATAATGAGAGAGATGCAGAGACTCACAGACACACACAGAGAAGTCCATGTGAGGATGGAGGCAGAGCTGGAGTGAGGCAGCCACAAGCCAAGAACCCGAAGGATTGCTAGTGACACCAGGAACTAGGAAGACACAAGGAAGGGTCCTTACCCTACAGGTTTCAGAGGAAGCACAACCTTGCCAACACCTTGAGTTTGGAATTCTGGACTCCAGAACTGTGAAGGAATACATTTCTGTTGTGCATGGCAGCCCTGGGAAACTAATCCAGGCTCTAACACCCTGACAGGATCCTTTGGAAGAAGGGAAGAGTCAGCCAGGATCCCTGGACAAAAAAGCTCTTCTTAAAAGTCATGAGGCTGGGACTTCCCTGGTGGCACAGTGGTTAAGAATCCGCCTGCCAATGCAGGGGATATGGGTTCGAGCCCTGGTCCGGGAAGATCCCACATGCCGCGGAGCAACTAAGCCCGTGCGCCACAACTACTGAGCCTGCGCTCTAGAGCCCATGAGCCACAACTAGAGAAAGCCCGTGCGCAGCAACGAAGACCCAACACAGCCAAAAATAAATTTAAAAAATAAATAAATAAAGTCATGAGGCTGCCCCTCATTCCCTGGGTGAACCGCCCTGACTCTCCCTCACCAGCCTAAGCACAAGACGCGCCAGAGACTCTAGCGCCACCTGAAAATCCGGAGGCTGGGTGGGGTCTGCAGCCACTGAGGGCTAGTGAATACGCAATCCATACGCAGTAAGCGCTCAGTAAATACCGTCGGACGACCGACGGACCAATCAATTAGCAAGATGGCTGAGCACAGAGGCAGCATTCCGAGGTAATTAGCCACTGTCTCCCCGTTTACCATCAGCGGGGATTTTCAGATGGACAACTAAGAACCTAAGCTGCACTGTGCCTCTCCGTGGAGCCTCTCATTCATTCTCCATCCAGGGGGCATCAGGACAGTTGCAGGGCTTCTCTGAGGGCCGGGGCCGAGATGTCATGGTGGAGAAGCATGGGGAGCAGCTAGCCCAGGAACACATTACAGTGTGTTTTCCCCTCCATGAGTCATTTCTCACTTCATTTAATTACAGAAACGCAGAGGGGCAGGTACCATGATCGCATTTTCAACTTGGAGGAACTAAGCTCTGAGAGGTTCAGAGATTTGCTCAGTGTTCCGCAGGGGGTAGAAGAGAGTGACAGCTTCAAAAGCGACACTTCCCACTCCACGCGGATGTTCCTTTTCTCTTGGACTTGGCTAAGCAAGCGGGACGCGGGACGGCGGCTCCCTCCGTGATGGCGGGGAGGGACTCCTGCGCTGTTATGACCGCAGGACCACAACACGGAGGAAAGAAAGCGGGAGGAACAACCCTCACCCACACGCCCCATCATGCCATAGCACAGACACGTGAAGGTCCCGTAGCGGCCTTCTGGTCGCTAGCGGTCATCTGTATGCACGTGCATTTTCATTTTCACATCGTGTTCATACGAGATGATGGGCTTTGCTTGTATCACCCAGCCTGTTATTTCCAGGATCTAAAAATGCTCATTTGGCATTTATTCAACCAATTTTATTTTGCACCTGCTATAACCCAGGCACCATGCTGGGCAGTGAAGACAAAGTGGTGAGCAAAAAATGGGCACTGTCCCCACCAAATGAGCAGGGGAAACAGACAT
Organism: Lagenorhynchus albirostris; assembly: GCF_949774975.1. Taxonomy (NCBI): domain Eukaryota; kingdom Metazoa; phylum Chordata; class Mammalia; order Artiodactyla; family Delphinidae; genus Lagenorhynchus; species Lagenorhynchus albirostris. The sequence goes on along the minus strand of NC_083111.1, from coordinate 70,096,578 downwards.
TAATTCAATAATCAGGCAATTCAATTACTAGAAATTATGGTAAGTCAAACAAAGGGAAAGTGTAGAGTCCTAAGACAGCTGGTAAAATGAGAACTTCGAAAATGATAATTTTGGGCTTCCCTGGTGGCGCAGTGGTTGGGAGTCTGCCTGCCGATGCAGGGGACACGGGTTCGTGCCCCGGTCTGGGAAGGTCCCACATGCCGTGGAGCGGCTGGGCCCGTGAGCCATGGCCACTGAGCCTGTACGTCCGGAGCCTGTGCTCCGCAGCGGGAGAGGCCACAGCAGTGAGGGGCCCGCGTACCGCAAAAAAAAAAAAAAAAAAAGAAAAATGATAATTTTAAGGATCTCATAATATTATACTAGGTGGGCAATCATAGCTTATTTAACCATTCTCCATTTAATCAAGTTTGGTTTCAACTTTTTATTATCCTAACTGAAGTTACCTGGAAATATCTGGAAGTGAAATGTCATGATGTCTATAATTTACTTGAAACTATGTTAGAAAAAAAAGAAGTAAATAAAGCAAATGTTTATCATTGTTAAAACTGGTCAATGGGTGCTCACTACACTGTTCTCTCTACTTTCCTGGATGGTTGAAATTTTCTGTAATCCAAAGTAAAAAAAAAAAAAAAAAATCATGATTCAATAGACATTTTCACAAAATAGTTTTTTTTCTTCTTCTTTTTTTTTCCTTCTTCCTTCCCCTTAGGATAAAACTGAGAAATGAGGTAATGGACTGAAAATACTCAGACGCTATCAAGGCCATTTCTGCTAACAAAAACCCACTCCCGGCATTCTACCATTTCCAGGCCAGCGCGTTTCTGTGTGCCTGCCGCCCTCCGGCCTCATTACAGCAATGGATGGCAGTGTTTAAATTGCTTCCTCATTTAATTAGTGTAAATAGGCAAGATCCACTGTACCTCGCATTTCTTCCGTTTTCCTGTGAGCATCTGAACTGCTTCTCATAACCTCAGCAAGTTGCTCACAGGAGGTGGCAGAGTGCAGTGAAGAGGACAGGCTTGAACGCTGCTCCCCTGCCCTTTAGTTGGGTAAATGCTTAGGCACATACTTTACGTTCCAGACTCAGGGTTGCCTCGTCTGAGAAACAGGGCTGAAGAAGAGGTGGGGCTTCATGGGATGATCTGTCGGGAAGCGCCTGGAACAGCCTCGGAGAGAGTGGACGTTCGGTGAAAAGCGTGGCGCCTTCTCATTCTTGAGCCAACGGCATCCCTCTTCCACCAGCCAACAGAACCTCACGGCCACCCTCACCTCCCTTCCCAGTGTGAATAGGGGTGCTGCTCTCTGTCACCTCGCAGGCAGCATCCCGTGAAGCACATGGTGCAGAGCCAGGCTGCTGGGATGGGGCAGAGAATCGGGGATGGCAGGGGCTCCCTCTGTCCGAGGGCGCAACTGGCCCGGTGGGTATTCACGCTAAAAATGCATCCAGGTCTACCCTCTGGACAGACTCATCTTACAGCCCGGAGGCTTCTAGGCTGGCCCTTCACTCTCCAACCCTTCTGCTGATGTGGCCTCAGGAATGCCAACAGACTGTGACAACAACGCAACACCAAAGGCAAGTGTGCTTCCAGGTGGAGGGAAAAATACCCTACAGCAAACCAAAGCAACCCTCCCCCCAAATCTATTATGAAACGAAAGAGCACGAACATCTGGGATCACCTCTTACTTGCTGTCACCATGAGCACGTCAGTCCTCTCTGTTCCTCTGTTTCCCCAAGTGCAAAGCAGTGAGAATGATTCCTCATCTCCAAATACATGTGCAAGATTAAAGGAGAGAATGGCATGACCCAGTAAGAGACCAACAGACAGATGGGAGAACGATGTGTAAAATGGGCATGATGGCTCCGCCCTCCCAGGGGTGTGGCCACCGCAGGGGCACAAGGTGCCCAGCACAGTGCCGGCCCCCAGAAGTGCCTGGTTCTAAGCAGCCTTAGCTCCTCCCACTATCTGGGGTCTCCCCAGCCTCTGCACCACTGGTGATGGCAGCAGCTGACTGGCCAGGAAGAGAGGGGCCCAGACCGCCTATCATCAAGTGAGAATCCCAACAGTGGGTCTGCAACTGACAAACCAACCAGAGCAGCAGCAAAGCCAAATGTCTCCGAGAAGGAGCCCGAACCCAGGATGCCTGGATGCCCTACAATGACTGGCACGTGGCAGGGGCGAGATACACGTTTACTCAGTAAAAGAACTTATGTCTCTTCAAGAGTCGCTTAAGAGGAAAAGCGGGGATTCCTGTGAACTGCAGGACTCCGGGAAGGTCAGGAGCAAGTGACTGTTCCGAAGAAATCAACAACTTCTGAATACCTATGATCCTCCATCAAAAGGTTACCAGTGGGGAGAGGGGTGGAAGGAGGGGCAAAATAGGTCAAGGGGACGAAGAGGTACAAACGACTAGGTATAAAATAAGTAAGTTACAGGGATGTAATGTACAGCACAGGGAATAGAGTCAATATTTTATAATGACCTTGAATGGAGAATATTCTATAAACATATTGAATTACCTTGCTGTACACCCGAAACTAATATAATACTGTAAGCCCGCTGTAATTCAATATTAGAAAGAGAAAGGCTCCGCCCAGGAGGCGAGGGGCAGGGGCCAAAGTGCTGAGAGCACCTACTGCCTTGCAGGCCGGGAGCTGTGTGTGCACTGTGGTCTTCAGGCTTCACATAGGTAGAAATTATTATCCTCATTTTACACAGGAGAAGCTTTGAGAAGTAACATGCCCCAAAGCCCCTCAATCAATAAAAGGTGGAAATGAACCTGAACCAAGGCTTTGGGACTCCAGGGCTCTTGCTCCTAATGAATCACTGAGCCACACAGGCTCCTCTGTCACCAGAGAACAGCAGTGTTAACAGTCATCAGCTCATCCCATAATACGGCAACAGCACATATTACTTTCCTTTTGCTGCCATAACAAATTACCACATACATCATGGCTGAAAACAGCACAAGTTTATCCTCTTACAGTTCTGAAGGTCAGAAGTCCAAAATAAGCCCTCAAGTGCTAAAATCAAGGTGTCAGCAGGCCTGGTTCTTCCTGGAGGCTCCGAAGGAAAATATGGTCCCTCTTCCACTTCTACAGGCTGCGAGCATTCCTGGGCTCCTGGCGGCATCACTCCAATACCTGCTTCCGTGGTCACAACGCCTTCTCCTCTTGTGTGGTCAAATGCCCCTCTTATAAAGTTGGTTGTGATGACACTGGGTCCACCTAGATCATCCAGGATAGTCTTTCCATCTCAAGATCCTTAACCACATGACAAAGTCCCTTTTGCCATGGAAGGTGACAGTCACCTGGCAGGGGGAGTGGGGCGGGGGGAAGCTAGAATGTGGATATCTTTGGGGTGCTGTTACTGAGCCAACCACGTGTGTTGACTTGTCTTTCTCCTGCACTGTGTATCACTCATCACCATGTTCCTAGCATAGAGCACGGTGCCTCCCATATAGTAAGTGCCCAGTAAACACAGAAGGACAGAAGGCAGGGAAGAAAAGGAGGGCCCAGGGAAGGGACACAATCCTAAAGATCCCACATCATGCCTGAGTTCCCACAAGTGCAAGTGGGAGAAGGTTCAACTAGCAGAAACGCGTCTACTGGGAACACTTACGAAGTGCAAGGTGTCGGCACCTTGCTGGCTAGAGGATGGAAATCCCCAGTGCGTAGTGTGTTGGTTCCCCAGCCCCTGTGTGTTCCCACAACTACTGCTGCCGAAACAGCAGGCCAGCAAGCAGCGGGTGGCTCTTTTCCTGCCGACTTCCTGGGAATCCAGGCAGGGCTGGAGTCGCCAGCGGGCTTATTGCTGTGTCCTGATGAAGGTACTTTTCCTGTAAGAGAGGTAACAAAACCAGAGAAGCCTCACATACTGTATCCTTACCACAAATGCTTTTGTTGTTCCCTCGCCGCCAAGAGATACTAAGAACGGTTCCTTTTCAGAGACCAGATGATCACAATAATAGTTACTGCTCACACCAGGGCTTCACAAACATCATCTCTGCTCTAGTCAACACATCGGGCAAAATAAATGTTTCTACGTTCATCATATAGGTGGAGAAACAGAGGTACAGGGCAGAAGTAACTTACTCGAAATCACCAGCTCAGAGAAGGCAGAGGAAGAAGTCTATCAAATTCTAAGGCTGGGCTCTTTCCACTCAGACACACATTTGCCAAGAATGAGGGTTGGATTGCATGCGCGGAGCCACGGGCTTTGTCTGCAGACGGCGCTGGGTGTGACAGTCTCAGGCGACTCAGCCTCCCAGCCAGAGCCGAGCGATCTGAAGCCCAAGCCCTTGCTGAACTGGGTGAGGGTGTCCCCGCTCACACAGTCCCACTGTGAACACAGAAGTCTACTCCTCGCGTGCTCGGCGCTGCGGCACTGGGGACGCTGAGATAAATAAAAGAGTCACCGCTGCGCCCTTCAAAGGGCTGGGTGGACACACACAGGGATAGACCAGAACAGTGCTGGAAGTGCCACCTGGGTCAGAACAAAGCCCTAGAGGTCTGGTGGTCCTAAGCGGAGAGGCAGCAACTCCAGCTAGGGGACAGGAAAGCCTCATGGAGGAGGGGGCTCTGCAGCCAGGTGTAGAAGGTTGAATAGAGAGGAGGGGGCAGGGGAGAGAGGGAGCAGTGTCTCTTGTTTTTATCGCCCCTGTTCAAGGCTCTGCACTTTGCTTTTATGAGGCCTAAGTCAGGGCAAAAGTGCTGCAGACGATACCAACGTCAAGCTCGTAGCTCAGCAGAGGCGGGGAGGTGGGCCTGCAAAGCAGATGGCTACCCAGCCTCGCAAATCCGACCACCCAGCCATCACCCTCAGCCGGTCTCCTTGGCCTGGGACGGCAGGCACGAGCGTGGAGAGGCGCCCAAGGCAAGCGAGTGGAGAACAGTGCTCCTTAGGGAACAGCCTCCAGGATTGAGGTCGAAGACTGAATTTGGCATTTCTTACTCCTTGGGGCTCTGCCACGGGTGAAGCGGGGCAGAGGGGGAGGAGGAAAAAGCTCCGACCCTACCATGAGGAACTGATTACTCAGAGGCTATTTTCAAAGCCAGAGCCCCGACTCAGTTGCCAGCCGTGAGGCTGGAAATGTAACTGGTGAGGCCCTAGCCTGCGTGCTGCGGCTAATCAGTGGCCGCAGGGCCTCATTTCCCCATGACACTGACATTTCGGGAGCTCCTCTTCCGTAGGGCTCCCAGGGTTACAAGAGGAACCCTCTGCTATGTTCTAGCCTCTGGGGCAGGGAGCGGGGCAGCGCCAGGGGGAACTTTGTGGGAAACCAGTGTCTTGCCACAACCCCTTGGAAGAAGAGGCCACTGCTTTTCTGTCCTGCAGCTTCTTTCCTCCCAGCCCCGATCCTCACAAGAACGCGGAGTTTGGTCTCATTAAACCCATTTTACATACGAAAGCTGTAGCACAGAGCAGGGGAGGGGGTGCTAGCTTTGAGGTTAATGCTGTATATGCCTGTGCAAGGTGCGGGCCATGAAGAGGCCCAGAAACACTCCCCCACGCCTTCCCACCCCCGTAACAAAAACCAGGAAACAGGGTGATAAGCTCCCTGGCAGTTCCTGGGTGTTTTCATGGTATTTGCGCTGTTTTTTTTGCAGCTTTTGTCTTCTACAATGCACTCAGCTGGTCAGGCAGCCCCTGAGGGCATCAAAGGCCCCGCCGGCAGCAGATACAAGAGCACGGCAGTGCCAAGGGGCCCGCCCCCGCCAGCTACCAGCCACCCGCCACTCAGCCTGGGAGATTCACAAAAAGGAGGTGTCTGGTCTCACAACTACTCCAGGTGTGACTTAACCCTCGGCCTTGAGGTCTGTTCCAGAACAGCCTGGGTGTGCCAACCCCAGGTGGTACAGGCAGGGGCTGAGGTCCAAGTTGCCTCTGGACCAATGATGGTAGGAAGATCACGGGCAACTCGATAGGTCCAGGGAACTTGACCTCTGCAAGTGATGAAAGAGGTCAGAATAGCTTTGTGGCGAGGGCACTGCCTCAAATCCAGAGTGGAGAGATCCCTGCTTCCACAATCCAGTATTCATTACTGAGCACCTGCTCCAGGCCTGGCCTTGGACATGGGCCTGGCCTAAGAAGTACACAAGCCAGTGAAGGGGCCATGTGGAAAGATAGGTTGAATGCAAGAAACGGCATCAAAAAGGAAGTGGAGGACTTCCCTGGTGGCGCAGTGGTTAAGAATCCACCTGCCTATGCAGGGGACACGGGTTCAAGCCCTGATCCAGGAAGATGCCACAGAGCAACTAAGCCGGTGCGCCACAACTACTGAGCCTGCGCTCTAGAGTCCGAGAACCACAACTAGAGAAAGCCCACACACAGCAACGAAGACCCAAAGCAGCCAAATAAATAAATAAAGGAAGGAAGTGGACTTTATTCATTCAGTCAATAACCACTGAGGTCCACCACATGGCAGGTGCTGGGGAGACACTGGTGAATGAGACAGACACAGTCCCTATACTTATGGAGCTTAGATTCTTGCTAACTCTGTCCTGGGCAACCACAAAGACCTGCCCAAGTGTCTGGGTGTCAGCTGTGCTCCAAGTAGCTGGGTAATCTTGAGGGACTTTTGCTGCTTCTCAGTGGGTCAACTTGCTCATCTGTGAAATGGGTATGGCACGTTTGTATTATGACAGGCCTCATGGCCTTCAGGTATAGTCCTGTAGAAACATTTCATAACAGGAAAAGTGTTCACCGTACGTTAGATGGCAAAAGCTGGTGACAAGTACTTTACTTTTCCAAATATACGTATATGCAAGAATATATGTGTGTCTGTGAACTATTACATATATCTTATAAAACTGGCTATTCCGGTATATATGTGTCTTAGCCTGCTTCAGACGCTTTATAACAAGATGCCACAGACTGGGTGCTTTGGTAATCAATTCTAAATAACAGAATTGATTCCTCACAGCTGTAGAAGCTGGGAAGTCCAAGATCAAGGTGCCAGCCAATTCAATTCCTGATGAAACCCCCTTCCAGGATCACAGTCAGCCACCCTCTCCCTGCGTCCTCACATAGCCTTTCCCCTGTGCTCTCAAGGAGAGAGAGATCAATCTCTCCTTCTCTTTTTATAAGGGCACTAATCACATCATGAGGGCTCCATCCTTATGACCTCATCTAACCCTCATCAACTCCCAAAGGCCCCGCCTCCAAATGCCATCCCATTGGGGGTTAGGGCTTCAACCTATGAATTTGAGGGGGACACGAACATTCAGTCCCTCACAACATGTCTAAGTACGCGCATGCATTAAGTGTGTGTACCCGTGTCTGCACCTATCTGGGCAACAGAACTACAAGTGGTTTTTAGTTTTTCCTTTTGCTTATCTGAAGCTCCTAAATTGTACAAGAAAGAGGTATTGCTTTTAAAATTACAAAGTAAGAACAGATGACCCCTCATTCTCACGTGGAATAACAGGACCCGGTGGTACAGGGGATAAGGCCTGGCCTCTGGAGGCCAAGCTGGGCTTGTGCACAGCCTTCTGCCCTCCCTGGGGCTCAGATGCTCTCAACAACCACAGCTACCATCACCACAGTGATAACATGCTCCAGCGACTCTTTATCAGACACGACACGCTAATCGACCGACAACACTTCTTTCCTCCTCACTGGGCGTCTGTGAACTAGGTGCTCTCTTCTCCCTGCTTACAGAGGGGAAACTGAGGCAGCGGCAGGTAAGCCCCACAGCTGGTGATGGCACAGTGAGGCGCTCAACACAGGTGGTCTGGAGCCAAGGCCTGTGCTCTACCCCCCACCCCATCCTGCCTTTCCTTAGAGAGCTCAGAGCCCAGCCCGGCTGCTCCCGTTGCACCGTCTTCCGGGGGGACCAGAGGCCGCGGGCTAGACGGAGGGCCTCACTTCTGGGCGGGGGCGGTGCGGCCTGAGAAAGGGCTCTGGGCTCCGGGAAGAGCCCATCCGGCAGGCCCGGATGAACATCCCTGCCAGCCCAGGAGAACATCCGGGCATTTCTTGTTCCCATGTACACGGGCCTCAGAACAGCCAGGCCCAGGGAGCCAGCTCGGCGGGAAGGGGCTGCCTGGGCCCTGGCACCAGCCCCGGGCTGTGTGCGCTTGGCCAACTCTGTTGGCTGCCCATCCAGGCTTCGACGGGGTGGGCAAAGCGAGCTGGGGGGGCCGGGCTGGCTGGGTCTGCCTGAAATTGAGATGGGAGAACAAAAGGAGGCCGTGGTGGGCTGGTTGGGCTGAAGCCACGGCGGGAGCCGGGAGGCCGAGGAGGGAGGGCCGCGGGGCGCGGCACGAGGGCCAGTGGGCCCTGGGCAGCCGGCGGGGGCACGGGGGCCTGGGGGCCCAGCGGGCGGGGCCCTGCACTGCAGGAACCGAGGCCCGGGAAAGGCACCTGGGCGGTGGCAGCCAGCTCAGAGCCACGCGCTGTGCCCGTCCGGGACCCGTAGGCCTCGGTGTCTGTGCGTTTCAGAGAATTCACGTCTCTCCTCTCGGGCCTGCGTGCACTCCCAGCCTCTAGGAGCCAGACATGCAGTAGCACTGAGCGCCAGCTGTAAGCCAGAAAAAGAGGGCTCCTGCCTCGGCTGGCCCGCGGAGGTGGGACCCCAGGGTCTCTCCAGGATGACCACCGGGCAGAGCCCCGGAAGTTCGGACCCCATGTGGGACCTAGAGACAGAATGCCTGCGCTCCCCTCCTGACTCCATCACCGACTGTGAGCCTGGGCGTGGGACTTACCCCCAAGCCTCAGCGCCAGGAGCGCAGTCTATGCTCACTAAGTGTGGCTGGCAGGCGCACTGGCAGGTGTGGGTAAGCCCGCGACGTAGGGCTCCAGTCACTGGCCCAAAGCTCTTCTAAGTGCCTCCTGCCAGCTCCCGGGGGAATCACCGCCATGGCGGCTGAGGGAGCCTGGCACTGGGCACCCAACCATGGGGAGCCGCTGTAGTTGGCGCAGGAGAACACACAGGGGGAAGGAAAACAGTCACTACAGAGACAGCAGGCAGCTCTCCCTCGGCCAGACGGGCCGAGAGGGAACCACCGACTCACAGCCCCAATTTTTAGCTGGTTCCAAAGACACAGTCACACCTGGCCCCTCTGATGGCCTTGTGCTCCTCCTAAAGATGAGAATCATGCATGAATGGAACTGGAGGTACCATGCACAGCAGCATGTGACCAAGAGTCACAACAGGGGCTCCCCTGGTGGCGCAGTGGTTGAGAGTCCGCCTGCCGATGCAGGGGACACGGGTTCATGCCCCGGTCCGGGAAGATCCCACGTGCCGTGGAGCGGCTGGGCCCGTGAGCCATGGCCGCTGAGCCTGCGCGTCCGGAGCCTGTGCTCCGCAACGGGAGAGGCCACAACAGTGAGAGGCCCGCATACCGCAAAAAAAAAAAAAAAAAAAAAAAGAAAGAGTCACAACAGGTGACCCTTAAAGAGAACTCAAGGTGATCAAAGACGCAGAAAGAGGGACCAGGAGGCGGGACGAGAGGAGCCTCAGAGCACAGGCCTGGGAGGCAGGGGTCTCACATTCCACTCCAAGCTCTGCCAGCTCTTCCATGGGATGGGGGCGGTCACATCCCCCTCGAGTATCTTCTCGGCTGGTAAGCGAGGGGACCAGAGCAGGGGACCCACAGGGTCTCTCCTTCCACACCACAGATCCATGATGCTGGACCAGAGGACGGTGGGGAGGCTGTAAAGAGAAGGCTGATGTCCGAGCTTTTCCTGCGAAAGGACCAGCAGAGCATCAGCAGCTCTGGGTGCGGCTCCAGCCCTGCCAGGAGGTGCGTCTGCATGCTCACCCCGCCCGCCTGCCCTGGCACGTCTGTCTCAGCGGGAGCAACGGGGCACGTGGAGCGGAAGGGTGAGGCACTGGAGGCAGAGACCTGGGTCCAACTTCTGCCCCCGGGGCCGCAGTGCCTGGCACTCGGGGAAAGACATTTCAGCTCTGGGGCCCCTGCTTCCTCGGGTGTGACCTGAAGGCAAATACCTGCCTCCAGGGACTAAATGGGACACCACGCACGGTAGAGCCTAAACAAAAAGCAACTCAGGGAACCGTTCATTCCTTTCTCTCTATTCGACTTTATTGCGGGGGTGGGGGGGTGGGGGGGGGCGGCAAACCCCCTGGATAGAACACCCATGTCTTCTTTAAGGTCCCTTAATGCTGAAGAGTGAATTCGAAAGAAGTCTGGATTTTTAGAGGGAAGATCTGGCTTCCAGTCTCTGCTGTGGTGATGCTGCTTCTACCTGTGAGGCACTGAGCAAGTTGCCTAAGGTCTCTTGGCCTCAGTTACCTCACCTGTAAAATGGGGCTATTAATAATGCTTCACTCGCAGGGTGCGGAAGACTCAAGGTGAGCAAAAGTATGAGAAGGTGCTTTCCAAAGCATAAAGCTCTCAGCGTATTGCTTGCTGCAATGTTCTGTCTCATCAAGGCAGAAACCCTCTTGTTGTAAGTGGTGGCCTCAGAACCCGCCTCTCACATGGTTCTACCAGGAAGGGAGCTGTGCTGAAACTCTGAATGAATTTAAATCACTCCTAATGTCTAATCCAAGGCAGGCAGTGTGTCACCGGGGGTTCCTGCCAGAACTCCAGCAAACACTGGCTGACGTGGCACAAGGTGGGCCGTTTGGAGAGGCCTGGGGTTCTGCCGGAGGGGGGCCTCTCTTCCTCTGGGGCTGAAGATGCCTAATGCTGAAATCCTAGGCACCTTGCCAGTGTTTGTTTTGTGCACGCTACCCGGGCCTCCCGTTGTCTCGCCGGAGTGACATCAGGTGCTGGTGGGATTATTACCTGCTTGTCAGGTAGTTGAGAGAGGGAGATACAGAGAGGGCAAGAGACAGCTCTTCAGAGAGGTTGCCAGCCCCAGCAGCTGGCCCCCGAGGCCCAGAACGACCAGGGCCCAACGGAAAGCGTCCTTCTTCCCCTCTCCCGACCCACTGAGCAAACACACAAGGATGGCAGGTGCCCTGGGCTCCCTCCACCTCCTGCCCAGCCAGCGCTAGCCTGAGCCGAGGCCCGTGACCTCCCTGGCACTGGCCCCGTCTCTGAGCAGGAGAACCGGCAAGTCAGTGCCAGGATGGCGGCTCCCCTCGGTGGGGTGGAAACGGCACACGCACAGCGGCTCTGCTGTTCTATATTGTGTATTTAAAGGAGCTGATGTGGAACCCAGGAAACTGACAACGCCTTCACAGGAAACCTATCAAGGCATTTCCATGATTCCCGCTGACCCGTGAGATCTCAACCCGACACACGGAGGGCCCTAGAAGGGGTGTCAGGTAACCTGGTCACAATGCAGAACCTTGGGCAAGCCACGCCCCTTCTCCAGGTGGGACTTCCTGTTAGAGACAACGAACGAAGGGTTTGGCCTGGATGCTGGCTAAGGTCCCTGTGGAGTGTGATGGGGTTTAAGAGAGGCCACCCTGCTGTCAGGCGGCCCCGGACATCTGTAAAAGCACCTGCTGCTACCTTCTTAGCTGTGTGCCCCCGGTAACTCATTTGATGTCTCTGAGCTGAGTTTCTTCATCTTTAAAATAGGAAGGGTGATTCCTCTCTGCAGTCTTGCAGTGAGAATCAAATGAGAAAGGTCAAAAAGTGCCTGGTGGGGAGCAAATGCCCAAAATATGGGGGTTGCTATTTCTCTAGCTCATCCACGGTCCGTTCTTAAACTGATATCTGTGTCAAATCACTTTCCCCCTGAGGAATATAACAGGCTTGCCTTGGGGTTTGGGGCCCGAAGGACCCAGTGGATCGGCAGAGACTCACCCTTTAGCTTCTTCAAACTAGAACCTTGGCTACTCTGTTCCCCAACACACACACACACACACACACACACACACACACACACACACATGCTTTCTCTCTCTCCCTCTCTCCCCTTCACTCTATGCATATCCACTAATGGCACCTCTGCTACTACAGAAAACCAAGTGAATGAATAGGGAAATGGCAGTGATCCCAGCCGATTAGAGGTGCTCTGTGCAGAGGGAACAGGCAGCCGCTTGTCATGTTCACGGAGGGGTTACCTCATTGATCCCTATCAGATCATTCAATCATTCAACAAGGATTTAATGTATCAGGTAATGCATGCGGTACTAGGCAACCCCTGCTCTTGTAGAACTGAAGTCACCTAATAGTCATCATCGATTTCCCAGTCTATCGATCACCAAAAATTACTGCATAACAACAAAACCTCAGCGGCATAAGCACTAGGTGTTCATGCGCCAGGGTGGTCAGGCAGGCGGCTCTGATGATCTTGGCTGGGCTCACTGAGGGGTCTGGGAGTTGACTGTTGTCAGCTTGTCTAGGCTGGTCTCAACTAGGATGATTAGAGCACCCTGGTTATGTTCTATGTATCTCTCACCCTTCTCCTGGAACCAGAAGTCCAGCCTGGAAATGCCCTTCCCGTGGTGATGGCAGAGGTCCAACGGGACAAATGGAAACACTTTTCCAAAGCTCTCCTTGCAGTGTGTCTGTTAACACTTCCTTGGACGAAACAAGTCACATAATCGAGTCCAGAGACAGAAACAGAGGGAATGGGTGAGGAGTTGGACCATTCAGGAAATCAATTCACCATGTTATTTTACAGAGAGAAAAGAGAGGGCGTATATATTTATGTTACTTACAGAGAGTTACTGAGCTAAGTGACCCAGTCAGGATTTGAACCCAGGCTCTTTGGACTGTGCTAAGTCCTGTGCCACTGCCACCAGAGCACGGGCCCAGAGGAGAGGAGAGGATCACCAATGAAGCGAACCTGATGGGAGATCTGGGCCAGGCCAGGGAACGCTTCGGTGCACCTTAGGTATGGAAGGCCTTAGCAGATGTAGTGAAATACCTACCTTGCCCAAGAATGGACGTTCAGGCTGAGAACACACATAGGCTCTGGCCATCAAATGCTCTCCTCACCCAACACAGAATGAGGGCAAACAGCAGTGAGTCAAATAGCTGGAATCAGCCCTACTTGGGCGAGTGGCTAAGAATGAAGCAGTCTCACGGAAAGGAATGCAATCTTCCCTGCATTTCCAAGCTCCAAAAATCCGGGATCAAGGTCGAGCAAAGCTCCATGTTCATTGATCCACCTCTTCTCCGTCCCCACCCCAAAATGTCCTGGTTTTACTGGAAATAAGGAGAGTGGCAGTGAACCCCCTCTGCATTGCAGCTCTGCTGCCTCTGCTGGGTTGAGACGAGAGAGAAAAGGCCAAATAGGGATCCGAGCTGATACCCAGCACCTGATTCAGTGGTTCTGGGTTGGGGCCCCGGAAACAGTATTTCTCATCAACTCCACCAGGTGACCCTGGCACAGGGATCCTTCAGCTCACATTTTGAACCCCTTCTCCCCGTGACGGGCGAAGAAACGCAGCTGTTAAATCACTCCACACCCCACAGAGATCATCTGTGCTCCAAGCTCAAAAGCGTTCACGTTCTAGGGGGAAACAGACGGAAGTAAATGCATGTGCGCACACACACACTCCCAGATGTATACAGAAAGAGGGAAAGCTCTGTAATAACAGAAGCCAGCAAGCACTCACTTCACACGGCAAAAGCACCGCTTTGAGCCTGAGCTCGTGTTATCACATCTAAGCCTCACAGTAATTTTGTGAGGCAGGGGATTTTTTGGGCGCCATTTTTCAGGTGAGAAAAAGAAGGCACAGAGAAGTTATAAAGTGTCCAGAAGTCCAGAGCCAGTAAGCTGCGGAGTCAGCAGAATTTCTGACCCCAGGGCCCAGGTTCTCAAGCAGGGGCTGCAGAGACGCAGAGGCATTAATTCTGCCTGGCGGTGCTGTCTGCCACCAGAAACTTGAGCCTGTCCTCTAGCGCGCTTAAAGAAGAGAAGAGAATAAAGTTCTCGAACGTGCCTTACAGCCGCAGCATCTTAGAGCAGAACTGCTGAGGTCATGAACTACTTTCTCCGACACCTTTTCAATGGGAAACGGCTTCATCGTATTACCTGTCATTTTCTGCCCACCTCTTCATGCTGGCTTCCTCCACCCTTTCTGTGGAGTCACCATCTGAAGAGGGGGCCCCATGAGAGCAGCGGTTACCCCTGGGCCTACCGTGTGCACCCAGGCGAGGAACATGCCTTCCTCATGCTAGGACCAAAATCTCCCTTTTGCAAACATGGAACTGAAGGAGACTCAGAGAGGTTAAGCAACTTGCCCAGGGCCACACAGCCAGTCCAAGGCCCAGCCCTGTATCTGAACTTTAGTCTCATCTAATCTAGAGCCAGAGCTCTTGCCTCCTCTAAAATGTGAATCATGCTCCCATGTCAAGGCTCTTGGGGATTTGAAGAAAACGTCGAGACGTAAGCTGAAAGATATGATGACCATCTTTACTGGAGGAAAAGGAACTTCCTGCGTAGTTATTAAAAGTATGAAGGGGGCGGGGTAGGACTGGGAATGGGAAATCTGCTGCTTCCCAGCAGAGGGGGCATTTTGGAGCCAAGAAGATGCTATGTTCTGGAAGGCACATTCCAAGGCAGGGTCCCTCTCCCTGCAGCGGTCAGTGCCCAGGGCCACGGCGGAGGCCCCTAGGGCCGGGCGCCGGCTGTGGCTCCGAGGAGCGCTTGCTGCGGACGAAGCTTCTGAGGATGCGGACGGGCTTCCAGCCAGCAGCCGACAGGACAGACTCTTTGGCAAGCTTCCCTAGGATGGAATATGGGAAGATATTTCCCCTCCCTACTCCATGTTTCCTCAGCTTGGGGAAAAAAGAGAAGAAAGAAAGAAAATGGGCCCCCTTGTCCCAACAGAGGATAAGAACTCACATGGAAAATCCACAGACCCAGAAGGAAACACTAAAGAAAACATCATCCATCGTTTCCGACTCAGGCTGCTGCAAATACTTCACGTGGCCGCTACTATCTGCCCTGGTGTGGGAATAGCAACATTCAGAGTGGGGTGGGGCAGGGCCTGGTCAGTGGTCCTCCCTGCGGAAGAAGAGATTCCAGCCTCAGGATGAGGAGTCCCGGGGCATAAGTCCTTTGTCCCCAGTGGGGTTCGGTGGGATTGCAACCTTGGACTTGGTCATTTCACTTGGGACACATCTATGAAACGGCAATCATCTCTGCCAGGCCCACCAGCCTCACATCCCTGTGAAGTTTTAAAAACAGCAACAGGGCTTCCCTGGTGGCGCAGTGGTTGAGAGTCCGCCTGCCGATGCAGGGGACGCGGGTTCGTGCCCCGGTCCGGGAAGATCCCACATGCCGCGGAGCGGCTGAGCCAGTGAGCCATGGCTGCTGAGCCTGCGCGTCCAGAGCCTGTGCTCCGCAACGGGAGAGGCCACAACAGAGAGAGAGGCCCGCGTACCGCAAAAAAAAAAAAAAAAGCAACAAACAATGAACTACAGCAACCATGTTAATGATGTTCACCCAGGGACAAAGAATTGTTCTCCCTCTGATGAGTGGGACAAAACGGTGACTGCAGAGGGAGGTGGTACAGCTTAGGGGACATGATGCTGCAAAGTTCCAGAACCAAACCACCTAGGCGGGAAACTGGGCTCTACTACTAACTGTGTGACCTTGGGTAAATCACTTAACCTCTCTGTGCCCTAGTTTCCTCATCCATAAAATGTAGATACTAATAGTCCCAACCTCAGTGCATTACTGTAAAGGTTCAATGACCTAAGGACTAATGATGATCAATACGTGGTCAATATGTGTTAGCGATTATTATAAAGTTGGTGATAGTCATACTATGTCGCTTAGTAAAATATTATTCGTTAATGTTTGGGCCATCTGTGAATTCAGTGTAAGCCTCCCCTACAAACAGAAAAGCTGTTGCTGGAGGAGTGAGCTAAAAATACTTCACGTCTCAAGATCTTAGAGGCATCCATCTGAAGACAGTACAAAACGAATCCACGCAATACTCATTTAAGGGGTATTTTAATGAGCAATTGCAGGGACTATGCCTCATAGTGGGGACAGGCCCTCAGTGCTCCGTTGCTTTTCCCCTTCATTCTGGACCCCCCTTGACCAGGTAGAGAGCAAGGGTGATGTCATTTTGTCTCCAGCACCGCACTGGGTGCTGGGGGAGGACAGGGGAGAAAGGTCCTTCTAAGGCACGTACCATCCGAGGGGGAGATGAGCCTGGTGCGTCACGCCTCTAAGTGGCGGTGCCTCTGGGGGTCCTGCGAGGGGGGCAGTGCTGAGATGGCACGGGAGCAGGGCCCTACAGGGCTGGTAGACCTGTGAGACATGGGGCTGGGAAAGCCTGGGCTTGCCAGGGGACAAGAGCAGGATGCAGATGCACAGAGGGAGACCTGGGAGGCCAGGCTGGAGAGACACGCTTCCGTCCTGACGAAGGACTATGAATTCTAGGCCTCGGGGTCAGCGGGAACAGGAAACCACGGATGCCTTCACTGGGGAGGGAGGAATGCAAGGCAAGCTAGGCTTCAGGAAGATGCGGCTGGCGGCAGTGTAGAAGGTCGCTGGGGAGAGGCCGGGCCTGGAATTGGGAAGCTGCTGCAGCATCGCAGGGGGCCTGACATCGGGAGCTGACCCCCGTGCTGTGACGGGAAAATCCACCAAGGGGTGACTGGATGGCAGGAGAGATGAACTGTTTGGAAGACGGTGGCATCACCTCATTCAGGAGAGCCAGCAGCTGGGCTGGGGTACGGCGCCAAGGAGACACGAGGGCTTACGGGCTTCCTGAAGAGAAGCAAACATCCTGGAAGTCAGAAAAGAGGGGCCTAGAACTTGTGTTCCCAGCCACTATGACTCTGCGTCAGTTTTCTACAGCTGCCTTAATGAATCACCACAAACTAGGCAGTTTAAAACAAGATTTGGAGGCAACGTTAAGTGTCTATCAACAGATGAATGGATAAAGATGTGGTACACACACACACACACACACACACACACACACACACACACACTGGAATATTACTCAGCCGTAAAAAAGAATGAAATTTTTGCCATTTGCGACAACATGGACGAACCCAGAGGGTATTATGCTTAGTGAAATAAGTCAGAAAGAGAAAGTCAAGTACTATGTTTTTACTTAAATGTGGAATCTAAAAAATAAAGCAAATGAATGAATATAACAAAACAGAAACAGACTCACAGACACAGAGAACAAACTACTGTTTACCAGTGGGGAAAGGAGTGGAGAGCGGGGCAAGATGGGGGAAGGGGATTAAGAAGTAGCACAGGGAGGTCGGCTCGGTGCTTTGCGATGAGCTAGAGGCGTGGGATGGGGAGGGTGGGAGGGAGGCTCAAGAGGGAGGGGATCTGGGGACTCGTGTATGCATACGGCTGATTCACTTTGTTGTGTAACAGAAACTAACACAGTATCGTGAAGCAATTATACTCCAATGAAGATCTACTAAAAAAATAAAATAAAACAGAGGATGTGATGTACAGCACAGGGACTACAGCCACTATTTCATAATAACTTTATATGGAGTATAATCTATAAAAATATTGAATCACTATGTTATACATAGTGAAACTACTATTAGTTGAAACCAATATTTTACTGTAAGTCAACTACACTTCAATAAATTTAAAAAAAAAATGGGGGGTCAAATTCAGTTCCCTGTGGTTGTAGGACTGAGGCCCTGTTTCTTTGCTGGCAGCCAGCTGGGGGCCACCCCTAGCAACTAGAGGCCTCCCTCTTTGCACATGGGTCCCCACTTTTAAGCCAGCAGAAGCCCACCAAATCTTTGTCACACTTGGAATCTCTCTCACTCTTCTTTGGAGGTATCTCTCTCATCCCATTCAGAGAAGGTTCTCGGCACAAGCCAGGATAATCCCCCTGTATCAGCCCACTGATTACTAACCTTAATTACATCTGAAAAGTCCCTTGTGCCATGTGAAGTAACATGCTCACAGGCATAACACCAGGGGTTAGGATGTGGACATCTCCTGTCTACCAGGGCTTCTCGACAGGAAACTGGTAAACGTCACACACAATAAATAATAAGGTGTGGTCAGCACGATCACAGGCGGTAACTCCGGGTTCTAGGGAATCCTGGAGAAGAGGCACTTTGCTACCTTGGAGACCCAGAAACGGAATATCAGGAAAGGCTTCCCGGAAGAAAAATGAGATTACCTAGTGGAATATATAGATGAACAGGAGTGAAGGGAAGTGTCACCCCCAGACTTGATTAGCCTACGGATTATGAGAATAACGTGTTTAGAAGAGGCCAGAAGCTAGAGTAAACTCCAAGGAAACACCCCAGATCTGAGATGTGGACAGTATCGCAAGAGCCAGCCCCCCTGCACGCTAAGAGCTGTTGTTACTCTCCTCCCCTCCTGGTGGGGTGATTCTGCCCTTCCAAGAACCTTCCAGAAGTAACACAGTGTACCTCCAGGGAAACCCCACTACTACGCAAGGGAAAGGAGCGAAGTGAGTCTGCACGTGCCGGTAGGGGCAGAGGTCTGCGACACAGGAAATGTAAATGATATGCACATCAGCGTGCACGACAGGTTTCCAATTTCCCAAAAGAAAAAAGAAAGTGATCACTCGTGAGTATGCGGGGCCTTGTGGAAGCCAATGGGTAAATGTTCAAAATGGTTTTTAAACCTTTGGTAGCCTGAAGTCGGCCGTGGTGGGATTTCACCACAGATATCGACAAACCTACAATTCAGGGTTTTTATTCCTTCCTGAAAGGTTGAACAGTGCACCACTGGGTTTGCATAAATTACCAAACCAGTAACAGGGATTATCTCAGGAAGAGGTGCGATGGGTTTCAAGGCGGTGTTGGTTACTTTCCCTTCCTTATATTATTAATTGTAAAAAGGGGTGCAATTAAAGCGATTTTTAATTTTTTTTCATTATGTTCCAGATATTAAAATAAAGAACATAAGACAACCCCCTTTTTCGAGGCTCTCTGCCTGGGCTGTGGCCTCAGCATCCTGAACACTGCACCTGCTTCCAGCTGGTCCAGGCACTGCGGGCTCTGACGTTCGTAGGCAGACGGGAACCACCGCCCAGCGATGACGGGCTGCTCCTCACTGACCGCATGCTGGGAACCGGGCAGCCCAGGCCAGCCAGATGGCTGAGGTCCTCCCCAGGCCCTCGGGGGAGGCTGAGCACGCCTCCCTGGGAAAAGCCTTGACCAGCTACAGTCTGAGCCACGGACCTCAGGCCTCATCTGCTACAATCATTATGAATCATACGCAGATAATCAAGGAACAAGAAGAGCTTCTCCAGGGCCCGCCAGCTCTGCTCCCTGGCCAGCCCTTCCCCTTGTGCTGTCAGATCTAGAGGATTTTAAGGCAGCAGGGAGGTCCCTGAACTGCAGAGAGCAACCCTCACCACCAGCCCAGCGGATGTGAAGCTTTCTCATTTATCACGCTCTCAGTAACACGCTCATCATACCCCATGGACCTTAGATGTAAGAAGGTGGGCCCCTGTTCAGGAGGCTGGATGGAGACCCAGTCATAGACTAACTGAGGCTCCCCCGAGCAGGCACTCCCTGGTTTACCCTGATTTCGCGGCTGTCGCCTCGTGGACCACAGAGTTTTCCACCTGGAACGTTTCAGGGGGATCTTTCCCCTGGCGTTTCTCCAGGACTCTCTTCCTCTGTGACTTCTCAGTGCAATGAACAACACAGAGTGCCATCACATGCAGTGGTGGACACACCATGACACGCAGCCATGATGTGGGATCAGCTCAGAGCCGGACTGCCAGGGGCTTCCAGGAGCCTAACAGGGGAAACCAAGGCACAGGCGGACGGCTGTCCATTTCCTGGAGAGCCTCCGCGGACCCGCACCCCCCAGCCTGGGGGCCT
Organism: Lagenorhynchus albirostris; assembly: GCF_949774975.1. NCBI lineage: Eukaryota > Metazoa > Chordata > Mammalia > Artiodactyla > Delphinidae > Lagenorhynchus > Lagenorhynchus albirostris. The sequence goes on along the minus strand of NC_083111.1, from coordinate 70,076,885 downwards.
GGCACACGGCACCTGATCATGACATGACTGCTGACTGTGGGCGATTTTATCTGACCTTCCGCAGCATCTTTGTCTTTCCTTATCGTATCATCATGCATGTGAACAACATGCATCCTGTCCTTCTTCTCCATAACGTAGCCATTATTAACCATCATCGCCATGTTTCAATGGCCCAATAATGAATTCTCTGCACGTGCACCAGCTCCCTCAGACACTCCCATATGCCATGACCCTGAAGCTCTTTTTCTGATTTTTCACTGTTATAAATACCACTACAGCCAAGATCTTTGTGCACGAGAAAACAGGATTCTGAAAAGTTACCCTGAAACAAATCTACCAGTTTTTGACTAATACCAACCCCCAGGATACCTGCAGCTCGTCACGTGCCGTGTCGTCCCCGACAATGGGAAATGAGAGCACCAGAGAGCGAGCTTCTGTCTGGCAGGGGACAGGTGACCAGCTGAGGATGACTGCCAATGTAAATGAGAGAGTTGGTGCCCAGGTTCTATCGACTCATGCTGAAAAAATGAAGGAGGCAGCTAACACAATTCGCACTGTATCATGAACTAGACAGCAGGAGTTCTGGGGTGTCGTGAACCTACCCAGCAACACCTGCCCTGGCGTCACCACTGCCCTGGAACACACTGACATGGCCCAGGGGATGCCCATACACAATGTTTGGAAAATCAGCACTCAGGGAGCTTGACAGAGGGTCAAGAGGCCGTAACTCACTTGGACTCCTGGATTTGAGGCCAGCTGGGTTTGCACTCACCCTCTGTGAGTCCTTCAACCGCTCTGAGTCTCTGTTTTTCCATCTGTAGGTGCCTGGGGTGATAACCTCTGAGGTCCCCTTTCTGATACTCTACAAGGTTCTGGAACCCAAGAAGATGCCAGCTGCTGACCCAGGAAAGGCAGGGGCCTGGTGTCCTCACCTGGACCAGGACCCTTTGCATTTCCAACCTCCATAGCACAGGAGCTCTGATTCGGGAAACCACCACTGTCTGTGCAGGATAACTACTCCGTGTCGCCCGTGTGCCTTGTTGAATTCTAAGCGTCCTGAGGGCAGAATACGGTGTGACTCATCTATGCCTCCCCCACAACCCTAGCTGTGTGGTGTGTATGAGAATTCATGCCGTACCCTTTGTAACGGCAAACTGAAAAACAATCTAAAAGACACCAGCAAAGGACGAGTTAACATAAATCATGATCCAGCTATGGAAGATGACAGTTAGCTATCATCCTTATGACGGAGATCTAGCCCTACTAACACAGAAAGATACCCACCACGTATCCTCCAGGGATAAATTAATTACAGGACCACAGGGATGGCCCTGGTCGGCCACGTGCGTCGTTTGTGGAAATCCCTGGGTCTTGGGATCTTAGGTGAATTTTTAAACTTCATCCTTTGTCCGGTTCTGAATTATTCCCTTTTTTTTCATAATCAGTAAGTATCCCTATCTAGCAGTGTCTGAGGCAGGCGCTGGCAAACTTTGGCCTTCAGGCCAAATCTGGCTACCATCTGCTTTTGTTCAAGCCACAAGCTAAGAACGGTTCTTACATTTTTAAATGACTGGGGAAAAAAAATCAGTAGAAGAAGAGCATTTTGCGACGCGAAAATTATGTGAAATTCATTTCAGTGTGCAGAAATAAAGGTTTACTGGAGCGCAGCCGTGCCCATTTGTTCTGTATTGTCCACAGCTGCTTTTGTGCCACAGTGGCAGAGTTTAGGTGCCCCAGAGTTTGTGCGACCTGCAAATCCTAAGATATTTACTCCCAGGCCCTTTGCACAGAAAGTCTTCCGACCCTGGCCTAAGATATCCCCTGCTCTGGAAATCTTTGCCACAACCTTCCCCAGAATTGCAGCTCACTGGGGTTCTACGTCTCACACTTGATGATCATATATTCAGTCAATCCTCACTATTTGCAGATTCTGTACTTGTGAATTCAGCCACTTGCTAAAATTTATCTGTAGCCCCAATGTCTCGGCATTTCACGGTCCTTCACCAACATTCCCAGAGAGGCAACAAAACAAAACAAAACAAAAGAGTCTCCTGTTGCCCATTCCCAGCTGCGGTCCACCAAGGAGATTCTTGCAAGTGGAGTGACTATATGCCACTTTCAGGACAAGGTGTATACGCATGTCTACCTTTCCTTACCCCCTCTGCCAGCTCGATGGGCATCAAAGTCCTTGACGAGTGGGAGACCAGCAACATGGAAGAGGCCTGAGTCTTCCAATCAGTGCATGAAGAAACACCACCCACTGGCCAGGAACGTCCTCCCTGGGCTGTCATGCGAGTAGGAAATAGGCGTCTTTCGTGCTGAGCCTCTAGGATGTTGAGGTTTATAAGCAGAGTTACTCAAACAAAACACTGCCACCTTTTCTGTTTTCCTTCTTGAATGAGGAAACTGAGGCTCAAAGTGGTAGACTGAACTTGACAAGGTTACATGGCTGGAAAGTTGTAGATTCCCACGAGTTCCTTGGAAAGTTTCTAAAGGCAGTGCTCTTTCCATAACACCCAGCTGCTGACATGCTAAGAGCGCTTTTTTTTTTTTTTGATGTGGCCCATTTTTAAAGGCTTTATTGAATCTGTTACAATATTGCTTCTGTTTTACGTTTTGGTTTTTTGGCCACGAGGCATGTGGGATCTTAGCCCCCCCCCCGACCAGGGATCGAACCCGCACCCCCTGCAATGGAAGGCGAAGTCTTAACCACTGGACCGCCAGGGAAGTCCCGCTAAGAGCTCTTTAAGTGTTCTGAGAGTTCGAATGAAAAAGGGCTCAGGGGGAAACATTCTAAAAAGTACAAAGCACTCTAGAAATAACCCAGTCGCATTTGTCATCAGCTTTCCTGTCCACCTTCCCTTTTCTTAGTCAGGTTCAGTCCATCCAGAATTTCATTTTCAGTGGAAACAGAGAAAGCGATTGTGGTAGCAGACATCACCAACCGTTCTCAAAGTCTTTTCATTACTTTGAAATGGGCTAAAAAAGCCCATCTTCTCCACCTCCTGGGTCCCCACCCCCTAACCCCGGGCCTGTCCTGGCTGTCGGGCTAATTATGAGCACCGCCCACGGCCAGGCATGGCCAGGTGGCTTCACAGAAGCCAAAGAAGTTATCAGAAATGAGGACTGGATTTGACAATGAGGCCAAATGTGCAGACAGGGGCATTTGAAGGCCCTCACTTCCCTGCTCATAATTAGTCAGCTTCTAGCAATGATGAGAATCTGAGGACTTTGCAAAATAATGACCTTCTCGGTCACTCCGGTGAGGAAGGATCCTTTCAGCCTCCATCACAGGGCTCTAAAGTGTGAACGCTGATCGAGAGTTTCACAATATTAGCTGACCTTCTGTTCAGAGATGAGGACAAACTCCCAGAGAAAAGGTATTTAGTCTGTCCAGCAACTCTCCGTGCATTCAATGCACACTTACTGTGTGTCGGGCCGTGACCTAAACCCAATGGAGACAGTTCCTCAGCTTGAAAACCCAGGGCTTAATGAGAGACACAGACATGTTTGTCTCGGGTCCACATATTTTCCAGGGGCCACCACCCCTTGGGTCCCCATTCTTCACCGGAACAACAGCGATCACAGCAGCCATGATGGTCCAAACCTACGTGCACTTATACGTGTGTCTTTCCCAGAATATTGTGAGGGTTTCTGTAAAGGTCTTTTCATCTGTGTGACCCCAGCAAATAACACAGATTTTCAAAAGGTGTTGCTTGGATTGAACTGAGACAAATGAATGAATGATGGAAGCACACCGGGAATACCAAAATGAACAAAAACACATTTCCTAAGCCCAATGCAACGATTCTAGATTAATATGGAGGGTGCATAGGTAATTCCAGTAAATCCAAGAACATCAGGCATGTAAAGAAATAAGGCAGGAGAAGGAGTCAGTGCTGGTAGGGGGGGGGGGGTCTCCCCACAATGACTAGGCATAAATTAGGACCATTTGTTACCTATTCCACAGCTTCCGGGACCTGCCTCAACATAGCAACCGCTGCACATTATTATAACCTCTTGATCATCATCTTCCCCCTTCAAAGACCAAACTCCCCAAGGAGCAGAGACTGCTTCTCTCTTGTCCATTCCCCAGCACCCAGCAGCGCTCAATAAACATTTTCGGAATGGATAGACCAAGTTAGAGACACAAAGACACGTCGTAATTCCATAGTAGACGTATAGATATAGATCCCTAGCCATCTATCTATCATGTATGTACGTATGTATGTATGTTCGTATCCACAGTGGTGATATTCTTACACATGGGAAGAAGCAGCTAACTCTGCCATGAAGGAAACATAAACAATACTATATAAACACGCATAACATGTAGCTACTGAAATGATAATCACAGCCCATCCTTATACAGCCCGAGCTATTCACTGGGTGTGGTCCACAGAGGTAACGCTCACAGCAGCCTCATGAGGAAATCAGCAGTATTATTCTCATGTTACAGAGAAGGGAAGCTGCTTTCCCAAGGTCACAGAGCTAGTAACAACAAGAGTTACGGTGTGACTTTACACGGTACGACTTTACATGGTGTCCTGCCAGGGCATGACCTCTAACCAGGAGAGTTGGAGGGAAGGAGAAATGAAATCACTTCTGCAGAGCAAAAAAGCAACCGGCACAGAACTAGACGGACCCTGGGAACAAAGCAGACCACGGCCTTCACACCTCATCACAATAACCTGCTTGCACAAATCTGCCCACACCAACACCAATTTGGTGATTCTTAACCATCCAAAGAGATTTTTACAAACACTGATGCCCAGATCCCTCCCTAGATCAATTAACCCTAGCCTAGGGGGCCGGGAGAAGGGATCAGATCCCAGTGTTCTTTGCAAGCTCCCAGGTGACTACGGTATGCAGCTGGGGCTGAGAAACTCCACTGCCTTCCCAGAAGCACAGAGCAGGGCTCTGGCAGGAGGAACTGCAGAGAGATTGCTGGAAATCAGGCATGAGTACAAGAAAGAGTGACTTCACTGCTGGACTAGTCAGTTATTCAATTCACCTGCAGTTGTAACCTTGTGGCCAAGAACTTCGTGCACACCCACGAGTGCCAAGAGGATGGGCTCGCATTTGCTTGGCGAGGATGCCCACTGCCCCCCAAACCTAAGGCTCTGCCCAGTAAGGAGCTGGAGACCTGGCAAAAGTCCCTCTGCTCTCCGAGCATCAGTTTTCTCATCTGCAAAATAAGAATAATCATGCTTGTTTCAAAGGGCTATTGTGAGGACTAAAGGGGATGCGGAGGCTGAAGAATGTACTAAGATGAAACACAAAAACAGGAAAATAACATTCTAAGAGAAAGTGTTCTCACTGTCAACTTGGAGGAAGCTGGGGAGAGACCTGGGTTCAAGCCAGGCTTAGCCTTCACTATTGAGTCAAGAAATCACTCTGCCTCTCCTGTCATCCATGGTATAGCAATGGCTCCCTTACTCATCTCCCCTTGTTCAGGAAACTCGGACTGGGCATCACCCATGATGTTGTTCTATGAATCAAATGAGACAGTACATATGAAAATGCTTTGGAAGTTGTAACATGTTCTACAAATGAGAGGAGATGGTTCTTGTTTGTAATGATTAACTATGGGCTCCTAGAACCTCAGGGACTACGGGGACCTTAGAGGGTCACATCACAGTGTGATGCTTGGATCCCTCTCCGCCCCAGCGTGGTCTCTTAAGTGGACACCTCCAACCATGATACCCTGACCACTGTCTGAGATAACTCATTCATCCACAAGGCTCCATCTCCTTTTATCCGGTTGTTATCTGTCTGCCTGTTCTTTCCTCTTCCCCATCTTGGTTCTAATCTTTGGGGCCATAAGAGATATATCTGACCTACTGCCTTCCTCCCAGCCTCTCATTATTTGGAGACAACCATCATGGAAGTCCACCTCCACCTCTCAAATTCCCTCCAGTCTTCTCTCCATGACGCTAAGGCAGCCCTAGTCCCCGTGTCTCAGTCAGCTCAGGCTGCCATAACAAAATATCATAGACTGGGTGGCTTGAGCAGAAATTTATTTTCTTACAGTTGTGGAAACTAAAGTCCAAGATCAAGGTGTAGGCAGGTCCAGTTTCTTCTGAGGCCTCTCTCTTTGGGTTGCACACAGCTACCTTCTCACTGTGTCCTCATATAGTGGGGGGGGGGGGAGGGAGAGAGAGAGAGAGAGAGAGAGAGCGAGGGATCAAGCTCTCTACAACTCTTCTTATTCAGGGCGCTAATCCCATCACGGGGGCCTCACTTTCATGACCTTATCCAAACCTAATCACCTCCCAAAGGCCCTATCTCCAAATACCATCCCCCTGGGGGTTAGCGCTTCAACAAATGAATTTGCGGTGGCAGGGGTGTGAGGGGATGGTGGGAGGTAGGGGCGGGGGGAGGAGACACAATTCAGTCCATAGCACATCTCCCCAGAAGGGTCTCTTGCTAAGCAAAAGCAACTCTTACTCAGACACTGAGTACCCACAATGTCTACAAAGCATTAGTTATATATGCTGAGGAAACAGATATGAGTCACCTGCCCTTAAGACACCAGAGTCCAAAGAGGGTCACTGTCGACATGTAAGAGGTCTCTGCACCATAAGAAAGACTGGGCCACAAACTGGGGAGAGGAAGTTCAAAAATAAGTCAGAGAGGTCACAGAAGGGAGAAAACATAGCCCTGCCCTTTGATTAACTTTTATTGTAGAGGTGATGACTCCTGAGCTGAAATCAGGAAATCCTCATCCACCCATTATGGACGGTGCACGTTCTCTATGCCAGACCCGGTGCTACGAGCCACAACAGCAGCTGTGAGCGGAGCAGGTAACCCAGCCACCCTTACAGAACTGGGATTTGTTTTCAGCTATGGCCCTGGGATCCTTCAAGGCGGGATGGGTCACGCCAAATTTCTCTGCACCCCTCACCCCAAGCTAAGTACCTAGCCCTGAGTAGCTGCTCAATGACGCAATCTCACGAAACGATGAGGGAAAACCAAGACCACGCTGAAGCCGACCTTTATCATCGGAGATAATAAATCAGTACTTGCTGAAGGATGGGCTCGTGCCCTCCTAAACGCCAGAGACCCACTCGCTGATTATGGAGAGCCAGGGGTCCTGGAGAGCTGAGCCATCCAAGCCACTCTCACACTGTTCTCATGAGGACACATGTAGACAGTCAGGACTGACTTGGCCTTCTGATGACTTGCCACCGAAACCCCAGGTCTTGAGGACAGGTTACATTTTGTACAGTCTGAATCTAGTGGAGAAGCTGACTGCTGCGCTGCTGCCCACTGTGCTGCAGGCCTTGGGAGAGGTCTGGTGACTGCAGCCCTGGCGTTAACTGAAGGTAGGACAGAGTATAAAGACGTAAAAGCAGCCATTTGGAGGTCACGGAAACAACTGTTGCCTTCAGTAAAACTGGGCTGCCTCTAGCTATGGCTGTGGAAGTGGAATCTGAGTTTAAGGCGCACATCAGCAGGGTGGATCCTCGGTGAGCAGGAAGCATAAAAGACCTTCCACTACGGGGCACTAGCTCCGCCCAACTGCAACTTCTACTTTATTGACAAGAAATTTAGAAAGATTAGACGCCCAGATCCCCAGCACGTTACCTGTATGTTTTCAGTGCATTGTCACACTAAAACAGTTTATACTAATACGCATACAAACATTAATTTACTACAATATTAAAATATTTTACACTAAAATACCATACTTTTTAGTTGACACAACATTGGGGTGCCACAGCATGGTTCTTCCCCTTTGGTCATTTCAAGCAATGAAGACAGGGCCTGTATAGTCATGTGCTTGTATGTCATGTTTACACTGCTGACATTCACATACAGAGACATCAGGATTGGCAAAACCATTGCTTTTGTCAGATGTGCCAAGTGTTAGGAGATTTTTTTAATGTATTTCTCAAAATCTCATGTTGTGCCGTTTTATATATATATATACATGTATGTATGTATGTATATACATATATACATACATATACGTATGTGTATATACATACATATGTATATATACACACACACACATATATATGTATATACACACACACACACACACACACACACACACACACACACACACACACATAAATCTATTTTGAAAAAAATCACAAAGCTCCGGTTAAAGGTTCATTTAATAACACGTATATGTCTTTAACGTCTACAGACAAAAAAGTCTCACAGTTCAATTAATGTTTTCCCTGTGGTGCAATGTGACAGGGAGGACCTGAAAGAAACAATGAAAAGAGGCTATTGAATATGTCTAGTATAAGGGGACCTATGTTTTACCCAGAACTTATACAATATGCCCTTTAATGTAGCAAATATTTTTAAAAAGACAGAGATACTTTGTTATGTGATGATTTTTTGACTGTAGCTAAACCAATTTTTAATCACAGTTTCTGAAAATCTTGTCATTTCTTTTATCATACTTATGGGAAGATGATTACCGTTTTTGTTGAAAGATTGAAGTTTTCCCTCTTATTTTCCATACCTTCTGGTTAAAAAAAAAAAAGTGCCTCTGTTAATGAAGTAAGCACACACCTAATATTTTATATGCTGTTGAGCTGTGTAACTTAAAATTGGGATCCTTCATTATGAGCTTGATTATGTCATTGATAAAATGGTGACGTGTCTGAGTATTAGTTCAACCACAGATTTATAATGTCTGGAAATATGTGGCTATAAGTCTGTGGGAGAAATAATTTGGCCGTGTTCACTAGCTTGCACCAACCTAGTGCAAGAGCGTATTAACTACCTAAGTGAACACTGAAATGGAAAACACGTGTTGGACCGACATTAGCTTCTGGCTCCTAGATGGACCCGGCTGCGGATTTCAGGTCCCCAGCCCACCGTGAGCCCCTACACCTCATCAGGTGGTGGGAAGGAATGATGACATGATGCCTGGGAGAGCTCAGCATTCTGCCCGGCACAGCAAGGGATCCATAAAGACACTTACCCACAAATATTTTAGTTTTTCTTTTATCGCCGTCATTATAATCATTACTGAGGGAGACACCCCGACAGAAGAAGATAAAGGTACTTAGAAGGCAAAACTGGAGCTGGTGTTTAGGAGCTGCAGGAGGTGACAGGGCAGCCCGGAGCAGAAGGAAGCAAACACAAACTGCTCTGGACCCCGGGAGGAGTCAGAGACAGGCAAGAGCAGGAGATAGTTCACTCAGGAGCTAACTAAGTGAACATGCTAGAGCCTGTGGCAGCACACCTTTTGGGGGTCAGTTTTCTCACTTGAGAGACTGGAAGAATGTTCCCTAGTACAGGCCTCCCTCGGTATCCTCGGGGGAATGGTTCCAGGACCTCCCCAGATACCAGCATCCGGTGGTGCTCAAGTTCCTGATATAAAATGGTGTAGTGGGACTTCCCGGCGGTCCAGAGGTTACGACTCCGCGCTTCCACTGGAGGGGGCACGGGTTCGATCCCTGGTCGGAGAGCTAAGATCCTGCATGCCATGTGGTACCCCACCCCGCCAAATAAGGGAAGAAACTTCCGCAGACCACCTGGTCCAGGCCCCCACTGATTGGTTCACCTAAAACACACAATAAAGGGCTCATTTCGGAATGAGTCACTATCTCATAAAGAAAAAACATTGGTGTAGTATTTGCATTTAACCTACACACGTCCCCTTGTATACTTTAAATCATCTTCAGATTGCATATAATACCTAATACGATGTAAATACTATGTATATAGTTGCCAGCATGATGCAAATTCAAGTTTTGCTTTTTGGAACTTTCTGGAATTTTTTTGTGCAAATATTTTCAATCTGCGGTTGGTTGAATCCACAGATGCAGAACCAGAGAATACAGAGGGCCGACTGTAGTAGGGAGGCCACATTAGTCAAAGTCTGTAATAGCTCGTGGCACACAGTCGGCCCGCAAGACATGTTATTTTTGTTCTTCTCCATGCTTGAATCAAGGAGCATCTGCTCTGGGATGGGAAAACAAACCTATACATAAAGATAAATCTATCTCAGTGAAATTTTACATTAACTACAAAAGGCTAGTGATCATTACAAATTCCTGGGAGAAACTGATGGTGGTTCACTAATTAATCAGGTTTAGAGACATCAAGCACCACTTAACGAATCATTGCTCCTTAGAGGAGCAAATATGAGGACGGTCAGGTTTCTGATTTACACTCCTCTGGGGAGACCGAAAGGGTGCGCGCTTAAGAATGAAGTTCTCTCTAAAGTGTTCCAGAGTGAACAATTTCCAGCTTCACCGGCTAAAGGTAAGATGAGTCAGCTGGTACCGCTGTCCAGCAGCACGGTCGCAGGCTCCCTCCGTGTCTGTGTTAAGAATCAGAAGCGAGAAAGCGGACAGTGGGGCAAAACACGGGTGAGTGTCCACGGGGTAAGACTTTTTGGCAGGGCACTGACTGTGGAAGAAAACGCAACAGAAATTGAGGTGGATGGAAGACATCAAACCGAACGTTCACCGGCAGAAGCGCACTTCCCCACACAAACCACATGCTTATCACTTTCCCATTATAGTATTAAAACATGCTTCTTCTTTAAAAAAAAAAAAAAAAGTCACCAAGTTCCCACTTTCTCACACCTTCCAATTACATTTCCCTGAAATGTCTGTTAACAGGAAGTTCATACCTTCTCAGAATTTCATGTGCAAATATGCATATGTACTATTTTGTTCTGTCTTGTCTTCACAAAGGTGGGCTAATTCTATACCAAATATACTACAACTTTTCTCCTTCAATTAATTGATTATGGACACCTTTCTATATTAGTATATATAAATTCATCTCAATTGTTCGTATTTAAGTTTCTTTTTACTTTTCATTTTGAAATAATTTCACACTTACAAAAAGAGTTTGAAAGTAGAATGAATTCCCACAGCCTTGCAACTTCTCAATACTGATACCTTATATAACCACATTATAATGATCAAGTTGTATCAGGAAATTAACATTAATATAATCCTACTGTTTAACCCAGAGACATTACTCAAATTTTACCAATAATGTCTTTTGAAGCCAACCCAGGGTCACACATTGCCCTTAGTCATCCTGCCCCCTTAGGCTCCTTCAATCTGGCATTGTTCCTTAGTCTGGCTTTGTCTTTCTTTCGTTTTTGAGGAACACTGGCCAGTGGCTTTGCAGAATGTCCCTCAATTTGGGTTTGTCCGTATTTCCTCTAGATTAAATCCAGGTTACCCACTTCTGGCAAGAATAGCACAGAAGTGATGGCTGACTCCAGGGCTGGGGCAGGGCGAGCACAGCATGAGCCTGGAACATCTCGTGGCGCCGGAAGGCAAAGCAGTGCTCAAAAAATGATGGGGAAATGTCAAAAGGACATAGAACCCAACTTGAAGGGCATCCCATCTGCCGACTCTAGGAAAATTTGAGGAAAAAAACGATAGTCATGGATTATAAGCAATATAATAAAATAAGAATTTATGAGTTCACACTGATATCAATAATTGAATTTTTTTAATGGAAAAAGAAAGGAAAGTTCTTCCTTACGTTAGAATTCCAACTGATAAGCGTGGAAGCGATGACGGAGACAGACACTGTTTGGCAATAACAGTAATACCAGTTTCAGGCAAGAATCTTCAGTGGAGGCTAAACTTAGGTGAAAGTATGATGAGAAACACGGTATTTATATATTGATAGTAACAGATGATCTCCTGATAAGATACTAACTAATTATAAAGGGAGAAATATAACTTTATGGTGGAGAAACCTAGCAGACACCACTCTCATCAAGTGATCAAGGTGAACATCATCGGTCATGGGACCAAGCCAGCACCATGTGCTTCCTGATCTAGCCTTGAGATGGTCGCAAAATCTCAATTCTTCAGACTGCTGAGTATGACACTGTTAAGCAGTGAGGTTGTCCTCCAGCTTCTGCTACTTTCTCAATGCTGTGAAAGAACATTTTTTGAAATGTGTTTTCCTACTTCTAGAGGACAGACTCATGGTGGGGGGGAGGAGTTGCTGGGTCAAAGGGCACACACAGTCTAAACGTTGAGAAGTTGTGTCAACTCTCCCTTCAGTGAGGCTGGTTCAATTCATCACCGCCCAGCAGCACAGAAGAAGACTCACTTTCCTTTGCCAACAACATTCATCGCTCCAACCTGCCCGAATGCCTACCACGGGAGCAAAAGAAGCCGGCTGTGGCTGGGTCAAGCCCTGGGCAGGTGCAGTGAGAACAGCAGGAGAGCTCGGAGCACCGGTGCATCTGGACAGGAAGGGATTTTCTGAGGACAAGGTCAGGGCTCCAGGCCAAGCAGGAGTCAACAGCAGGCATGTGTATTAAAGATACCAGGGAAAAAAAGCCTACAAGGCCCTAATCTACCTGCAGGATGCCATGTAGGTTTGCTACTTGAGAATGACTTAAAAAGCTTGGACTTGCACCAGTTCCCTCTTGGCCTCGGCTGCAGACTTCAGTTATAACTCCTAAAAGTCTCACAGGGTACAGATGCAGTCACGAGGCTTCCCAATCAAACTTGTTAATGATAATTATGAATTTCTGGGTTGTGTTTTACAAACTGCTTCATGTCACTTTGTGTAAATTACATCAAGTTAAACTTTGAGGAAAGCATTATTATCCTTTAGCGATAACAAAGAGCAGAAGCTTAGACAGAGAGGGAAAGGCATTGGCTGGGGTTTGCACAGCGGGGGGACGAGGAGGCATTTGGTATTTGGAAGCCTAGTTCAGAGTGCATCGGGAGAGCAGTGGTTCCCCCCGCCCAGGCCTCTGCCCCTTGTCCAGACGGCTATTGTACTAGGGGCGTACATGCATTAGCTCATTTCCTCTCAGCCACCTAATGACACAGGTACCATTATTAGCTCCATTTTGCAAAAGGGAACAGCAAGATTTTGCCCAAGGCCTTGGTAGCAGTAAAGGGCAGGCTTAGGACTCCCACCGGGTTTATGTGACTTCCAGGCCCACGCAGGTTTCTGGAAGGGACCACACTACCGGGCCCCTCTCTACGCTTATACAGACCTTGTTTAATGCTGGCCCTGCCCTGGGCCATAAGCAGCAGGGCAGTAGGCAGCGAAGGGAAGCAGGAGAGCCTGTTCATCTCACCGCCTGCCTCCTCTGAGATGAACAAAGGTAGGAAAGTGAAGAAGGGTTGGCACCCGGGCTAAAGCCCTCCCTTCTCCCCCACCCAATAAACCCAACAAATACAGTCGCTGATCACCTGCTGTACACATGTGGGCTGGATCCCACAGATCTGCTTTACGAGCTAGGCTGAGTCAAGACAATCCATGATGGCTGAATTGCAAAATGATGACATTACTAACAGTGAGTGCAGATGAGACACAGCTGGATGATAAACACAAGGGCTGAGAAAGAGAGATAGGGCCCAGGAAGGCCTCAGACACAACGCCGTCTAGAGCCACCTCCGGGACTAAGGATTTACCCCCTCAAAACTCTCCCACCCTCCTTGGGCAGGGGCAGGCAGCCGTTGCTGGAGGGCAGGGAAGAGTGAGATCTGGGCAGAAAGGAAAACTGCTCACAGCTACTAAGCATCGACTTAGTGACCTCACTTACCCTCCCAAACAATTCCCTAAGTAGGCATTATCTCCATGTCACAGAGGTAGAAAGCATGGCTCAGAGAGGGCATTTAGCTTGCCCATGGCACCCAGCTACTGATGATAGAATTTTAAAAATAAATATAAAGGAATAAGAAAGCCAGAATAAAAACGAGGTGTATGTGGAACTAAAGTTGGGATCTATCCACCAAACCAGACTTTAAGTTTTTCTTGTAATTCATAAGAACCAAGGGAATCTTACTGTATAACAAAATCCAGAAGATGGGACCTGCAATAGACTGAATTGTGTCCTCCCCCAACTTTATATGTTAAAGTCCTGATCCCCAGTGCAACTCTACTTGGAGATCGGACCTTAATGGAGGTAATTAAGGTTCAATGAAGCCATAAGGGTGGAGCCCTGATCCCACAGGATTAGCACACTTATATAAGAAGAGACACCAGAAAGCTAGTGCCTCCTCTCCCATCCCACCCCCCACTCCTGCCTCATTATGTGAAGATACAGCAAGAAAGTAGCTGTCTGCAAACCAGGAAGAGCACTTTCACCAGAAACTGAACCAGCTGCACCTTGATCTTGGACTTCCCGGCTGCCGGAACTGTAAGAAAACAAATTTTCTGTTGTTGAGGCCACCTGATCTATAGTATTTTGCTACGGCAGCCCAGGTTGACTAAGACCCGGGCCCTCCATAAACCAGACCAGTGGACTGATTGGTTTGTTTTTAAACTATGTCCTCATCACTCATGATTGAGGATAGCCCCCAGTATCTGTGTATTTGTTTATAATTTATACACAGAAACACTCATATCATTATAAAGCATACGACATTTTATAGGAAAGAAATAAACAAAACTAGAAGTTGTAACACTTCTTCATATCCTTGTTGCAGGTTGAACTGTGTCCCCCCACTAAAAGTTATGCTCAAGTTCTAACTCCTAGTACTGGTGAGTGTGACCTTATTTGGAAATAGGGTCTTGGAGAAAGTAATCAAGTTAACATGATGAAGTCAGATTAGGGTAGACCTAATTCTTACAAGAAGAGGGCAATCTGGACCAGATGCACGGGAGAGGAGTCTATGTGAGGATGGAGGAAGAGATTGAAGTGATGCACCTACAAGCTAAGGAAGGCCAAGGATTGCCAGCAACCACCAGAAGATAGGAGGAAAGGAAGGATTCTTCCCTAGAATCTTTGGAGGCAAGGCAACCCTGCTGACACTGTGACTTCAGGCTTCTAGCCTGGAAAACCGTGAGGGTATGTATTTCTGTTGTTTTGAGCCACCTCACGGGTGGTACTCTGTCACAGCCACCCGTGCAAACTAATATATACCCCCAGTAAGTCCGCCCAGCTCACAAAGGCCAGCGTTTGACACAGCTGAGCACCACAATGATCACGATCGATGAGAATTCCCGAGGAATATCATGATTTTTAATCAGTCACATTGGACCCTGAAAATCATAAAGTTGCATCACTGGAGAGACAAAAGGACTGCTGACGTGTCAGGTCGGGATGGTGAGTTCAGAGCAAAGGGGAAAATCATGGCAGAAGAGCTGGTTTGGAGGCACACTGTTCAGTGAACGGCTGGCTCAACGTGGGAAGGTAGCAAGAGAGTCTTGTGTCCAACGGGGGCCCTGGGGGAGTCGGAAGGGTCCAGGAAGTATGGCAGAGGCCGCCTCCTGTAGGGCACTGGCACAGAGGAAACCCCCCAAGAAGCACCCAGCCCACGTCTTCTCCTCCGGCCAGCCTCACTTCCCCGTCAGCATAGCCCTGGTTTATTTTGACAAGGTTGTTTCCACGCAGCAGACGCACACACCCCTGCAGACACAGAGAAACCCGGCACACCCTGGGGACCGGTGTTCACTGTGGAAAACCCAAAGCATCATCTCCAGACGCAGCAGGCTGTGGAAAGGGGCCACTGGCAAGCCCCCCGGGAGTGGCCCGTGGTTGTGTGCAAGCAGCACGAGCGGGTGAAGCCGGCAAGCAATGAGCGTAAGACGCAGGGCTTCCGGGCACGTGGCTGCAGGTGGGTGGTGGGTTTGGGGTGGGGTGGGGGTGGGCGGCGGCGGGCCGGCAGTCTGGGCCTCAGAGCGACAGGCTTGGAAACCTGCTTTGTGCTCAACTGAGCGAAAACGGCAAGGGTAGGAAATATAGAAATAACACCTCGCGCATTAATCAAGGCTCAGCATGGGAAGAGGAAGCATACCCGTTGAATTTCAGATAAAGAATGAACCGTTTACTGAAAAGACAGGAGGGAGAGTCCGAGGTAGCCGAGAGGTAGAGAGCAAGCACACGGGGATGGGGCATGGGGTAGGATTATCGGAACTGAGAAGTCTGGGGGACCCCAGGGAGCCCTGCTGGGGATGTCATCTCTAGAGCAGCCAATGAGGCTGGTTCCCGGAGTAGGGGACAAAGAAATCCCTGCAAACTGGAAGCAACTATTGCTATTGGGACCAAGTGCTGCTGGCAGGGGAAGAAGTATTGCTACAGTGATATCAGGAACGAATAGAAGTGAACAGAAAGGGGCAAGACTCCCCCAGCTCCCCAGCTTCCAGGCTCCCTGGAACAGTCAGATCCGGCCACGCTAGGCCAGCAGTTCTCCAGCACCATGATCAGCGGCCATGGACTGGGCACCACCCCGTTTATACTGGGCACGTGAGTCCAAAAACTTAGGAACAACTAGTCAGGCACAGACCCCGGACCATCAGGCAGGACGCTGGCCTGAGCCGGGCGGCCAGGTCGGTATGTCACACCAGGTGTCCTGGCTCTTCATCAGCTATGCACGCCTTCCAGTTGCCCACCAGGCCCACGTCATTCCTAACACTGCCTGCCTGGTCCCTGGAGACAATTGAGTTTGAGACCCCTGGCCAAAAAAGGAAATGGGGTAGGGGATTCTGCATTGTATGTGAATTCCTTCATTTGCATTCAGTGTGTATCAGGTTCCAACAAGGCCGGGGCGTGTGTCTTGTCCACTGCTTTATTCCCCCAACAAACTCTGAAAGTGAATGGACGGACCTGGCTTTGGTTTTGGGAGACTGTGCAAGGCACTGCCTGCGAGACGCAGTGCCTTCCTCAAGGATGCGGTCTACTTAGGAGCAGCAGACAGGCAAAGAATTTTTTTTAAGTGGGTATATTTCTGATGGGGTAAGCCCAGGGGACTCTAGGAGTGTGTGCGGGGAGAGGGTATAGTGTGAGGATAACGTGGGAGGGGAGGGAGGACAGGACAGGCTTCCCAGGAGGACAAAAGGCACACAAGGCCTGCGAGTGTGACAGTGTTCTGGTCTGCAAGCATTCTGGGCGGCACATGTTTCTGAGTTGCTGTCCAACTGTGTCCAACTCTTGACTTCTGCTCACGAGACTACACTGTCCACAGGGAAAAGTCCAGTGTTCTCATCCCACTGCTCTCTGCCCATGGGGACTTTTAGAACTTACCATTCAGTACTTCCTCTTGCCGACCAACATGGGCAAAAAAATGTCTGTTCAAAAGTGTACGGAGTAGTAATGGATTAGAGTTGGAACATCAGTATGAATTCATGGTTAGCTTAACAGAGATACGATGGATACCTATGGAAACGATTATACACATGTGTATACACATGGGTTAGGACACTCACACGTATTTCATTGCTCTGTTGGCTGAGAAGACTTAGAAGCAGTGATGCCCCAGTAGCAGTGAACACATCTCACACCCATACGTTGCTTTCTAATACCATGTTCCAATAAAGCAAACCAGGCCTCCTTGGAGAAGTGGCTGATTCTAGGTCTGGGGGCAGGAAATATACAAGATGAGCCTGGAGCACCTTGTCATGCCAGAAAGGAAGGAAATGCTCAAAAAAAAAAAAAAAGGAAAAAACAACCCCCCGCCCCGTCGCCAGGCAACAACGATGGTTGTATATCAAAAGGACCCAGGAGCCAACTGAAAGAGCTCCCAATGGCCAAAGCTGAAAGAACTTGAGCAACAGAACGTGGCTCAATGTTGCTTTATGAGCAACATAAAGTCATATTGAACTAGAATCCAAAGTCTATAAAAATATCCACGAGTCTGTATGGATATAAAGAAATGGGGGAGAAGAGACAAATCTCCCAAGGAGAATTCCAAATAATCTGTGTCAATACTTCGCATCAAGGGGGGGCAAAACGCCCCACTCCAGAGGTGTGACGTCCTTCCAAGTACGGTGAGGAAATGGGGCGGGGGCAGGCATTTTCATGGTGGAGAAATCTAACTAACAGTAGCGTAGCCAGGCGGTCAGGGTTACTTTACGTCTGCAGTCTTCCTCCTAAGATGCATTATCTCAGACTAATGATGAGAAAAACATCAGACAAATCCTAATAAAGGGACAAGCTATACAATACCCGACCTGTACTCCTCAAAACCATCAAGGTCATCGAAAACAAGGAAAGTCTGAGAAACCTTCACAGCCAAGAGGAGCCTAAGGAGACATGACAACTTAATGGAACTCAGTATCCTGGACGGGACAGCGGAACGGAAAAAGGACGTCAGGGAAACATTAAGGAAACCTAAAAAACAATGTATAAGCTGTAGTCGATAATAATTATGCACTCATATTGATCACTACTTGTAACAACTGTGCCACACTAATGTAAGAAGTGAGCAGTAGGGAGAACTGGATGTGGGATATATGGGATCCTCCCACATACTTTGAAGACAGTTCAAAATTGTGAACTATCTTCACAGTTTTTCAGTAAAATCAGACACTGTTCTGAAAATAAGGTTTGTTTTCAAACATGTGTGATGGAAGTGTGCGGGGGAGTGGAAGAATTATGACACCTGGAATATTTCCTTCCATTTCTGCCCCTCCTGATGGCTGCTGTATATGGTTCCCGTTAAACTCTGAAAACATTCTATCAATCCCGAAAAGGCAACTGGCGCGGATGTGAAATGTGTAAGCTGGGAGGGACTGACAGACCAGGGCAGCCGTCCGGCACTCTGCTTTCAATGAGAGCTGAGGAAAATGAGGTTCAAAGCCTGGAAGCAAATGACCGATGAGTTCCTCAGCTCAGCGCCCGTGGGTGGAGCATCTTCGGTGACTCGAGGAGTCACAGACAACCGTGTCATTTGGTCCTCAGAGCAAGAAACCGAGGCTCAAAAGCACCTAGAGCCTGAATCCCAGCTGGCAAGGGGCTGGCAGGTGGCAAAGCAGAGAGATCTGGGCACGCATCTCCTTTCTGCTCCCTGTGCAGCAGCCCTCCCCCCACCCCGCCCCCCGTGGCCGGTCGCTTTCCCAATTCCCGGCCACCCCAGCAGGGGCGGTGCTGATACTCAGGGAAGAGGCCAGCTCAGGGAGGGTGACGCTTTCGATCGGCGTTTTCTTTCGATCGGCGTTTCTATTTTGATGAAACTTTTCCGAAGCCAACATTTTTTAAAGGCCCTCCCACTTCTGATTTCCCACGGGGATGAAGCCAGGTGCCTCTGCTTTGCAACAGCAGAAGAATGCCCCTCTGAGTCCTTGCGGCCAGACATTGTAGGATGCTTGGCCTACAAGACCGAGGGTGGATCCCTCAGTCTTAAGGTTTCATCTTTGGAGGGAGAAAAAAAACATCCTCCAGATGCCTTGCGTCCCACGATGGGTACTTTCTTCATAAAGGCACCCATTACAACGAGCTCCAGGAAAGGGACAGAACTGGAGAGAAGATGGCTGGGGGCCAAAGAGTGAATTCCCAGCAGACCAGGCATCACTGAGAGCAGCAAGGAGGACCCGGAGGCCTGGCAGCTCAGGCTTTCTGAAAGCCACCCACATCCCAGAAGAAGCCAGGTCACTAGACTGCTATGTGGAGCTCTGCTGTTCACTCCATTACAAACCAGGGATAAAAGCTGCTGGGTCTGGGGGCTTCCCTGGTGGCGCAGTGGTTAAGAATCTGCCTGCCAATGCAGGGGACACGGGTTCGAGCCCTGGTCCGGGAAGATCCCTTATGCCGCAGAGCAACGAAGCCCGTGCACCACAACTACTGAGCCTGTGCTCTAGAGCCCACGAGCCACAACTACTGAGCCCGCGAGCCACAACTACTAAAGCCCGCATGCCTAGAGCCCAAGCTCCGCAACCAGAGAAGCCACTGCGATGGGAAGCCCACGCACCGCCAACGAAGAGTAGCCCCCGCTCGCCACAAGTAGAGAAAGTCCACGCACAGGAACAGAGACCCAATGCAGCCAAAAATAAATAAATAAAATTTTAAAAAATTAAAAAAAGAACAAAACCTGCTGGGTCTCACATTTTGTCCAGTTCCGCCAGGTAAACCTGGGTCCCAGGGGAGCAGAAAAGGATGGGTGAAACCTGGAGAAAACCTAGAGCCCAAGCTGGGAGGTCTCCTGGAAGGAACAGGAGGCGTCTGAGGGCTACGGCAAAGGGCACGGAGAGACACACCAGGACGGAGTTGTTGGTGATGTGTAGCGCTTACATCAATTTAGCAAAGAGTCCTCTCATTAGTAAAAGCTTCTAAACGTTAGCCTCAAGTTAAAAAAAGAGAAAGCTTGAAATTATGCAAAAGCACATAGCACTAGCGTGTGCTTCACATCCATCCCGTGGGGAGACACCTCCAGTTGCCATCCTGGGCATATTAGTTAATCCCCATTTCCTCATATGCTCTGAAAAGCAAATGAGATAATATACGTGAAGTGTTGGGAACACTATGAATAATACATTTGAGCTATTATTCTTTTTACTATTATTACTGGTAGTATTAGTGGCAGAACCTTCATCATACAACATACGCACCACTGCTACTCCTATAAGGACAGAACGTCATTAGTGGTGCGTAATAGGAGCTATTAGAATACCCAGTGCTTAGTACTTCGAGAGGCAAACTGATTGGCCAATAGAATGCACAAACAACTAACGAAATGAACAATCTCCTGTAACATGGGGAGAGCATCTTAAAAGGGAGCCAGCCCAGTGGATCACAAGCGCAAGACCAGGAGTCCAGAGCTGCTGCTGCTTCCAGGAGCCTGATGCTACAACCGCAGGAGAGTTCAGTATACACCTAAGTACACCTGAGCAAGGAAGAAGAGTGAAAACATAGAATTGGGCCCAGCTTAGGGAAACCCTGAACGTCCGGATACAGACAGAGCAGGACAAGCGAGCTCGGTTTGGGCTCCTGGTTTCAGAGATGGGACTGGGAAACCTCATAGGCATGAGCCGCGGCTCGACACCACCAGAGAGGCTTTGGGACCAAGGCAACCAAACTACCCTGCAGCTATGGCCTGAGACGTGCATCCACCGTGCGTCTTGGTCAGCTCGGGCTGCCATAACGGACACCAGAGGCTTCGTGGCTCACACAACAGACGTCTGTTCTCGCAGTTCTGGAGCACAGAAGTCCGAGATCGAGGGTCTCGAGATTTGAGAGCTCTCTCCCTGGCTTGCGAACAGCCACCTTCCCGCCGTGTCCTCACGTGGCAGAGACAGAGGGAGAGGGAGGTCTCCACTGAGCTCTCCTATCAGAGCAGGGCTCCACCCTCATGACCTCATTTAACCTAATGACTCCCTTAATTCCAGTACAGCCACACTCAGGGTTAGGACTTTCAGCATATGAAGCTGGGGATTTGGAGGGTGTCCAAACATCCGGCCCATGACGCTGCGCAAACAACAGTTGTTCGGATATACTGTCTCCCCCAGGGCGTTTTTTACCTAGTCTGTTGCGTCCCACGGCTGGGTGCAACACCTGGCTCACCGTGGGACAGTGGAAGAGGGCAGGGAGGGACGGAGGAAGTTGCTACATCACGCCAGTCCCCACAGTAGGTGCTGGGGAAGTGGATTCAGTGAGACAGACACCACCCCAGGCGGGACGAGCTCAAGCACAACGCCATTATCATCAGGTACCTTCCCCCAAAAGGCACCACAGAGAGAAAGATCTTCATCTTCAGAAGAAACAAGAACTGGGAGAGGGGGAAAGGGAGACAGCAGAGAAAAAGAGAGAAGAGCAGAGGGGAGGGGAGGGGAGGGGAGGGAGAAACAGATGACGGAGCAGAGAGGGGCAACCAAGAGAAAGTCCAGACACGCCTGCGGATCACGCGGCAGGTAGCGGGGGAGCAGGTTCAGGTGCCTGGATTCAAAAGGTTCACGCTCATCTGTGAGATCCACCACCAACTAGCAGGGAGCTCCCGGCAGCACAATTGCTCTGAGTCTCCAACTCATCCGTCTGTGAAATACAGGAGTCCTATTCTGCTCAGGCTGCTATAACAAGATATCACAGACTGGGTGGAAATTTATTCCTCACAGTTCCGAAGGCTGGCAGTCCAAGATCAAGGTGAAGCTCACTCAGTTCCTGGTTTGCAGAAGGCTGTCTTCTGGCTGTGTCTGCACATCTCAGAGAGCAGAGAGAGATGTGACTCTCCCGTGCCCCTTCTTATAGGGCATCAATCCCACCCTGAGAGCTCCACCCTTAAGACCCGGCCACCTCCCAAGGGCCCCACCTCCTGACACCATTACACTGGGGATTAGGGTTTCTACATCTGACTTTGGAGGGGTGGGGGGGACACGAAAATATAGTCCATAACGGGAGTCCATAAAGCCAGCCTCCGTCTCCGGATTGCCTTCGGGGCCAGAACAGTGGTGCGTCCCTCCTTCCTTGCAGGTACCCTGCAGAGTGGCACAGTGCAGGTTCTCCGTAAATAACCAAGGGATAAAAGCAGGATGGAAGAACAAAAAAGAACTTTTATAAACTCTAAAGTCCTAAGCAAACAGTGCTCAGTTTCCCCAAAATCCCAGAACAGACCCGGGAGCCCTTGAAGAAAGAGCATTGTGTGCATGATTTCTGACTTTCTAACCCCAACTCAGGGTCCAAAAGTGCAGGCAGGCAGTCCAAGAAAACGTTCCCCAAGCATGTCCTGGACGCCTGTCACGGTGCCAAAAGCTGGGGCGAAAGAGACAGCAAGACCCAGAGCCTGTTCTCCAGACATCCCCAATCCAGGGAGAAGAGCTGGTGTTCAAACAAGGTGGACGCTTCTTCCGGAGACAGAAGGAACCCGAAGCCACGGGGGAGATAAGAACTGAAGGTTCCAAAGCCTGGCCTTTAATATTGATTATAATAACTATCACCCGCCATGATAACTGCGGTGGGTACTCATCTGTGCGGCCAGCTGCTGGATAAACTGGACTGAAAGAGACCCAGAAACGCATTCGCTTCCCGGGGGTGGCTCGGACTCCCAGCCTCTGCGAAGCCCATCGCGGGCACCGCCGAGAAAGCTCGGCGTCTGCTGGTGTGACAGATGATATCAGAAGAAGCAAAACTAGGCACATTTTCCCCTAGACTTCTGAATCCCTCCTCTGCATTTGCCCTCATGTTTTGACATTAATTGAACTCTGTCTTCACTACTAAAAATAAACTCCAGGTCAGATGCAATGAGCCAAAAACCTCAATATGAAACCACAAGAAACAGTAATAGTAAAATGGGCCAGTAGCAGAGGTGTTTTGAGAATCCGTTTCTGTTTCAAGGGTAGAGTTCCGAGTGGGTCGGGAATTCTTTCAGCAAACACTCCGGACACTGAATAAAGGAAGCAACCTTGACACACGTAGCCTGTGGCCAAAGACCAGGGCTGGCTCGTGTCTGAGGACAGGCAGGCAGGTGCCTTCAGACACCCTCTCACCAAAGGCTAGAGAAGGCTGGCTTGGGAGTATCAGGCAGGACCCAAGGGATGCTCCCAGAGGGAGGCGGGCCCAGGAGAGGAGTCCAAAAAGGCAAGGTGAGCGTCAAAGGGAAGAAGGCAACGCTGCGCGCAGGTGCGAGGAGGGGCCGGGATGCGACAGAATTAACACAGTCAGGAGCCAGACAGGTAAGGAGGTGGGAGAGAAGCAGATAACAAGGGCTCCCTCTCGCTGAGCATCTCCTCAGGCCAGGTTCTGCAGCTGAGAAAAAGAGGCGTGGAGAGCTATAAAGGACTTGCCCAGGGTCACAGGGGGTAGAGGGAAGTGCAACTGGGGTAAAGTCCCGGTTACGGCAGGAACAGTGCAAACAGTCCCAGGGATGGGAAGGGTGTGGAGGCCTGCTGTTGGCGTGCAGCCCAGGTGAGCTGATTTCTAGGCAGGATGAGGGCAGACAGGCTCCCAGTGGGAGACCAGTGCCTTTAGAACAAGTAGCACCACAGGCACAAGCACAGATGTTTGGGCTTCTCTCAGAGCCCCTCGGACAGAGCAGCCCTGACCGGGGACGCCTTCAGGTCTGCGAGCCTCGGATTCCCAGCGTCTACTCCTGCTCTGCCTGCTCCCAGCAGCTGAATTCTAGGGAACTTCCTCTCCCAGTAGCCCCAGACAGACCTGCCAAGCCTTTCCTCCATCAACAGAACGGTTCTTCCAGCTTTCAGATTCTCCGCCCCAGTGACTGGACTGCTATCTGCCATTTTCCCGGACGCGGGAACAGCTCGCTCCAGCCCTGCAGGTGCTACCGGGAGGGAGGGAATCCCAGAACAGGTGACTGCACGTCCACGTACACACTCCTGCGCCCCAAGCTCATGGCCTGGACCGGGAGCGTGGGCTTCTGAAACAAAACTCAAGGACTGGTTGAGTGCTCGAGGGCCCAAGAAAGGCATGCAGCACTTTCACAGGATGGCCTGAGAGCTGCGCTCACTGTGGCTGCCTCCTGACACCAGAATCAGCAAGTAAGTAGATGGTGAAATAAAAGCGAATGGAGAACGTGAGCGTGCAGGGCTGCTGAGCGCCCGAGGACGGAAAGGCTCGTCAGCTCAGCTCCTGGTAGGTCTTCTTCATACGCCATCTTCCAAGAGTCTCAAGGGGCAGCACCCTCTCCCGGAAGCCTCTCGGAATGGACAAGGGACCCTCCCCAGGCCTCCCAGATGCCTGGTGAATCTGGAGAACCCTCTGTGTGTCAGGGCCGGCCGCCACGTTGACCGAAGGGCAAGGCCTCGTGCCCTCCGTCTCTGTGGGTCACATCAACACGGGCAGGAGCACATCAGCACGAGCCTCGGCCGCGTCCTCAGTCCTACCTCCCTAACTGGCTTCTCACCAGCTCACACTTTCTCACCCAAGTTTCCACCCTCGAAGAGCTTTCCAGTGTGTGGTAGGACTCATTTTTCCTTTTTCCATCATGTTACTTATCATCTCAACACCTTGCTGAAGAAAAAGAAAATGTGACCGACTTCACTCTTTGCTCTAAATCTTCAGCAACTTTCTCCCTTTGGTTCCCACTCTGGCTTTTTCTCTCTATGCCCTCTTTGTCAATGATTCATTCATTTGTTCTTTCAATGTCCACAGTGGGAGGCCCAACGCTGGGATGTTAAGAGTCCTTGCTCTAAACAAACTCACCAGTGACCGGGGACACGAGTAGGGGGACGGGCAGGGGAGGGCAGGAGAAGTCACATGGCACATAAAGCCGTGCCTTCAACGGCCGGCTACAGCCCAGGGTGGGGAGGAATCAACTCGGCTCAGGTGGAGGGGGCTGTGCACGACCGAAGGCGATTCATAAGCCGTTTCCCAGGCAGACTTGGTGGCAGGTGAGAGGCAGAGAGAACAGCAGAGCAAGGACTGGGAAAGAGCCTGCTGCATGGGCAGGACCTCTAAATGGTGTAACTAATGCATTGAAAACAAACAAACAAACAAAACCCTCTTCCGTTTGGGAGCATTTCCTCCACCGTGAAAGGCAGAATGGTAAACTCTTTATCTCCACCCTCTCACTCAGCACCCATAACATCCTCCTGGGGCGCTCATAGGACCCCAATTTTACAAATGAGGAAACTGAGGCCTGGGGAGAGGCCGAGGCAAGTAGCAAAACCAGGAAAACCGGGGTTTGCCTAAAGCCGTCAGTTTTAACCTCTCACCCTTTACCCCAAGCAGCCTGAGACGTGGCAGCCGGCGCGCGCAGTGCAAGCAGGCAGGGAGAGAGGAAGAGGTCACTCCTGGATGCCCCCGAAGGCCTGCTGACCTGATCACGTAATCCCAGCAAACTCAGCCATCCTCTCCCCAGCGTGGGCTCCACGCACCTCAGCAGGACGGCTGGACCATCCCCACCTTCTGCCGGGGGGGAAAGTGTGGGGCATTCACCTAGGAGATGGTGGACTCCTTCCTCAGCTGGGGACAGAGGGATCGCCCCCCCGGCACAAGGTCCAGGCACTGAGAACCGGGTCCTGTGTATCAGGGTTATGGAAAGCCAGCTTCCCAAGCACAGGAAGCTGGGCCGAGCAGTCGAAAACCACACCCCAAGCTGTGTTGCGCGAGATCACCAATTCCAACAGCCATCTTTGGTTCCATAAGGCTCAAGAGGAGAAAATCCCTTACCTTGATTCTTCACATCCCATGATATTCCAGCTTTAGTTCAGGGAAGAACAGTTTCCAAGTCCCTCTGGAGTACTGAATGGATATGTATTCTTTTTTTGTCAGATTAAAGGCACCTAAATCCCAGGTGGAGCAGGATGCTAGAAACATACAAGAAAAGGGAGTTATTAGTGTCACTGCTCACATGAATGAATTTGGTAATGAGAGATTTCATTCATTTAAAAAATAAGACGTGCATATTTACTCTATGCTAAATGAGAAGCATCTGAAGAGCAGGCATTTATTGAGCAGCTATTATGTGCCAAGCACTGTGTTGGACATTTGACCACATGAAGCCACTTGACCCTACGAGATCAGTCTTGGCAGCTGCGGGCCACAGAGGGTCAGGTGTTCCTGACTCCCAAGCCCCCCCTCCATCAATCATGGTCCCCTTCCTTCCCCGCTAAAGCTTTTTCATTCATCTGATTCCAGGAATTCTGGGTAGAGGGGAAGGAGAAACATACCCAACAACTTAATTCTGAGAATGGCCAGTCCCTGGAAGCCCAACCCATTCCAGGGACGGTGGGGAGTATGTGAATCATGGGAGCTGCATCAGATTCACTTGGTTGTAAGCTTCATCTGCCCTCAACACTGTAATGTAGTAACATGGGATCAGTGGACACCACGCGTTACTCAGGAAACCAAAAACGTAGCCTCGCCAGAGATTCTTATCCTAACTGCTAATGGAGATGGCTGACATGAAGAGGCCAAAAGGGTGGAGTGGCGTGGGGAATGGGACCCGAGGGCCGCCCCTGGTTTACCAGCTCTGGGAGGACCTCCTAAAATCCCCAGAAGCAGGGCTGAACGCTCAGCTGGGTGGGCGCAGACACGGACCCTCTCCTCTCCTTCAAGGGGCGGTGCAGCACCCACAGAAAGCCACACTGTCACATTTACAATGGGGTGATCCTTTCCCCTTCCAGACCTCCCTCCTGCCCACCCCTACTTCCCACAAAATCTCCCGGCATCGTGGCTGCCAGATCGTCAAGGAGATGAGGCTCACTGAGCACAGACTCGGGAGACAGAAGGCTGACAAGTTCTGAAGGGGGGTTTGCCCTCAAGTCTGGGAAGAAGCAGAGCAGCACACAGGCTGCTCGCTCAGCTGAGAGAGAGGAAGCCAGACAGTTCGGATTCCCCGCCATCAATTCCCTCTCTCTCCTCCAGGAAAAAAAAACTTGGCCCCGGTTCGCCTCTCTGAAGCTTTCTGATTGTCACATTCCTCCCTTGGATGCGTTAGCATCACGGACCGACCTACAAGAGCTCTGCAAGCCCCAGAGAGTTCCTGTCTGCTCCCATCAAGCACTGGTTTAATCCATCCGAGTCCCAGTTCCCAGCAGGAGAGGGCAAATCCCCCCTCCCCCAGAGAAGCCCCCTGGACTAGCCATGCGCTGAGAAAGATGCCACCCTCAGCACATCCACGCTCCCTCTGTGGGCAGCCTCCCACGCTTCTCAGACATTTTGACCAGGAAAGCACTTTTTGCCTCATTGTCGAAATGCATTCGCTTCATTACCCAAAAAAGGCAGCAGCCCAGCTTCCTGGTTGACTATAGGCTCTTGTCAGAGTGCCTGGCTTGGCATCCCAGTTCTGCGACTGAAAAGGTCCTTTGAGGAGCCTGCGCGAGCGACTTCAGCTCTCTGAGCCTCAGTTTCTCATCTTAAAGGTTTGTTCTTAGTATGAGGTGAGAATCTCCGCAGAGCTTAGCTCTTGGCCTGGCGCCTTACGAACACTTAGAAACGTCAGCTGTCATTAGTACCGCACTTAAGTAAATGCCCGGGCCCTAAATTCTTTGTCTCCTCCCAATAAGGGGGGGAAAACAAGGTCTCCCCTCTTCCTGTCTCACCACCATGACTTGTTCAGTGCGAGGCCTCAGTACACGGGGGGCTAAGGGAACCAGCGAAGCCAACGCAAACAGCACTAAAAGCTGAGGTCTGCGTCACAGCTACTCAGCTCCAGGCCTGGCTGTGGCTCTCACGTCTCAGTTTATTCATCTGTGAAATGGAATGGATTATGACATTTACCCCATCTCCCAGATGTGCTGCCAGGATTAAGTGAGACAGTGCACACAAGAGCGGCTCTGTAAACTCTGAGTACTAGGAAAATGTAATATCCTCCCGGACCTCAATGAGCACCTACCAGGACCCCAGGATTTCAGGTCACAGGTATGAACTGGTGTGCAGGCTCATCCCTATACCCCTTCTCCTTGTAAGGAGCCTACAGCAACCAGAAGGTCAGCTCCTACAGAAAAAGAGCCTCTCTCCAAGGCAGCCAGACCGACTAATGTCTTTAATTAATGTTTTAAACCATATGCACGGAGCAATGTTCCATGGAAATTAGGGAGCTAAAATTTCTAACTTTCTCCCAGGGGTCGGCCCAGCCAGAGAGAGGCGCGAGGCCAGAGCACGGGGAGGGGAGGGCGGCCTGGGCTGGCCAGGGTGCGAGTGGGAAGGTTACAGCCCTGCCTCAACACACGGAGCCTGACAGGCCGTGCGGTCACGTAGAGAGACAAGCCAGGGAGAAAGGAGACTGGCCGGGCACAGGGTGACAGGACGCGCACGGCTGCTCCTCCCAGGAATCTGGCAAGCGCAGCAGAAGAGGAAGCGGGGCGGCAGGACGACGCCCAGCAGGTAGCATGTGCCCGGGGCCTGGGCCTGAAGGGAGAAGGGGCTGCTGCTCCTAGACCTTCCTGCCTGACACGCTGTCCAAAGGACAGACTTCCACCTGCTCTGTGGCTCTCGGAGATACTCTACACTTGAATCTGAACCAAGGGGGCCACGGGCTTTCATAGGGATGCTGACAATACTTCCCTGACGTCTCCCGGGACGGAGGGAGATCACTGCTGGGGCCCAGCACTGTGCTCTGATGAACGGGGAGCCTGAGTGCCCACGATGGGCAGGTCCCAGGGAAGCGAGAGGCGGATGGGGGCCCAGACACCAGCCCCCTGGCCGGGACCTTCCTTGCTCTGCCTATAGCATTTCAAGCGTGTCCCAGTTCCAGAGCATCTACTCCTTTCTACCACCTGAAAAAACGGGCTGTACCATCTTCCTTTCTCCAACGAGAAGGTAAGGGGCACAGAGAGTGACATACAGCACCAGTGATTAATCGCCAGCTCTGCTGTGAGCAAGGCCACCGTGTCACTGGGCAGCCGGCCCAGACGCCACATGGATGCCGCCTGGGCAGCAGGGCCACCTGGGCACACTGATGGCAGCCAGGACCAGCCACCCCATACAGGGCCCCGGGCTGCTTGGCAGGAAAGAGTGAGCCAGCCATGAAATAAGCGACCGCACAGGGACTCCTGACCTGGAAATCATCAAAACGCCACCCGTTCAGAGCAAACAGACCATAGTGGTGGGCTGCAGTGCCTACAGGAACAGAGGACAGGACAGCTTCCCCCAGGAAGCCCCCGAGAGTAGGCCCTGGCCTTGGGATGTGTTTGTTCCCCCCAGAGAAGGCCCCGGAAAAGGACATAAACACAGGTACTGCTGTGCCTCTCCTGGAGGGGCAAAGCTGGTGAAGGCCCCAGCCCGGCTCACACGCTTGCCCTGGGTTCTGTGAGATCCAGCAGGCCAGAGCGCAGAGGCAACACGTGCAGACTCAGAACACAGGCTGCCTGGGTCAGAGCTAGTTCCCACCAGTCAGCACCCGTGCACCCTGGGCAGTCTCCTTAACCTCTCTGATCATCATCTGTAAATCAGGGCTGGTGAGAGCAGCTACTTTCCGAGACTGGGGTGGGGACCACAGCAATGTACATAGAAAATACAACGCGATGTGTGGCTCAGGGTAAATGCTTAACACTTTTGTTATTCTCAGTGTCTAATCGCTGTCATTATTCCTGTTGCCTAGCAGGCAGACTGACAGTCCTGGATTTGAATCCCACCTCTGCCACTTCCTGGGAATGTGACCAGGGACCAGTCACTTGGCCTCCCTATGCCTCAGTTTCCTCATCTACAAAAGATGGACCAGCCACGTGGCACCAGCAAGGATTACAGGGGCACACGTAGCAAAGCAAGGGGGACAGTATGAGCTTTCAAGGATGAAGGCCCTGACCCCAACTGAGGGGCATTCTACAAAGCGACTGGCCTGGACTCTTCCAAAATGTCAAGGTCAAAAACAGCCGAGGAACTGCTCTAGGATAAAAGGAGGCTGAAGAGACATGGCCACTAAGCACAGTGCTGACCTGGAATCAGAAAAAAACAGTCCTAAAGGACTGTTATTGGAGCAACTGATGAAACTGTGCATGGCCTGTGGACTAGATAATACAGTTGTAGCAATGCTAAATTTCCAGCATTTGATCATTACACTGTGGTTGTGTTAAGAGAATGTCCTTGTTCTTAGGAAACACATGCAGAACGTTTAGGGATAAAAGGGCAATGTCTGCAATTTACCCTGAAATGGTTCAGAAGAAAAATTGTGTGCGTGTGTGTGTGTGTGTGTGTGTGTGTGCGCGCGTGTGTGTGTGCAGGGGGCGGGGTGCAGAGAGAGTTAACAATCTGTGAATCTGGGTGTACGGTAGTTCTCGTACCATCGTTGTCATTTTTTCTGCCGGTCTGAACTCATACCCAAGTAAAAGATGCCCAAGAGCTGGGGGTAGGGGGGTGCACAGGAGGGTGGTAACAGGCCTAAAGGTCTAGTACAGACCGTCCTTGCAGGCGCAAACCGTAAGCCTTTCCCACCAAAACCCAGTCACCTGATGTCTAAATGTTATGATTTATTGTGTAGAATGCTACAAAGGATAAGGCTGCAGTTGAATTTGAACTGCCACCCCTCCTGCCAAGAAAAAGAAAGACAGATGAGGGCTACTTCTCGCCCCAGGGCCAGGCTTGGGGGGCCCACATCCTTGCCCCGCAGCGGGGGGCGGGGGGCACCCTGGAGGAAGGGAGAGGCAGCATGGACCACAGCAGCCAAGGCTGGCTTTCGCTACGTGCCAGGCAGTGACATGAGAGCTGTCTGCATCTCGAGTCATTTGATTCCTCCAAGAACCCTCCAGGCAGATTCTACTGTTATTCCCCTTCCACACTGCAGGAAACTGAGGCTAGAGACAGCCTCCTGCCCGGGGTTTAATCTGGAGCACGAGTGAGCTGGGATCTGCGCCCAAGCTACATCCACAGGATTTCCACAGGCAGCAGGGAGGCAGGCACTCCAGGCCAGGGAGCACCCAGCACCAAGCCCAGCCCTGCCCCTGAAGCCGAGGCCCCAGGCCCCATAATGCTGAGGTTCCAGCGCAGCTACAGGGGGCTGAGATCCAGGCTCCCCGTCCTGCGTTCTCCCCTCAGGCCACCCTAGCACTGTACGCATTTGATGCTCGACACCTGTTTTGAGATGCGTTCACAGAAACACAGCTTCCTTTTCAAGGAGTTTCAGCAACGCAAACTGTGTGGGGAGACCCAACACACTGGGGACATCAGTGTCATCAGCGAGGAGAAAACTGGGTCTGGGGACAGAATGGGTAGGGGTCTTCGATGAAAACTCGTTTATCCCTTCTGTGTCTTGTCTTGTGAATGACCTACCTCTTCAAAAATGTTTGTTCACTTATTTCTTTAATACGAAGTTAGGAAAGGAAATCAACCCAGTTCCTGTGTAAGCCTGCTCTGAGTGTGAGCCATTCCGCGCTGTACAATGCCGCGTCGCTGTACACAACTGTCACTCACTACACATCCTCCTATTTTCAGGGGTGGAGGGACCAGAATGATTAAAGACCCAGAAGGAGCAGCCCAACCCATTACACTTGAGGGTGCTAAGATCCGGTGGCCAAGAGACCAGCCCGTGCCATTCACAGCAGAACCCCAGAGCTGCTGTGAAAGCGAGGTGGGAACACCACCTAAAGTAGTCCTCTCCCAGTTTTCCAACTCCAGTTCCAGGAACTGGGCGGTGCTCTCAGCCCTACCTCCACCCAGGAGGCGGGTGGGGACTCTTGGGATGGCCATGTTACAGCTCAAGAAACAAAGGCACGGGATACGTGGGAACAGTGCCCAAGTCCTCCGCAGGGGAGAGGCTGGTGGGGAGTGCAGAAGTCCAGCTCCGGAAACAGTTCCTAAACCCTACCCTTCCCCCAGGAGGGAGAGTGAGGACCCACCTCTGTCCCATGAAGAAAGGATCTAGAGTCAAGAGATTCCCGGGTTCCCAGCCAAGCTCCCCACAAAAGCTGAAAGCATGGGGGAGACAGCATTTGACAGCACTACCCTGTGTGTCAACGGAAGAAGATAATATCTGTGAAAATGCTTTGTAAACTGTAAAGTGCCGTGCAGATCCTCCCATCAAAAGAGAGGGTGCATTGGTACCCGGGGGAGGAAGAGGCTTCGGGAGGGTCAGCCTTACCAGGCAGCTCTCCCTGAAGCATGGCAGCATTTCACCTCCTGACCTTCTACCCCAAACTCTCTTTTTCATACCTGCACTTACATTCAACTTTCTCTCACGAACATCCTCCCACCGCCCCTCCCACCCCAGGGGTGTCAGATTGTTAAATCAACCCCAAGGTAAATAGTTTTCGATTCTCCAACCCCAAAAACCTCCCTTCCTGCCACTGCACTTGGGTCTTGTCACCCAGAACATCAAAGCCAGCGTTTTCGGTAAAAGCCTTTCAGATCACTTGGGTGACATGTGAAGATAAAAACAACCTGCCACATGCCAGGCTGTGGAGCACACCTTGGTGCCCAGTGCAGAGGTGAGCGGGCTGGGAAGAAACGGCGAGCTGTACTGGCCAACACTTTGCAGGGAGTCCAACGCCCTGCCCCCTCTCCAAGTCCACGTCCGCTGGGTGACCTTGTAAGTCCCTTCCCCACTTGGGCCTCTTGCCAAGGAAGGGGTTGGATGGCACAATCTCTAGGTTGCTTTCAGCTCTAAAATTCACTGATTCCATCTCACCCTCCTTGCTCAAAGTGTCTACTTCCTGAACTGTAATGACAGTTGATTTACATACAGGAAAATAAAAGCAACTACGAGGTCGCTCATACACTGGGCTGTAGTTTTTGGTGACTCACAAAGGAAAACATACATGTTTCCACTCAGCTCAAAAGAGTGGTCCCTCCACTCTCCAATTACTCAAAAGTCACTAGGCCAATGGGAGCCCTGGGGAAGTTCCAGGCTACCGGGAGTTCAAATGTCAGTGGACGTAAGCTCAGCAGGGAATTTCCCATGGCGGACAGGTGCAGCAACAGGTGGGCCGGAGGGAGAGTCCCCTCCCTCCCCGAGAAAAACAGCCCTTACCCATTCACTCTCCATCTCGATAAGTCATCTCCTAGGGAGCCAAGGAAACACCGGGTCCAACACTGGGCCAGGGCCCACCTTCCAGGAAGTCACACCCCAGAATGAATGTCCCCTCTTCCAGGAAGCCAATGTTGAAACCACCACCCTCCCCAAACCCCGTAGCTTATAAACTCCATAAGCGCAGCAATGGGGGCTGGCATATAATAGACGCTAAAAAATTCATTGCTAAAATAGTAAATACTTGCTGGATGACTTAATCGTGCCGTTTCCATAAAGCTTAAGTAATTCCATCCCCCAAAATACTGGGTGCCTGTTGTGTGCTGGGTACCGGGGATAGAATGGTGAACAAGGTAGACATAGATCCATCCAGCCATCCCCCAAAGCAACTGCCCAACGTGCTGGCAGAAGATGACCCTCAGCTGTCGGCCTTCTTTGGAGACTGTCTTGGCTGTAGACGCTGCCTTGCCCAAGGCGGCACACCCTCCCGAGGGAGCCTTCAGACAATGACTGATCAGTCTCAATTCTGGGCGATTCTAAAAGGCCATTCTAGCGCCAGGGCTCCCAGGGGGGTGGCTGGGGTCTTGGTTAGCCATCGTCACAGCTCAGCTTCTCCCTCTGCCCCTTCTTGATTTCTTCCCCCTCAGTTTCACAGCTGTTGATTCCAAAGGCACCCCACAATAAACATCCCACTTACTAACCTCAGTCTCAGCATCTGCTTCCCAGGAAACCCAGCCTACAGCAAGAAGGTTCTCGTGATTGATGACCAGGCCCTGTGCCACCAGGATGAAGGCTTTAGGGCCAGGACAAGTGAACGGACCACCCCTAGTTGGGACAGCCACCTTATTGACAGGGATGCCGAGGCTGGGCTCAAGGCTGTGACCAATGAAGGAGAGCTGTGAATGAGCAAACACCTGTAGCAGTCTTAACATGTGATGAGTCCCAGGTCCTTGAGGAAGAGGTGCATATGCTTCATCTGTGTTCTCCCGGCACCCAGTACAGGAAAGGAGCTCTGCTGAATGATTCAGTGATGACTGGATGGACCAATGGATATATAAACAGACATACTTGGTTGAACGAGAAAGTCACACCTAAAGCAGCTAGACAACAAATGAAAAATATGATTCTGTATAGGCTACATTATGTCATCCATGTAAGCATTTCTCATGGTGCTCAAGAAATATTCACGATGAAGATGACAAGTAAGCCACTCACAGAGAACTCCCTAGAGA
The DNA here is from genome assembly GCF_949774975.1 of Lagenorhynchus albirostris. Classification (NCBI taxonomy): domain Eukaryota; kingdom Metazoa; phylum Chordata; class Mammalia; order Artiodactyla; family Delphinidae; genus Lagenorhynchus; species Lagenorhynchus albirostris. The sequence goes on along the minus strand of NC_083111.1, from coordinate 70,042,666 downwards.
AGGTGACCTGCAATCAGCAGCTTGAAAGAAGTGAGAGAATGGAGGAAAGCACATGAAACAAGAGAAACGAGGCATTAGCACTGGTCAGCTGAGTTCTGACTGCTCGTCAGACACCTGGTACGTAACCACTCTCATCGTGGGGCTGCCGTGACAGCTCAGGACGTAAGATAGGGGATGCCTTCCGTAAACATTACATCCATCACCGTGTATGTGGGCTGTGATGTTCCCATTACCAGGAGAAGCAACGTTGATGGAAGGTCCTGAACACAGTACTGCAGTTTGGAGACGTAATCCTACAGGGACAGGAAGCCATCGAGGTTGTGAAACAGAGGCGTTAGGTGGCAGCTGGGAACCTAAGCTTCAGAACTGGTGCAAGATTTCTTCAATCATCCATCCCTTAGGTTTTGGACGGTTGCTTGGGATGCCTAGGCTGCCGTGTTCCCGAAGCAGATGGGGACTTGGGAGGTGCCTAGAGCCTCCACTCTGAGACAGCAGCCTCAGAGGCAGAATCAACACTGGAGAACCCCAGACGCCAGCCTCAGTCCCCCTAAGAAATGTACAGACCCTGGGGGGCCATCCTCACCCAGGCACCCACCCAACCCGCTGACAGTCCTCATTTCTGAGGGTGATGCCCAGGGAAACAGACAGGAGCGCCGAGGGAAGGGGGAATAAAGACAAGAGTAAGTTGTGAGGACAACGGGGAAGGGGCGAAATTTACTCGGGAAAATTATGGAACGAGTGATGTCACAGAGGCTGTTAAGCAGGACAGTGTATCCTAGAAAACACAGAGGACTCTGGCCTATTACTCATCCCTGAGCTGGGAGCATCTAAAAGGCTAAATGCTGGGGCCATCACAGGGGGTAGGCAGAGGAGACCCACCTCCAGGGCCAGCGGGATGCTGAGTGTCAGGCTGTACAGATCTCAAGAGGCAGTAAAGCCCAGAGTTCAGGAAGACGGGCTTTGCTGCCGAGAGATCAGGGTTGGAACTGAGGCTCCACCACTTCCTTCCTGCACGACCTGGGCTAGGAAGAACCCACCTCCCAGAGCCTCTGCGATCCAAGCCTACCAGAGTGCCCACAGGGACCGAACAGCACCTCTGCAAGGCACTGGACGTATAGCGAGCACCCAAAAGTGACGCTGCTGTTACTTAATCATCGGTCACAGGCATACGTAAGAACCAGCTGGTGCTACCCTTTCCAACTGCATCCCACAAATCCCTTGGGCTTCAAGAGTCTCCTGTGAGGCCCCTCCTGGGGGCTTAATGGAGTTGAGGAGGGGGCAGCATGGGGACCATATCCCCATTTTGACTCCAACAGCCCTGCTTTAACTGTTATCTACATAAGGCCTGCACACAGATTTCAGCTGGGCCAAAGGGGGTTGAGGGCTTTAAGAAAGCGTGAAAGCTTCGAACATTCATCCTCTTACTTTACGAAAGAAAAAAAATGAAGCTTCAAGAATCAAGGGGCGGACTTCCCTGGTGGCGCAGTGGTTAAGAATCCGCCTGTCAATGCAGGGGACACGGGTTCGAGCCCTGGTCCGGGAAGATCCCACATGCCGTGGAGCAGCTAAGCCCGTGCACCGCAACTATTGAGCCTGTGCTCTAGAGCCCGTGAGCCACAACTACTGAGCCCGCGTGCTGCAACTACTGAAGCCTGCACGCCTAGAGCCCGTGCTCCGCAACAAGAGAAGCCACCGCAAGGAGAAGCCCGCGCACCGCAACGAAGAGTAGCCCCTGTTCGCCGCAACTAGAGAAAGCCCGTGTGCAGCAACAAAGACCCAAAGCGGACAAAAATAAAATACATAAATTTATTAAAAAAAAAAAAAAACGAACCAACGGACTCATCTAAACTCACACAGCAGGTCAGCGGTAGGGTAGGGAAGGTGCACCTGGAGACCCTGAATCTCCCAACAGTTAGTTCAAAGGCTAGGGTTGTTGGATGCGTCCTCTGAGGTCTGCTGCTCGGGGGGTATGAGACTCCCACTCTGTGGGCACGGGGGCGGTGACTCCCCAATGCCTTGGCACCGCAAGTGCAAGTCCACAAGTCCCGACCCTCAAAGCCTGGTTCAAAGAGCGAAAGGAACATCAAGTGGAGAATCCGATCCCAGGCGGAGGAAAAGCAACCCCTCCACTTCCCAAAAGAGGGACAGTCTTCCTCAGATCACTCCCCAGAGCTGGGCTCAGGGCGTAGACCCAGGGGCCTGGTAAGAACCGCCCCAGGAGCCATTGAGGCAGAAATGGGACTCAGTCCACAAACGTCAGGGATGAGAGAGGCAAGAAACTAAAAAGAAGAAACCAGTCCCTTCCTTGTCAAGAAATCACAGCCCCCAGACACTCGGACGGGTCCGGTCCAAAGTCACCCATGGGTTTCTACCTGCCCACATCATAGGGCCAGCCAAGCAGTCATGCAGCTTCTCCAAAGGCAGGGAGGACAGCAGAAGAACAAGACTTCTCACAAGTGGAAATGCTCTCCCGTGACCACAGGTCAACTGTCAACCCAAGAGTCAGCACAAAGGAAGGAAGCCCTGGCATCGAAGAACAGATCAATCCTACAGAAATCACTCATAACGGCCACGCGCCTCCAGCCTCCTCAGTGCTGGGCGCCGGTGGGCTTTCCACGTGATCACCAATCCTGAAACACAGCTACAGTGTCCCCAAGTGACAGATGGGTGAAATGAGGCTCACAGAGCTTCCTCAACACACAGCCAGATTTGAACACATACTGTGTGGAGTGTCCTGTGTTTGTAGCCAGATCTACCTAATAAAGCCCTTTCCCGAGTCCCTCACCCTTTTTTCCCCCCCACTCTTATTTTTTGGGTTTTTTTTTTGTTTGTTTTTTTTGTGGTACGCGGGCCTCTCACTGTTGTGGCTTCTCCTGTTGCGGAGCACAGGCTCCGGACATGCAGGCTCAGCAGCCATGGCTCACGGGCCCAGCCGCTCCGCGGCATGTGGGATCTTCCCAGACCGGGGCACGAACCCGTGTCCCCTGCATTGGCAGGCGGACTCTCAACCACTGCGCCACCAGGGAAGCCCCCCCCACTTTTGTTTTAAGAACATTAGGTCTGTACGACCTTGTTTTATTCAACAAGAAAAACACAGGTTGTCCAGCATGGGTGGGATGCAAGCAACAGTGACACCACCCGTAGAAACACTGTGGAGGGGATAACCTTGGAGGTTTCTTGTCACTCTAAGATTCTCTAAGTCTAAACTGAAATTCCAACTCCCATCCAATTATTCCCCCTGAGTTGAATGTAGGCACTCCTACAACCCCCAAAAAATAAGCTTTGCTCTTCCTTAGGGACAACAAGGCTCTTTAAAATCCATCCTGGCATCTCCCAACTGGCCTCAGCCATCCTGGGGAGGAAGGTTCCAGCTGGAGAGCCAGACGAGGACTCCAGGCACCCGACGACAGACAGGGAGTGCTAAACAGGGCTTGGGGGAGCCTCCCAGCCCCACAGGATGTGGCAAGGTGAAGAAGAGAAGAATCAGAGAAAGCAATCTAGAAACACAAACAGCACCACAAATAAAGCGACTTAACAGGAAACACTGAGACTTTTCTTCATTTCTTTTTTGAAGCTAGGAAGCCCAAAAATAGTTGAAAGCCATGTCGCAGAGCTTTCCGAAGACAAATCCTGCCTTGTTCAGTAAACAAATCTATGGGGACAAATACGAAGTCTGAAGCCCACAAGGGCAAGTTCAGATCGCGCACAGAACTCCACGGTGCACGTGAGGAGCGGGGGGTTTCAATTCCAGCCTCCAAGCCCAGGAGCCCATGTGCCCATCAGCAGTTCACACAAAGGCTCAATTTTGAAGCTCACTCGTTTTAAGTAAAGGCCGCATTGCAACTGGCCCAACTTGAAGGCGTCCACACAGAAAGTCACGAATCTGGCTGGAAGAGCAGCCCGCACCCGCATTCCCCAAGACAGATGGTAAACAAGCAGATGAAACAAAAACAGAAAAACAACTGGCCTCATTAAGGATAAAAAAGCATGAAGAACGTCAATAGGAGACTGTTCAGCATCAACTGAATTATAATGTTTTTAAGCTAATGATACCTGGTGTTGATGAAGTTGTGGTGAAACGGGCATGGCCACATGTCGGTGGGACTAGTGTCAAAAACCTTATTTGAGAGTAACTTGGCAATATGGGTCGAGAGTCACAAAACTGTGCCTTTTTACTCAATAATCCTTCTGCTGAGAATCTGTCCAGAGGATTTTCCAAGAACAGAAGAGTTATATGCACAAAGCCGCGCAAAGCACCCTTAAGTGTCAACATTACAGCAAACTACTAGGAACCTTCCTTTGGAACAACAGAGGACTGGTTTAGAAGATGATGTATCGACTTGGTGAACTTCTTTAAAAATGGTCATTAGTAAGGTGCTTGAACAAAATGGAAAAATGCTTAGGATATAATGTCAGATTACAGAATATTCCCTACACCTATGCCTGTATCAAATCCTAAGTTAATGTATGGACAGACATATCAGATATCTGAATGCAAATCTGATTGGTCAGGGGGAGGGTGGTTAGTGATTTCATTTTCTCATCCATTTCTGTTCTTGGGAATCACAATGCTGTTTGTGCAATAAATGACAACGATCTCGATGATGATGATGATGATGATGAAGATTTTTATTGGTCAAACTTCAATAACGTATGGGAAAGGAGTGAGTGGAACTCTGCTGCACTAGAAACAGCACCCAGGGTATGAGAAACGATCAAACCCAGAAGCATTTGAGGATACACGCAAAGAAATGCGAGCCCTAGGCAGAGCATGGAAAAACGTAGACACCAATGGGGCCACGTATCAGCAACATCGGCCTTCCAGGCCCCAGAGAGCACCCGGCAGCATCTGATCATCTCAGCTTTCTGAGAGTCAGTCTGGCTCTTCCCCGCCATGCCCACAGCTCTCAAACAGGAATAGAAACCCCTGGATCTGTGTATATGCAAATGTCCGTCTTCCTAAAACACAAAACCCTGCTCATTTAAATACTGAACTTCCTCAGCTAGGTGTTTCTCAAAAAGGCAACTTAGACGAGTTTCTACATGTGGTGCTCGAGGTCTCTTGGAGCTTTCGTTTTCTGTAGGGTAGGATCCAGATGGGATTTCCAGAGCCACAGCGATCTCAGTGCACCGCTGTCCCCGCCCACAGTCTGGGCAGGGGCGGTCGAGCTAGCGGTCAGCACTTTGAAGTCCCAGGTGGACAGCCCAACTCCAACCCTACCAGCCCTGTGCTTCTGGGTACGTATTTCACCCTTGTGACCTCAGGTTTTCGCATCCATAAGATGGGGATTTTTCCAGAACTTTCCTCAGAGGGGCACGGTGAGGACTGAGAGAAATACACACACTCAGCACAGCGCCTGGCAGCCAGCCGGAGGCACTCACTCACTCCTGGCTCTCACCATTACTCTCATTCCGGAGTCACCTCGTCTGATAGATCCGTCTGAGGTCTTCACAGACCACGTGTGCCTAGGTGGCAAGGGAGGGCACACTTGCAAGTGACCAAATGCAGCTCAACCCTGGCTGACATTCAGATCACCTGGTTGCTTCAAAACGCCCAGACGTCCCGGTCCCTCCCAGCGCAATTATCAATATATCCGATTCACTGCGGGTGGGGCACTGGTACAGCTGTTTTGTGAAGCGGAATCCACTGTGCCACTGGCCTGGGGCACATCTAACTCAGGCGAGAGCAACCAGTGATTTCTCTTCCAAACCCCCAAGCCCGAGAGAGTGTGAGGCAGGAGCCTTTCTTCATCTCTTTAGGGCATGGTTCAGCAGCTCCTTTTGGAACCATCAAGCACTCTCTGAGTGACAGGCAGATGGCAAGGAGTTGCCCGGCTCTCTGCCCTCCTGCTCGGCCTGGTGACTTTCTGCAAGGCAGTGGACTGGACCAGCTGAGCGCCTGCCCAGCAGAGGCCACTGGGAAGCACCTGCCCAGCGCGGGCAGTGACACTGATGGGCCGGCAGTGAACACAAGTCCCCGGGCGGTCCCCGCCCAACCTCAGCCTCCTTCCCATCATCTGAGAACTCCCTGTGCGTCCCTGGCGCAGTGACAGCAGACAGGCCTCCGGGAGCGGCACTGATTTCAGAGGGCGCGAGCCCAGCATCTCTGGAGGAGGCGGCAGGAGGACCACACCTCTGAGCCTGAGCCCCCGCAGACCCTCATCTGTGAAACGGGCATAGCCCTCCCAGCAGAGGGGCTGGGAAAGTGCCCCGGGCCAGGCTCTCAACCAACGTGGCAGGCGCTGCGGTTGGCATGAAATGCCACTGAAGGGAGATATGGGGGCCACTCTTCCTGCACGAAACTCAACCCTCCTCCCCGCAGCACGCAGGCTTCCAGCCTTGTTGCCTCCACCTCGGCCCCAGAGGTGAAGCGAGAGCTGCTGAGGAATCTGTAGGGCTGCCCGGGACGAGGGTGCCCTCCCTCCCCAGAGAAGGTAGCAGCACCACGGCGCTCAGTCTGGCTTTGCCTGAGAGGAGAGGGGCTCGCTGGGCCCTTTGCAATACTCTGGCCTGCCTGGAGGTCTCCCTGCAAGACTGTTCAAAGGCCAGGCCACTGCTCTTCCACCTCCATTCTTAAAGAACCCTCAACAGACTCTGCCTGGGCTTCAATCCAAGAGCCCCCATTTTTATCACACTGACAGGCGGCTAAGAACCTCCCGTGACTTAGCCACAGTAACACCTGGAACCCTCTCAGTAGGCTTTTGGGGTTGACGCTACTCTTATCCCCATTTTACAGATGAGGAAGGTGAGGCATGAGAGGGCAGCTACCTTGCCCAAGGTCATGCGACAGAGCCGGATCTTGGAGCCTTGGGGGTTCCAGAGGCCAGGCTCTCCCGTGTGACACTACGGTGCCCTGGTTCCAGGGTTGTTCCTCCTTTGATTCCTCCCTTCGGTCACCTACATTATCGGGCCCCTGCTCTATGCCAGCCCGGGGGTGGGGCGGGGCGAGAATCTCCATGGGTAAAGACACAATCCACCCTCTCAAGAGCTCACCTAACCCAGATATTCCTAAAGCCCTCAGAAACAACCCCAGACAGATCGAGAACTCATGAAAACCTCTCTAAGCAGTGAGGAGTGGGGCCACCTCCCGCAGGGGCTGGGCACAGGGTGGGGGCCACGGGGATGGGCTTCAGGGGGCAGCCTGGGAGGCCGGGCAGACCTGGGCGTGAATGCCATCTGCTCGCAGACACGTTATGAGCCGGGCTCGCCCCTGTCCGGTCCTCCTCTGCAGAGCAGGGATGATGAACGGACCCCCCACCCCAGAGCGGCTCTGAGGGGTAAATGAGAAAGCGTCTGCAGAGCGCTCACAGTAAGCCAGGGGGCACGTCTGCACAACCAGATGCCAATCGAGGACTAGAGCCACAGGTGGTCCGACTCAGAGGGCTGCTGGGCTTCTGGGTGGGGTGGGGAGTCCTTGAGAGATCCCAGAAGGTATCCGGGAGCGGTCTGCGCCTGAGAAGGATGGGCAGGTTTTAGGCAGGTCAGAAGCCCCCACGCCGAGAAGAAAGGCGTGAATCAGGGTAAGGAGGTAGGAGAGCCAGAGGATGGGGCTACCACCTGGCTGAAGCAAACTACAGGCTGGAGACTTGAATGACGAGTATAGGGAAGAACGGCTTTCAGCGGATTTCACAACAGACCCCATGACAGTATAACTGCCCAATGATAATGAATGACTGAATGAGGGAATGCCAGGTCATATCAGCAGAGGCAAATAAGGAAGGTGCACTTATCAGCCTACAACTGCAGGCCCTAAATAGAGTCTGGGAAAGCCCCTGCCTGGGACAGAATGGGATTCCCTTCTGTGTTAGGCTCCTAGGTAACAAATGACCACAAACCAGGTGGCTTAAAACAACCAAAAAAATCAATTCTTTCACAGTCCAAAAACAAGCTGTCAGCAGGGCCATGCTTTCTCAGAAGGCTCTAGAGAAGCATCCTTGCTGGCCTCTTCCTAGCTTCCGGTTTGCTGGCAATCCTTGGTGTTCCTTGGCTAGGAGATGCAGAGTCCAGCCTGCCTCTATCCTCACATGGCCTTTGTCTGTGTGTGTGTGTGTGTGTGTGTGTGTGCGCGCGCACGCGCACGCCCTTTCTCTTATAAAAACACCATGCACTGGACTCAGGGCTCACCCTACTCCAATATGACCTCACATTAACTCGATGGCATTGGCAAAGACCCTACTTCCAAACAAGGTCACACTCACAGGTACTGAGGGTTAGGATGTGAACATACCTTTATGGGGTACACATTCCACCCACTATACCTCCTTCACCACAACCTCCCAGATATGCTCCCCTGGCCAGCTTTCTCCTAAACCAGCGTCCGGGTTAGCTGTCACCTCCCAGCATCTTCAGTTAACAGGGACACATTACAGTCCCTAACACAGAATCCCTGACGGAGCAAGGACACACAGCACACCTGTAAGACCAGAGAGGCTGCACGCGCCAGCCTGGCCCTCGTCTCTGGAAGTCTGAGCCGCTGCATTCACAACAACAAACCAATCTGAAGCACAGAAGGGATAAAAGGGTTTTCAGTGAAGCCCCTACCACTGTGTCCCCAGACCCATTCTTCTCCTCCTAATGGTATTTTTCTTTTTTTTTTTTTTTTGCGGTACACGGGCCTCTCACCGCTGCGGCCTCTCCCGCCGCGGAGCACAGGCTCCGGACGTGCAGGCCCAGCGGCCATGGCTCACGGGCCCAGCCGCTCCGCGGCACGTGGGATCCTCCCGGACCGGGGCACGAACCCCTGTCCCCTGCATCGGCAGGCGGACTCCCAACCACTGCGCCATCAGGGAAGCCCCTAATGGTATTTTTTGAAAGGGGGCCACCCCACCCCACAACGGGCCCCGAGCTCTGCACTCAAGAGGCACCCAGATCCAGGGTGTCTGGACAACAGAGGTCCCCAGATCTGCACCTGTTAGAAGGGACAGTTGAACACAGAGCCTGTTCCCTAAGAGAACAGGTGGGCAGGTATCCCAGACAAAGGTGTGTATGCACTCCTGGGTGTGCATGCGCTCCTGGGCGTCTGCAAGAGCCTCTGCCCGGTTTCTGAAAGATCCCGGACTTCTCCCCAGCTGCCATTTGGAAAACTCCATGGAATCCGTTTGTCCAATCAGCCAGGTAGTCCTTCCACAGACATTTCTCAAGCCCCACTCTCCTGCTCTCCTGTGTGTGACTGCTGGCCGGGCGCAGACGTGAACAGAGGAGGACAGCGTGGAAAGTGACCAGGCACTCCAAGGTCAAGGGATGCCAGGTCTGCAAACCCCAGAGTAGCCTCGCAAGGAAGCGCCCAGGCATATCCACAGGCATCAATAAATGTTAGTTGTGGCAAAGAGAGCAGGCAGACGTTTTTTTTCTTTTTTGGCCACACCACAGGGCATGTGGGATCTTAGTTCCCCGACCGGGGATCGAACCCGCGCCCCCTGCAGTGGAAGCGCAGAGTCTTACCACTGGACCGCCAGGGAAGTCCAAAACGAGACTTTTCTAGTCCATAAACGAGGACTCCACGTGCTCACAGATTTCCCATCGACCCTGCTGTGTGACCTTGAGCGAGTTTCAGAAGCCCCGAGCGCGAGCTCCTCTCCTCGCCCAGATGTGTGAACCTGAGATGGAAAGGAGTCTTGCAGCACGTGGCACTTTTCCTTTTTGTCTTTATGGAACATGTAGCAGTGACCAGGGAAGCTGCCCCTTCCTTGGGAGATGTCTCCAAGTGGGCAGGGAAGACACAGTGTGAACCCTCCCTGAAGTGGCCTCGTTCTTAGCAGGGCCACAGAGCATGCTCTGGACCCAGCCGGACCAAGCCGCATGTCAGGGGCTGGGCAGGGCCACGTGCAGACCCTGTGGTTCCGTCCGGATCACACACCTTGTGGTGAACGGCCCACCTTCTCAGGGCGGCGCCCACCCTAGCCTCTGCCATTTATCTTCCTTTCCACCAATAGTGTGTTTCAAGCCTACTTTGTGCCCCAGATTGGGACCGGGGGGATGGGGGGAGAGGGGAGGAGACAGAGACCCAGGCTTCATGGACTAATCCCAGGGTCCTCCCCTCACTTGACCCCTCCACCGAGCCCGCTGCGAGTGGACCTCCCTGCCTCCTGATTCATTGCCCAGTTCATTCCTTATCTCCCACTGGAGGCTTCAGGTCTGGTTTTCCATGGGAGGAAAGGCCCTGCCCTCCTTCTGACCTCTCCCTTTGTCACGGTGGGTGGATGCCCATCTCTGTAAAAAGCACAAAACCCACAATCAGCCCGGGGTGATGTCCCAGGAGCCTCCAGAAACAAACACTCATTACCCGAGGAGCTGTCACAGTCCCACCCTCCAATTAGCCTGCCAAAGCTGGCATCCAGCGGCCTACCGGAGGGGGGGGGTCCCCTTCTGGGGGTGAGGGGCCTGGGGCTCGGGCTGGCTCAGCCAGCCAGCATACCTGCCATGGATCAGGGACCTGTGATGGAGGGAAAGGAGTCTGAGCACATCCCAGGGAGAGAAAGGAGGACGACACTCTGATGTCCCCACCAGCAGGGTTTACCTGCTGTGAACCTAAAAGAGACAAGGTCAAACTCAACAGACAAGGGGTTTCCATGAAAGTCCTTCCTACACCCTGCTATGCAGCCACGAGCCAAGGAATGCCTGTAGCCAGCAGAAGCCGGAAGAGGCAAAGAAAGATTCTCCCCTAGAGACTCCGGAGGGTGCACGACCTTGCCAACGCGTTGACTTCAGAATTCTGGCCTCCAGAACTGTAAGAGAATACATGCCCAGGGTTTTAAACCATCTAGTTTAGAGTCATTTGTTTTGGCAGCCATAGAAAACTAATATGGGACCCTCGCCTCCAGCGTAGGAAGGAAGCCCGTGCCAACTCAGGATGGAGGTGTGAAGCCCAACAGGGTCGAGAGCATCCTGAGAACCTCCATCGTCTGATTCCAGACCCATCGGTGCCTTGGGTTGTGGGCGGCTGTACCTGCGAGCTGAGAATGGGGCAGGAAAAGACACGGCCACCTTTGAATGAAAGAACTGCTGCCCTCCGCTCTGACGTGAAGAGCGGGCCCACTGTGGGGCACAAGGTCCCCCGAGTCTGGAAGGATAACCGGAGAAAAAGCCGCCTGGCAGACGCTGCTATCCTCAGACCCGGCGCGGGCATACCTTTCTCCGTCCCCTTCTGCCACCCCGACTGCTGTGCTGTACCCTGCTGGTCCCACCGCCCTGCCCCTTACACCTGTGGCTCTCCTTCCCCAACTCTGGCCCGGTTTTCCCCTCCACTGGCCGTGAACTCCTTGACGGTGGGGACACATCCACTCTCCACTGGCCCCCTGCCCTCGACAAGAGTTACTGGAAAGAGACTCTGAAGATGTTTTCAATCTAACTGCTCACTCCACGTGTGTGCAAACTGAGGGCCAGAGAAGTGGAGCGAACGGCCAGGACTGGGCCAGACCCAAGGCCTCGCTGCCTCTGCCTCCAGCCAACCGGACTCCTTGCTCGATCAGCTTCCTCCCCAACAGATGGTTCCCCGAAGGGTCCCCAAGTGCCTAAAAAGGTCTGGCGCACGGCAGGGGCATGTGTGCATCCGCTGAATGAACATTTCCTGAATGAACCCAGAACTGGGGAGAAGCAGGGAGGGGGTATGAAAAATTAGTCTTAATATTGTAAATGCTACTCAAAAACAGGGACAGACTTCTGAGTGGAAAAATAACGACTAGCGAAGGGTACTACTTCCCTCTGGGCTCGTACTTCTGGGAACTTCTCTGCCACGTTTTCCTCTGAGAAGGCAGGAAAGGCTGAGAGGAGCAGGACGGAACGCTGTCCAATAACAACTGTGATACAATTCACTGCATTCATTCACTCACCAAGCATTTACCAAGTCTTACTAGGTCCCAAGACCGAGAGAGACACGAGGGGCCTGGAGACGGCAAACCCCTCGCTGCCGGCACAGAACGCACAGTTGAAAGGAAGAGCAGACAGTTACCAGGACTCTTCTAGTGGCGCAGTGGTTAAGAATCCACCTGCCAATGCAAGGGACACGGGTTCGAGCCCTGGTCTGGGAAGATCCCACATGCCGCGGAGCAACTAAGCCCGTGTGCCACAACTACTAAGCCTGTGCTCTAGAGCCCGTGAGCCACAACTACTGAGCACATGCACCACAACCACTGAGCCTGAGCTCTAGAGCCCGTGAGCCACAACTACTGAGCCTGAGTTCTAGAGCCCGCGAGCCACAACTACTGAGCCCGTGCGCCACAACTACTGAAGCCCGAGCGCCTAGAGCCTGTGCTGTGCAACAAAAAAGAAGAAAACGCAATGAGAAGCCTGCGCACCACAACAAAGAGTAGCCCCTGCTAGACGCAACTACAGAGAAAGCCCATGTGCAGCAATGAAGACCCAATGCAGCCAAAAATAAATAATTAAAAAAAAAAAAAAAAGACAGTTACCAAAGCAGATGGTAAGGGATGGAGAGGAGGCTAAGAGCCCAGGACAACAGAGAAGGGTCAGCCTGGCGCAGGGGTGGGAAGGCTGCCTGGAGGTGATGGCAGGTCCTAGAACTTGAAAGACACCTCCAGGAGGAAGATAGACCTTCCAGGCCAGGTGAGACCCCAATTCTGAAAGAGACAGAGAGGAGCAGTGAGCTGGGTCAGACCTGGATCCCACAACTCAAAGGTCCACACTCTCCCCTGACCACCCCAATGGAGATCAGACACCAGTCACCCAGCTGTAAGTCTCAGCCTGTTCCTCAGTAAAAGCAGGACACTAAAATGGAGAAGAACTCCCATAAGACAGGAAAAAAAAAAAAACAACCCAAGCCTGGAATTTAGGAGATCCGTGTCCAAGTCCCTAAGAGGGCCTTTGATCCTTAGCCCTCTTATCTACAAAGTAAGGTCAGAGAAGAACTAGATGATCTTCAATGATGCAGCAGAAGTTAAAAAAAAATCAGTGAGTTAATTATGCCCATCTCAAGGCGCTGGCTTAAGGATGAAGAAGGAAAATAAGGGTTAAAAATCCATCAAACTGGATACTATACACAGAGAATCCTAAAGATACTACCAGAAAACTACTAGAGCTAATAAGTGAATTTGGTAAAGTACCAGGATACAAAATTAATGCAACCCTCAGAATGGGAGAAAATATTTGCAAATGAAGCAACTGACAAAGGATTAATCTCCAAAATTTACAAGCAGCTCAATATATAAAAAACAAACAACCCAATCCAAAAATGGGCAGAAGACCTAAATAGACATTTCTCCAAAGAAGATATACAGATTGCCAACAAACACATGAAAGAATGCTCAACATCATTAATCATTAGAGAAATGCAAAACAAAACTACAATGAGATATCATCTCATACCGGTCAGAATGGACATCATCAAAAAATCTAGAAACAATAAATGCTGGAGAGGGTGTGGAGAAAAGGGAATCCTCCTGCACTGTTGGTGGGAATGTAAATTGATACAGCCACTATGGAGAACAGTATGGAGGTTCCTTAAAAACCTAAAAATAGAACTACCATACAACCCAGCAATCCCACTATTGGGCATATGCCTTGAGAAAACCATAATTCAAAAAGAGTCATGTACCAAAATGTTCATTGCAGCTCTATTTACAAGAGCCAGGACATGGAAGCAACTGAAGTGTCCATCAACAGATGAATGGATAAAGAAGATGTGGCACATGTATACAATGGACTATTACTCAGCCATAAAAAGAAACAAAGTTGAGTTATCTGTAGTGAGGTGGATGGACCTAGAGTCTGTCATACAGAGTGAAGTAAGTCAGAAAGAGAAAAACAAATACCGTATGCTAACACATATATATGGAATTTAAGAAAAAAAATGTCATGAAGAACCTAGGGGTAAGACAGGAATAAAGATACAGACCTACTAGAGAATGGACTTGAGGATATGGGGAGGGGGAAGGGTAAGCTGTGACAGAGTGAGAGAGTGGCATGGACATATACACACTACCAAACGTAAAATAGATAGCTAGTGGGAAGCAGCCGCATAGCACAGGGAGATCAGCTCGGTGCTTTGTGACCACCTAGAGGGGTGGGATAGGGAGGGTGGGGGAGGGAGACGCAAGAGGGAAGAGATATGGGAACATATGTATATGTATAACTGATTCACTTTGTTATAGAGCAGAAACTGACACACCATTGTAAAGCAATTATACTCCAATAAAGATGTTTAAGTAAATTAATTAATTAAATAAAAAGCAAAGAAAAACCAAAACAGACAAACAAAAAAATCCATCAAACTGGAAAGCAGTGCAAGCGAGGGTAATGTGACAAACTCCTAAAGGCATGGCAGGCACTGTGCTCAGAGTTCTACGTTCACTGTGTCCTCTGGCCACGCAACAAACATGTAAGACACAGAGATGCTATGATTATACCCATTTCACAGACCAGAACGTGGGTTATACTGTCAGCCACCACTGAAGCCAGGAGTCAGGCCTGGGCAGGGGGACCCCGGGGCTCCCACCACTCCCTCCTACGAGGACTAGATAGTGAGGCTAAAGAGAAACACACAGGACAAGAGGAAGAGGTGCCGTATTCGCTTTTCCATTTTGTAAAACGTTCCTTCATGCTGTTCAGTGTTTTTGTTTGTTTGTTTGTTTGTTTGCGGTACACGGGCCTCTCACCGTTGTGGCCTCTCCCGTTGCGGAGCACAGGCTCCGGACACGCAGGCTCAGCGGCCATGGCTCACGGGCCCAGCCGCTCCGCGGCATGTGGGATCCTCCCGGACCGGGGCACGAACCCGTGTCCCCTGCATCGGCAGGCGGACTCTCAACCACTGCGCCACCAGGGAAGCCCCTGTTCAGTGGTTTTGAGGAGAGAAACGCATTTTGGGTGAGGGGCAAAGGGCTCCACCCAAGTGGCACAGACAAGGCTACAGGTCTTCAGTCTCAGAGCTTTCAAGGCAGCAGCCAGAAAGAACCTAGCCTGGCCGGTGCCCTGAATCCTGGGCACGGGTCTCACCAGCCCTCAGCAGCTCGCCCGCCACTGCGCTGGGGTGCAGCCCCCTCCGTGGTCCAGCTCAGATCCACCCCCGTCCCAGCTCCAGATCTACCAGGTCATCTCCTCACCACACACACACACACACACACACACACACACACACACACACACACACACACACCCCAGCATGTCCTACGCAGCAGTGTGTGGCATCAACTCCGTGTAGGGGCTTAAGCCAAACACGTGGCAGCACATTTATTTCCATTTCCCGTAAACCCCCAAGCTCATCACACACCACCTTCAGGGGATTCTGTCTCTACTGGGTCTCTCCCATCCACTCCTATCTCAACCAGGTGAGGTCCCCATCACCTCTCACTGCCAGCTTCAGCCCCCACTCTGATCCTGTCTCAGTCATGCAGCAAAGGGGAATAAGCTTTCTGAAACGCCAGCTTCATCCTCTCACGCCAGCGCTTAAACTTGGGGAATCTCTCTCCACTGCCCTCGGCACAAGGTCAAAATGGACTTTCCAGGATTGGGTCTCTGTTTCCAATTGCCTCTTCTCTCCCCCGCTCTGACCTAAAGCACTCCTCCTCTCTGGGCTACCTTCTTCTTTCCCTGACCACCCCGAGTCCACACGGTGCAACCCTCTGTGTGCTTAGGGCAACCAATATCCTCAGCATTGCCCTTGAACCATCTGCTGTGTTTACCCGATTTCTCATCTAAAGCTCCCCTGACAGGAGAATCAATGTTCCCTAAGGGAAAAGAGAGGGTCCTACTGATTTTTGTACTCCCAGAATGCAGCATAGTGCCTGGCCTGTAGTATATGCTCAATTAAACTGTTGCCTAATGAGGAGCATTCAGCATTTTGAGGAGTCCCAGGAATCGAAACAGTGATACCTCCATCAGGATTAAAAAATAAATAAATAAAGGAAAAGGATTATCTATGCCTCAGTTTTTGCATCTGCAAAGTGGAGACAGATTCCAGAAGCTGGTGGACAGGAAGGAAGTACCTCAAAGCAAGCCCTGCAGAGGGCTCCATTGATAAGTGTTCTCTTTCCCTATCGTTAGCTTGCTGATTTCCCTATCAGGGTGCCTCCATCCAGAAGGCTCCCGGATGTCAGGCTCTGCCACAGAGATCCTATCTCCTGCCAACTGAACTTCAAAAGCATCTTTATCGGGAGGACCCACCTCAAGGAAGGTCAATTCCTAACTTCTCTGGGTAATCCTTTTATTCTGGGCCTGCCAGGCACACCCAACTCAGCCTTATCTGCCAAGTCCCCAAACTGCTGTCCTTCCAGGAAGGGTGTCTCTTATCTGCAGATCCCCAGAGGAGAGAGACCAGGGAAGAAAATGGAAGGGAGCCGCCCCCGAGGCCCGACCCTGGTTCCCCGCTGCAGGCCTGCCACGCCAGCTGCGTGACCCGCATCAGCCCATCTCTCAGGGCCTCGTTATTCCCTATATTCTCCTTTGGATAAGAAAGGGGGTGGGTTCAAGGCCCCTCCAACTCGGAAACTGCATTAACAATAATTTCAGGGGCCAGGCCGGACAGGCAGGATTGATGTCGTGACTGTCTTTGTTAATCCCTTCCAGCAAAAGAGGGGAACTGTTAGGCAGAAAGAGATCAGGGATTTTTCCAGGAATTGTTATCCTGGGTTGCTGCGGATGACAGCATCCCCGTGTGCAGGACAGCCCTTCCAAGGCTCACCTGCTGCATCCAGGAAAGACCAGGACAAGGACAGACACACCAGAGAAAGCCAGCATTAGGGACAGTTACATGAATGCCAACTCCCTGCTCCCAGAATTCCTGAGTTCGGCCCAATAAGAATTCTGCAGGGGCTTCTGTATGTTGGCCTCGGGGCAGCAGGGAAGGGGTGATCGCCTGGGAGAGAAGCAGGAACGTGGGCTCCTGAGGGGCCAGCTGACCTGGCTCCTAACTCCCTCTTTCCCACCTGGCTTGTTCTCAGCCTCCTTGAACCTCAGATGCTGAGCAGCTTGACGGAGGATGTCTGTAACATCTAAAGCAGCGCCTGGCATGCAACAGATGTCGGCTTCCTGTCTCCTCTCCTTAAGGAGGAAAAGCTCCTTTGAGTGCAGGTACTGGGTCTTGTAACGTCTGTATCTCCAGAAGCGAGTGACACTCGGAAGACAGCAGTTGCTTAATAAGCGCTCAGTGAACGCACGAATAAGATGAAAACACAGACGGGAAGCCGTCTGAGGAATGATGTAAAACGCACTCAGTGGCTGAGCGCGCAGCAGACGCCCCCATCCCCTCCGGCCCTTCCTCCTTTACAGCCTCAGGGCGCCAGCCTTCCCCACTCCGCTGAATACTTAGCCTTCAGAGCCAGTGCAGGGCAGCGGCAAAAATGTAAGGACCCGGGCCAACTGCTGGGTTCCATTCTTCGTCCTGCCGATTACAAGCTGTGTGACCAGAGACAACTTCCTGAGCCCTCAAGGTCCCCATTTCGAGAGTACCTCCTTCACAGGGAGTCACGAGGACCCCGTGAGTTAATACATGCAACATGCTTAGAACTGGGCCTGGCACAAGGGGGCCCGTGCCTGTACCTACATAACCATGATTCCTACAACTATTATTCAGTGAGGGAGCAGGTAGTCACAGTTCGGGAGTCACTGAGCAATGGAAGGCACACAACCCTAATTCTAGATCACGGAGGTCAAGACACACTTGAACTTTAAACTTGGAATCCTAAATCCTTGGGTCATATCCTGGCTTTCCCCATGCAGCCTCTGGGCCTCAGTTTCCTCATCTGGAAAACAGATCTATAAACCTGCTCTGCCTTCCCCAAAGGGAGGATCAAATAAAACAGAAAGCATGAAGCTTTCTAAGGTGGGTACCAAAGGTGCTAAGTAATTATATTTATTTAAATGAAAGAATTACAGCCTCGCTCACACTTAGACCAATTGGCCAACGAATCACTCTGTCCGTTCCTGTTTGATTGATTCCTCGTCCATCCGCCGAGCCCCCAAGCCTAGTCATTCCCATTTGTCACCACACCCCTTCTGGAAGGTGCAGTCTGCTCTGATCGCTCAGCTGGGCTTCCAGCACCAGGGAATTAGAAACCGCAGCCAATACCTGAGAACGGGTGTGCCCGGGGATCGCACAGCTGCTCCGACCCCGGGGCCTCGCCTAACGGGACAAGGAGCTGCGGGGAACCTGGGAACGGCAGCCCGCACCCCGCTGTCTCCGTCCTGCCTTTGACACTGCCTGCCTGTGGACAATTTTGGGGATCACAGCAGCATCAACTGCACAACACATGCTACCACCCCTGGAACAAGACGAGCTCAGGTCTAACTGTGGGCCAGAGCACGGGCAATGAAACCAGGCTGCCTGGGGTCGATTCCCCTACTGCTGCTACCGTGTAAATGCTGTGTGGCCTTGCACAAATGCGTCAGCTTCTCTGGGGCTCTGTCTCCTTAGCTATAAAATGGGGGTGCTAAGGGCTTCCCTGGTAGCGCAGTGGTTGAGAGTCCGCCTGCCGATGCAGGGGACGCGGGTTCGTGCCCCAGTCCGGGAAGATCCCACATGCCACGGAGTGGCTGGGCCCGTGAGCCATGGCCGCTGAGCCTGCGCGTCCGGAGCCTGTGCTCTGCAACGGGAGAGGCCACAACAGTGAGAGGCCCGCATACCGCAAAAAAACACAAAAACAAAAACAAGATCCTGAATATAGTTCCCTGTGCTACACAGTAAATCCTGTGGCTTATCCGTTTTATACATATAATAGTGTGTATCTGTTAATCCCAAACTCCTAATTTTTCCCTTCCCCCCGCCTTTCCCCTTTGGTAACCATAAGTTTGTTTTCCCTGTCTGTGAGTCTGTTTCTGTTTGCTTTTTTTTTTTTTTAATATATATATATATATATATATATATATATATTTTTTTTTTTTTTTTTTTACGGTACGCGGGCCTCTCACTGTTGTGGCCTCTCCCGTTGCGGAGCACAGGCTCCGGACGCGCAGGCTCAGCGGCCATGGCTCACGGGCCCAGCCGCTCCGCGGCATGTGGGATCCTCCCGGACCGGGGCACGAACCCGCGTCCCCCGCATCGGCAGGCGGACTCTCAACCACTGTGCCACCAGGGAAGCCCAGCCTGTTTCTGTTTTGTAAATAAATTCATTGGTGTTATTTTTTTTAGATTCCATATATAAGTGATATCATATAATGTTTGTCTTTCTCTGTCTGACTCACTTCACTTAGTATGATAATCTCTAGGTCCATTCATGCAGCTGCAAATGGCAATATTTCTTTCTTTTTTATGGCTGAGTAATATTCCATTGTGTATGTATCCCACATCTTCTTAAACCATCTGTCTGCTGATGCGCACTTGGGTTGTTTCCATGTGTTGGCTATTGTAAATAGTGCTGCTATGAACACTGGAGTGCATGCATCTTTTTGAATTAGAGTTGAATTGACTATTTTTTTTAAAAGCCAACTGAATACACAAAAAGGAGCCTCTACAAAAAGGGGGGTTCTAGCTTAGGTTCAAAGAAGACCCTGTCTTCCTTCTTTTGCAGAGAAATATGGGACTTAATGAAAACAAATTAAACTTATGGGCTGTGGCAGAGAAGATGGGAAAGAGGCAGGCGGGCTTTCCCCTGCCGTAGCTCCCTGCCTGTCCCTGCACAGTCTGGAAAGACAGACCAGGCTCTGTCCAGAGCAAACACTGTGGCCTGCCGCTCCCACTGCGCCAGCCAAGAAACAGCCTTTGATGGCGTTGGACAGAGGACGGGCAGCTCATTTGTGGCCACAGCTACCGCCCCAGCGCGACCAGCCTGGCTCAGCATGGTCCTCCCTGGGGGACAAGTACTAGGGCTCAGCCTGGAGCAGCTGAGTGCTGAGGCCAAAGCCGGGGCTCTCCCCGCTTGAACATGGGTCCCAGACATCCTTCTCATATTCCCTTTTAACTGTACTGCAATTGCTGACTCACTTGTCCACACCCGGAGCTCCTCCAAGACACTGTCCCAGGCAATCTCTGTCAAGAGGTGGCACAGTGCTGTGTGTAAATTCACAGCTATGGAGCCCAACTACCTAGGTTCAAATCCAGCTCTCGCATAAACTAAGGAGGAACCTTGGGCAAGTTACCAAGCCTCTTTGAGCTTGGATTTGCATCTGCAAAATAGTAACGATGATTAACACAGACTCGTGCACATTTCCCAAATCTAAGAAGCTCTCAAGAGCAATATTTTACGGTAATTTTTGAACCTTCAACTAACATGAGGCTACTTATTTTTTTTATTTTTTGCGGTAGGCGGGCCTCTCAGTGTTGCAGCCTCTCCCATTGCGGAGCACAGGCTCCGGACGCGCAGGCTCAGCGGCCATGGCTCACGGGCCCAGCCGCTCCGCGGCATGTGGGATCTTCCCGGACCGGGGCACGAACCCGTGTCCCCTGCATCGGCAGGCGGACTCTCAACCACTGTGCCACCTGGGAAGCCCCGAGGCTACTTATTGATTTTATTTTTTCCACTTAATATGAAAATTAATATGTTTAGCTATAGAACTCTTAGATTGGTTGATGGCATTGCCCCAGATACATGGTGTATTAATTAGTCTTCTAGGGCTGCTATAACAAAATACCACAGACTGGGGGCTTTAACAACAGAAATTTATTTTTCTCATAGTCCTGGAGGCTGGAAGTCCAAGGTCAAGGTGTTGGCAGGGTTGGTTTCTCCTGAGGCCTCTCTCCTTAGCTTGCATACAGACACCTCCTCACCGTGTCCTCACACAGTCTTTCCTGTGTGTGCACATCCCTGGTGCTTCTTTGTGCACCTAAACTTCCTCATGAGGACACAGACAGATTGGATTAGGGCCCACCCTAACGGCCTCATTTTAACTTAATTACCTCTTTAAAGGCCCTCCCTCCAAATACAGTCACATCTGGGGCACTGGGGTGTAGGGCTTCAACATATACATGGCAGATAATGGGCGTGAGACACCGTTCAGCCCATAGTGCATAGTATGACATATATGCCCTGTGCTGCCCTTCTCAAATCTCAAAACATCACAAGCTCAGACACACCGCCCGCCCAACACGATCTGAATGAGAGATGGAGAACTCGGAGACCATGCCCGTGGGGTCATGCCGAGGCGGTCTGCTGGCCCAGGCCACGTGTGCCACACCGCCCACCGGGAGGGGCTCTGTGGGGCCTGAGAGCACAACATATGTACAAGTGGCTGCACACTGAGTCTGAGTCACAATGAACACACCGCCACAACTAGATATTAGCTCATCGAAAACGTCTCTGCCACTTACAGTCCAGGCATTGCCAGGCCCCTCTCGCCCCTAAGAATGATTCCTTAGGATTATTAATATTTGCAATTTGGTGGGTGTTTTCTCCAAAGCCCTGCAGCCAACGCCCTTGGCCAAGCTTTGCCTTTATCTATGCGTCTCCTGCAGTTAGAATTCCACCGGGAAGGAGAAAGAGTGTGCCAGGTGGCTTTTGACCACCTATCCAAGCTGAGCTATTGTCCAAAAAAGAGAGGAGGGTGGGGGGAGAGAGAGAGGATCCCAGTCATCTAAGAAATCCACACAGAAATGGTCTCACAGTGCCAGGATAGGGGAATGTTTCATCCCTGAAGTCAGGCAATCTGTGTTTCAGCCCCAGTTTTGCAACTCTGAGCTAGCTCTGGCTTCCTCAGCTGTAAAATGGGAGCAAATTACCTGCTCAACCTATGGTGAGTTTGGGAACAGTGTGGCCAGTGATGTTCCTGACAGAGCAAACACTAGAACAGTGTCTGCAAGGCTGGTTGGCGTATACGAAGCGCATAACAAATGTTAGTTATTGCTAACTGTTCCTCCACCCATCTCCACAGCCACTCTCTGATAAAGGTATTTTTCACAAAGAGCCTGATTTTTGCAGATGGAGACAGCAGAGGTGGGGTAGGGTCAGGTTCCCAGGGCAAGTCACAGCCTGGTGTCTCCAACTTCAAGGTCCACCTGTCCATCCATTTCATGCAAAGAGTCAAGCAAAGGCGTTCCTCTTTGGGGGTGGTGGGGTGCAGTGGGGTGACCTCCTAGCAGATCAGGGCCAAGATTCTCCAGAACAAAAAGGACAGAGGTGGCCCAGCCCAGCCCTCACAGCAAAACTGAACAACATACTGTCACCATCATCTCAGGGCCAAATTCCAGGAGGGCCCTTCTCCTCTTCCAGTTAAGGAAAAGCAGAGCAGGTATGACTACAGCAAGGCATGACCCAGTAAATACACATCCTGGGAGTGGACCCTGTTTACCTTTCTAAGCCATGTGACCTCAATTGCCTCGCCTGAGAACGGGAATACACATACATCTTGCTTCATAGGATGGCTGTAAGGGTCGAAGGAGTCAATGAATAAAAAAGTTAAGCACAGGGCTTCCCTGGTGGCGCAGTGGTTGAGAGTCCGCCTGCCGATGCAGGGGACACGGGTTCGTGCCCCGGTCCGGGAAGATCCTACATGCCGCGGAGCGGCTGGGTCCGTGAGCCACGGCCACTGAGCCTGCGCGTCCGGAGCCTGTGCTCCGCAACGGGAGAGGCCACAGCAGTGAGAGGCCCACGTACCACAAAAAAAAAAAGTTTAGCACAAAATTAGCACCCCAAAATGTGCCAGCTCCTTCTAGGACAGCGCGTCAGCAAAGAAACCGGCAGGTCTTCAAGATGCAAAGGAAGCCTCAGATAAAATGCATAAGGAAGCAAGGGGGCTGGAAGGAGGGAATGCGCTTTGCATCCTGGGGACATTTTTGCTGAGTAAGCAGTAAAAACAGCATGCGTTAATATAGCCTCGGAGCTCAGGGAGCTCAAAGGGCTGTAACAGACATGATCTCACTGGGATTTTTTTTTTATTAGCTTCTAAGGCAGGTTAACAGGTTCCTGCATCTCTGCCGAGACAGTGAAACTGCCGGCTCCCCAGCCTCCCCTGACACGGTGAGGCGGGGGCAGCCTCTCGGAGCCTGCCTGAGCGGCAAGGACCCAAGATCTGTCTCCTGATCTACGATCTGTCACAAGCCAGGCATCACAGAAGGAAATTAATTTTTAAAAAATAAACTTCCTAGAGCAACACGACAGAAATTCTGGGTTTGTTTTTCTAAAGAGCAGAGCAGGGAGGGAAGAAGGGAGGTTTGGGCTCAGCCCCGGGGTTAATCCTGGATGCGCTTCCCAGTCTTCAAAATGGGGCAAATAGCTCTCCCCTCGTGGGGCTGTGCGGAGGACCCGTGCAGTGAGGACGGTCCAGGCACGTGACCTCCCAGGGATGGGGCTGTGGCTGCTACCGCTCTGTTACACGCCACTTGGTTTCTCCTTCTAGGAGTCTTCACTCAGCTCTGGTTTCAAGACCAGCTGTGACACCCTGCTGTGCCGCAGATGTCGGCCCCCCGCTGTGAGGCTACCTTCCTTTTTATTATTCTAAGACTGCATCGACTCCACACACTGGCCTCGCCTGGGCTTCCTAGCTGAGTTCTGCTCCCGAGGCCACCGCTGGGGCTCAGGTCGAATGACTACCACAGCCCCGGACATCTCCGTGCAGGGAACCCCCTGCTTTGGGATTACTGAGCCCGGGCAGCGTGGTGGGGTGGAATGGGCAGGACCCCTCTCTGCGGAAGCCTCAGTTCCCCTGTTGGTAGGCGGGCGCTTGAATCACCGTGTGACTGCTCGATGGAATGAGATCACGTCTATGAAATGTTTCCTAACCGGGAAAAGTGCTGAGCGGGCGAGGGCTCTGTCAGCCATCCTCTTCAGCCATACCTTCTCGCGGGAGGATGCTCACTGGGGACGAGGGGCTGGTGGGGGTGCTCCAGGGAGCCCATGGAGGGAACCTGGTCCCAAGGCTGCAGCCCGAGCCTGGGATGTGTGCAAAGGGGACAGGAAGGAGGGGCCCAGGCCCTCCTGGGTGGAAGGCGAGTCCTGCCCAGGTCAGTGTTTACTCTCTCCCCTAAATGACTCGGCGGCCACATCCTCGCCCTCCGGCCAGCTCTTCTCCCAAGAGCCCCGTGAGCAAGTTCGCTGTGTGCGCTTGGTGACCACACAGCCCTTTCCCTGGTGCCCATCTGAGAAAGCAAGACGCTCCGCTAGCCCCAGGTCCAGCCCCTGGAGGCAGCGTGCAGCAGCCGGCAAAGTTCAGGCTCTGAAGTCGGGGCACCGGCCAGGCCCGCTCACTCGGGAAACTCTGCTCCCGTTTCCTCATTACAGCACAGCCCCGTGGCTGAGGCCTCGACAGGCAGACCACACACACGAGCCAGGGGACCCAGAAACGCCTGGGTCTCAGTGTCCCCGTCTCTGAGACAGTCATAATGGTAACAGCATATGGCTTTGCAGGCTTCCTGGGAGTTAGGCCAGGTACCTGGCACACAGAAGCACCTAAGAAAGGTGACACACTTGCTATTGTTAGTATTCACGAGGCTGAGCTGGCATTCCCATCAGTAAGAGGGAGATTAAAGGCGCACCTGCCCCCAGAATTGATTAAGAGGATTAAATGAGAAGATACTTGTAAAGTGCTTAGCGCGGTATCTGACACTCAGTAAGTGCCCAGCAAATGAGCGCTCTAACGATTCAAGTTGGAGGGGAAGTCCACGTCCTCCGCATGAAGTTTTTCCAGGAACCCGGGCTGTCGGAGGAGGGGCTGGCCCCAGCTTGAACAAGGAGAGTCTCTCTGGCCAGTGACTAAGGCTGGGGCAGCAGGATTCAGCTGCTCGGGCAGGGCGGGGTTGGGCCGAGGCCTCGGCTGGCCCACATTCAGGGTGATGCGTTTTTACCATAAGGCCTGGGTAACTCCAGAGCTAGCACTGGCCTCCCAGTCCCTGGGGCCTGACGCTCACCGGCCAGCAATGAGAGATGCTTCGTAAGAGAGGCAAAGACTCCACAGCCCTCAAAACTGCAAACGGTGAGAAAGACGGGGACAGAGCTGGGGAGGAGAGGACAGATTCACAGGCGCATGGCATTTGATAAATGCCACCCTCTGTTTGTTTAACCACCTGAGGTGATATGATAGCATGGCAGGTCTGGGTGCCAGGCTGTTCTGGGACAGGAGCCAAGTCAATTAAGACCAGATATGGGGGGTGGGGGGAGAAGGGGGGTGCAGGATAAATAGTGAGAGGAGGCTGGTGGGGTTAACAGTGAGGGAGGAGCTGGGACCCAAAAAAAGGGAGGGGAGAAGAGAGAGAGAGAAAGAATCACACACACACACACACACACACACACACACACACACACACACACACACACACACACACACACACATATGGTTCCTGGGATTCACACGTCCCAGACTCGCTGCAGAAAACAGAAGTTCCAGTCAGTCACAGGGGCATCTACCTTCAACATGTCCCACTGGCCAGGCACTCCTGTGCTGAGTTCTTCATGTACATTGTCTCGTTTTAACAAGAGCCAGGACAATATAGAGTGATCAGGTGTGTGGGCTCCAGAGACCAAATAGGAGTGTTCAAATGCCAGCCTGTCCCGCTATGTGCTGAGTAACATCAGGTAGGTTAGTTAACAGCTCTGTGCCCCCACTTTCCTCATCTGCAAAATGGGAACAATAATATTTGCCCCTCCACCCCTCCAAAGGGTACACATGTAAAGCAGGCACGCTTTGCCAGGCTTTATAAAATACAGGGGAAAGGTCACCTTGGGACTCAGAAAACGTCACTCAACTGTGACCATTTTCTTTTCTTCTATATCCTATCACCAGGCTCAGCATCTGGTAGGCACTCAGTAGACATGTGATATTGTCCAGAAAGGTCCAGAAACCCACCCCAGGCATCAAAGCTACTAAGAGGCAGGGCCGGGTGAGGCTGTACCTGACTCCATCATCCTTCCAAACATAATCAGGCAGCGACTACTATGCCCACTTTAGAGGTAAGGAAACTGAAGCCCACAGATCTGCAGGCTCACTGTGTGCCTGGCCTCGGGCTGAGCAGGAAAGAGGAAGAAGAAAACACAGCAGAAAGAGCAGTTACCAAGGACAGACTATAGGGTTTCAGGACAAAAGAATTTTTAAAGGGCTTGTTCACAGTTGTATTATATTTTAGCCCAGATTGTCTCAACCAGCCTTTGAGGAACAGTAATTATCACTTTGCTTCGATCAACTTCATTTGCCACCCCTTGCCCAATTCTTTTCCAACAAGGGAATATAAGTGCGACATTAAAAGTCAGACGTTCACGGTTCTGAATCCATTCAACCCAGCTGTGTGGCCACCTACCCTCTCTGAGCCTCTGTTTCTCACGTGCAATTTGAGCAAAATACCCACCACGTGAGAGGCTTTCAACGACGGGGGCACCCCTTGTCATAAACGAGAGGCACATCGTGAAAACGTGACCACGGGTTTAACTCTGTGAAGCCACTGTGAAAATGAAGTCTACATGTTAATAAATATTTATTATATAAATGAATAGAATCATTTCCAGAGCTTGCTGCTTGGAGAAAAGTGGAGAAAAAGGAATTCAAGAATAAGGTGAAAAGGTCAGAGGGAGAGAGTCATGGGGGTCATGGGTCAAATGCAGGCTGAGCGGTGGCAGTATGAGACAGTTGGGACTTGCTTTTCTGGGATTCCAGGGATTCCAGCAGCATGGGACCAGCCACAGGCACTTCCAGATAAAAGAGAAGCACTGTTCCCAAACTCTGACCCCTGCGCACTGGCTCTGGGGACAGACTGCCCCTCCATACTCAGTTTTCTTGTCTGTAAAATGGAAATAACGCTATTCCCTGCCTTATTGGTACAAAGTACTTACAAGAGAATCTAGCACCCAGTAAGTGCTCAACAAACGTGAGGTATTCTTATTGCTATTTAATGTTACAGCCAGTATCCCTCTGTGGTCTGTTTTTCTTTCCTCTTCTTGGGAATCGGCACTTTCTCAGAGACAAACGACAGTGAACGAAGTGGTGGTATGCTTTACTGCTTTGGTAAAATCAAATAAAGGTCACCACTGTTTCTTCTCTATTCTGAGGGACAAGGTTACCTGGGAACACCCGGGAGACTTAAAGATGCTTTCTTAGCATTGAGTTCACCTTTCTACAAATCCTTAAGCCTCTGCTCCTTTCCCCCACTAGCCTACAGGCCCCACAAGGCCAGAAAGCACATCTACTTGCTGGCCATTATACCCCTAGCACTTAGGACAGTGGTAACGTTAGGTACTCAATAGAATTGGTGGAATAACTGGTGCATAATAATCGCTCCACAAGTTTGGGTGAATAGCTCTGTGCAGAAAGGCCAGTCACCATAAGTCCTCTCCATGCACATCTGGCCTCTAAATTCAAGAAATGGCAAGCGGGTACACGGCAGCCTAGCAGCAATTCAGGCCTGGGCCTGCACCAGTGTCCCAGCTAGCTGTGCCCCCGTGCAATGCAGAGATGGCCTGCGCCCATCTCCATACACCTTCGTACACGTCCATAGGGATCACTCTCTCTT
The DNA here is from genome assembly GCF_949774975.1 of Lagenorhynchus albirostris. Lineage (NCBI taxonomy): Eukaryota > Metazoa > Chordata > Mammalia > Artiodactyla > Delphinidae > Lagenorhynchus > Lagenorhynchus albirostris. The sequence goes on along the minus strand of NC_083111.1, from coordinate 70,015,356 downwards.
TCCCCTTTTTAATCCACTGTGAGGCTAGCAGCTTTAGTCTTTTAGTTCAGAGAAACAAAACGAGGCCCAGAAGTTTCACGGATCTCTCCTTAGCGCCACAGAGTTGACAAAGGGCAGCAAGAGTCCTGGAAGCCAGTCTGGATCTCAGGTCTCTGGCTTCCACATTCTGTGCTCAACAACATGCTAAATAAATGTGGACTGGTTGAAGGGGGAAAAAAAAATGAATGAATGTAAACAATGGTAATAGTTTCCTAAAGAATCCAGCCCTCTATGCACCTAAACGGTAGAGAAAACTGCTTAGCGGTGGGTCCAAAACAGACACTTCTTAGCAACAAAATTGAACTGGGAAGGGGAATCATTTCAGATAAGCAATGAATGCGCCCCGCCCATCTTCCTGGGGATCCGGGGGTGGGGTAGGCAGGAGGGCTGTGAGGACGCAGGCTGCCTTTGGGGCCCTTCTTCATGGGGCCAGGGCACAAGGTCAGGCAGTCCGCCTCCTGGTCATAGGGGAAACTACCAGAAACTACATGTCACCCATCAGATGGGCAAAATGGTGAAAATCTAACATATCGAAAGCAGGCGACAAGGGGAAAAGGGGAATCTGGTGCACAGCGGGTGGGAATGTAAATCGGCGTGGTTGTTCTGGGGAGCAAATTGGTACCATCTGTAAAACGGAGAATGTTCATCAGCTTCTCAGAGGCAGCAATGTCACCTCTGGGTATAAACCCAAGGTGCGCTCACCTGTGCCCAAGGGAACACAAGAGGGTCCCGGAAGCCCTGTTTCTACTACACAGCGGGGCGGGGCCGGGGGTGGGGGGACAAGAGAGAAAAGCCATCAAGCACAGCATCTCTCAACAGCAGAAGGATCACAGGTGCTTGAAGAGACTGCTCCACAGCTAGTCACTGTGCATTCTCTTCCGCCGACTCTCCCCCACAGGCACCCGCTCGCCTGCTCCAGGCTCATCTTCAGCTCTTATCAGCCTCCTGCCTGCCCTCCAGGGGAAAGCAGAATTCACATGTGAAAACAGAGCGCCAGACTCCCCGGAAAGCTTTTCAGTGCCTTTTGCCCAGGAGAGGTTCCCCTTACAATGGGCCCTGGACCGCAGCCCTGAGCCCGGGGAGGGGAGAAGCCGATTTCATTCCACTTAACCCGATTTGCAGGGCCCAGAATATGGCTAATGAACCCACGCCCTGAAGTCATCAATACCACTTTCCAAATCAAGTTACCAAATTGGTCTTAAAACCGCTTCAAAGGGGCCGGGCTGGCTGTTCTCAACGAGGCATCCTGCCGGCCATATGGCCACAGCTCCCGCGGCCGGCATCCCCTTCCTCGGCACCAGCGGTGCAGGGGACAGGCTGGCTGCCTTTGCCTCCGTTTGGGAGCCATCCTTCCTCTGGAAGCCTGATCCACCATAATGGAACTTGGGTCCTCATAAAAACCAGGGACAGGGACTTCCCTGGTGGCACAGTGGTTAAGAACCCGCCTGCCAACGCAGGGGATATGGGTTCGATCCCTGGTCTGGGAAGATCCCCACATGCCGCGGAGCAACTAAGCCCGTGCGCCACAACTACTGAGCCTGCGCTCTAGAGCCCGCGAGCCACAACTACTAAACCCACGTGCCACAACTACTGAGCCTGCGCTTTAGAGCCCGCGAGCCACAACTACTGAGCCTGCATGCTTCAACTACTGAATCCCACGTGCCTAGAGCCCGTGCTCCCCAACAAGAAAAGCCACCACAATGAGAAGCCCGTGCACCTCATCGAAGAGTAGCCCCCGCTCGCCGCAACTAGAGAAAGCCCGCGCACAGCAACGAAGACCCAACGCAGCCGTAAATAAATGAATAAATAAATAAATAAAATTTTTAAAAGTACAGTTATTACTTGAAATGACTGAAATGGATAAAAAGAATAATATAATATAGTGCAACTGCAACTTGCCTCAGGAAAACTAAGGGGAAAGTTCTGTCCTGCCAGTGTCTGGATGATGGTAATAAAAATGAGCCCGGGGAGACCGGGCCTGGTATTTGGCAGGAAATCACCCACCCTGCAGTTAAGTTAAACTACTGAAAGGTTTTCAGAGTGGTGGAGAGAAAGCTGCTTCCCCAAGAGGATAACTCTTGTCCCACTATCTGGGCCTGTCACCTGAGGGCCACATCTCTCCACCCCCTAGACTTCCACAAAATGCAGCGTTCAGGCCTGGCACAGCTGGGAGGCTCCTGGACCCTGGCATCGTGCGTCCCGATTGCGAAGGCCAAAATATTTTGAATATCACCCCCAGAGACCAAGGGAGAGGTGAAAAACAGTGGTTCCCGCAGAAAGGTGACCTTGAACTTACCTAAAAGGAAGGAAAAGCTCTCCTTCCTCGGGGCCTCAGAGGGTCTGGGAAGTATGTGGCAAATGCACAGACCCTTCGACTTGGGCCTGAGTTCGTCTCTATCATCTCTTATTAGCACGTGGCCTCGGGGATGCCATTTCACTTCTCCAGATCTCAGTGTACCCCGTGGTAAAATGCAAACCCCAAGAGGGCTGCCTGAAACCTGTGGATTCAGCCTCCACCTGATAAGAACCACCATGATGACTGGTATGTACCAAGAACACCAGGGCACCTTGGGACATGGCTTCGAGGAGTGACATAGCCGCGGAAACAAAAGCAAACCAAAGTCAAGTGTCACAGAGCAGCAAAGCACTCCCAGGGACTCTGAGAGTCCCCCCTACCCCCAACCTGGCTCAGCCTCAAGCCACCCCTGTCCACCTGTGCCCCTCCTTCCGTCTCCTCTGCCCATGAAGTACGGTACACCTTCCCTTCCCAGCTCAGTGTTCAGAGCCACAGTGCTAGTGGGGAAGGGCGCCAACCCAGCCCCTGCAGTGGGGGACTCCTAACACATGTTGGTTAAATGAGAAGGAAGGTGGGAGAGAAGAGTCACTGAGCAGCTGAAACACACCAGCTCTTTCCTTCCTATAACCACAAAGCCTTGGCAGAGACAAAGATGAAGCAAGAAGACCCCCCTAGTCCCCAAAGCCCAATCTAACCTCACCAGTAGAGAAATTAAACAGCAGAAAAGAGAAGGGGCTTCTAAGATACCACACAGCCCTGAGTCACTCAATACCCCCCGGCCTCAGTTTCCTCATCTATCAAATGGGCACGATGTCCCCACTGACTGCCTCACCAGGGGGAGGGCCTGCTCAAGGGAGATCCGTATGGGAATATTCTTTGTGAACTGTCAGGTGCGTTCGACTACGCGATGACAGTACCACCTAACAGAGGCCACACACCTGCTGTACGGAGACCCCAGGAAGAAGTCACAACAGTGCAATCAACCCAAGGTGTCGCGCATTTGCACAAACAGCCTGGAATTTTCATTCATTTCCAGGGAAGCTTCAATCTTTCTCAATTTTGCAGCTCTGAGAACAAATGGCCTTCTTTTTTAAAGGTGTCATTTTTTTTCCCTTTAAACACGTTAAGAAAAAAATATCAGAACCCCAAAGGAACCTTACATTTAACCTCTGTGTAATCTGTATTGCTGGGAGCTTTCAAATATATATATTTTGGGGGGAGCCACAGGATGGAACCGCAGGGTAAGACCTTTCATTCACATCACAAGCCCCTCAAAACTCTGGGGGCATCTCTTGTTTTCATCTTGAAGAGCTGCCCTTGAGGAGCAAGCGATGGATACGGCCGTTCGAAATGAATGAGGCTAACCTCTGGCCAAGAAGAAACACAAGGCGGTTGGGGCTTTTCCATCCCAGGACGGGACCTCCTCAGGGGCCCAAAGCCACGCACAGTCATGTTTTTTTTCTGGAAAGCACCGAGGTTTTCAACTTCGCTCACGTTTGATCATCGCCCTCTCCTCTCAGCTCCAGCTGGTAAACCAAGGGCGGCACCATTTCAGGAATAACGTCAGGGGGCCAAAGAGAACACTGAAGCCCAGCCCTGCGCAGAGACACAATCCCTCTCTGAACAGTTCTACTCCTCTGAACGCCCCAGGGAGGCTCCTGGAGCTGGCTGCAAAGCCAGGGATTTCCAGGGACCTCAGCCTGGAGTGAAAGAGGCTGGTCTTGGAAGATGCAAGACAACAGCCAAGAGAGGAAGAAAGGAGAGACTCTGGTTACTTCATCATCCATCTCCAAAGGGGGCTATGAACCGGACGCAGCGGGGAAAAGGTCACGGTCTGGAGTGACAGAAGCGCCGGGGTTCAAACCCCAGCTCTGATACTTTCCCGGTGAGCAAAACCAAAAGTGCCCTACTTCTCGGGCTTTCAGGGTTTGAACCGTAGGTTACAACAACCTGGTCTGATGCTCAGAAAGATTACATGGGATGATGTGGCCAAGCGTCCCAAGATCTGCACTCAAGACTTGTCAGCTGCCTTGTGCCTGCTATCCCAGCACTCACGGTTTACTTGGAGAAGCCAAGTGGGTGCCCGTTACAAAGTGACTGAACCGGATAACTGAAGATTATCACCAGGCCAAAGACGCCGACTCCAAGCTCACGTGGGTCGGCCACTTCAGTGTGGACTTAAAATGTGGACAGGGAGGGGCTTCCCTGGTGGCGCAGTGGTTGAGAGTCCGCCTGCCGATGCAGGGGACATGGGTTCGTGCCCCGGTCCAGGAAGATCCCACATGCCGCGGAGCGGCTGGGCCTGTGAGCCATGGCCGCTGGGCCTGCGCGTCCGGAGCCTGTGCTCAGCAACGGGAGAGGCCACAACAGTGAGAGGCCCGCGTACCGCAAAAAAATAAATAAATAAAAATGGGGACAGGGAGTTGGACAGTAGTGGTCCTTTTCCCGATCTCCAAATTCTTTTTTGTGCAAAACACTCCCGAGGTGCATGTATGAATGCACACAGGGTGATACACAGCCAGCGCTGCTCACCTGGAGAATGAACCAAAGGGAGAAGGGGCTGTCCTGTGGGGCAGGCGGCCCGCAGAGGCGGGAGCTAAGCCAGGTCACAAAGGAGGATATGTTCCCAGCAAAGGTGTGGGGCAAAGACCCGCTCAGGCTACCTTCACGGTGAGGCCCCCCTGGAAAGGCCCCAAGCCGCGCCCTCACCCAGAAGCTGGAGAGGAAGCAGCCTTGCCCTGCAGGCTGCAGGCGATCAACTGCGCTCACTGCCTTCTGTGGTTCTGAGGATGGACACCCATGGGGGCGGGCAGTAACGTCACCGGGACCACGGCTTGGGGGCCCAGCCCGGGCCAAAGGCCGGGAAGAGGCAAAGATGCAGCAACACGCCAAAGTCAGAGCACGGCCGGCGCCAGGGCAGCCATAGGAAGTCAGAGGCCGCACCCAGTGGCCCAGCCTTCCTCCTTTCTGAGAAAGACCATCAAAGCACAGCACAGGCGGTGGCTGGGTGGGGAGCTCCGCACCACAGAGGACAGCTCTGGCCTGGGCAGGTCAGGGCTTCGGTCCTGTGTCTGAAAGCAGTGTCTGCCCCGTGCTTTACTCCCAGACCAGTGGTCCCTCGGACCCCCGCCTCACCGCCTTCACCCAGCCATCTGGCTGCCCCCTGACAAAACCCTCCTTCCCGGGCCCGCTGCTCCCACCGACCCCCTTTCAGAATCATCAGGCTCCCAGGTAGTCACCCCAGCTCTGGTCAAATCCACCTGAACCAGGATGACCGTAACAGCCAAGCGCGTCGGAGCACACACTGCCTGCTGGGCACTGTCCCAAGCTCCTTGCGGAGGGCCTGACTTCCACGGATGTTCACAGTGACTCTTCGGAGTAAGTACTATGACTGCCCCACTTTAGAGGTGAGAAAACCAAGGTTCGGCGAGGCTAAGGAACCTCCCCCTGTCATGCACCCAAAGCCCACACCACTGGGCCCCGCACACCTCACCTTCCCCTGCTCTGTGCGCCAGGCCCCTGGGTTTAAGTGCGACTCTGACGCTGCTTGACCTCGGACAAGATGCGCCACCTCTCTCCGAAGCTTCGCTCCTCCCTCTACAACACGAGAGCATAACAACACCTGCTCTGCGCCTGGCTGCCTCAGCGCTGATGAATGAAGGCACCCACAGCACACAGTAGGTGCTAGAAATGGCAACTGCTCAGTGGGTACATAGGGGAGAGGGGAGAGAGACATACACACGGAAAGACAGGCAGACAGGCAGGCAGACTGAGCTGGCCTTTTGAAAAAGACAACGAATTAACCCACTCTTCAGGTGTCTGTAGCAGCCCACAAACACCCGAAGACACCCACTGCTGGGGGAAGCCAGCCAGCACACAGATTAGGCTATCTTCTTCCTTCCCAAGAGAAGTGAGGCCCAAAAGGAAGAGAAAACTCAGGAGGACCTCGCTGGATCGGACACCAGAGCATCCAGGCGCAGCAGTGAAGACAAAACAGAACAAAATACCGAACTGTCCAGTGTTGCTTTTAGCCAACCCCAGCTGGACCCCAGGGCAACCAAAGTGGAGAATGTCTAAGCGACGATCAGTCCCACCCCAGCGCCGGGTGCTCCGATAAACTGCTGACGAGGAAACGTCAGGAAGTCAGGGGCTTCTCAACCTCCCCGAAGAATTAAGCTTTCCTGCTGGAAAGCCATTAAGGGGACTTGCAAACTAACACTGCAGAGATAAGGGAAACCGAACTGCTTGAAGGAGGCAGTCTGGAATCACCCCGAGCCCAGACCTTCCCCGGGGAGACGAGGCTCAGAGGGAAAGGCCCGGGGGGCTCAACCTCTCAGTGGGAGCCCACCCCGATCCCACGCGCCCCCCCAGCCTGGCGGCTGTATGCAGATGAAGGTGGGGCTGTCCTATTTACTGCCCTTTGCCAACACAGGTACCTGCGGAAAGCAGGTCTCCAATAAATTTCTCTTCAATAATTGAATGAGCAAGATCCTGCCCCCCAGAAAAAAGAATTGCATGCAGTTACTGCCACCCAAGGGAAATGCCCCCCAGGAGATAAGGGCTTCTCTGTCCCTTGGCAAATGTAAAAGACACCTCCTCAGTTGCATTCAGCAGACAGCCGAGACTGGTGCAAAGGAGACCCGCCAAAATGCAGTGAAATACACGCCATCCCCCGCAGCTGAATACGAGTCTGGTGATTTCGAACGCTCCAGGGCATCACGGCTAACGGAGAGCTCGCTCTGGGTCTGGACTGAGAGAAACTGGGCAGGAGAGGCCGAGCCACTGTCTAGACAGCGGCAGAGGCGGCATTTGCACCTGGCTCTGCCCGTCTCTTCCTCGGCACTGGGAAGCATAGCCAGCCCTAGAGAAGGCAGGAAGCAAATCAAGAGAGAAGGCCCTCGGGCTCAAGGTGACCACACGCTGGGCAGGTGTCTCTAGAGGCTGCCCTCACCCCAAGCCCAGGAAGACCTCTTCTGGCCTGACGGCATCAGCACGCCGCCCATCTCCTGCATCCAACCCATCCGCCACGCAGAGTCTCCGCCCCGCCGGAGTGCTGTTCGCAGGGGACTGTGGTCACAGGGCTGGCGTCTCTCTCCTGGGAAAGCAGGGAGCAGGCCTGAGTCCTCTTATAAAAAAAAGCCCAGGATCTAGTGGTACCCAGCACACCAGAGGCACTTAATAAATATCAGTGACATCGAGCTACACAATGGATCAATTCCCGTCTATAAAATGGAAGGAACAATTGATCACCTCCAGGGTTGTTGGGAAGATAAAATAGCCCATGAAAAGAACTGCTAACTAGGGTCCTCGTTGGTATAAATACATCCTTAATTTCTAACAACCTTTATGGTTGGTAAACAGAAAGAGAAAAATTAAAGTTGCGATAACTTAGCACAATTTCCCCACATGCACTGGGGGTAAATAAACATATATACATACGTATGTGTGGGCACGTGTGCATTTGTGTGGTGTATGTGTGCGTGTACGTACATACTTATCAAGACAGAACTGCGTGCACGTGGCTGTTTTTAACTGACAACAGGAGAAGGGGCCTAAGATGCAGCTAGCAAAGCTGGACTCGGTGCTCATCGGGGAAACTGACCCCAAACAGTGAATCTGCACGGACTGAATTGGAATCCAGTGACGTGGCCGCCGAAGGCTGGGACTCCGCCACTCTTGTGGGAGTTTGATGAAGCTGGTGCTGGGAGAGGAGTGAACAGGGCTGCCTGTCTTCAGGACTCACCTTCCAAGTCTTGCAGGATGGAAAGGAAACTCATACCAGGACACTTCTGACATGCCCTACTGTTCACGCCCACTTGAGGAAATCCGCCTCAAACCACCCCTTCGTCATTCCTTCATCCCTCCGTTCATCCCTCGGCCAGGAGACGAGCAGAGAGGAAGGAGGGAAAACCTAAACTGGACACTCGATTCAGTGCACACCTGTCAGGGACGGGGGAGGAGCTGAAACACGGCCTGAGCTGCCCAGCATCTGCAGGCGGGCGTCTCCCCACGCCTGCGGCTGGACCTCCACTTGCTGTGAGCGCTAGAATCTGGGGAGGTGGGCTGTGGGCGCGTGCCGTTCCCAGCAACGACGCAGGCCCTGCTCCCCGCGGCCCTTCCCAGCAACAGCCCTGGACTGGCCACAGCCGAAGGCCAGGCCCTCCACGGGGGTGTTCCCGGCAATCTGGAGCACATTTGACACACGAAGCCCCGGGATGTGGCAGGAGAAGGAAACCGGGCACAGTGGCCCTGCCAAGTTTTCCAAAGGAAATGAGTAACCCGTCGTTAGGCAGTTACACATCGCCAAGCGAGGAAGTGGCATTGTCTGGGGACCAGCCGAGGGCATTACATAACAGGCACCCCCCTTGCACTCTGGCCATGGCCGTATTTGGGGATTGGCAAAGGCATCTGATGAGCACCTCTACCCTGTGTAAACACCGGCTTTATTAGGGTGGTGGAGAGAGGTCTGGACCAGAGTCCTACTTGGCTCAGTGCTAGGAGTGAAGCTGACTCAGTCTCAGCAGCCCTCATTCCACCGGCTCACATCCGCTGAGCGGCCATGCAGCCCAGTGGGTAAGCCAGGGTTCAGGGGCCAGGCCACCAGTCTCTACCCCACCACCTGCCAGCTGTGTGATTTGGACACGTTGCTCAACTGCTCTGTGCCTCCGCCTCCTGAGGCAGGGAAATCCTTGCACCCGAACCCCAGGGCTGCTGAGGATGAACTGGGATCGCACCTACATACAGTGCTCAGAACAACGCGTCACGCAAAAGAAGCTTGCAACGCTGTTCCAAGTGGGGTGCTGGGGATAAACACCATGCTGCCCGCACCTCTGAAGACAGGTGACAAAATAAAAAGTAAAATGAAGGGTCTTGGGGTCTGTGGCAGACTGGACAGGGTCTACTGGCTGTACGTGGAGGAGCAGAGTGGTCCCTTCCCCCGGGCACTTTGGAAAGGAAAATGGACAAGGACCTCTTTGAAGCAGCCAGCAGAGGAGGGAGACACGGAAATAAGAAACACTAGGTTCTTGCTGGAGGCGTCGGAAGATCTTAAAATTCATTCCAATTCAACCGGCACAGCTGGTCATGGCCCACGATGCCACGCTTGAGGGGGAAAGAGGCCCAAAGGGAGTCATCTCTCCGTGGAGTCTGTAGATCCATCTACTGCTCTGTACCTGGTGCCCGTCACAGAGAACAGAGTGACCCACGATGCCCTTCAGGTACAGTCACTGTGTCGCTTCCTACTCACCACCACCCGATTAGGGAGATACTATCACACACAGATGCGCAAATACGTGTGTGCGTGTACACACACACACACACACACACACACACACACGCACACCCTTTATTTTGAAAGATGAGGAAACCAAGGCACAGGGAGTTTAGGTTAAGCTTTAAGGGTCAGAATTCAAATCCAGGTCTGTGTCACTGTCCACTAAAGGGATTTTTCCTCCTCCACTGGTTGGTTAAATTATTATGACTGCTATTATTTTGCTGAGAGCTCCTTTTTTATTGAGATATAATTGACATATATTAGTCAAAATTATATTAGTTTCAGCTGTACAACATAATGATTTGCTGTGTGCAAATATTGTGAAATGATCACAAGTCTAGTTAACATCCACTGGTACACACAGTAGCTAATATTTTTAAAATAATCACAAACTTAGAGGAAGGTTGGGAGTAGACTGCAGATCCTTTTTCCTTACACCGTGTGGGAGAAAGTGGCTGGCTGACACCCCATCTCCCCAGAAGACTTTTTGTTTTTGATTTTTTGCGGTACGCGGGCCTCTCACTGTTGTGGCCTCTCCCGTTGCAGAGCACAGGCTCCGGATGCGCAGGCTCAGCGGCCACGGCTCACGGGCCCAGCCGCTCCGCGGCATGTGGGATCTTCCCGGACCGGGGCACAAACCCGTGTCCCCTGCATCGGCAGGCGGACTCTCAACCACTGCGCCACCAGGGAAGCCCTCCCCAGAAGACTTTGGCGTGTATTTCCTAAAGCCAGGATGTTCTCCCCAGAACCACATTCCACCAGCAAAATCCGGAAGCTGACACTGATACATAACTAACATCCGGTTCTCATACCCCATTCAAGTGTCACCAACTGTCCATAATCAAATGCTGCATCTACTTGTCACACGTTTTCACTTTCCTTCAATCTGGAACCGTTCCTCCGTCTTTCCTTAACTCTCATGACCTTGACCCTTGACAGATGATAAGGCATTTATTTAGTCTGAGCGCGTCCCCTCCACTTGGGTTTGTCTGATGTTTCCCCTGCTTAGACTCGTGGTACGCATCTTCATTGACTCTTTTTTTTCTTTTTTTTTTTTCCATAATTGCAAAGCAAGAGTTGGAGGGAAGATTTCCTGGATGAAAGTAAATCCTCTAAGTCGACTGTGATCGTGATGACAACCTTCACCCCATCATTTTTCGCCAGTCAGGGGGTAGCTTATGACTCAGGGAGGGATGTGGCGGTCTGCAGTCTGGGGAGGGACTACGGTTTCTACACAGCCACGGAGATGCTGGCATCATTTACTCATGCCAGCTTTGCTTACAAATAAAAAAAAAAAAAAGAAAGAAAGAAAGAAAAAAAAGAGAAACCTCAGAGTTCAGCTTAAAAAGACCTTTCACGCGGTGGCAGGACGCTCCCTTTCCCAGCCCCTGCCTCTGTCGCAAAGTACAATACGTATGTTTATCTTGCTTCTAAGAAGGGGGATATTAAAATACTTGAGGATTTTCCCCTCCTAGCCCTGGCATGCTGGCTCCCAGTGGCTTCACAGCCACATACAATGAAGTGCAAAAGCAACAGTCAATTATGGCTTTCGCAAACACAGGGACCTTTCCTGAGGCTGGAAGTCGCATCACTTGAAAGGCTGACTTTCTTCAAACTTCCAGGAACTGAGTGGCCCAGAGCCCGTCTATTTAAAGGTCAGCCCAGCAGCCCTGCTGTATTTGGAGGGCTGCCGCCAACATGAGCTTATTCTCAGCCCCTCTCTGCAGCCACCGCAGCGGGCCGGGCCGTGAGCAGTACTGTGCTCCTTTCAAAGGGAGGCGAGCAGCGCCAGCGACAGGGCCAGGGCCAGAGAGAGAGGGAGGTGAGAAGTGACCGGCCGCCTCCCCCTTCGCGGGGGCAACTGGTGGTTAAACGAGTGAACTCCTCCACGGCTGAGCCTTGAAAGCAACGATCACATCTCAGAATCAAGCCTCGGTCCCAATTCCCAGGGACATAATCGTCCTTTTTGGCCCCCTTTTAGCTCAGCTCTCTGGGCCTGAGCTCTGGAGGAGCAGATAGAGGACAGGCAGCAGGAAGTGGCCCCTGGGCCCCCTTACAAGGTGACCAGAGGGACCACAGCCCGTCTCACCCACCGACCATGTACAAAACCTTTTGAAAGTGTTTAACCCTTAGCTGGGTGTTAACTCACACAGCTCTGCGTGTATTTAATTCCACGTGCTCGTTTGGTAGCTGCTTACTCTTCCCACTAGCTGCAGGCTGGATTCAGAGGTGACAGGTATGGAGAAATCACCGCTGACACAGCATCTGCAATGTGCATGGGGTCCTATGCATGGGTGGTGGGCACGGCTCACCGGCCCAAAGTCACCCAGCTAGTGAGGGGCGGGGTCAGAATTCCAATGCCCACCTGTCTGACTCCAGAACACACTCTCCTATTTCATCATACCCTCCACACACACCCCACATTCGGGAAGTCAGGTCCTGCTTTGCTGGAAAGTATTGATCCCGCCTGCCAGGCGCCAGGGAGGGCTTCAAGGAGGAGATGGCATTTGAACATCGCCTTCAATGGGGCTCGGGGAGAAAAGGAAGAGCAGCCCAGGAAGAAAGTACGATGTGAACAAAAGCAATGAGACCTGAAAAGGGCCTGGATGGACAGATGATAACTGGCTGCTGAGCCTGAAGCCTGGAGTGGGTGCGGGAGTCCAGGAGTCCTTGGGGAAACTCTCCTGGCCCCCGTGTGCTGAACCGGGACTCTGCCCATCGCCGCACTGCACTGTGCTACCCATCCAAGTTACCCTGAGCCTTGGGACAATGCCGAGAAACAGAGATTACCAGCCAAGGCTTGGAGAAGTCACTGCAGCTGATTCCCTGGTTACAGGGGGGCAGGGCTTACACCTGACCCAAGGCCGTCCTGTGCCAAGGCTAGTTAGCTGCCCGTGTGCCTTCTCAAATGTTTCTTTTTTCTTCCTTTCTGCTGAGGTCGTTGTGGACACAGGAAAGGATGCTCGTGGGGAATGAAAGGGGGGAGGGAAAGAAAGGAAATAGAGAGGGAGGGGAGGGAGGAGGGGAACCACGCCAGGACTATGATTCAGTGCAGACCTTTCCGAGGGTCCGATTAGCCTGAAAAGACTTTGAAACCCAAACCAACAAAACCAAACACTCAGGGAGCCAAGCCAGGAAGCTCAGGCAGAGACTCTCCAAGACGAAACGTCCTCTGAGGGGACCCTGGGAGGGACTTTGTCACGAGGTAGTGTCTTAGGCTGCACTCCCCAGAAACAGATCCTGAGATGGAAATTCCTGTGTGTGAGCTCACGGGGGAGTGTGCTCGGGAGAAAGGGAGCGAGGGACGCGGGAAGGGCAGGGGACGGGGGGGCTCAGTGAGGATGCGGTCTCCTCAGCTGGCCCCCAGCCTCAGCCTGATCCCACGGGGAGCTCTGGTGCGTAAATGGTACAACGGAGTTCACCCCACACTGAAGCAAGGGGGTCAGCCTTTTGTACCCCTGAGTCAGCAGGGGCTGGGGCCGGGGGGGCGAGCAACTTCCTGGATGAGGCAGCGAATCTCCAGAGAAGGGGACACCAGACCGTGACCTTTAACAGCTGGGGGGTGAGTGTGCCGGCCTGGTAAAGGGGGCCCAGGCAGGACACCCACAGCATCCATTACAATTCGTCATAATTAAATGACTGCGAGATGACCAGGAATGATAAAAGGCCCCGTTTTTTTTTAACATTTCCTGCAGAGTTGGGCTGCCTAAGCCAGAGGCTGGGCCTGGGCTGAATCAGCCTCTCGAGGGAATGTGGAAACATCTGGGATTCTGATAGACACCGAGGGTGAGCACAGCCCTGGGACAAGAGAGCTGGACGGAGACGCACGCCCGGAGGGAGTGAGACAAGAAGGCTGCTTTGGAAAGTCAGCTCTCTTCTCTGCTCCTGCCTCCTAAAGAGGGTCAGCACGTGAAATCAGATGAAACGGGCCGAGAAAACAACCTCGTTCTCCCACTCTCCCGCCCGCAAAAATCTAGCGGGATGGCCTATGAGACGTGTGGAGATCTGTCCAAGAGATTATAGGGTCAGATATTTCCGACGAATTACCAGATGGGCTTTGACTGTAGGCCTGGCATGCAGTGAGTGCTAAATAAAAGCCGAGTGGCTCGTCAGCTGGACACTTTTTAACCTCCACCTCAAGTGAACTTCCTAAGCCTTTTCCAGAATGGCAGGGAGCCTCATTTGTGAATGAGTTCTGGCTTCATCTCATGATTCTGAATCGGCCGCATCTTGATTTTTTTGCAACTAAAGAGTTCTGTTGTCTGCACATGTCCGACAACAGATGAGAATAAGCGAAACGTGGTCTCTCCATACAATGCAATATTGTTCAGCCATGAAAAGGAATTTAGTATCGATACATGCTACTGCTTCCAAGGATGAATCTTGGGAACGCTGTGCTAAACGAAACAAGCTAGTTACAAAACACCACTGTGTAGTTTGAGTCCATGTGTATGAAACGTCCAGAATGGACAAATCCATGGAAACAGAAAGTAGATGAGTGGTTTCCTAGGGTTGGGGAACTTGGGGGTGACTGCTAACAGATACAAGATTTCTTTCTGGGATGATAAAATGTTCTAAAATGAATTGTAGTGACGGTTGCCCAACTCCATGAATATACGGGAAACCACTGAATTGTACACTTTAAATGCGTGACTCGTAGGGTATGTGAATTGCATCTCAATAAAGCTGTTACTAAAAAAAAAAAAAAGAAAAGAAAGGAAAAGTTTTGCTGTCATACGAAGGAATGACAATAACATCACCACCAATGACGGGTTCCGGCCACTGTAAGGAACAGTGGTGGCTGTTAGCCGGTGGCCCCTGAGTACAGCGTGCTGGGTCTGGACAAGTCCCCACACACACCCTCCCACCCAAGAGAGAGAGAAGACAGCCCCTATCTGCAATTCATTTGGCCAAAAGGCTGTCAGAAGGGCTGCTGTCCCCTGCCCCACAAAAAACTCTGATCCGCCCAATCCGATGCCACTGAACAGGGACAACACAACAGCCAGCCAGGAGCTCTTATTGTGTCTCCTGCCCCGAGCCGCTCCTAAGCAGTGGGAGTTAAATATTTATAAAGCAGCCACTGTTTATGTAATGTTCAATCTGGACTTGCGAAGCCCGACGCAGGGATGTGCTGAAGAGACAGCTGATTACACAACACAGGGAAGCACCAGGCCGGCCGGGGAGCCCGACACTTCCCAGGACTCCGGCCTCACCTTCCAGCCGGCCTCCTCCTCTCTCCTCAAAGTGCCGGCGGGTTGGGAGCGGTCTCCAGTGTTTAGTCTCCTCTTCCCCAGTGCCCACGGCAGAAGACAAAATAGCCCTTTTCCCCAAAAGTTGCAGGTCGCATGGCTCTTCCTGGGCTGTAAGCAGCTCCTGAGAAACTGGGGTGCCGTAGGGTCGAGGTCTGCCTTCACAGACCCCACCACGCAGAAAGGGTCGGGGACTCCCAACTGGGCTGGCGGCAAGCACGTGTAGACGAGGAACACGTTATGAGGCCTCGCCAGGGTCGTCCTCCTCGCGCTTGTCTGATGCCCGGTACCAGGCAGCCCCAATCTGAACACCGGACAGCAAAGGCACGTGTTCGGACGCAACTCCTGGTTCTCTCATCCCGTTTCCACCTGCCCCGCCTCAGCTGCCCCCGCTGCGAAAGACGCCCAAAAGGCCCACCTGCCTTCCAGAGTTACTGTGGAGCGTTAATAAGACCTTTTTTTTTTTTTTTTTTTTTGCGGTACGCGGGCCTCCCACTGTCGTGGCCTCTCCCGTTGCGGAGCACAGGCTCCGGACGCGCAGGCTCAGCGGCCATGGCTCATGGGCCCAGCCGCTCCGCGGCATGTGGGATCTTCCCGGACCGGGGCACGAACCCGTGTCCCCTGCATCGGCAGGCGGACTCCCAACCACTTGCGCCACCAGGGAAGCCCAATAAGACACGGTCCTTTAAGGCATCATTACTGCGATGATGAGGGCGACCACCACCACCTGCTTCCGACTCCTGGCTCTGCCCTCACCCCACTGCGACCTTTGGAGAATCCCGTCACCGTCCCAGCCCTCTTCAGTGGCCTGATCAGCACGTGGGCATAAACAAGACAGGGGGAGGAAATGTTCTTTGCAGGCTACGAAACGCTGCCCAAAACACACGTGAGGTGCTCTCGGCACTGCCGGGAAACTGAAGGATTGGGGAGGCGGCCACTCATGTTTCCCAGCTCTGGGGCCCCCATGACTCCTCTGGGGCCTGGACACTCGGGAGAGTGGCGAATACACGGAAATCACACTGCCAGCTGCACCGGGGGACAGCTTCACCAGAATCTCCAAACCGCCTTCTCCATTCATTCTAGGAACCCGCACCAATCCTGCTTTCCCCAGGTCGGTCCAGAAGTGAAGGGAGAGGGAGGGCCAGCCTGCCGCCCTGTCCCTCTGGTGGACAGCGCTGGGCCCGGGGGACACGGGTGTCCAGGGGTTCTCCCCTGCACATGAGCCAGACACATAGGGGGGTCTCTGATGAATGCAGCGACGGGGGAAGAAGGAGGCTGAGAGGTGCAGAGCAGGCAGGGAAGAGGGAGCAGAGGAAGCAAAGACCTGGGGACCTGGGACCGAGCGGAGAAGAGGACCCAGAATAAAGCCACTTGAGGTGAAGCCACTTAAAATAAGGTCCAGATATTTAGGGCATGTGTGTGTCATGGGGGGGGGGACTTTATCTCGAAAACACAAACTGCCCACCATCTGCTTCGGATTCCCGGCTCTACCTCTCATTTGGCTGCAATCTTGGGCCACTCATGTCGCTTGTCTTATAGCCTGTTTAGGGGGACAACTTTACCTTGAAAAAGGAAACAGTTATAAATATAAACTGTTCTATATTCATAAATTAATTTATCCTTTATACATTATAAGCGTATAATATATCGTTGGTAACTTAATTCTAAATATAAAATAAGCTTCGTCTGTCTTATACTTGAAGTTGTCATTTTAAACTCTGCTCTGAGTGTTAGGCCACCAAAACAATGAATCAAATCAACTATACTTCAATTTAAAAAAAAAAAAAAAAGAATGAATGAATCTGACCCCAAGGCTATTTTAGCACATGTTTTCTCACAAAATACAAAGTTCCTTCAGCCCTCATGATTAAAAGGATCGTTTGCAAAAGACCTTTTGGGACTCTGTTAATGTTCCCAGGCCCCTCTTAATCTTTTGGATTTTTCAATCACTCTCTTATTTTGCCTAGAGGGTCAACATCGTTCCTTTCTCTTCTCCACTGTTAGGTGGTCTGATTCCGCCGGGCTCCCCGAGGCTTTCCCAAGGGCAGGACTCAAGTCTCTTCCTGCTTCTCTTTCCTTAGAGCTTATGGCTGAGGTCAAGTACCTGATATTTACCCTTCAGTTCCATCTACAGTTCCCCCCTCCCCACCCATCGTGAGGTCCCATGAGGGCAGGGACTTGCGTCCATTTTGCTAGAAGCTCCCTGTGTCACCCCTGGTATATCAGACACTGGATCAGTGCCTGGCACATAGCAGGAAGGGCACGTGATTCAAGCAGCTCGCCCACAGCACCTTCTGCATCAGGAAAACCCTGCAGTCTGGGCAAGACGTGCCATTTCTGGCGGTGGATCCGCTCTGGATAGAACAAGCCCTGTCACCCGACTCTCCCAGTGCCATGTCACTGAACAAGTGGGCAACCATAAACAGGACGGACACTTAGATATTTTATCAGCTGCACATGGATGAGCCGATCGAAAGGCAGGGTCTTTCGAGACGCAGATGGTCTTTCTTTAGAAATACATACTCACAATTCTACAATTTCTGATTTCCATTTCTTTAAAGTAGTGCAAAAGTGACTCATCTGCAAAACATATGGAATACAGCTTCCTTAGAGTTTTACAATATTTTCTTCCTATTTTTTACAGCTGTTTTGCCTCTAAGTGATTTGGTGACAACTTTCGAGCAAATCAACGTTTTCCGTGCCTTCCAAAGTACTAAACTTAGTATTCATGCAACAGCTCAATTCTCATCAGTTTATGTAATATGCAGTTACCAACACCACTCACTTTTGGCCAGCGCAGGAATCAAGGGGTGGTAAAGCCTTGCCGGCACACCAGGATCAATAGCTGACATTTCACGGGTGTTACAGAAACACTGTTCTAAGCCTTCACGTGTATTAACTCACTGAATGCCGTAATCACCCTGGAAGGTAGGTACTAGTATTAGTCTGATTTTACAGATAAAGCATACAAGCACAGAGGAGTTATTTAACTTGCCCAAGGTCACACAGCTGGTGGGGCAGAACAAAGCTTTGAATAGGGGAAATTGGGTTGTGAGTGGCCCACCAGCCCCGAGCCTTCAGTGAGCCTGGGGTCTCACTCAGTTTGCCGTGCAAAGGGAATGGGCAGCGAGGGAGCCACATGGAGGTCAGTTAAGAGATGCTGCTACCCTTGCCCTGGACTGACAGATGTTTACAATGTCTGGCAATCAGCAAATGACTGATTATCTTCAGATGTGGGTGGGTGGGACCGACATGAGCGGTGAGTTTATGAGCACACAGTTTCATGTTATGATGACTTCTGCTTCCCTGGGCAATCTGTCTGCAGGAGCACAGATAGGGAGGACTCCTCAACTTCTGTGTGGCCGGAGCGTGAATGCTAGTGGGGGGAGGGGTGGGCAAGAGTTGAGGCTGGGTTCAGAGTTAAGGGCAGATGTGTCAGGCCAAGGGGTTTGGATCTAACGCCGTCTAGAGATGCTCCTTCCTGTGCGGGGACTGGCCAGAGAATGCTCCTGGCCTGTGGAAGCTTCTGGCAGATGGCCTGAGAGTCAGAGACACCCCCCCCCCAAAAAAAAAAACTGCTGGCATGCAAGGCAGTGCAGGAGGAAAGGGGAGAAAAACCAGAAAACGGGATGGTGAGCTTATAGGTGAGGTCTTGTGGGCTTTCTTCCCACTTTCTGACCTTCCTAGAGACTCCTGGGGCACCCACACTGCTGGGCCTGGAAAGGCTGACCCACACCTTAAAGAGGTAAGGCTCGGAGAGGGTGAAAACCCTGAAAAGAGGCTCTTCCAGGCGGAGCAGCGACAACGCATCCAATCTTCAGGCTCTCAGTTTAGTGTCCTTTCCACTGCCCTGTGCCACAGTCTCTAACTGAGCCTGAGCGGTGACAGGAAGGCCCCCCTCAGACAATTTCACAAAAGGAGGGAGAAGCACTCAGTCTCCAAGGGCCACCTCCTGGAATCCAGACACACTGACAGTGTCACTAAATAAGTAACTTTCCAGACTAGAGAGTTAAGAAGAGGGAATGGCTTTTGCTACCTGATTCCCTTCCATGTGATAGAAGAAGTCACCTCTCCTCTATTTCCTGAAATCATCAGCATCAAAGAGGAACTCAAGGGGCTACCCTGGTGGCGCAGTGGTTGAGAGTCTGCCTGCCGATGAGGGGGACACGGGTTCGTGCCCCGGTCCGGGAAGATCCCACATGCCGCAGAGCGGCTGGGCCCGTGAGCCACGGCCACTGAACCTGTGCATCCGGAGCCTGTGCTCCGCAATGGGAGAGGCCACGACAGTGAGAGGCCCGCGTACCGCAAAAAAAAAAAAAAAAAAAAAGAGGAACTCAGGGACCTTTCTGCTCCTCAGTGGGCTGAAAAGGGGCAGCCAGTACATCCTGTGTGCTGGATGTAGATGATGCCATTTAGCTTCATCCTTAAACAGTGCTCAAGAGCTGGGTGAACAGAGGCTCAAGGTCAAGTGGTATAACTCATAACTCGTGCCACCCAGCTAGGTAGGTGGTTAACCCATTGGAGGAGAAGATTCAGAAAGGACATGGCATCTGCCTTCACCAACTTAAAAGCTGTCTGTGAGAGGTTTGTTGCATCAGAGGGCCCCAAGGATCAGAACCCAGAGAGCTAGGACAGAGCACCCACGCCCTGGGAGAGGGAGGATCATTGGAACTGTCAGCACCATCTTTCAGGGGCAGTGAGTACCCCGTCAGTGGAGGTAATCAAGGGCTGATGGGACAGACAGGAAGCCAGGTTACTACAACTGGGGATTCAACTTATCTCATGGGTGATTAGATGGAACTACAGCACAGGTTTGGTTTTTTTGTTTTTTGTTTTTTGTTTTTGCGGTACGCGGGCCTCTCACTGTTGCGGCCTCTCCCGTTGCGGAGCACAGGCTCCGGACGCGCAGGATCAGCGGCCATGGCTCAGGGGCCCAGCCGCTCCGCGGCATGTGGGATCCTCCCGGACCGGGGCACGAACCCGCGTCCCCTGCATCGGCAGGCAGACTCTCAACCACTGCACCACCAGGGAAGCCCCAACAGCATAGGTTTTATGAATGAATCAAGTCTTAAGCATTTGCTCCTTACATCAGGAATGGACATGGGAAAGATATACAACCTGGCGTGTTTCAGAGACTCAAATTACATGGCCTAACTCTTGGTTGGTTTACACACACACACACACACACACACACACACACACACACACACACACACACACTCTCCCCTTCTCTGTCTCCCTCCCTCCTTCCCTCTCTCTCTTTCTCTGCAAAGCCAGAAGAGTTGTACGGGTGGCATACGCAAAGACTCCTTTCTTCATCGAGCCATCTGCCAGTCACTTACGGGGACCTGCGACGTGGCGGGCGCTGTGTGGAGAATACAGTGAAAAATGCAAGTCCCAGTTCCAGTCCTCTAATGCCTAGACCACAATGGGTCAAGTTCATCAATTAGGGTAGAAGCCAATGAACACTTCTGAGAGTCTCCTGGGCTTCAGACGGCGCATACGGTGAACCGTAAAGACCACTAGAGTCGGTGGTAATATTATCCTACTGACACGGATCAGAGAGGACAAACCTCCTAGGTTCACTCAGTGAGTAAGTGGAGAAACCAGCATTCAAATCCAGCCAGCCCTACCGAACTCCAAAGGGCACGCTCTTTCCACGGTCCCGCCAGGAACAGCCATACACAAGCTGCTACCGACGGCAACCCCCCTGTCGCTCCACCAGGAGAGTCAACCTTGCCCTGCGGCCTCCACTAAACCATCCGTAGCCGGCAAGGGTCACTCTGCCGTTTCCTTTATACTTTACTATTGGCCCAATTCAACTCCAGTGGCACTGCCCACCCCGGATGCAGGCCAAATATAAGCTGGGCTTTGATAGCAGAGATGAAAGGCAGGGTTGCAGTGAGCATGAGGTCCGAACAAATGTCAGCTGCTTTCATCAGGAAAACCCTAAATGACCCACCCTCACACATGGTCTTTCATCTCCTACCCGGCAAGCAGAGGCTGCTTATTAGAAAAGCTGCCTTGTCCGCACTCTCCCTTGAGGGGGACGGGGTTGAGGGGTAAATGCCGGCGTCACCCTCGGAGTCCCTGCACCCTCAGGATCACTCTGAGGGGTGGCTGGGCTGTGGGAAACACAGGCTCCACTCTGCCCTTCGCCACAGGATGCTGACACACGGGACAGACAGGAGGTCTGTCCGGGGCCCGGCCGCCACTACTGCTTGGGGAGGGAGCTGCCAACACATGGCCGTCCTGGGGCGGCAAAGCCACCGCGCCTCCTACACGTAGCCCCAGGAAATGGAGGGCTGGGACCGCAAACAGAAATGCACAGGAGGGCCGACCGGCCGCTCTTTCTTCCTTCTTTCTTTCTCTCCCTCTTCTCCAGCAAAGCCGGCAATTGAGAATTCCACATCACAGATTCCTGTGGCCAGAGGGGGCCACTTGAGGTCATCACTGACACTGCTCCCCCACATCGAGACCAGCCTGTCCTGGAGCTGTGGCAGAAGGAGGCCACGGTCCTCGGAAAGGATCTCAAGAAGAGGCTGCCGGCCTCCTCTGTTGCTACCAGAGCAGGGCTGCGCCTTTCTGGACCACAGCACTCATTACATTTGCTTGTCCTCTTTTAGTCCAGCTTCTCTGTCCCACTCATGCCTGTGAGCGTGTAAGGCCAGGGACCCGGTTTTAATCTCCTCTGTATCTTCAGGACTTGGCATTATGCCAGGTCCGGGGGGCTGCTTAGTAAAAGTGGGTGGGTGGGTGGATAGCAGACGGTGCGTACAGGCAGAAAAGGGAAAGAGAGACGAAGATGGGGCTATGGAACACGCCCACTGCAGACGGCCAGAATCATGATGAACTTTGGGGCCAAAAGGGACTTGAGAGATCCTCTAAGCCTCACCCCCGTTCCTCATTTGGCAGATGTGAAAACTAAGACTCCAACACGTGGGGCCTTGCCAGGGTCACGTGACTGAGGGTACGCCACCCCCAGTAACATGCAGGGCCTCTGGGCAGCCTCAGCTGGCAAGAACAAATGCGATCCATCCTGCTGTGAGAACCAGGATGACACTCACGCTCCCCTGACTTGTGCGTGGAGAGGCACTGACACTGCCTCCGCCATGTCAAGCTCCTTGCTCCTAAAAGTGTGATGGAATCAGGGCAGCAGAAATGTAGGTCTCCCGCCGTTATAAGGGAAGCTTCAGGAGACAGCCCGACGACGCCCACCAGGAATGCCAGTCCTGCTTCTGTCCTCGTCGGGGTGAGTGGGGACTAAAGCAGGGCACTTCGATCTTCCTCCATTCCATCTCCCTGCAGTAACTCCTGCTATGAAAGAAAAAGCAGCCCAAATCCAGAGACCAGGACGAAATCGCCCGTCTGCAGCTCCGTTATGAATAA
Source organism: Lagenorhynchus albirostris (assembly GCF_949774975.1). Lineage (NCBI taxonomy): Eukaryota > Metazoa > Chordata > Mammalia > Artiodactyla > Delphinidae > Lagenorhynchus > Lagenorhynchus albirostris. The sequence goes on along the minus strand of NC_083111.1, from coordinate 69,993,110 downwards.
ATACAAGCATGCCTCGGAGATACTACAGGTTTGGTTCCAGACCACGGCAATAAAGCGATACGGCAATAAAGAGGGGCGCACGAATTTTTTTGGTTTCCCAGTGCATACAAAAGTTACGTTTACACCATAGTGTAGTCTGTTAAGCATGCAACAGCGTTATCTCCGGAAAAAAAAAAACGATGTACATACCTTAATTTAAAAATACAAAAGAAGGGCTTCCCAGGTGGGGCAGTGGTTGGGAGTCCGCCTGCCGATGCAGGGGACACGGGTTCGTGCCCCGGTCCGGGAAGATCCCACATGCCGCGGAGCGGCTGGGCCCGTGAGCCATGGCCGCTGAGCCTGCGCGTCCGGAGCCTGTGCTCCGCAACGGGAGAGGCCACAGCAGTGAGAGGCCCGCGTACCGCAAAAAAAAAAAATACAAAAGAAAACCAAAAAATTACAGTTGTAATCATCCAAAGATCACAGATCATCATAACAAATATAACAGCAATGAAAAAGTTTGAAATATTGCGAGAATTACCAAAATGTGACACAGAGACACGAAGTGAGCAAACGCTGTTGGAAAAATGGCGCCGATAGACTTGCTCCACGCAGGGTTGCCTCAAACTTTCAGTTTGTAAAAGACGCGATATCTACAAAGAGCAATAGAACGATGTACGCCTGTACAGACAAATCAATTCACAACTATCTCCTGATGACCTACTGTGCGTTCAGTCCTGGGCTGAGTGCATACAAAGGATAACTGTAAGTCTAACTCCTGGACCAAGCCCACAATTGAGGTCCCTGACTGCCTACTGCGCATCATTGAATTGTTTGTGCAACAAATCATTGTCGAGCGCCAGCATGGACCTGCCCTGCACGGATGACCCAGGAAGGACATGAGGTAGGTGTTCTCATTCTCTCCCATTGCACATTTAGGGAAACTGAGGGTTTAAGAGAACCAACCAGGATCACACAGTAGAACCATGACTCAAACCCTCGTCTTCCGTCTTCTTTCAGCTACAAATCTTTGCCTCCCTGTAAGGGATGTGAGGAGTCCACGTTAGAAAATGATCCCTGTAGGCAGGTGGCCAGAGCAGGCTGGACCTCAAGGGACCCGGCTACGTGGGAAGCAAAGGGCAGACATCTCACAAATGGACCTAGAACTGAGCTCCTCGGGCTCAGTGCAGCCCGTCCCACGGGGCTTAGAATCTAAAACAAACAACACGACACAAAAGCCTGGTCCACTTGTGTCTGGGCCACTATAAACTGAGTGCCCTAGCTGAACCTCTACTTTCTCATCTGCGAAATGGTTATAAAGGGGCCTGTCCCTTCTCTACAGAATTCAGTGGGATCAGGTGTCAGACACAGTATTTGGCGTGAATCGAGGGCCCATCATTTCCTGTTTTTACCTAAGGGGACCTGCAATGCCACCATATTTGTTTGTTTGTTTTAACTGAGGTGAAACTCACATAAAATAAAATGAATCATTTTAAAATATACAATTCAGCGGTGTTTAGTGCATTTACAATGTCGTGCAATCATCACCTCTAGTTCCAAAACATTTTCATCACCCCAGAATAAAACCTCACACCCACTAAGTTACTCCCCATCGCCTCCCACCCCAAGCAACCACCATCTGCATTCTGTCTTTATGGATTTATTCTGGATATTTTCATATAAGTGGAATCGGAGAGTACGTGACCCTTTGCGTCTGGCTTCTCTTACCTAGCATAATGTTTCCCAGGTTCATCCGTGTTGTAGCATGTGTTACTACCTCACTCCTTCTTATGGCTGAATAATATTTAATTGTGTGTACGTACGTGTGTCTATAGATAGGTAATGGAACATATATTCCACTATACTCCATTATATATATATTCCACTGTGTGTGTGCATGTATATATAGATATATACATGCACACACACCGCATTTTGTTTATCCATTCATTTCATCCATTGATGGACATTTGGGTTGTTTCCACCTTCTGTTGTGAACAGTGCTGCTATAAACATTCAGGTACAGTGTTTGCGTGGGCATATGTTTTCAACTCTCCTGAGTAATACCTAAGAGTGGAATTGCTGGGCCATACGGTAATTCTATATTTCACTTAACTGTCTTCCACAATGGCTGAGCACTTCTACATTCCCACCAGCAACTCACAAGGATTCCAATTTCTCCGAATCCTCGCCAACACTCGTTTGTTGCTGTTGCCGTTGTTTATTAAAGCCATCCTAGTAGGTATTAAGAAGGGATACCTTCTTAATTTTTTATTTCCATCTTTTCATGTGTTTGCTGCCCACCTGCATATCTTCTCTGGAGAAATGTCTATTCAAGTCCTTTGCTCATTTTTAAATTGGGCTGTTAGTCTTTGTGGCTGAGTCCTCTGTTATCTTTGCGCAAAGATGCGGCTAACTCCTATGCTGCCCCAGGACTAGGGATCTGGTGGTGACGGGCCCCCCAGACAGGCAGAGGGCAGGAGAGGACGCAGACGCTGGAGGCTCGGGAGAAGGTCCAGGGAGAGCAGAGACGTGGTCAAAACGGCCTGGGAAGCGGGACCCGCAAGGAAGGTTAGAGCGGGACAAGAGAGGGAAGACTGTGGGCGGCTTAACCCCCTTATTGGGGCTCACTCTGCTTGGAGTGGCTGAGGAGGTGATTTCAAGGAATCGGTGGCCAGCTGGGTCCCATTTCCAAGGCAGAGAGAAGGAAATGTGCGCCGCGGGGAGAGAGTTAGGCCGAGCAGAAGGAAATGCTTCCAGGCTGGAGAGCTTTAATGAGGCCCTGAACCTGGCAGAATCTGCCAGCACCTGGCACAGAGCACAGAGGGGACCCACCCAAGCAGCAGTGCCCTGAAGGGGTCTCTCAGGCCGCCATGCCCCGTGGAAACACCTTCAACAAAGAGGCGGCAGTGGCCACAGTCATACGTGGCCCGGGATTCATCTTGACACCCCGTGGCTTGCCGGCACCAAAGGGCACACACGGGGCCCAGCTCAATGGACCACGTTTTCTGATCATCCTACATGCAGGGGAAATCCTGGCTTGAATGGAGGTGCCGGGGAGCAGAAGCAACGAGGACACTGTGCTTGACCCTGCGGGACTGACGGGGAGGACGCTGGGGAAACCACCCACTCCAAAACAGCAGAGCACAGGCACCTGCACGGAAAGGCTGGCTGGACGAGGTGACGTGAGCTGAGCCTCCGAGTTAGGAAGAAAGGAGAGGGTATAAGAGTGACCCTGTATTTGGAGTCAGTCCGCCTGGGTTCAATCCTAATGCCGCCATTTACAACTTGTTGAGTTCTGGCAAATTCCTTAACTGCTCGGAGCCGTCTTTCCTCATCTCTCACAATGGGGATAATCCGACTTCTCCGGTAACATGGGGCAGAGTCAGCCCCAGAAGGCTGGATGCCCCTCTCTGAGTGCAGTGCTATAACCCAGCAGAGTGTCACCTGCATGACTCTGCAGCCTCTCCCTTGGTTCAAATCCCCACTCGGCCACCTAGCTGAGGGATCTCTGGCAGATTACTTAACTCCCCTGAGCCTCAGTGTCTTCATCTGTAAAATGGGAGCGGTGATAATAGTATCGATCTCAGAGAGTAGCTGTGTGGGTTTCATGAGCTGACACGTGTAAAGACGCCTGGGAACTGCTCTAAACTTTAGCTGTTAGGATTATATAACCTTCAGTGAAACAGACAATCCTTCTTCCTAAACTGTCTATGTGTTTAGTATAGATTTCTGCACAGCGAGCTGAGTCCCAGCTCCAAACGCTCAAACTGCGGGGTCACAGAACTGAAAAGCAGGCGGCATCTGAGGAAACGGACCCTCCCCTCGAGGCAGTGAAGAGATGGCCAAACGCCCGAGGCTCACCCAACCGGGGGCACTCAAATCCAAGTCGCCTCCAAAGGCCGGCTGCACCCTTGCCCCCTCCCCATCCGCCAACGTCCCGCCGCCCCAGCCGCGCCCATTCTTTATCCATCCTGAAACCAGCACCGCCCAGGGACCTGCGGTGAGGTTCAGTTAAAACAGTTTACGGGAAGGAAAGCCGCACTTTCTGTCTTCGCCGAAAGATAAGAGGAATCTGAGACCCGGATGGAGCCAGGAGGTCCCGTGCAGCCCCGACCCCGGGTCACAACAGACACACTCGATTTCCCAGAGCAGGACAGGCGCGCTAAGCACGCCCGCAGATACACGGCTGGCGCTGGGCAAGTTGCTTAACTTCCCTGGGCCTCAGTCTCCTGTCTGTAAGACAGTGAGTACACAGGGGTTGTAGTCGTGACAAGACAGGGCCCCAAGCAGCGCCCGGCTCGCAGGAGCCTGTTCCTTGGGACCGTCGTCTCCCTGGGGGCTCCAGCTCCGTACTTCACAGCGGCTGCGGCGGTCATGGTCTACAGCCCGCAGAGCCTTTGCCAGGCCAGCAGGTTAAGCCTGGCAGCCGGCAGCAGCGGCCACTCTGTTGTGCGGGTCCGGGGCGCAGCGGGCAGGAGGCAGTGTTCCTGGAGGTGGGGGGGTGTCCCCGAAACAGATGCACCTGGATCCACTCAGCTGACACACTGCCCGAAAAAGCAATGTCCAGATCAAAGGACCCTGGCGGTCAACCAGAGGGAGGAGTTCCTGAGAGGAGCTGGGCAGACATGGAGCCCAGATGGGGAGGTCAGGCAGTTCCGGGAGTCCTGTCGGGCCCCCGCCTCATCCCACACAGTGCAGAGCCGGCAGAGGAGCAGGTGGGTGTCCGCAGGTGCTGCCCCAGACCCTCCCAGTGCAGGCACTGGGACTGACAAGCTGTGGGAGCCGGAGTAAAGCCCACATCCCCATCCCTTCCAGAATCCTCAACTGTGGTGTCTTTGTCAGAGCTTCTGCAAGCAAGCCTCCCCCACCAATATGTTAGCACAGAAATGCCTTACAATGATCTCTAATGCCCTCCACCACACACACACACACACACACACACACACACACACACACACTCTCTCTCTCTCTCTCTCTCTCTCTCTCTCTCTCTCTCTCTCTGTCTCTCTCCCTCCTCCTGGCAAGCTAGTACAGTGATTAACAGCACAGGCTCTGGAACCAGACTGCTGGGGCTGGAATACCAATGCAGCCACTTTTCAGCTGTGTGACCTCAGACACTGTACTCAGCCTCTCTGATCCTCCATTTTTCTCATCTGTAAAATGGGGCAAATTATAGCACTGCAATCCTAGGATGATTGAGGGAATTAAATCATATAACAGATGAGGCCTGATGTGCATTGCCCAGGACTTAATAAGCACTAGATGAATGTTAGCTCTGATTATTTGTTACTAATCTAATTACTATCATCAGGGAGCCATTTAATTTCACTGATCTGACTGGTATGGGCTTCATAGGGTATCAGTCCAACAGAGATTTACCAGTGACAGAGAACAGTTAAGAAACTAGGGAGGGGGCTTCCCTGGTGGCACAGTGGTTAAGAATCCGCCTGCCAGTGCAGGGGACATGGGTTCGAGCCCTGGTCCGGGAAGATCCCACACGCCACGGAGCAACTAAGCCCGTGCGCCACAGCTACTGAGCCTGCTCTTCAGAGCCCGCGAGCCGCAACTACCGAAGCCCGCGCGCCTAGAGCCCGTGCTCTGCAACATGAGAAGCCACCGCAATGAGAAGACCGCGCACCACAACGAAGAGTAGCCCCCGCTTGCCGCAACTAGACAAAGCCCGCGCGCAGCAACGAAGACCCAATGCAGCCGATTAATTAATTAATTAAAATAAAAAAGAAAAGAAAATAGGCAGGGATTATTAGGCTTCTTTGTCGGCCTCCTTCAAGCATGACCATTTCAGGTCAGGATTTCACACCTGCCCCACAAAACGGAGGTCCCTACCCCCAGTCTGCAGATCAGGACACCAAAGCTCAGAGAGGCCCAGGCAACAGAGCAGGTTCCAAAGCTAGGAAATGTGTTAAGGAAGAAAAACCAGCTTCAGAAGCGTCACCCCGTTGTGCATGTTTTCATCACTCCACACCTCTCAGCACCCCCATCACCCCATCGCCCTCCCCAAACAGCCAGGGGACACCCACACCCTGAGAACCGCTCCCCCAGCCCTAATGTAGCAGAGCTGGCCTCGAGGCAGGGTCGAGGATGGACTTGGTGCGCGGGAGCCTCGGGGCTGGCCCCGTAAGCACAGCCTCTGCGCCCCCCGCCCCGCCCCCAATTAGAAAAACCTCCTGCCGCTCTCACTCTCGAGTCCCAGCCTCGGGGACAATCCCAGAACAACAATCCTAGAAGCGAAAGAGCTCGGGGGGCCCTGTTTCTGTCTGGTTCCAAAATCCTTTGGCCAAACAGTTTCCCCGCAACCTCTGCTCCAGATGGCTGGTCACTGCCTCCCAGAGGGTAATCCCTGTGTCTCTGCAGGGGCTGCCCATTGCCCGGCTTTCCACCATGCAGGCCTCCCCATTCCTGGACCCCCATACCCGCCCCCCACACACCAGGCCCCCTAAGGACAGCACTGACCCCCAGCAGAGCTCCCAGCGGTTCTGAAAGGTCCATCCCGCCCACTGAGCTCATAAATGAAAAGCAGTGTCCATGGGTCACTCCCCAGACAGCTCCCTCCCCATATTAAATCTGCATGCGCCAGCTCAGGAAACCATCCCCTGAGTGTGGGAGGGTAGTACTGCTCCCATTTTGCAGCTGGGGAAACTGAGGCTCGGAGAACTGCCCGGTCTAGGGTCACCTGCTCATAAGTAACAAGGCCACGGTGCAAACGCAGGCTTCCTCACGCTGAGACACACCATTTTATTAATCCCCTTTTATACTGGTTTCCTGCCGTCTCATCTGATTTAGGGAGGGGGAGGCATGTCCTTCTCAGACCAACCCTGAGAACACAGCAGACATTCACTTACAACCTCTGACTGGTACACAAGGGGAAAAGCAGCCTGCAGGATCCCATCCCCTTTAAATCTGAAAAGTCCCAACCGGGTCTCTGGAGAGCTCTGCATTCATCCACAAACACGAACTGGCCCCACGTTAAGGGCTTTGAGTACAAGGTGAGCCAAAACCTTGTCCTCCCACCAGAAACGCTCCCGGGCTCCTGGCAGAGACAGACCCACGCGGCAGAAGCATATCAGAGAAAAGAGCACACAGGACAGAGCAGCTGGCTGTGCCAGGGGAGCCAGGAGGCCCTGCAGACCCCCCAGCTGGGCTCAAAGCCAAGACCAGCAGGGACTGGCAGAGGTGGAACGCCTCCCAGAAGATCTGCCATCTCCTCTCACCACCGGTGATGGTGGTGCCCTTCACCCCCTTGTGACAGTGGCCCTCGGACAGTGGCGGCTCTCCCATCTAAAAATTCCACCTGGACGTTTTTAACCAGAAGTCCCACCTCGGATTCAGAACTGCCTGGAACGCTGCAGGACTGACAACGCACAAGTCACACGGACCAACTCTCCAAACTGCAGACCGCCTTGAAAACACGAAGCCCAGCTCGCCCGAGACCAACGGTGTGTGGAAGACGGAAGTTTGGTTGGGTTTCATGGAGTCGTAGCCCACGTCGCCTCAGCATATTACCCAGAAGAAAAAGAAAGGAAAGAGGCAAATGCCAAAAAGATGAAGCAGCCGCAAAATGCAGATAGACAAGAGCCTGGAGGATGCGGGGCCACAGGATAAGTGAAATGGCATTTCCGCCTTAGTCACTGGCAGGCACGGGCCCAACTCCAGGCCGGCGAGGCCGCTGGAGCCCTTGTTCCTGGGAGAGAAACTGAATCCGGAAGAAGCTGGAGTGGAATGTGCCCATTCCTGCCCCATCTTCCTCTTCCTCAGCTCCCACCCCTCCCCCCCCACCCGCCCCCTCCAAACACCCCCCTATTCCCCATAAACCCCTGCCTCGGAAAATCCAAAATCCATGATCCCTCGGCTGATAACTTAGAAAAAAAAAAATCCTTTAAAAGGCAAGAACTCCCAGAAAAATCCAAAGATTTCACATTATCTTCCTGCAGCCCAGGCTTCCTGACCCAAATCTGGTCATTTGAGTCATCTCCTAATAATCCAGGAGTCGTCCACTATATGACCTGAATTGTCTGCTGTAGGGGTTTTTTTGTTCCCACAGTCCTGCCTGCCCCACCCCGTCTCCCCTGTGGCCACGGGAACAACATGCCCCCAGCAAGCCAGCAGAGCCAGGGTTACAACTTCCTGTCCTCCCCAAGTGCCGGCCAGCAGGTCGTGACTTCCGGAGACACCGCGGGAGAACCAGGGACTGTAAATAGAGCAGGCTAGTGTCACTCCCATCAGGCACAGAGAGCCAGGCCCCCCGCAGGATCCCCTCTGTCCATCTGGGACCAGAGTCCTGGCTTTTCCCGCGATGCGTTTTGACATTTCTGGGGCAGGGAGCAGGCAGCCTGGGGAACCTGGTCAGGTCCCAGGGAAGGTCAGAATCCCAGCTTCAGCCTTACTCGCTGGGTATGTGAACCCATCTGAGCCTGCGTGTTCAAACCTGTGACGTTAGATTCGGATAGCATTTACACCTGTCGGGGTGGCTGGGAGAATTAGTTCCATCTTGGCACATCGCGGGAACTCAACAAAGGGTAACAGATACCCAAGCACTGTACCATCAGTGCCTACACATCGACCCCTGCTATGCCCACTGTGCCAGACATGACCACTTGACAGAACGTTTGAGAACAAGACTCAAACATTATACCATAGAAGCATCAGGAAAGCACTGGCTTCTCCAGGCAGCAAGAAAAGAGTCCTCCCCTTCATGCCCCGCATCCTGACGCCTGGGAGCACAGGACGCCCGATGTGTCCTTAAGTGTTTCCTCACCTACTCACCACACCACAGTCTGCTTAGCCTGAGCCTGAATTTCCCCTAATTTCCCCTTTCACCATTATTTGTGTTGCTATCGAAGCATTTATCAACCCCAGGAAGATGCAAAACACCAATGCTATCTGAATTCAAACGCAATGTCAACTTGGAAACCTCAAAGCCACGTGGAGGTGGTGCTACCTAGGGAGCAGACGAAGCCTCAGGACGGCAGTGCAGCAACCTGTGGCAAGGCTGAAAGTGTGCCTACGCCATGCCCTGCGTCCCTGGGGACACCTACGCGTGTACCTGGAGATGTGTGCAGGGAAGCTCACCCCAGTGTTGCCTGTGGCCGCAGAAACCTGGAAACAGCCCAAAGTCTACCACGAGGGGCTTGAAGGACCAGCCACAGCGGCGGCATCACCCAAACATAATGAGGGGTGAAAGGAGCGAACTGCAGCCATCACACCCTACATCACGCCACTTCCACAAGAATTTCAAGTATCCAAAGGGTGCTCGAATGCCCTCCAGACAGACCAAGTTCAGAAGAGTGGTACTTCTGTGAAGGGAAGGAAATGGAATGGGAGAAGAGGCCCTACAAACGTCCATTTTATCTCTAGTTTGTTTGTTTTTGTTTTTGTTTTTTTTGCAGTACGCGGGCCTCTCCCTGCTGTGGCCTCTCCCGTTGCGGAGCACAGGCTCCGGACGCGCAGGCTCAGCGGCCATGGCTCACGGGCCCAGCCGCTCCGCGGCATGTGGGATCTTCCCGGACCGGGGCACGAACCCGCATCTCCAGCATCGGCAGGCGGACTCTCAACCACTGTGCCACCAGGGAAGCCCTCATCTCTAGTTTTTTTTTAATATCTACAAAAGCAATGATCCAAAGCAAACACGCAACATCACGTGACACTTGTTAATCCTGGGGGTGGGAACAGGGTCATTGATAAGTGGCCCTTTGTGGCTTCTTGGTTTGTGTTTCAGATCTGGATGACTCACATCATGCAAAGAAACCCCCAAACGCAGCAGAGTCACCGAGAAGGACGGAGCGGAGCAGAGAGCTGGGGGCACCCAGAGCACCCCCAGAGCACCGCTACTTTAAAGGGGGCCGGGGCTGCCTGCATCCCGAACACGCCTCAGCGGTCCAGTGCCACTTGGCCTTAACCCTCTGGCATGTGCTCGACCCAGTCACCTCCGCCCCCTTCACACTCCCTCCCCAGGAATCAGGCTCAGCCACCAACGCTGGGCTCTGCCACTCAACCAGACACAGCTACGCTGCCCAGACCTCAGGCACCTTCCCAGTGGTGACTCACCCGGTCCTCTCAACAAGCGCACGAGGGGCACAAGGCAAGGACCGCCCCTTCAGTGAAAGGCGCGGAGCTGAAGCCTCAGAGAAGTCCGAAGAACAGCGTGAGCTGACTCAACGACTGGAAAACAGGACAGTCTCAGAAGCAATCCGCCTCGCAAATCTGGCCCAAGTCCGGGGTTTACTCTGCGTCAGGTTCCGAGAAGGGGGACTAACCACCAGCTGGGTTTTAGACTGAGGTCATCTAAATTTCACAATAACCAGCTTCACAGAGGAGGCGATGAAGGCCCAGAGAGGCCAAGCATCCTCCCCAAGATTACACAGCCAGGAAACACCAGATTTTTCTAACACACCCCCATCACCTCCCTGGAGCATTTCTCCATCAGGAAAATTCGCTTTCTGACGAGCATCCTCATATTCCCCGAACATGCAACAAGGCGTTTCCAGGGCCCCTGGGTGAGCAGAAAGCTGGGGGCTTGTCCTGGCTCATGTTTATTTGTTTACGTCATCGCCTGCCAAAGCCAGTCCTGAACCTCTGAGTGACTCAGAGACCTCACCGGGAGCAGCTGCTCTTTGGCTGGAGCCAGATAAGCCTCCACGGGGGAGATGGGGAGGCTCAGGGCCGTTCCTGGTAACTAGGTGGAGCCGACCCCCTCTCCCCAGAAATCCCCACCCCCATGCGGAGTCACAGACGGTAGCAGATAGGTAGACGGGAGGGAAAGACCCCACTGCCAGCAACTGCCCTGCAAAACCAGCTATGAGCACGGCTGACACTTTAACAGGACCAAGAAAGGGGGGCCAAGCTTCCCCCCACCACCATGGGTGCCAGGAAGGGGACAGGTGAGAAGAGAGAGCAACCAGGGCAGATGGGAACGCAAGCGCAAAGCCAAGGCCCCGAAGCTCCTCGAGGGCCCACCATAGCCACCCGAGTCCCAGAGTGGCAGACACAGACAGAGCTGGACTCCAGCCTCCAGCGTCCTAAGCTATGGCACGTCACTGCCTAGCTCTGGCTCCAAAGCCTTTTCCCTGAAGGTTCTATAAAGCAGAGGCAGACAGCATCTCCTGAACCTGCAGCCACCCACAAAAGCGTGTTCTCTTTATCCTACACCCCTAGTCCTAACTGACTAGAATGTATGGGTGCTAATGTCAGAATAATGAAGAAAACGTTCCCCCTTTTTTTTAAGGCAGCCGAGTCTCCTTTCAAACTTCTCACACAGCCCCTCACTCTGCCCCTCCTTTGGAGAAATTGAGAATCATTCCCCAGCTTTCTCAAATATGCTCCCCTTCTCCCCCGATGGCCTGCCCTGCCTCTCACATTAGCCAGGTTAAACAGGCGCCACAGGGAAGAGGCTCAAACTCACCCACGCTGACCCAGGCTTCCAGCGGCCAAGGCCATGGCCCTGCCCCACTGCGTGAGAAATTTTTTGTGGAGTAGCTATAAACCTTCCATTGCCTCCAAACCCGCTCAGGGATAACAGGGTGTTGGGGAAAGGGTGAGAGGTCAAACAGAGACCCTCCTGGAATCTGCCCCCTTCATTAACTTTGGAATTCCGCAGGCCAGTGTTTTCTCAAGCCTTTTTACACTAAACACTCACCCAGGAGGAGGGGACGGCCATTCTCACACTTCAGGCTCCAGCTGAAAAAGCCAGGACCTGGCTTCCTGGGATGAGGGAGGGCCAGCAGCAGCCCCTGGGCCCCCACGGGGAGGAGCTAACACTGAAGGAGCAAATACTCAGGTAAGAACTAGAGATTCAGTGGTGTTATGGTCCTGACTTTGCCTATGATGAACGTGAGGCTCAGAGAGGTTTAGGAACTACAGCAAGGTCACACAGCTATGAAACAGCAAAGTTTCACAATCTGGCTGTGTTTTGCTCCAAAGACCGCCATCTTCCAACAACTGCAGCTCTCAGCCAAAGGAGGGCAAGGATCTCCCAGTCGGTCCCAGGCACCCTGTGAGGTAGGATCTGGGCGCCCAGGCCTGCCACTCAAATTAGCACTGAGGCCTGTGTGTAATTCCAGGGCTGGAAAGAGCATCCAACACTGAAAACACTCCTGTGAAATGACACCCTGAAGAGTCACCAAGATGACCCCTTGCTAACGCTGCAGCCCCTGCCACAATGCACGTGTCTTTAGGTTGTACTGTGGGTCAGAGCATCAGAGGATGGCACGTAATAAGCCTTCAACAAATGTCTGCTATGCAAACGGTAGGAGAACCAGCAGTGTGAAGGTCTTTTGGATTTTCCGTAAAACCCCAAAGAAAGTACCATCCACATTGCTGCTTAACGAGCCTCATATAAAGACTACATCTTGTAACAAGTTTTCTTTAGTGTTTATATCCAGGAGGAGTCTCTCACTTTCAAAGACAAACAGGTTTCCTTCATTTAGACCAAGGGGCAAACTATAGCCTGTAGGCCCTTTGCCAGTTCTTTTTTTTTTTTAATTAATTTATTTATTTTTGGCTGCATTGGGTCTTCATTGCTGGTGTGGGCTTTCTCTAGTTGCGGCGAGCAAGGGCTACTCTTTGTTGCAGTGCGCGGGCTTCTCATTGTGGTGGCTTCTCTTGTTGCGGAGCACAGGCTCTAGGCGTGTGGGCTTCAGTAGTTGTGGCTCGCTTCAGTAGTTGTGGCACACGGGCTTAGATGCTCCATAGCACGTGGGATCTTCCTGGACCAAGGCTCGAACCCGTGTCCCCTGCATTGGCAGGGGGATTCTTGACCACTGCACCACCAGGGAAGTCCCTATTTCCAGTTCTTATAAATAAAGTTTTATGGGAACACAGCCATGTCCATTCATCTACATACGGTCTATGGCTGCTTTCCAGACACAAAGGCAGAACTGACTAGTAGTGACAGAACTGTACAGCCCACAAAGCCAAAGACATTTACTACTCAACCCTTGAGAGAAAAGGTTTGCCAAGCCTTGATTTAGACACAAATATAATCTAGTCAGTGTGTCGTGCTAACCAGGAACTCAGAACTAAAGTTACTGTTCAATATTAGTAACTCACGCATCCTCAATGGTCTTTATTTCCATAGGTCTGTATGTTTTGATCCTCTAACTCCATTTTAACACTTGGTTTAAAAATAGCGAATAATCCCTGAGTGCTGATTATATGTCAGGCACTGAAGTAAGCCCTTCAGTATGATCTCTTATTTAATTCTCACAATAAGCCCATAGGGTAGGTAGTATTTATCCCCTATTTACTGAGGAGAAATGAATGAAAAAAACATGAATGAATGAGTCATGGATTGATTGCATAGTGGTGATATTTACTACTTCATAATTCAATCCCAGAGAGTAATACAGGAGTTGATTGGAAAACTTTGGTGCTCAATAAGTAGAATAGAGTTGGCAGAGCTGAGATCAGCTGACTTTGTCAATTCGAGCAGAATTATAGGATTACAAAGCACTATCATTCCGAGATTCTTTTTGTTTTCAATCTAGTTTCAGACTGAGCTGTGCAATCGTTTCATCATGAATCTTCTGGATTTAGGGAGGATCACAGTGGACTAAACAGCACAGTGACATAGGGCTACTCAGGTCAGTCTGAGGAACACTCTGTCTCCAGTGATGTGGCCGGGGCCACACAGCCAAAGTGCCACCAGTCGAAGCAAGGACGTGTGCTCCAAATTTAGCGCTCTGCAGGAGGGCTGTGTCCACATGTTGCTACCTTAACATTTTTGCAAAACTGACCTTTTTGTAACTTACATAACTACATCCTAAGCAGTAATATCCGAAAAATCACACGTCTCCTATGCCAATCATGGTCTTTTTCTAATTCAAGTTAAAATAAATATAAAACAATTTTTTTAAGTTTGCCCCTCTATAACCTAGAGGCACCTTGTACACCTCACTGCACTCTTGAGAACCACAGGCCAAGCAGGAGCAGAGAGGCTGAATGCTGACAGATAGGAGGGCATGCCAGCTTCTCCGCGCTCTCCTGAGATAATCTTGGTAGTTTTCTGGATCTCTCTGAACCTCAGTTTCTTCATGTGTAAAAGTGGGGTTCCACCCACTTCCCCAGGTTGGAAGATTAATCAAGCTTTGATAAACACCATCCGTTAAGCAACCCCATGGCTGTTCAGTGACAAGCCTGGTCTCCAGACTCAGCCTGTGTGGACCCCAGGAGCCCAGGCCCCGCCACGGGAGAACAGGTCCAGGCTGCTAAGCCATCGCCAGGAATGCTGGTTGGGGTGTCCGTGGAGGTGGGGGGTAGCCCTGCATCCCCCAGACCCTCCCCCGTCAACGAGAATGTGTGCTATCAATCACCACGAGGGTCTATCAGTTAATTAAATTTTAGAAAAAAAAGGTCGGGCATGCTCTAGCAGCAGCCTGGGGTAACAGGGCTCAAAGAAAAATGGGTTCTTCCAAGCAGCTAAAAACAGACTTGTGAGATGATATAAGGCCAAGAAGAAATGCGAACTGGCCACACAATTGCAAAGGAAAAACTGGAGGAGCCGATGTGGACCCAGAAAATGGCAGCATAGCAGCAGCGCCAGGCCCACCAGGACCGACAGCACCAGAGGCATCCTGGCTTACACCTGTCTTCCCAGAGCAAGTGCTGCTGCCTTCACTCCCAGGCTAGAAGAGAAATTAGACAGTCTCCCTAGCAATGAGGATACCAAGGCCCAGAGAAGGGAGGCGATCTGCCCGAGGTCACACAGTCACTGGGGGCTGAGAAGGGAGTAGAAGTTGTGTCTCTCAGTTCCAAGCTGTGTGAACCAGCGGCTTTGGAATCAGTGAGAACTGTGTTCCAATCCTGCCTGTGTTCCCTGGGGGAGACCTGCTTTGCCTGTCTGGGCTCCCAGTTACTTCAGCACTAAAAGAGACTGTTCTAGTGCCCACCCCATAGGTCTGGTCTGGGGCTGGAATGGAATAAGGTCTGACACGTGCCCTGCACAGCACGTGGCTTAACAAATGGCGATTATTCCTACATCTGTGCCCGCAGGGTGCAGCCTCGCAGACACGGGGCAGCTGCTCGGAGCAGCCAGAGAGGGGGGAAAGCGGGCATCTTACTTCTCGCCGTGACCATTCTGTGCCTTCTGGTGCCCGAGCCCACCCACCCCCTCCCGGGAGGAGCGTGAGATAACCCAGACCACCACAATGGGGTTATTCTAGGGAGTAACTGATAAAAGGAGAAAAAGCAGGGCTGCGGGCCATGTGATAAGTGAGGGCGCAACTCTGCAGCAGGAGGGCGCGGGGAGATGGCAGAAGACATGCGAGGGGCCTGGGAGGGCAGAAGCGGAAGGGGCAGTGCTGTGCCTCGGTGTCCCCACTCACTTGCCTAGCTGAACCCCTCACGTCCCTAGGAAGAGCTCTGATGGCCATTGCAAGCCCAGCCCAACCTCCCAACCCTCCAAGGACCCCCAGACCCTCAAGAGCCCGCCCCAGAGGATTCCTCTCCCTGTCCTGCTTGGCCGTGGATAGCAGCGAGCATAGCAACTGTCACCAATTCCTCCCAGCAGACCGTGGACCCCTGGGGGCTGTACTGTGACCCCAACCACACCTGGTCCTGCCGCCCAGCATGGGGCCTGCTTCCTCCATACAGGGAGCACAGAGTTCTTACTGAAAGCCTGTCTCTCCCAGGTGACAAAGAGAAACCCCGACCTAAGGACCCCAGGAGCATTCCACAGCAGGCAGTGCTACACACACACACACCACACACACACGCACCACACACAACACACACACAACACACACCACACACACCACAAACACCACACACACACCTCACACAACACACACAACACACACACCACAAACACACACACATACAAACACACCTCACACACCACACAAACCTCACACACCACACGCACACCACACACACAACACCCTTCTCAGCCTCCTGCTCTGCCTTCTCCTGGATGAATAACCTTGGGCAAGTTACACGGCCGCTCAACGCTCTCAGCTGTAAAATGGGCACACTGCTGTCCGCCGGGGGAACTGCTGGGCTGATCAAGTTACACAGATGCTCAAAAAGCGTGTCTCCCTCTAGTCTGTCTTTTCACAGCCGCCGAAAGAGATCACCACCTGATTTCTGTGAATCTCCACCTGACCTGATCAGCTACGATGCAGTAAGTAAGAGGCCTGCTGTGTGTTCAGGCTGTGAACAAGGCACACAGGTCTCCTGACCTCAGCTTACCTCCTAGGGTGGGAGAAAGAGAGGAAATCAAATACCTTGCCTAAGTGGTTATAACATCACGACGCGTGGCGGAGCTGTGGACCAGGACGGCGGGGAATAACCAGAGGGCCACTACTTCCACGAGGAGGTCAGGGAAAGCCGTGCTCACAAGTGCCGTCGGGCCTGAGCGGAACCGGAGAGAACGCAACCAAAATCGAACCCCAGGCACCGCCCCTCGTGCCGTCCTGGCAGCCAAGTGGCAGGTGGTCCCAGGTGGCCTGAGAGCACGGGGCACTGGCTGTCGGAGCCGCCACTCTCCTGTGGGCAGCACAACGCTAAGGCAACATCCCTCAGAGCCACCAACCTCACAGCTGTCTGGTCAGGACAGCTTGTCAACTGCAGAACTGCCGCAGTCCTCCGTCGCCGGGCCCAAGTCCGGCCACTCGCTCCCTCTCGCGGACAGGAGGCCCCTTTCCCTTGCCTGCTGCCGGCCGGCCGCTCGGCCTTCCCGTGGGCTCTGGGGACGGGGACCTTTGATCAACTGTCCACGCCAACCAGCAGCTCCCAGTTCAAAGGCCAGCACGGCCCACCTGGCTCTGCTCAGAAAGACTTCCAAGGCCCAAGCAACACCCCTCCTTCCTGGAAGGCTTCCCCCAGGCAGCCGTGAGTGACCTTCCCTACCACGTGCTGAGCATCTGCTGTGCACCAGACACGACACTGGGGGTCGGCACGTGCACGACTATTTTGGGACCAACACCAACCCTATGAAGGACGACGATGAGTCACCCCCACTGAGTAGAGAAGGGCAAGGAATCCGGGAGTCACTTGTCCCGAGTCACTCCACAGACACGGGTCACAGATTCCAACCCAGGCCCTTCTGGCTCCACAGGAACCCAGCAGTGCCTGCAGTGTCTTAACTCGCCAACGATCATGTCCTCATTCACCCTTTCTGCAGCAGGAGACGTGCCAGGCACTATCCAGTGTCTTGGAGACACAGAGCCACACAGAAGAGGCCCCGGCCTTCAAGGCACGTATGATCTGGTAGATGAGGACAGACACACGAACCGGGCAAATCAGTAGAGGGTGACAGGCACGATGACAACATCAGTGACGGCTCCTTGGAGGCAACTTTCCATTTCCATCTGTCCCACACACACACCCAGCACGATGCCAGACACACAGAGCGAGCTCGTTAAATGCCAGCCCCTTCTGAGAGCCGGCCACGTGGTGGTGACCTCGCACCTGAAGCCCAGGTGGGTGCTGGACAGAACACGCGGGAGATACGTGAACAAGGAGAAGGTGGGCCTTACGTTTCACAGGGAGCCCCCAAGGGAGCTGGCAGAGCCCCAACCGAACATGCCTGTCGGCAGCAAAGGCAGGAAGCTTCAGTCCTCCGTCCACCAGGGGCATCCGGGCTGCAGGAATCCGCGAGGCACTCAGCCAGGGCCTTCCCAAAACCGCCTTTAGCATCCAGAAATGGGGCGGGTGTGTGTCATTGGAGAGAGGGCTTCCACCAGCGTTATTCCTCAGGCGGCCGAGAATCACTGTACATCCACACGGCTCAGAAAAGCCTTCAGGGAAGCTCCACGCAGCTGACAGGCGCGGCCACCACGAGGGACCATCTCTTAAATTCCGTTCTGGTCAAAAGATCAAGCCTGGGGATGGGAAGGAGAAAAATCGACCTTGTTACAATCAAGAACCCAGGGCAGCAGTTATTCTTCCTTCCTTATGTTTGACCTAAGACGCTGAGAGGGGAATCACTAAAAATAAGGCCCTGCAGCTCTGACACTAAAATAGAGGTGAGGCCAGAGACCGAGGGGGAGCGTCCTACAGGCACCAGAGCCCTCGCACCAAAGGAACTTTCTACTGCTTAGGGTTCCTCCTTAGGAACTATCCAAGTAGGGCAAAGGGGCTGAGGTACGCCCGTTATAAAGAGGAGGACAGAAAGTTCCGGAAAGGTTAGGTGGCTGGCTTAGGGAGTGACCGGCACAGCCAGGCCTGGCACCCTGCCCTGGGCTCCCCTGCAGGGCCCAGAGGTCCCAGCTGAGGGGGTTTGGGGTCAGCTGGTAGGAAGTAGTTCTCTGTTTTCTTTTTAAAGATAACCGCAAAGCCTTGGCGTCCTTCCAGGCCTTGTCCTGTGCTATGAACGTCTTCAGGGGCAGGGCCTGGGGCCTGTTCCTTTTTTATTCATTCCTTCAGCAACTGCTGAGCGCCTACCAGGTACTCAGTACTGTTATAGCTATATGGGGAGACCTTGGTCTCCTAACCCGGAGTACTTAACTTACTCTAAAGATAACTGAAAAACAAACAGATGTGGGAGGGAGGGAGACGCAAGAGGGAAGGGATATGGGAACATATGTATATGTATAACTGATTCACTTTGTTATAAAGCAGAAACTAACACACCATTGTAAAGCAATTATACCCCAATAAAGATGTTTAAAAAAAAAAAAAAACAGATGGATCCACAATGCTTAGGGCTGGGGGTTCAACAGCCACCTACCCACCCATGATAACAATACCTGCCCTTACGGAACAGCAGTTACCCTGCTAAAAGCTCTGGCCCCCATCTGATACAATCCCCAGCCACCCTGAGACTCCTGCCCTTATTTTCCAGATGAGGAAAGATAGCCATAGACAACTAGGAAGAGTAGAGCCCGAATCTGAGCCCAACCTGTCTCCTGAGTCTGCGCCCTGATCCGGGATGCCTACCCGAAGGGCCGTGGCTAAAACTTAGTTCCGGACGCTCCCCCTGCATAGAATCCTCATTTAATCCTCACCACAACCCTACGCATTATAGAACATTCTCATCTGACTTCAGAGATGAGAAAGCTGAGGCCCAGACAGCTTAAGCCACTCGCCCAAGGTCACACAGCTAGAAAAACCACAGAACAGGGATTTGAAATCAGGCAACCTGGCTCCAAAGCCCATGAGCTTGACCATTACGCCAACTGTCATCAACAGCAACCATTGCTGCAATTACACATTTTCCAATACTTAGTGGTAAAAGACAGCACAATTCATGAGCCTACAGTTCTGGAGGCCAGAAGTCCAACACAGGTCCCACTAAGCTAAAATCAAGGTGTCGGCAGGCTGTGTTCCTTTCTGAAGGTTCTAAGAAGAATCCGCTTCCTTGTCTTTTCCAGCTTCTAGAGGCTGCCCACATTCCTCGGCTAGTGCCCCTTCCCTCCGTCTTCCTCTATCACAGCACCTCTCAGCCCGTTTCCATCATCTCATCTCCTCTAACTCTTCTGCCTCCCTCCTTCCACTTTTAAGGTCCCATGAGATTACACTGGACCCACCCAGATGATCCAAGATAATCTATCTCAAGGTCCTGAACCTTAATCTTATCTGCAAAGTCCCTTGTGACAAGTAAGGTACCATATTCACAGGCTCTGGGGATTAGGACATGGGCATCTTTGCGGGTCATTATTCCATCTATCGTTGCAGCCATGCCAAAGGGCATCCATCCTCTGTGTTACTCATTCTTCAGCGACCAGAGGTCAAAGAGTGAGTCCCCTTGCTCCATTTAAACCGAACTGACACAGCTTTTAGACCCAAGAGAAAGATCGGTTCAAAAGGAAGCTTAAATGTCAAGACAAAAGTACAGGAGAGTGGCTGAAACGTTAAGAGTTGGAAGTCAAGCTACCAAATTTACTAGCTATGTTACTCTGGGGAAATATTTTTCACCCTTGGTTTCCTCATCTGTAAAATGGGAGTAAATCACATCTACCCACTTCTTGGCAGTGCTGTGAGGCTGACATGAAATAAGCAACATAAAGCACTCAGCATGCTGCTGGGCACGCACTCAGGGCTCAGGGTCAGCCCGTATTTCACACATCAAATGGAGGCGGCCTCCCACCCGTCGAGGGCGGTCTGTCCCAGGACCCCTCACAACCGCCCCTCTTTCTTCCTCGGCTCCGGCCCAGGAGCAGCACCGCACCAGAAAGTTAGGACCGGAGTCGGGTCGGCTGAGAGGGGCTGCTTACGGCAGGAGGGGGGCAGGGATTTACGGCACCAGCCCCGGTTAATGGCAGGGGAGGGAAGGGGGCACACAGTCTGTTAAATGTTTACTGAGGCCCACAGGCAAATATGAAGCCCAGTTTGTTTTGCTGGCGTTGGGTACATTAAAGCTCTGTCACCTGGGGAAGAGTTATTCCATGGTCTGTTGGGTATTACTGCAGCAAAGCGGTGGTCCCTGACCAGGGGCAGGGGCAGTGCCGACGTTCTCGCACGAAGGCAGCTCTGCCACGGACTCCACCTGCGAGAACTTAGGATGCAGGGCGCTGCACACCACGGCTTCTAGGACCATCAAACAGCAACCCTTCTCCCTCAGGGAGCAGTTCTGTTTCCTCTGCTAGGTGACTCCTTTTGGGTCATTTGCTCTTCCTGTAATGGATTAGCCAAAATAAAAAAAGCCAGGCAATACCCAGGATTGGCTTGGCTGGGGAAGTGGAATTTTCATACAAGCCGGTGCACAGACATTCTGAAGAAAGAAAGACAAACAACCACTTTGGGAAGCTGTTTTGCATTATCCACCAGAGCTGAATATATGCTTTACATAGTCCACGCTTAGGTATAAACTCACAGAAATGTGTACCGATGTTCGCCAAAAGATATGCTGTCGGATGTTCATGGCAGCGCTACTCATGACAGCCACACACTGGAAACGACTCAAACACCTCCCAGCAGGAGATTGGATACTACACACACACACACACACACACACACACACACACACACACACACACAGGAATATTACAGAGCAACGAGAATGATCTACAACTGCACGTAGCATGTGAATACATCTCACAAATGTAATTTTGAGTGAAAGAAGCCAGACACAAGGGAATGCATTGTGATGTCATTTATATTAAAAACATAAACATGTCAACCTAGTCTATGGACAAGGTTATCTGAGTGGGGGGGGGGAAGGGACAGTCAGTGACGGGAAGGGGTCGGGAGGGGGCTTCTCACACGCTGGTAGTGTTCTATCCATCCCGGTGGCGGCTACACTGGATGTCTTATCAAGCTGTTTTATATGCTTCTGATATGTGTGCTTTTTTATGCATGTAACCTCAATAAAAAGTTAAGTAACATTTTTTTTTTTAATGTCTCCCGTGCAAGTACGTTTGCTGGAATACTGAAGACGTGGCAACACCCACTCAGGCCTGGGAATGGCCCCTTCTAGGTCTCTCTGCCTTGTATTTTCATGCCCTGCTGCCTTACAGCTGACCCTGCCCCGGGGAGGGTGCTCAGGGAAACACTTCACAAATAAGCTCGCTCTGGCCTAGTGACACGGAATTTGACATGGAATTGCCCCACAAGAAAATACAGCCCCTGGCCCGATTCTCTTGGTTGAGTCTTTCCCCTCTTAGCCTCTGCCTCTGTCAGGCCCAAATACGTCACTTCGTTCTTGACCGTCCCTACCAGGTATTTCCAACAGCTGACCGCTGCCCGCTGCCCGGTAGTGAACACGCTGAAGAAGAACGAGAAACAGCCTGCCTCTATTTCCTACCCAACACCAAGAGAGCATCTTTCTAAAATACCAGCTTCCCCTAAAGATGGGACGCACAGAGGAGTGCTCTGGGAATAGGAAGGCTTAAGGGATCCTGGGTTGGCAGAGACCGGAATGCACAAAGCCAGGTCACGCAGCCCCCGGCGCCGACACTGGGAGAGAAACACAGTCTCTCTGACTGTGATGGTGGGAGCCGGAGAGCGTGTCTCCTAGTGGGTGCCTGGCTGGCCTCCAAGCCCTCTCTCTGCTTCTGGGTCTCCTGGACTCCGGGTGTATGTTTTCCCTCTCTTGCAGCAGTGATCAGTCGGAGTGTTCATTTTAGTAGGAGCAAGAGTCAGCAGATGCTGACCGCGCCACCTCTGAAAGCTGCCGGGGCGGGGAGGGGGGCCGGCTGTGGGGAGGAGGGACCGGTTCCCCAAGGGGAGGATCCAGTCGGTAAAGCTCGCACCATCTTAGCTGGCCTCGCTCTCTCTCAAGTACGCGAGACTCCATCAACACGGATGCTACCAAGCAGGTGGAAGGGAGTGGCGGCAACTTCTCCAGCCGTGTCCGTATTTTTTCTCAGTGATACCCCGAGAGCTGGGGCCTGCCTAACCTGGGGAGATAAATCAAGCAGATTTGTTCCCAGGGAAAGCGGCAGCTGTCCGACTGCTGACTGACTCTATTTTTGCTTCGTTTCAGTTTCTCCCCAGTGTGTGCTGGGATGATACGGATCAGCTGCCTTGGAATTTCCAAGCCTTCCAGCCCATGCTCCCCCACTCGCCCCCATCCCACTCGCCCAATTCCTCATTCAGGGGATGGGGGCTCGGGGGCCAGATAAACCCGGGTGGGAATCGCAATGGGGTCAGTCGCTCGCTGGCCACGGGCACAGCCCTTAGGCTCTTTGGAAGTGTTTCCTCACCTGTTGAATGAAAACGAGGAATCGAAACGCATGTCCCCTGGGGTTCGTATGTGGAGGAGACTGTATACAAAATGCTCAGGGCCCAGACCTGCCCACGGGGGCTCCTGACTCAGCAGAAAGTCAGCATCACCTCAACCGTCCTGATCAGCCGGTACTGTTGCTTGGGAGATGCAGACTGAGCCTCGCCCCACTCACCAAAGTCAGCAACGGACTGAAGTTCCTCTGCACTGAACCATCTAAGGCCAGGTACCTCCACCTCCACCTCCACCAATTAGAGCCATTCTTCAAAAATTCTGACATTCGGGTCCAGCCAGTCTCCCGGAGACCTGCAGAGCCCTTGAGAACTCAGCAGAGGTTCAATAAATGTTGGCTGGAATAGTAAGTGACTAATCATAACTGCACATTGAATGCTCACAATGTCCAGCATGGTGCTAGGAGCTGGAAATCACATCGGTCAAGAAAGACAGGATCCCTGCCTTCAGGGAGCTCTCAGGCTACACCAAGAGATCCAGAGATATGAACGGGCAGATGGTGCATGGCCGCAATCGGATATGCTGGTGATGGCCGGGCACCCGTGGCAGGGTAGTGGGTGCTCGGCAGAGGAGAAGAGGCTGGACCACACTGAATGTGAGAGGCCCCAGCATGTCAGAGCACAAGACACCTTGCAAATAATCCGGTTCCTCACTGAACAGCTGAGAAACAAGGCCCAGAGAGGTAAAGTGACTTGCCCAGGGTGGCCTAGCTAAGACCTGCGCGATGCAGAAGAAGAAGCAAATCTTGAGCGAAAAGGGTGGGCTGGGCACACGATGCCTAGCAGAGCAGGGCCATGCCACCTGCAAGCTCGCTCCAAGAGCGCTGGTTGGCTTGCGCTGTGTAACCTCAACAATGCTGTGAGGTAGCAAACTCGTCTCAAGAGGGGACACTGGCCCACAGCAAGCTGTGCGCCCAAAGCCATGCGGGAGCCGGAGACCCTGAGATAGGAGCCCCGGCGCTCTGCCTCCACAGCCTTTTTTGCCTAACCACTAGGCTGTCCTGCCTTAGAAGGGGGATATGGAGGGAAAGACCGGGGGCAGGGTGACAGGATAAGAAGGTTCTGGAAGATAGAGCTGGGGAGGGCTCTTGGGAGTTTGGTCGCTAGAAAATGCAACGAACAGAGACTCCCGAGGCATCAGTATCCACTGCCGGGAACTGACCAGAACGCCCCGGCCCAGTGACCTGTCGGTGGGTCCCGGGCTTTGCTCTTTCCCCGAGGTAAGTGTCTCCTGTTGCCCACAACATGCTGCTCCAGAAGGTTCCTCGTCAGAGTGGGACGTTTGCCCATCACATCATTCCCACCAGGCTCAGGGATGACAGGGTGGGAGTGCGGCAGTGGGTCTCCCCAAAATAACTGACCCCTGACTGCTCCTCCCCACCTGCAGGTGAGAAGACAAATGGTCCTGGAGAAACCTAGGAGCAGCGCCCACCCAGGTAGAACGTGATGACACCTCACTTGTCATAGACTGTCCTACAGACACACCTGTTTGGGGGGTACAGCTGTCTTGATTACAGATCCCTGGGATTACTTCACAATAGCTTTCTTTTTCATTAACTAGACCAGACCAGAGAGAAATAGCACCAGCAATTGTAAGAGAGACAAAGAGGCAGGCAGACAGACGGATGGATGGAAAGACAGACAGCAGGGTGGGCGGGAGGGAAGCCGTGCCCAGCAATGACCAGCGTTTTACAGACAAACAGACCAGGGTGAGAATTCTAGCTCCAGTGCTTACCAAGCAGCTGTGAAACCTTGAACTTCAGTTCTCTGAATCTACTTGCCTCCCTGCAAAACAGGTCCTGCCTTGCACAATTAGGCGGGAAATTAGAATTAACCTATACAAGCCCTTACACATAATAGGTCCTCAATAAAAGAAAACCTTCCATTTAATCAGCTCACCTCCATGGTCCTTTACACCCTGAAGGTGATTAAGACACTGAAATGAACTGAGAAAGCCATGAACACTTTCCTTCTACAAATGACAAGCCTTCAAAGTCTTTTTTTTTTTTTTTTATAAGTTCCTTCTGTTTGCTTTTGCTCATAAAGAACCGCAGGGAAAGGTCAGCAAAGACCCAACTGTCAGTCAAATCCCAGGAAGAAAGGGGACAAAGGGCCACGGAACTGAGCCACCCAACAGGGACTAAAGAGACAGTTCTTTACAGGACAGCGGAACTCACCCTTGAAGACTCCAAAGAGAGAAGCTCTAGGACGCATTATATTCTCCAAGAAAGTAACTCTGAAGGAGAGTCAAGATTTCACACCCTGCCTGCAAAGAGCTTCTCATTAAAGCAACGCGGCTACAGGAAATAAACAGTCCACTGAAGGACTGAGCCCACAAACTGCGGTGGACGTGCTCCAGGACCTCAGGGAGCCCTGCACGGGATTGGAGCTGTTTTCATGGACGGATCATGGGCAGCCTGAGAGGTGTACAAGTTGAGTAGAAGGGAAAAGAGGCTCAGGGTAGTGGGAGCGGTAGAAGGAGGAAGACGGGAAACAGCGTTTATTAGTCGCCAGTCACAGAAGAGGCCCTTTTTAATTCCCCCATTTAATCCCCATTAATGCTCACAACCCCAGAGACAGGTCTCAAACCCCCAAATTACAGAAATGTCAGCAGGGAGAGGGAAGGCATCTTGCCCCCTGTTGCACAGCTCTCAAGGGGTGGAACTGAACTCGGAACCATCAGCCTACAAGCCTCCTCAGATCCACCATGACACCAAACCCTGGCCTTGCTTTAGGATTTGGGTCACGTTCCCAGCACGCTGAGCTCCCGGGCTCTCGGGGGCTGGGGACTGACTTCCTCTGCTTGAGCTCTTTCCTCAAAGCAGACCTTTCCACCCGGCAACCCTGCTGCACCTTCCCTCCCCAACCCGTCTCACAGCTCCATACATCCCATAATCATCACCTTTATTCCAACTCCTCTTATTGCCTGGATTAGCTGGGCTTCCGGGAAGGTCACGATTGTGACTTTGGAATGCATTTCTGACTTTCACGGAAAAGGTCTTTCCTTCAAGTCACATGGGCACATTTCACTAAGTAAACTCTGGGGGCGAGCTGCCTGCCCACGGGACACTGGGTAAATCCAAAGTGGCAATGGTGGGACAGGAGGCAGAGATGACAGAACAAAAATCCAACAGACTGGGTGTGAGGTTCGGGAAGTGATCACCGCTGTGCTGTCACCCCAGCGCTCCACGGAAGAAGGGAGTCGTTTAAAACATCCAGCGACTGACGAAGGAAGTGGAGCGGCTTGCCCCTGCCTCTCCTTCCCCTGCACCAAAGGCAAGCCCCTCTTCCACCCCATCCTGTCGGCATCCGGGGTCAGGAGACAGAAAGTACACGGGCAACACGAACATTATCGAGGGAAAGAAAGGAGACAGAGGCAAGGAAGGTAGAAAAGGAGGAAAAGAAGATTTTAAAATAAGCAGCAGAAATTCAAACGCATTAAAAACATATCAGAATCGTAGTCCAAATAAAAACCCTGACTTGGGGAACTTAAGTCTCCAGAGCTCCGTGGGAACTGAGTGGCATGGCATCACAGCATCCGTGGCAAGTCAAGTTCAACATCGCACACACGCACACACGCACACGCATATATACACACACACGCACACGCACTGCTGTGTGGGGGGTGTACGTGGATTACTCCATATTTACCAAGTGCCTTCACAGTGTGAGTTGCAGTACTAGGCTCCCAAAAGGTTTCTCTGGGCCAGTGGGTCTCACACCTGAGTGTGCCTAAGAACCACCTAGGGGCTTGTCACAATACAGACCCCCCCCCAAGGTCCACCCACAGCAATTCTGACCAGTAGGCCTGGGGAGGGGTCTATTCTGTAGGTCCCTCAGGTGACAGACATGCAGGGTGATAGTGATGTGGGGCGACATGGATGCAGGATTATACAGTGATGCAGGGTGATACGCGATACAGGGCGATAGTGATACAGGGTGACGTAGTGACGCAGGGATGCCGCAGGGCTCACTGGAGAAGCTCTCTTCCTGGGGGGCTAACTGCTCTCTCTTCAGTGTGAGGCATTTGAGATGAAGTGAGGCTGTGAGCGGTTGTTGCTGGGAGGGAGGGAGGGGGTTACCCCTACCGAGCACCCTTCTGGGCCAGCCACGAGCTGGGCTCCTGGGGCTCAGGGTCTCGCTTTGTGCCCACCCACCCCTCCGAAGCAGTTACTGGTGCATCTTACAGATGAACAGCTAAGGCTCACCAGGGTGGCTTGTCCAGGGTCACCTAACTAGGAAGCAGCAGAACTGGAAACTTCCTTTTGTCTCCGAGGAGGGAAAAGATAAAAAGGAAAAGGATACACTCTAAATCCTGAAAACGTGGAGTGGTTTAGAGGAGAGGAAGGAACTGGAAGAGGAAAAAGGAAAAGGAGAACAGATGCCTGAGCACTGATTCCTCACGACGCCTGGCTGGAGCGCTTCTAATCCTTTAGACGGGCTCCAGGGAGCATGCAGCCCCAGCAGACCCCCTGGACCCCACAAACCATAGCAACGGGAGGAGAAACAGATCTCAGATGGTTCAGGAGGGGACGCTGTGCAACCAAAATACTCTGATTTCTCCCCCAGTCACCACAGAAAACTCAGTACAGCTCACAACACATCTCATCACTTGCTGCTTCCTCTTACAAACACACAGGCACCCAAAGGGTCATGTCGAAAGAAACCCACACGTTGAGCGCCCAGCGGCACCTCGGCATAAGCCGTGAGAAGGACGAGGACCTTCCTTTGAGGGTGAACAGGATCATGGGACACATCTCATCATTTTGCTTCTCGGTCTCAAACCTGCAGGATGACAGTCAACTGCTTCACAGTCAGGCTGAAGGTAATGCCCACGGCTAACATTTACCAATTGTCTTCAAGGCAGCACACACCTCAAATTGGTGTATTGAAAAAAAACCGCAAAATCTATAACACAGGTGGTAATAAACTGAGCTGGGATTGAGGTCCCAGGGTCCCAGCTCTTAAAGTTTCAACTTTAGCTACAGACACCCCTGCAGTCTGAGCACACTGGACATGTCACTCACTGACTCTCCCCTGGGCCTCTGCTTCTGCTGTCTTTCCAACTGCTCAGCCTTCTTGGTGAACTTCTACTCATCCTGCAAAGCCCTTTCTCTCACTGTGCCTTCCCCAATCTTCTCATCATCCCCCTGTGACTTACAGCTAAATCCACTGCTGCCCCTTCCCCAGCGCTCCCACCGAATAAAGGCAGACACCATATCAATTCAAATCCCAAGCCTGTCACCTCTGGCCCATTTGCTCCAGCACAGTGACCCAATATGCAGAATTGGCATGCTCTAAAAGCACACAGGCCTTATTCCCTCCACGGCCCTAGTCCCACACTGAGCTGCCATCATTTGTATCTGAGCTTTCTCCATTACAAAGCTGTGGGTAAGCAGCTTGAGGATAGCAACTATGTTATCCTTAAATTCCCCGTTTCCCAGAACCCAGTCCTGCAGCTGCTTAGCAGCTAGTAGCTGCTCAATTAATGCTCATGCTGGATAGTCATCCACTGGGCATTTACTGCAAACCTACTGTGTCAGTCTCTGTGCCTGGCCAGAATGATGGAGACTGTTTGTTTAACGGAGAGAAGGCAAAAATATTCCAAAGGAAAAGTGAACGGTTCTGAATCACCGATTAACTGAAGGAGTGGAGCAGAGAGATTCTGGAAGGGAAATATCCCCTTGGAGACTCAGGCTCTGGAATCACAACAGCCCACTTGCATCCTGTCTCCTTACTCACTGTGCACACCAGGAGGCTTATTTATTAGCATTTGGAAGCTTCACCTTCCTCCGCAGAAATTAACACCTGCCCTTATAGGGCTTCATAGGGCTGCTGGGAGGATAAAACGAGATAATGCAGGCAAAGTGCACGGCAGGGCCCGCACACACAGAAGGTGCTCAGCACGTATTAGCCATTATTACCAGCTCCGGCAGCTCAGTAACTGAAAGGCAGCCAATGGTTTCTCAGCAGACAAGAACACACCTGAATGACAGACGTCATTCTTCACACTTCCAGAAATTCAAAGGTATCTCCCTTCCGTTCAATTTCCAAATTAGCTAACGATGAGAAAGTGGTGTCCTTCAGGCAATTCAAGGCGCCAAGTACACACACGTCGTGCTTACTGAGGTGTGTGTCATGGGCACCTTCGAGAGTCTGCAAAGAGGAGCGTGCATTGGGCCGGAACCTGCCCGGACTCCCTCCAAAACCCTCAGGGGGACACGCCTGGAGCCAGAGGCAGGCCCAGGTCTTGCAACACCACAGCCGCTCCCAGCTGGACGCCTGAGGCGCCACTGTCCTTGCCTAACCGGGGTGGGTGGGAGAGCAAAAGCCAAGCGAGAGGACAGGGCGAGGGAGGAGACGGCGGCCCCGTGCAACAGGTCAGAGAATGGATACTCTCACATGTCTGGATTCCTAGAAGATCAGAAGCAAGGGGCAGGGATGGGGACAAAGAACGCTTATTGAACCCACAAAGGACCAATGACAGCCCTGGACAGAATTTCATCAAACGTCTCCTGTATCTCTCACGAAGTACCTTGGAGACGGCAGGACTTTTCCCTCATGTGAGACCTTTAAGAATCTGAAACAGTCACGGCAGGATTCCAAGCCGGGGTTTTTCTGACTCCTTTCGTTAACGTTCTCTGCCAAACTACAGGGATGACATTACACGGGAACGTCACTTCCTCCTTTTTACGTTTCTGTACGTTTGTGGAGGCCATTTTTCAACAAGCATATATTAATTAGGAAAAGAATTCCAGATGTTTTGCTTGGTTTTCTTTCTGAATCCGTATCTGGTGGTGGAATTTGCAGATATTCTTCTCTGGGTACCAGAACAGTTCTTGGCTGTAGGTCCAAAAGCACCAAAGAACTGTATCCTGATCATTTCTTTCCATGACCCACGCTGAGGGGCAGTCACGCCCTGTAACTGATCTGAGGGACTCCGCCTGGGGACAGATAAAGCCTGGGGTCCCTGGGTACCAGGAGTCTAGCACATCCAGCCCCCGGCAACAAGATTTCAATCAGAGACGCCATCAGCTTCTGCGGTGTGAAGCAGCAGGTAGCTGGGCAGGGCTGACCTGAACCAAGCTGGCCCTGCCACCAACGCGCCCGGACCTCAGGAGCCAGGACTGGGAGGGAACAAGGGCACAGGCATGAGGGAGCGTGCGGGCTCTTCCCCAGCTCTGGGAAAAGGCCGTGAACCCAAAATCACCTGAGACCACGTTTCCTAACCTGTGAGACAGGATTGCTGTGGGGATGGCAGAAGCTAAAATTCAACGCTTCCCCAAAACTCTTTCACCCCAGTGACCTGCATGCCCAAACACAGGGGCGGCGAGACACTGGAGAATTCCCAGTGCAGGAGAATTCCTCTCGGCCCCTTAATGTTTATTTGGTTACGAAAGTGTTGATACCCACTGCCCCTCTCCCATTTATCCTGAGGCTGCCATCCCCTGGGAGCACTCCTGGGTGTCCAGTCAGCAGAAGGGCACTTATATACGCTAACACAAGCCACAATGCAGATGGGTGGTACCTGCTATGCAGCGTCAATTTCCAACGCCCTCTCTTCCCTCGTGGTGGGCCTGAAGAAGCCCCCATCTAGCAATAACCATTCCTCTTCACTGCATATTTCTGCTTTGCTCTCGCGATTTTGTTTTTTTTAATTTATTTATGGCTGTGTTGGGTCTTTGTTGCTGCGCGCGGGCTTTCTCTAGTTGCGGTGAGCGGGGGCTACTCTTCGTCGCGGTGCGCGGGCTTCTCATTGCGGTGGCTTCTCTTGTTGCGGAGCACGGGCTCTAGGCGCGCGGGCCTTAGTTGCGGCACGCAAGCTCAGTAGTTGTAGCTCGCAGGCTCTAGAGTGCAGGCTCAGTAGTTGTGGCGCACGGGCTTAGCTGCTCCACAGCATGTGGGATCTTCCCGGACCAGGGCTCGAACCCGTGTCCCCTGCCTTGGCAGGCAGATTCTTCACCACTGCGCCACCAGAGAAGTCCCCTACTATCATTTTTTTCTCATGGAGGACATAGACAGGGCATGGCTAGTCGACCCACCTACAAGATGATGTGGAAGACAGTCTAAGAGGAGAGAAACTGATCCAGCATTTTATCCTGTGGGCTTCCTGCCTTCCCCAGTCACCGGACAGAGGAGGAAGGGGACGAACAGGGGGGAGATAAGACTCCAGTGGTTACAGGGTTCACAGGGAACGCAGCACGCACAGCGACACTACTCCTCTCTTTGCAAACAATAGTAATAAATGCTAACATTCTCGGGGCACCAACAACTCACCAGGGCTCTACGAGCATCATCACGTTTAATCATCACCATGACCCAGGATGGGTTTGTACTTTACGAATAAGGTTACCGAGGTCCAAGGATGCTAAGCCACTTTCTCAAAATCCCATAGCTAGTACGTGGGAGAAGGAGGTTCCTTTAGTTAAAGAGGATATCTGTGTGGACAGCTCAAGAGCACCCGGAGCTGCGGCCAGGGAGCGCACAATGAAATCACCAGCTTCACCGCATGCTCCGCCTTTCCTTCATTCAGCAAACATTTACCAAACGCCTGTACCTAAGGGAGAGAGTTCTGCCTGTCCTCCCGGCCACCTTCTCCTCACCTTCTCCTTCAAGAAGGGAGGCTGGGGCTTCCCTGGTGGCGCAGTGGTTGAGAGTCCGCCTGCCGATGCAGGGGACACGGGTTCGTGCCCCGGTCCGGGAAGATCCCACATGCCGCGGAGCGGCTGGGCCCGTGAGCCATGGCCGCTGAGCCTGCGCGTCCGGAGCCTGTGCTCCGCAACGGGAGAGGCCACAACAGTGAGAGGCCCGCGTACCGAAAAAAAAAAAAAAAAAAAATTGACAAACGTTCTCAGACTTTCGGGTCATGGAGTTACAAGGAACGGTACTATAAAACCAGGTCCTCAAGCTCTTGGGGAAACCAGGAGGGAGGCTATCTTAACAGAAAACAGCTGCCATTGTCTCACATCAGCTTCGTTCCTCTGACTTTCAATGTTAGTCAAACGCTATAAAGCTTAATACCCAGTAATGAGACTTAAATAATTAATGCTTGATAGCATTAGCAACATCCTGTTATTTAATAATAAAGAATAATAATGTCAGCTTCAATGATTTACTAATGAGTGCTTAAATAATTAATTTTAAGATGTACTATGCAACCTGCAAGTTTGTTAACTCATTCACTGGACTTCCTCCCAAACCTGGCCCACAAGCCTCTGGTCACTCTCATCACTGCCGTCAACACTGTCCTAAGTTGCTTACAACTAAACTCCGTCCACCAGAAGCAGCTCCAGAGCAACAGCAGAGTATGCTCTGAAGACACTGCCTTGAGGCAGTGCCTACGGGAGGGTTTGGGGAAATTTTAAGCCATTCTTAAAGTCTAGTAAACTTTTCAAAAGGAAAGAGATGCCACTAAAAAAATTAACATGTGAAGAGGAAGTAAGGCCAGGATGCACGAGTATATATGCAAGGACCATTTTTTTAAAAAGAAACTGATTCAAATTATGGGCAATTAATATAGTTAAATGAACTATGATACATCTATACTATGCCCCAAATTCTGGAAATACTGAGAGTCTTTATTTCTGGGTGGCAGAACTAACATTTTTAATTTTCTGCTTTTCAGAGAGAAGGTCACAGACCCAGAAGCAGTACTGCCTGGTCATTTCCAGGAAGCGACCCTGTGCCCTCGGCCCATCACCTAACCTCTGTGCCTTGCAGCACCGTCTCCCAGGGCTGCCACGGGATTAAATTAAATGAGTTAATATTTGCCAAGGGCTTAGAACAGTTGCCTAGTGTATAAGAAGTGCTACATAATTCTTTGGCAAACAAAGAATTATTTTATAATAAGGAAAAAACATTATTTTACAAGTCAAGGAAAAATCTAGTGGTGGATGTGAGGACAGTATCACAGGAACCTCAATATAAGGCCATTGGGACTGTGTCATTGCTCTTTTCTTACAGCTTCCTTTCATAATGGTTTGCGGTGGACCTCCTACCCTCAGGGAAGGCATAGGTTAGATTCACCAGGAAGCAGCACAAGGTAATTTGATGGGGGCGGGCGTAGATGACCTGGGACCCCTGGCACATTCACATCAAAGGAGATGCCCCAGGAGGGGTGACAGCTCAGACCACCTCCGTTTCATGCCTTAGGACTCCCCAGGCCCCTTTTCCACTCTCCCCAAGCACCCCAATCCCCCCAGCACATCTGCATAAAAAAATGAGACTGTAGAGCCTCAAGGGCAGGCCTCCGAGTTCATTTTTCACCTGGGGCCCAGGCCAGCCGAGAGGGCATTACCATCCCAATGGCCCGGCCTTCGCCAGAGAAGGAGAGGAGAGCGGGCTGGAAATGCAGGGAAGTAAGTGCTGGCTCAGCACAGCCCTCCCAGCGGAGCGTCCTCCACAATCGCTCATTGTCATTCCGGCCAGGTGTCTGCTTGCCGCCGGCCAGCCCCAGGATTCGGCGGCGGCGATGGGGGCGGTCCAGGCAGAGGAGCGGATGGGTCGGGTTTGCATATAAAAGAGCTGCCAGAAAGCAGTCTCGGCCCCGCGAGACCTGTCCTCCCCACAGCTGAGATTCTGCCGCTTCACCTTCCCTGACAACTTGACCTTGGCTGAGGCCAAACACAAGCCCGGGCGGCGTCCCCAGCCATTCCTCACGTTCTGGGTGACCCAGCCAGCTGCTCCGGGCAGCTCTGGAGCAGGACCAAGGAGGGCACCTGAGGCCAGCCGAGCCAGGCCCGGGGCAGAAAGAGCCACTCACTCGGGACAGCCTCACCCTTCAGGGGAGCAGCCCCACTCCACCCCAGTACCCCTCAGGCCCAGGTGATGACGACCCCGGCGCTGTCCTGGCTTGGCTTTAAAAAGGCGTTTAATGGCATCCTATACACTGAACCCACCCTGACACACACACACACACACACACACACACACACACACACACACACACACACACACACACACACAGTATTAGTGAGAAACCCCTCACAGACACAATATGCCTTCTTCTTAAATGGCCTCACTGAGGCAAGGCTTGGGACCTGCATTCCAAGAGTGGGACCGCCGGGGGCCAGGGTCACCTCCATCCAGCCCCCACTGCTGCCTGAGCACCCATTCCTGTGGGTCAGGGCAGGAAAGCAGACAGGCAGCGGGGCTGCTGGCCACACACCCTGGACAGGCAGCTCAGCAGGGCCCCGGCAGGAAAGACTGAGAAGGTTCCAGGCCCTGAGCCTAGGCACAGCCAACCTGCTGGATGGACGGGCTCATCACCTGAGCCTAGTGTGCACCTGTCGAGCACTCCCGAGACGCTTTAAGAAATACTCTAACAGACCGACAATTAAAACTTAAAAGAGCAGGGCAGGACGGGGAGGGGTCCCTCCCAGCACCTAACGCACCATTACTCCATTCTTCCCAAGCTGCTACAGCCAAAGGCTGGGCTGTCAGACGGAGAGAGGTGATGGGCATTTGGCCTTTACACAAGCCCTTATCACCCAGATCTCAGCACACCTGCTTAGCCAAGCCTTCCCCGCCAGGTCACCAGGCAGGCCTCGGCGGACCCAGTCCCCGATGATCATGCCCAAATACAGGGTTGTCTGCCAGTGCCACACCCCAAAGGACATTCCCCTCTGATGGTCCCCAGCTCCCACCCCCCCAGGAAACAAAGGGTGGCCAAAAATGCGTTCTCCATCACATTAGCTTCCCAGGGCTGTCGGAGCAAATCACCACAAGCTCCATGCCTTAAACGCAACACAAATGAACTAAATACAGTTCTGGAGGTGAGAAGTCCAAATGGGGGCTCACTGGGCTGTCAGCAGGGCGATATTCCTTTCCGGAGGCTCTGGGGGGTGGGGGGAATCCCTGCCTGATGGTGTCTTCCCCCATCTTCAAAGCAGCCATGTTACTTCTCACATCACGTCACTCTGACCTCCTCCTTGCCTCCCTCCTCCACTTTTAAGGACCCTTGTGATGACACTGGACCCACAGCAAAATCCAGGATAATCTCCCTATATTAAGGTCAGCCTTCATTCCACCTACAACCTTCATACCCCTTTGGTCACATAACATGTAACATTCACAGGGATTCGGATGTGAACGTCTTCGGGGGGCGGGTAATTATTGGATTATCCTCCCAACTACATCCATATCTATGTCAGGCCCCAGGCTGCTCTGTGCCTGAAAAGCCCCCAGAAAAGAAGCTCCACAAAAAGAAACCCCACAGATCGCTACCTACCCCCCCCCATGGAAAAGCCAGGCCAGCCCCGATCCCAGCGGCTCTTCAATGGTTCCAGCCACCGCCCATCCCGAGGGTCTACATCCAACCTGTGGTGCAGTGACCCCCCTACGCCCACTTCACGGGTGAGGGAAGAGCGACAAGACACACACCCAGGGTCATTCAGCTCCAAGGAGCGGGCCTGGGAGTGCAACGTGGGGTTCCGGCCCACAGGGACCCCAAGGTCTCAGACGGGTCCCGGACCTGTGAGTTCAGCCTCCTAGCAGGATCCCTTCCAGCACGGGGGCAGCCTCGCCACTCTTGTCTGGTGCTCTGGTGGCCCTGAGGACCTCCAATTTGAGTTCTCACGGACTCTGCTGAGAATTTTTCAACGTTAGCAATTTTCTGCCATGTTCAACGTGTGTCAATTACGGAAGCGGGAGGTGGATGGGGAGAACAAAAGTAAAGGCAACATCCACCGGGCACTTGCTAAGTGCCAAGAACAGGCATCCAGTCCCTGCATCTGCCCACAAGCCCTGAGAGGAGGCCTAGTTAGTTCCACTCTCCCGTCTCCCGGAGATGGGTACCAAGCCCACACTCACACAGCAGGGGATTGGCGGCACCCCGATTCCAATTCCAGCTGGCAGCCTCTCTCTCCTCCAACCCGAGACCTCCCCCAGCCCTGGCCACCCAGGAACCAAGCATTCCAACCTGGTTACCCGACCACCCTGGAGACTTCCTCTCCCTCCCCACCCGCACTGCCAACCCCCAGGCCACCTGCGGTTCCTCCTGCCAGCAGGATGGGCCCTGGAGTGGTGGAACCAGAGTTCTCCAGTGGTTTCATGCCTCTGCTCATGACGAAGCAGCTTCTTTCTCCTTCCACGGCAGGCCCGAGGAAGCCACGTGGAGTACAGGACTTGGGTGTAGCCAAGCAGAGGGTACAGCTGGCTGTCACTGGGCACTCACCTAGAAGCCAGTCCCAACCTTTCCCCTACATCTTGCTCTGTCCTCAATGAGCCAAAACAACCCAGAGGGACTGACGCCAGTGGGCGTGGGGACAAGGCCCTGCCATGCCAGCCGACCTTTGCTCTGCTCACCCAGACATCAAAGCCAAGCTCTGGCCACAGATGCAAAGGGTCCTGGGAGATCCAGCTCAAAGGTGGCCCAGTCAAGCTCTGGGTCGGCCATATCCACACAAGTCATTTTCCCACGCTGGGTATCCACTTCCAAGCCCTGCACGAGGGGCTGAGGGAACACATACGATGCAATAAGAGCCAAGGTCCCTGCCCTGGAAAAGATTTGAGTCCACGGGAGGAATGTAAACAAACGTTCCCAAAGCATCCAGTGCGTTAGAAACTGCCACCAATGCTGTGAAGGAGACGCCAGCTCACCCCCATCAGCAGTGGATCTGGGGGCTCCAGGGTGGAGGTCTTTGAGGAGCTGACGTTTGCAATGACACCTGAAAGTTAGCAGGACTTTTTATTTTGCTTATGAGGAAAGGAAGGAAGAGAGAAGGGAGAAGCTCTCTGGCAAATACCGCTTAGGGAGGAATATTTAAAATTGGCAACAGCCCAGATTAATGAGACAGGCCTCCCTGCATTCATTTGCAAAGCACGGTTTTGCTACCACAATCAGATGCAGATTTGTAATGAAATGTACCCCGCAGAAACGAAGGCGTCATTTCCGTATGCCTAACAAAGAGTCCAGTGGGACTCACCAGTGCCCCATCTGCAAAATCCGCAAGTTGGTAGAGACAGACCTTACCACTCTATGAAAAAAAAACCCTGCTAAACACGCCAAAGGAAATGACCAGTTGAGAAAACACAAGTAGGCAATACACATGAAAAGCTGGTCAATCACAGCAGTAGTCAAAGAAAAGCAACAAGAACACGGTTTTGTTCTGGGTGTTTGCCGATCACAGAGCTCCACGCCCGCTATGGGGTCCCTCGCGTGAATTAAGATGCTCACACTTCAGAAGCCTGCCTCAGTAACCCCTAGCACCGTCTGCGGAGTGGCTGTGGGGGAACTATACCTGGGAAGTTATGCCGCACTGTATCAAGACTCTATAAAACTCCTCAAACCTTTCTGGGGGGGCTCTGCCAGGAAAACAACCAGAGATGTGTGAAAAAGTTCGTGCATTATACCAGGCAAAGCAGAAGGAAATACGAATGCCCAGCAGTCCTAACTTGGCCAAAGATGACGAGGACAGCAATACCGGCAGCACGTGCTCTGGACGAACTTTCCTCACCTCTCCTTCACATCAACCCCACGGAGAAAGGGCTGTGATTATCCTCATTTTACAACAGGAGCAAAAATGAGTGAAGAGTACCTTTCTTGCACAGGTACATGACGACACATGGGAAAGCTGCTCAAAACAAGTTTTCACGACTGAATGACACTGGGAAAGGGTCAGGATGTAATGTTAAGTGAACAACGTCGAGATGTGAAACCATCGTAAGCGGGAAGCAAGAGAGCCAGATGGTAAGAGCAACTATCAGGATTATCTGTCATCTGTATTTTCCAACATTTCTACAAATAAGCAAGCTCGGTTGTGGTGGGGGGGAGGTTTGTTTTCCTGTTAATTCCCCCTTGATTCTGAGACTGGGGCTTGAGTGAAGGTGGACCTGAAGGGGGAGACTCAGAGCTATTCTGCCAGGACACGGCCCACCTCACCCCACCGGGGCACGTGCTTCTCAGGGCGGCTGCTAACTCACCAGGCCGATGACTAGAGCTATGGACAAGGGCAAGGATGCAAATGGAACTCACTTCTGGAAAGGACAGCAAAGGAAGTGAACTAATGGCTATCAAGAACATACTGTGTGCTGGGCACTAGGGTGACAAGGCAACAAAGATGTAATAAACATCTGCAGGTGGATCTCTGGCCTGAGTCCATCCATGCCTTACAGTTCTATCAATACATAGCAAGGTCTGGGGGCCTCCATACTCACCTCTGCCTCCTCTCCCTGACCCTCATAGGCCTCGAGAACCACGTCATCCTCTGAGATTCAATTCAAGCAGTTCACCAGCGAAACCGTCCCTGGGCCACCCACACTGAACCCTCACTCCCCACCATGCTCCAGTATACCCCTGTTAGTACTATTACAGCACCTACCTGACTGTGCTATGAGGACTTAGTTATATGCATGGCTTCCCACCAGAACATGACCTCTTTCAGAATAGGGACCTTGCTGGCTCTTAGCCATCTGTGCATCTCCAGAGCCAGGCACAGTGTCCCATGCATCGTAGGTAGGCAATGACTATTAGATGGCTGGGTAGCTGGGTAGAAGGATGGCTGGATGGAAGGGTGGCTGGGTGGAGTGAAATATATACAAGGATGGTTGGAAGAAAAAAAAGCACGGAAAGGTGGAAGGAAGTGTAGAAGTATAGATGGAAGAACAGATAGAAGCATAGAAGAAAGGAGAGAGGGAGGTAAAACCATCAGAAAGGGATGAAGTAAGACATCTCTGTCTTTGGGATGCCACTCGGGATATGCCACTCTGTCACAGAGAAGAAGGAAGGCGAGGTGACATATCCACAGCGGCATCAAAGTTCACATCTTGCCTGTGGGTCATCGACGGCCATCAACGTGTTTCAATGGGGAGGGCACTCTGCAAGGAGTTCGCCTGCTCTTGAGAAGGTCACACAGCAGGAGAGAGAGACACCGCCACACAGCAAAGTGATGAACTCGGCAGGAGAGTGAGAACTCACACGCTAGTACACGGTCATCAGCCCCTCTTCTACAAGACCACTCAGCCTGGCCAGTCTCCCCCATGTACGTCCCCTCCCACTCCTAAAGCCCTTGAAATCCTTTCCCTAAATGCCCCTAGCTGGGAGGCCCAGACCTCTCTGTGCCTCCCGAAGGTGTCTTCGGGGGGCAGCCCGTTCCTGGTCCCATACCACACCCCAGAGCCCACAGCGGGGAACCCGTTCCGCCAGAAGGAGCTCTGCGTCCTATAGCACCACTTCCACTGCCAAAACCCGTTCCTCCGCTCTCCGCCCGGCAGCCAGTTCCCTTCACAGGGCTGCCCAGTGGTTCCAGTAAGTCGTCCTGCCCGGATCTGCACACACCGTTCCCGCAGCCCCTGGGGCACCACCCGCTCCCATCACTGCTGGCAGCTGCCAGACAGTCACGGGGCCCCACGGGAAAGGAGGTGTTCACGGGTTTTCTGTCACCAATCGGTTTGTAGGGCGGCTTTAGTCCTGGGGCTCACCACACCCAGACGATACAAGCTTAAGGAGAGGGAGATGACACATTGAAGGTGGAAAGAGAAAGCGATCTCCCCTCAGGACCTGTAACTCAGCCCCTCTACTTGTAGGGACGAAGAAAGAAATGATGGCTGAGGGCCTCCCATGTATCGATACCAGACACCGCATCTGTGAGAGGCTCATCCAACCACCTTTGACCTACGTACTATCGCATCCATTTTACAGATAAGGAAACTGAGGCTAAGGCAGGTTAAATAAATACCAGACCCAAGATCAACCTCATATGACTCTACAGCCCAGATCAGACTTTGCACCAATGCCTCCCAAGTTCAGCCTTGCCTGTCTACTCAATGCAGACAGAAAGCACAAAGGTACTGAACAAGACCTAGTGGGGAATCGGATCTGTGTGAACAGTCCACAGGCTAGCTATGGACATTTCTGTCCCAGCCTCAGAGCTTCTTATGCACTACGGCTTGTACTATACTGGCCACTTCGTTATTTAGGAGAAGTAGTCCAGGATAGCAGGAGGAAAGCAAGCTCAAGAGACAGAGACCGGGGCTCAAACTGTGACTCTGCCACTGTGTGACCGTGACCGAGTTGCTTAACCTACATGTCGATCCTTAGTAAAGAGCCTGTACCATCACGCCTGTATGGGTTGGCCAGCCAGGAAATGTTGGTTCTTATTTTTTCTTCCACTTTCCAATAAGATAAGGACCCACACTTAGTCGTTCTGTTTGTGCTAAGAATGCAAGAATACAGTTAGGGAGTTGGACAGCCATCACCTGAAATTGTGCAAAATGAGGGAGCCAACTGCCAACAAGCATGATAACACTGGGAGGAAAAAATACTC
Source organism: Lagenorhynchus albirostris (assembly GCF_949774975.1). NCBI lineage: Eukaryota > Metazoa > Chordata > Mammalia > Artiodactyla > Delphinidae > Lagenorhynchus > Lagenorhynchus albirostris. Next base: position 69,953,235 of record NC_083111.1, on the reverse strand, counting down.
AGTTTTCCTTCCATTTAAAAGTGCCATTGGGATTCCCTGGTGGCGCAGTGGTTGAGAATCTGCCTGCTAATGCAGGGGACACGGGTTCGAGCCTGATCTGGGAAGATCCCACATGTCACGGAGCAACTAGGCCCGTGAGCCACAACTACTGAGCCTGCGCGTCTGGAGCCTGTGCTCCGCAACAAGAGAGGCCGCGATCATGAAGAGGCCCGCGCACCGCGATGAAGAGTGGCCCCCGTTTGCTGCAACTAGAGAAAGCCCTCCCACAGGAACGAAGACCCAACACAGCCAAGACTAAATATATAAATAAATAAAAGATAACTATTAATTAAAAAAATAAAATAAAATAAAAGTGCCATTAAAAAATGAATCTTCAAAAAAAAAAAAATGCATCTTCAGGGCGTCCCTGGTGGCACAGTGGTTAAGAATCCACCTGCCAATGCAGGGAACACAGGTTCGAGCCCTGGTCCGGGAAGATCCCACATGCCGCGGAGCAACGAAGCCCGTGTGCCACAACCACTGAGCCTGCACTCTAGAGCCCGTGAGCCACAACTACTGAGCCTGTGCACCACAACTACTGAGTCTGCATGCCACACTACTGAAGCCGCACGCCTAGAGCCCGTGCTCCACAGCAAGAAAAGCCACCGCAATGAGAAGCCCGCACACTGCAACAAAGACCCAATGCAGCCAAAAATAAAATAAATAAAATAAAATAAAATGTTTTTAAATGAATCTTCAGGTATAGTAACAGGAGAAAGAGTCAGGAGTGGTCGAAAAGGTCACAGAAATGCTCTATATCAGATTTCACTCAAATTCATATGATATTGGCTACCTCGTGTGGGCCAGCCACGGTTCTAGAAACTCGGATCACCATCATTCCCTTACAGAAGACTGCACTGAAACTTTCAGTCAAGACCAGAAACCCCACTTCAACATCTGGCCGTTCTGCCAATACATCTGTCTTCAAAAAGCATCCACTTCAATACCACTCCCCGCCTCACTCACGCACCCACTGCAGGAGAGAACCTCAAGCTAACAGAGACCTCACAGCCACCCTGCTGGCCCCAGTCTTCTGGCGTTTTACACTGTGAAGATAATAACTGAATTCAGATCCTGGGGCCTTTACAGGCAGCTCCAGCCAGGGTGGCCCTGGGAGAGTAGGACCCACCACCCACCCCAAGTGAAGCCAGAAATCCCAGTCTTCACACGAAATATATGGGCTGTTACGGTGAGTGATTTCAAACACAGGCCCAAGAAAACCCTATCGGAGCAGCCCAGTCAGCCCTGAGCATCCTTGCCGGCTGGGACCACCAAGGGCAGGAAGACTGGTGGAAGGCAGGACCACCAAGGGCAGGAAGACTGGTGGAAGGCAGGACCACCTAAGGCAGGAAGACTACCTGCATCTCAGGGGCTGACCTGAAAGCGGTTCTCCACCTCACCTGGGGAGCTCATTACAAAGGCAGATTCCATTCCCCTCACCCCCATGCAGATGTCCCCGCCCCCTCCCCCTTCCTGGGAAAAAAGGGGGGTGCTAGCACCCTGGTCTAGCCCAACTTCCTCTCTTTGTGTAAGGGATAACCGAGAACAGCAGAAAGAAAAGGACGTTCCCAAAGCCTCCTGACTCAAGAGAGGGTACATCTAGAACCTGAACCCTAGGGGGCTTCCCCAGCACCCTGCAGCCTCAACATGGGTCTCCCCTCAGAGTCAAGGAGCTACTCAATCTCCTCGCACTGTGCCGCATCCCCGTGCCCGCCTCCCAGACACAGACCCTTGGGGGTCCGTCACTGTCAAGGCCTACAGCTGCTTTCTCCATCCCAGCGGCTGAAGCCCCAGCTTGCCCTCAGGGCTCAGGCTGCAGGCTGAACCTACAGTGACAGCAGGACTCCAGATGCCACTTTAGTTTCCACTAGCTGCCACTATTAAGTGGTTTCCTGCACTGCTGACAGCTGCCTTCCATGGGGAAGACTCCAGCAGCTAAGCGGCAAAGGAGAGAAGAAAAAAAAAAAGGAAAGAGAGGATGAAGGGAGCACACAAACCAATGAACTTGAATCAGAGAATCTAACATAGAACTGAGGTCTGGGGTCAAACTCCAGACGCACCGCTCTCTAGCTCACGGGCCCTGAGCAAGTGTCCTCTACTAAACCCTCAGTTTCTTCCACCAGAAATGGGTATAAGGACAGAGCCTGACATCTTTGGACAGGAATTAACTGCACACAGCACAGCCAGTGCCAATACATAGATGTTACTGTCTCACCTGGTCCCTCACGGGGGTGGGTTTTCAAGGTCATTTCAAGATGCTCGCAAAATACGCAAGACACAGGAGATTTGAACACTCCTCCCGTGGCCCTGTCATGACAGGTGACCCGGCCGTCCTCCCCCAGATCTTGCCTGGTTCGCTCTTGCCCCAGCTTGCTAAACCTGCCCACGCTTCCCTCCTATAACTCAGCCGCTGGCTAGAGTCAAACTCCTGGGTTCTGGATCACGAAGGAATGCAGCCGATCCTGCGAGGAGGACTTGGGATGGGGCCTGTAACGGGGCGGGTGGGGCAAGAGAACTCGAGGGCGGCCAGCGGCACACTGGGTCAAACGCCCTTTCGGGCCCAGGCAAGTCCCACAAAGGACTCGCTGTGGAGGACAGGGCTGCAGGGTGACTCAGAGGCCACACTTCAGGACCGTGACTCAGCGGCCCGGTGCAGAACTGGCTGGCCCATCGCCCTAGAGCCACCCCAGAAGCAGGGGGTCCCATGCCAGGCGGGCTGGGGAGAGCCAGCCCTGAGGAGTGCCCCCTGCCCGCCCACCTGTGCCCACAGCCGGCAACTCATGCAGCTGGCATGCCAGGGTGGGAGTGGGGGGCCCCCACGTGACCCCATCTCCCTGCCGCTGCGCCAGGGTAAACAGGCGGGAACGGGAGCCTGCTTCCCGGTCACGGGGCGAGGTCCTGCCTGCACAGGGCTACTGGGATCGGAGGAGGGGGGCGGCCCGCGGGGCAGGAAATAGCCGGGATGCCCACTCACTGGCTTCTGGGGCCGTGCAGGGAGGTGGGGGGCGCCAGGACAGAGGAGGGCGGGGCTGGAGCATGCCCCTGGGGGACAGTGACCGCCAGCAGCGTACATTAGTCCGATGCTGTTCAGAGGCTTAACTAGCATCCGCTCCTCTGTCCCTCTCCGGATCCCTCTCTTTCCCCTCCTCCTTCTCCTCGTGTTCTCTCCCTACCCGCCTCTCTCTCACTCATTTTTACAGTTCAGTCATAAGCATTTCCCTTACAGAAAGCCTCTGCCACAGCCAGCAGCCCCCTCCGACTCACCGTGGGGCCTCCCCTGCAGCCCCCTTAGGTAAACCCAAGCCTCTACCGGCAGAAGCCCCTACACACCATTCTACCCCCCAAAATCCTAGGTCAATCCCACGCCACCTCTTCCAGGCAGCCTGCCAGAGATCCTCAAAGCCAGCCCTTCCCTTTCCCTGCCTGGCCTCCTACTGGGACAACTCACCTACTCACTCTCACTAATGCTCCGCATTTCCACTGCTGCTAGTTCTTTAGGAGGTTCCATGTGGCTTCCTCTCCTGGAGCCCAGGTCCCCCAGGACCCACTGTCCTTCCACTGTGTACTTCTAGGCTCTGGCAATAGACGATCTTGCCCATGAGAGATGCTCAATAACCTTACGCCCCCAACTTTTTCCAATCAGAAATCTCCAGAGCCTTAGAGAGAAGAGTGTTCATTCTCCCTGCAACTCTATACCCCCAGAGTCACACCTGGTCACTGTTGACTGAGCACCTCTCCACGCAGCTGGGCACTCACCACACCAGATGCCACAGAAGCGGAAAGGGCCAAGACCCAGGAGCCCTGCCCTCAGGGGCCCCACTGTCCAAGAGGAGCAGACCTGTGAGGTCAGCTGCTATGGGGTTGGGAGGGAGGAGAAGCCAGGGCAGGTTCACTAATAGTAATAAAGGTCCGGCATCATCAGCTCACATCTTACTGAGCCCTTAGTTTGTGCCAAGGGCTTTACCTCCCTGAACGAACTGTCACAATTCCCTCTCTCACAGATGAGAAAGCTGAAGCCCAGAGAGGTTAATATCACACTGAAGATCACACAGCTGAATTCGAACCCAGGCAGGCTAGCACCAGGGGCCATGCACTAACCACTACACCTCACTGCCTCTTGACCCAAAGCTTCCAACAGATTAATGACATGACATATCTAAATGGGAGGTAAACGGGAGCCCGGGCGACCAGGCTGCTGTGAAACATGGCGGTTGGCTGGGACCGTAGCACAAGCATGACCATGTGAAAGAAGAAGAAGGTTTTCCTGAAGATGAGGCAACTGAATCGGAAGAAAACCTTAAGTTTGGCGAAAGATTTGGATGCCTTTCCGAAAGTTCCTGACAGCTCTGTAGAGACTTCAGCCAGTGGGGGGTACAGTTTCTCTAACAGCGTTTACCACTATGGCTTTATTAACTATAATGGAATTTTCAGTATATCAAGATACATAGAAGAAGAATGAATATGAACTAGACAAGGATTTTTCCAGCAAATTGAGAATCAATATAGATATTACTGTTGCCATGAAGTGTCAGTATATTGGAGCAGATGTATTGGATTTAGCAGAAACAATGGTTGCATCTGCAAATGGTCTAGTTTATGAACCAGAAATATTTGATCTTTCACGACAGCAAAAAGAGTGGCAGAGGATGCTACAGCTGATTCAGAGTAGACTGCAAGGACATTCACTTCAAGATGTGATATTTTTTAAAAGTACATCAACAGTACTTCCACCAAGGTGGGAGATTTTGTGAGACTATTTACTAAGAATTTACTGTGACATAATTTTAGTATTGGTTTACTCCTCTGAATCTCATATTTCTTAGAGAAAACGTAATCATTCTGTGTGATGAGATGTCTTTTTTTTTTTTTTTTTTTTGGCCGCACCATGCGTCATATGGGATCTTAGTTCCCCAACCAGGGATTGAACCCGCGCCCCCTGCAGTGGAAGTGTGGAGACTTAACCACTGGACCACCAGGGAAGTCTCAAGATGTCTTTTTCACTCTTAAATTTATGGCCTGTGATGTTGATCAGGATTATCCCAAATATTATTTTCATTTAATTTTTCTCTTTTATGTGTGTATGGTATACCTTCATATGAAATTGTACTAGGTTTTAAGAACAAATTAATTTCATTTACCATTATGAGGATGTATAAACTTTGGTTAGGAATTTCATGTTTTTATTTCACTTTTTGTCTCTTTTATAGATTAGAAGAGCTGATATTTGGAAATGCTATAACCATGAAAATGATCATTTAAATTTAAAACCATACAGAGGTTTTACATTTGCTTAGGAAGACAATGTTGTTGTCTATTTGGAGTTAAGTGACATGCCCTTCCCTTACTCAATCTTTTTCCCAACGCTTCCTGTCCCCTAAAGTACCAGAAATACGATAAAACCATGTCTTTGTTGGACTAGTAATTCTTTTTTTTTTTTTTTTTTGGACTAGTAATTCTTTACTTTTAATTTTTCTTCTCTCATTAGACTTAGTCCTCTGGTTAAATTTGAATAACCTTGAAATTTTATATTTGTGTAAATAAAATATATATAATAATTATGTAATTTTTTTCATTTTGTAGATGGCTTTTTTTTTTTTTTTTTTTTTTTTTTGCGGCACGCGGGCCTCTCACCGTTGTGGCCTCCCCCGCTGCGGAGCACAGGCTCCGGACGCGCAGGCTCAGCGGCCACGGCTCACGGGCCCAGCCGCTCCGCGGCATGTGGGATCTTCCCGGACCGGGGCACGAACCCGTGTCCCCTGCATCGGCAGGCGGACTCTCAACCACTGCGCCACCAGGGAAGCCCCTGTAGATGCTTTTGAATAAATGTGTAGACTTCAAAAAAATAACTAAATGAACCGAATTTAGATAACTCACATGAGCCCCAAGCTTCCTCGTGGCAGGGACAGTCGTCCAGCCGGCCAAGCCGCCAAGAGCCTCTCCAGCGGGCCGCTGGGCTCACAGCCCCTTGCAACAGGATGCAGGGTTAGTGCGATGTGGTTTTGAGGTGCCTCCCAGCTCTGCCTGGAAACTGCAGACCTGCCCTGGGCCAGCTGTGCTCACCGCTGCTTCAGTTTGGGATCGTTCACTGAATAAACACAACTAGCCACCACAGTCACTGCTGCTGTGATTCAGCCCCAAGGATTCTAAAGTCAGAAATCAAGGCAGCCGCCCCCAGTGCCCCTGAGCCTGAGTACGGGCTCCCTAAATCACAGATGGTTGGCTGACAGGCAACCCAGCTCCAGGTCATCCTCGCAAAGCACCAGTGGAGCTACAAGCACTTGGGAATCTAGATGAGCCCTCACCTGAGCGACTGCACTGACTCCACACCTAGGACGGCGAGAGTAGAGACGGTGATTACAGCCTGGGAGAGACGGGCTGGAGAAACCTGATAGGTTCCTCCGATGCGGCCAGTCCACAGAAGAGCAGGGCACAGGGCCCAGGAAGACCACTTGTGCCAACCTCACTCCTGCATGGAGAAACCATGGTCTAGAGAACCTAGTGACCTGACACGGAATGAATCAGGTCTCATCTCTGCCACTCCTGACCCCTGGTCCAAAGTGCCCCTCCTCCAAGGCTGAGATGAAATGACCCCTGCCTCTTAAACTGAGCCCTTCGCTCCCTGGCCTGCGTCCTCTCACTGGAGACAGAAGAGGCCACATCTCTGCTCTGGATTGGAGCATCGTGGACTGGATGGCCGTCACCTGATTCTGTCCTGAAGCCTGCGAGGTGCGAACCACCATCTCCGGCAGACAGATGAGGCCCATGACGGGGTCCTCAGCGGTCACATACAGGTCACACAGCTTGGGACTGGTCTGGAGAAGCTCAGGAATATCCCACTGCATGACCTCTGTCCTTCCCACACAACCACAGTGCATCCCAAAGAAAGTGAAAAACCTCCGCGGAAAGGTACCCACTCCCAAACACGTTGACCTGACCAACACGCACAAGAGGCTACGGTGACAAAAAAGTCCGTAAATTATTCACAACACCCTTATTCACTGTCACCGACCCCCGTAAAGGTCTCATATTTAAAATTTAGGAGACATTCCCCAGTTTTTTGAGTTTGTTTTTATTCCTCTGCCTTCTTGCTTTCATATAAAATGTTTAGACTTTTCTGAGAAGGGATAGTTAGGGAGTTTGGGATGGACATGTATACACTACAATATTTTAAATGGATAACCAACAAGGACCTACTGTATAGCACAGGGAACTCTGCTCAATATCTGTAACAACCTAAGTGGGAAAAGAATTTGAAAAAGAATAGATACATGTATATGTATAACTGAATCACTTTGCTGGACACCTGAAACTAACACAACACTGTTGATCAACTATACTCCAATATAAAATGAAAAGTTAAAAAAAAAGAATATAGGGGAATACTTCCAAATTAAAGTTCTGTTTCAAAGCAAAAAACAAAAAAAAAAAATGTTTAGACTTTTCTGGAACAGCATGTTCTTACTTTAAGGCAAAGAGATTACGACCCACCGATAAGTCTACACAGAGACCAAAGGACAAAATTCACATCATCTGTCTTACAATGCTCAGCCCCATGTGTAGACACGATGTAATTATGTGCTTTGAAAACTGCCATGAGCTCCACGAAGATTAGGCAAAGCGACTGTTCTCGATATTCAAAGCCAGCTCTGCACCGGTCCACACCATTGCTACGTGTCATTAAGCCAAATCACAGGGTCTGGTAACCTATATAAACATCGGGTGTTTTTATTAGTAGTTATCTTTTTTAGAGTCCCTGAACCAGGAGCAGTGGCATCACCACCGAAAGCACCACCCGCGTGACCCCAACAGGTACACACGACCAAGTTCCACGTCAAGGTTCAGATGTTGTATCAGGGAAACCAGAGAGATTAAAAATCTTTGACAAAGTAAAGGTTCCTTATCAATGTCAAACTGCTGCTCCCCAGTTACCTATTTTGTAAACTGGATGTCTGACCATCAGGTTCCCTTCAAAGGAGGCACAAGCTTTGACTAACTGCCCGTTTAAAAAGTTCCCAGGCCTAGGGCTTCCCTGGTGGCGCAGTGGTTGGGAATCCACCCGCCAATGCAAGGGACATGGGTTCGAGCCCTGGCCCGGGAAGATCCCACATGCCGCGGAGCGGCTGGGCCCATGAGCCATGGCCGCTGAGGCTGCACGTCCGGAGCCTGTGCTCCGCAGCAGGAGAGGCTGAAACAGTGAGAGGCCCGCGTACCGCAAAAAAAAAAAAAAAATGTGATGCCACCTCTGTGGTCTTCCTCCCCAAAACCCATAACCCCAGTCTCACCTTAACAAGGTCATGAATTTTTAAAATAAAATGTATGATAGATAATACACTCAATATGGTTCAAAATTCAAACGATGCCCAAAGACCCACAGTCAAAAGTCACCTGCGTGCCCCTTTCCCTCTGTGCCCAGCCGCCCCCCTCAACACTCACAGGCTTTCACTTGTGTTAGTTTCTGGGGTCTCCTTACATAATCGGGGCAAATATAAACTCTTACAACCCTGCCACACACTCACATGTTTTACACAGCTCACTATTCTGCTCCTTGCTTTTTTTCTCAATGACACATCCCAAGATCTGCCCGCGTCATGCACACAGCACTTCCTCACTCTTCCACACCTGGTCCACTGTGTCAGGGCCATCGTTCACTGAATGAACTAGTCTCCGACTCACAGACGTTTGATTTACAATTAGTCCTCTCTATAGAGAGTCCATATAAATGCTCCTCCACACGTACCATGAATAATCGTGTGCACTGTGCGTTTCACACAAATATCGGCAGGTACATCTCCAGGAAAAGCATCCCCACGTGAGGCTGCTGGGTCAAAGACCACGCGCATGTGCAGTTTGGATAGGGAACGCCAAAGTGGCCCCCGATGGGGCTGGACCCACGCGATTCCCTCCGGCGACGGACGCACGCGGGGCTGCTGCCCGGCAGCTCTGTCTGCCATCCAGGACGTGACCAACGTGTGCATTACGCGATCTTCATAGGAAACAGTGGCATTTTTCATTTCCATTTCCATTTTTATGACAGGGTAGATGAGCTTATGTTCAGGTGCTATTCGATGAGATTCCTCTTCTGTGAAGTGTCTTCAGATCCTGGGCTGCCCCTCAGCCACGGGCCAGGCTCTGTAGGTGCTACACATCCCATGGGCTCAAGTTGTGGAACGCAGACTGAGGAAGCCCAGAGCGAGAATGCAAGGCTAAGAATCAGGACCGTTCCAGAAGGGAAAAGCTCAGCCGTGGCTAGAGTGGCCAGGGAAGGTTTCACATCTGGAAGGTGGGACGTGGCCAAGGCCTCCAAGTTTCTTCTGTTCCTTGGAGAGACAGGCAGAGAGACAAGGACCTCACTCAGAAGGAGCCCCACACAGGTAAACGCTCCAGGGAGACCTGAAGAGACAGCAGACTCTGGGGTCTGGTTAGAGAGAGGGAAAGACTAAAAGCAGCACGGATGCCGGCCAAGGCCTCGAAGTCACGCCAAGCAGACCACACAGCTGGGTCTCACGGTGCAAAGGGAGGGGAGCGCAACGCAAACGTCCTTTCTTTACATTCTATTGGTATTTTGACAATAGTTACTGTGTTCGCTTTTATGACTGGTTAGTTCAGTGGCTTTTAAGGCTTCAATCACCTGAAGAGCCTTTAAAACACACCTTGCAGCCCTGAGTGGGGTCCGGGATGTGTACTTGGCAAAGGGTCCCAGGTGGGTGGACATCTCTAATAAAGGACCACTCCTGGCCCCAAGGTTGACAGGGGTGGGGAGAGCCCTACCTGGGGCCCCAGGGAGAACAGGATCTTTCAGAACCTCAGGTTAGATGGGAAGGTGAAGCTTTGACAAACAGGAATGACCTTTCCTCAAGTTCTGTTCAGGACAGAAAACCGCTGGTGCTGGAGAGACGTCCACACTGGAAAGCTCTCTCGCACTCACGACTCTGTGCCATGCCTTGAGGCTGTGGACTGGGTGGGAAATGGAACATTCCGTTCCGCAAATATCTCAGGTCCGCTAAGAATTCTGCCCCAGACCAGAGACACCCTGGGCCGTTCCTCTGCGTATCTGATGCATTATTTATGCTCCTGCCAGCGTCCGGAGTGTGCTGGGTCACGCCACTTGTATAACCTCCTCTGACAGATGGAGGATGGCAAGGTTGAGTCAGCTACGTGTGTGCTCAGGGTCAAGGGCTAGCGCTCTTCGATTTCTAGACTCAAATAATATCTTTGTCACGTCATTCCTCTCCCCCCCAGGATACAGCTGGTCTAGGATGTCAAATGCATCTAGACCTCCTCTTCCCCTCTACCTTCTCCTCTTCACCCCAGCCAGTCCACCAAAGAGACAAGCCAATTATCTTGGGGAGTGTCTGCTCAAAAGCCCTGAGGGTCCCTCTAGTCCCTAAAAACTCAAGATCATACTCTTCACTTAGGCCGTTAACACATCCGTAAGCCAGCCTTATGCTCCCTCCCCAAGCTCATCCCCGACAGCTCTTACTCAGCCCATCAGCTCCAAGGAAAGGGGTCATCTCAGCACCCACAATGAAGCCTTTCCTTCTGTCCTCCAGTGTCAAGCCCCCTCACAACACACACCCTCCACGCGCTCTCCAGACCATAAGAAGAGCTCAATTCCCATCCCTCCTTCTTGATGAAATCTTTCCCCATCATTGCAATCAACACCCCACATAGAGCACCTGCCAGGTTACAGGCACCATCCCAGGCAATGAGATGCCTATGAAACACAGGTTCATCCCCATGGAGTTCAGTCTAGTGGATGAGACAGACATTCTGACGCAAGGGGATGAGAAGGGCTCTGTTCAGTTACTACAGGCGGCTATCAAGTCTACCCCAAGTCTGGAAGTCAGGGAGAACTTCCTGGCGGAGGCAGCACTTGAGTTGCTGCATCTTTAAGAAGCAAAGAGGATTACGCTGCAGGAGGGTTGTGTGGCTTGCAGAAGTAAGGGAGGAGGAGAGCTCAGTTCTGAAGGCCCCGTGGGTAAGGGAGAAGAGAGAAACAAGCCGTGTGCACGGTTGGAGCAGAAGCGCCAAAGAGCAGAGATTGCTCCACAGTTATTATTCAGACCAGTCGTGAGGCTGCAATTAGCACTGGCTTTCGCAGGCAGCTTTCCTATTCACAGGGGCACCAAATTCAGCTAACTAATGCAAATAGAGCCTCTGAATAACATAGACATGCATCAATAATTCAGAGGCCAGGAGGCTCCCCAAAAGAACCATGAAGACCATCAAGAGTCCCCCGCCCAGGGCTTCCCTGGTGGCGCAGTGGTTGAGAGTCCGCCTGCCGATGCAGGGGACACGGGTTCGTGCCCCGGTCCGGGAAGATCCCACATGCCGCGGAGCAGCTGGGCCCGTGAGCCATGGCCGCTGAGCCTGCGCGTCCGGAGCCTGTGCTCCGCAACGGAAGAGGCTACAACAGTGAGGCCGGCGTACCACAAAAAAAACAAACAAACAAACAACAACAAAGAAAAAAAAAGAGTCCCCCGCCCAGATTTAGCAGCTTCAGAAGGCATGGCCCTTGAGGCTGAGCTCTGGAAAGAAAGGGGCTTCTCTCAGGGAATCTGTCCCAAGTTCCGCATGAGGATCTCTAAGTCTGCCCAGGAAGATGAGCAATTCCGACCTCGTATAAAAAGCGAGCATCACTCACGAAGTGTTTGATTGTTGAACACCTGGCCCATTAGAAACCTCTTCCAGCCACATCACCTGTTTTCATCCTCACAGCAACCTGAGCGGTAGCAGGGTCCTGCCTGTGGCTTCTGCAGACCAGGAAGGCAGCACTCTCACCTGAGGGCGTGTTGGACGATATGACAGAAGGTTCCAGAGAAAGGATTCTGACCTGGCCCTTGAGCCCTTCTTGCTGTCCAGTAGTGAATCTAGGACGTCTGGAACAGGGCAGACCCGTGGAGGCCACTTAGTCCAGCTCCCCTCGGTATCCAGTGAAGGACTGGTGGCCAAGCTGGGTCAAGATGCCGATGCTCTAAGATTGATTAATCAACGGGGGGATGAACCAGGTCTCTTCTGAAGCGAGAGGGAGCACTCATGCACACCAGTTCCTGTGGACCCAGCTGGGCCCCGCATAGGTGACCTTCCAGGGAGCTGGGTCTGGGAGCAGCACACTGTGACTCAGAGACATGGCCTTTCCACAAAGAGTCAAGAATTGCTGCCCAGACTGGGGCCTTAACAAATTCAGTGTGAAGTCCCATCAAAGAGCAAAACAGTTTTCCAGCTTTTGTCTTAAAAACCCAAAATGGATAAAAGGTCACAGGAAAGCCATAAAATTCCAAGGATGTAAACATAAGCCATGCAACTTAAAAAATAATAAATAGGGGACTTCCCTGGTGGTCCAGTGGTAAAGAATCCGCCTTCCAATGCAGGAGACTAGGGTTCGATCCCTGGTCAGGGAACCAAGATCCCACAGGCCGCGGGGCAGCTAAGCCCGTGCGCCACAACTACTGAGCCCGCGTGCCTCAACGAGACGGCCTGCGTGCCGCAATCTACAGAGCCCATGCGCTCTGGAACCCACGCACCACAACTAGAGAGAGAAAACCCGCACGCCACAACTCGAGAGAAGCCCGCGTGCCGCAACTAACACCCAACGCAGTCAAAAAAATAAAAATAAAATAAAAAATAAGGAAAATAATAAATAAATAAAATATTTTTAAAATAATAAAAAAGACTAACAATAGTTAATTTAAAAATGTTTAAATGCACTAAAATATTTAATGCCTTTGCAAATAAAAATGCAGGTGTACATCTCCTTGGTCAGACGGTAGGATACAAAAATGTTGCTGTGATAAGGAGCACACAGGGTCTGGGGTCAAGACCTGGCTTCTCCATGGATCCCACTTCAGGCATGGTGTCCAGTCTCTTGCCTTCTCATCTGACCACCTATCCAATGGGGCCAGCAGTATCTGTTTCCCTTCCTCCTGGCCACTGAGAGATGGATAAAGATAGAATTCTGAGTTGAAAGGAAATTCACTGAGCATGTACTATGTGCCAAGCAACTCGCCTCACTCCCAACAGACCTAGATGGATATCATCCCCATTTTACAGGAGGGTAGAATGAAACTCAAGGACATTAAACGCTCGGCCCCAACCATCCGTTCCCGGGGCAAGCTTTGGGGGATAAAAAAGATGAGAAAGAGGATTCCTGCCAGCAAAGGGTTTCTGGTCTGCTTGGACACCGTGGTAGAAATGGGCAGAAAAAGAAGTTGTTCGAGCCCCAGCCCTCCCTCCTCACTCAGTAGCCCCCTTGAGATGGACCCGAGACCCACAGGCGTGCCCTCCCGCCTCTGGGCATCCTGTGAGAACCAGCTGACCAACAGGGACTTGGCTGCTCTTTGGCCTGAGAAGACGCCAGGCAACGCTTCATGCCTGGCTGGGCTGGACCAGCCTCCCACGTGGGCAGGGCCACTTCGGGGAACTCAACCAGACGAGAAGGCCTCCGTGCGCCCAGCTCTGGGAGCGGCAGGAGTGGCCAGGGCTGTCCCACCAAGGTGTGGCCAGTGCAGTAAGCACACGACCTTTGTCCCTTCAGAGTCTGTCTACCAGCATCCCACACTATTTTAAGGCCTTCTGAGATCCAAACAGGATTCCGGGCTCGCCAGGGACAGTCTGTAAAAGTTTTCCACTGGAACAAAGATTTCAATGCTGTAACTCAAAGCATGCCTTTACAATGGGATCTGATTATCAAGAGCCCCAGAATATCCTCTTTCGAGACGCACTGCTCCTTTCTCCTTCCTGTCCTTTACGGGCTGGCAGGCACGCAGCACGCAGACCAGGCAAACGCCTCACCCAGGGGTTCGGAGGAGGACCGGTTTCTCCCGGGGGTCGGCTCTGGGGTCCCAGCACTCATCGTAAGGGGCCTCTGTCCACACCCACCACAGAGACATTATTGTGATGGTTGATATTTAAGCACATCTGCTCCAATCCTGCACTGGCTTCCCGCTTCCTTCCAAACAGAGCCCGAAGGCTGCCCGTGGTGTGGACCCCCATCCCCCTGACCTCCCCCCCGACCCACCTGCTCGTTCCTCTCCAGCCACGTGAACTCCCCACTCTCTGGGTTATTCTCCTGCTGCCCTCTCCCCACAGCTCCAGTCCGGGGCCTACCCTTCTCCACCGCACTCTGTACCAAGCAAGCCTACGGGCTCCATCCACCACCCCCGATGCACCGGCTGTCAGCTGAGTTCAGCCAATGGGAGGTACCAGCAGGAGGCCAGAGGGCGGAAAGAGGAAGTGTTTGGGGTAGAAGTTCCGGGACCCCCCTCCACGGGGCAGAGCCTGGGCCCTACCACACTGCAGTCCTGCCGAGCGGCCCCTCCTCTGCCGCCCTTGCCGGGGCCGGGCCTGCACGATGCTCCATGTTGGTTCTTAAACTGCCAAACCTCTGTCCACGGCCCCTTCATCCAACCCTCCTCAGCTGAGCCAACTGGGACGCTGCCTCATGCAACCTCCTCATGCCTGGTCTGGGCATCTCCTGGGCTCTGTACCTGCGGTCTTCCCCCAGCTACTGGCCGATTCATTCCCCAACCTCGTTCCTGTCTCTGAACACCTGCCCCTCTAAGCCGTCTCCCGTTTTCTTTTTCTCCGTAGTGCAAATTACTTCCTAACATACTCTAACTCCCACCCCCTCTAGATTTAAGTGCCATCAGAGCACGAACTTTGTTCCCAACGCCAAGAGCGGGGCCACATGAGTGTTTCCTACTTGTTGAATGAATCTGTTAACGGACACTTACAAGGCTGAGCTCGTTAGCTGTGGCAATCACAGGACGAACAAGTATCTACCGAGCACCTGCTGCATGCCAGATTCTGTTAAGATGCTACGGATACACGGCGGCCAACACAGTAACACGCCAGCCCCCACTCAAAAGAGCATCTTCCAACTCTGGCCTGCTCAGTCCAACCCTGCCTCTGAGGGTCTGTGTCCAGATCTGGAGCCTGAATGTCCTTGTAGATTAGCTAGCTGCCTGCAAACACTCAGCCTGCCTGATTGTAAAGGCACAGAACTGCTCTCCCAGGCCATCTGGACCTTCCACTAGGCAGGTGACTTCAGATGTTTGCAAATAAGCCAGGGTGGGGTGGCGCGGGCGGGGGGGGGGGGCGGGGGGGGGATCTGATTTGAAGTGG
This sequence comes from Lagenorhynchus albirostris, assembly GCF_949774975.1. Classification (NCBI taxonomy): domain Eukaryota; kingdom Metazoa; phylum Chordata; class Mammalia; order Artiodactyla; family Delphinidae; genus Lagenorhynchus; species Lagenorhynchus albirostris. The sequence goes on along the minus strand of NC_083111.1, from coordinate 69,938,073 downwards.
GAGCTCAGGTTACTCTGTGTCCTGTGCTGGCTTCTAATGACTTCGGGATTGCTCAAGTCAGGTGTGACAGGTTCAAATCCCTGCCCCACTACTCACCAGCTGCATGACCTCGGGCCAGGTACCTTACATTTCTGAGGCCTCAGTTTCCTCATCCGTAAAATGGGCAGAATTGTCTTTAGTTTTCCCGGAATGACCATGAAGATTCAATACTCTTGACTGTGAAAGGTCTGGCACAAAGCAAAACGGCACCAAAAAAAAAAAAAAGGCAGCAACAGCTATCATTATGTCTCTGAAGGGTAAATGCTGGGATAATTTCCCAATGCATTATTTTTAATAGCATGCATACATGGGGTGGGGCAGGAGAGGAAGTTCCAAGCTAAAGAAACATTAACTATATTTAGTCATTCCCAAGGACCTGGTTCTGTGAAGTTTGAGGGATATAATTCATGAGTTTGAGAAACCTGCCTTTTAAGGAAAAGATAGCTTTTCCCTACTTTGAGGTGTCACCCAATTGTGTACAGAGGCGGCATTACAATCAAAGGCATCCTGGTCTTATATAAAGGTGACAGCATTGTGGGGACATACATGTGGTTTTCAATACATGCCATCACTTCAGGAAGTTAAATATCTGTCCCAATTATGGACCCACTAAAATTCATGCATGGAGCGCCCTGCTCCAGGTTTAATTCTCACTTGCGCTACACGCCCATCTGTCGGGGGTCCTCTGCTCAGCGCTGTCCTCATCCTGGGACCCAGGATGCAGAAGCAGCCACCATCTGGAACCCTCCGCCCACAGTAGCTGAGGGAAGAGCATATGGGACGCTTAAAGCTTCCACCAGGAAGTGACACCCATCTGCTCACATTTGATTGGCCAGAGCATGTCACTTGACCCAGCCTCACTTCAAGGAGGAGAGATGCATCCCCACCCATAGAAAGAGGCGCAGTGATACAGTGATATTGAGCAGTGATACAGTTTACGACAGGGACTTTTTTTTTTTTTTTTTTGCGGTACGCGGGCCTCTCACTGTTGTGGCCTCTCCCGTTGCGGAGCACAGGCTCCGGACGCGCAGGCTCAGCGGCCACGGCTCACGGGCCCAGCCGCTATGCGGCATGTGGGATCTTCCCGGACCGGGGCACGAACCCGTGTCCCCTGCATCGGCAGGCGGACTCTCAACCGCTGCACCACCAGGGAAGCCCCAGGGACATTTTTTTAATTTCTCTTTCTAACCCGGCTCACCTAGCACAGTGTCTGACAAACTGTCAAGACACTCCGAAATGTTCCTTAAATAAATGAACAAATGCTTCTTTGTGCTTGACCTTCAGTGCCTGCTTATGAGACCCACCAGAAAGGCAGACCCATCACTGGTACATTAACCCAGCAGTTAACCTCCCAGCCTGTGGCGGCGCCTCACTGCCTGGGTTCAAATCGCAGCTCTGCCTTTTATTACCTAGGTGACCTTGGAGCAAGTTAGTCAACTTCTCTGTGCCTCATGTTCTTCATCTGTCAGATGGGGATGGTGCTAACAGTACTTAGAACATAGGGCTGTTAGGAGGATAAAATGAGTTAATTGACAGACAGCACTTAGAATTGCACCTGGCATGTGGTGCAATTTATAGAGTGGTAAACACTCTATAAGTAAAAGCTATTATTATTACTATTATCACTGGAGGCAGGTCTTGTTTTGATCCCATATGGTTTGAGCTGAGTCACTTGCTTTAATTCCTCAATAGTCCTCCAAATGACAAACCTTCAAACTACATGGCCCCAATACTTTCCAAGTACAGGCCCACTATGGACATCTGTCTACAGCCTCCCAAGACAACTGCTTTGGAAAGGACCACCCTCCGTCTCCAGGCAAATTATGACACAATACATAGTTATATACACATTGTATGTATATATATATTATTAATATATTTCATAATGTTAATGTATTTTAAAATATTATATATATACACATATATGTTGTGTGTATATATACGTGTGTGTGTGTGTGTGTGTGTGTGTATATATATATATATATATATAAAATATTACATCTGATATCCACAACCCCACCCAAAACAAAGCCAAGGAAGCAATACATGGACCCATCACATCCGGCAGCCCCACACTTAACGAATGCTGGGACCCAGTGTGAATCCTGGCTATGAGCAAGTCCCTCCCCTGGGCCACCCTCACCTGTAAAGTAGGGATTCTTATCCCACCGCCTCATAGGATAACTCTGGAGTAGACAAAACCAAAGTAAAAGGAAGGACCATTTTGCCCAGCACACAAGAGGGGCTCAATCAATATTAGTTCTCTTTTCCTCTTTAATAAAACAAAATGCTTGACATGGAAAACTCAGGAAATTTTACAGGAATAATATAAAGTTATCTGCAGCCTCCTAAAAACAATAAATCAAGGGCATTTTTCAAAAAGTCCATTTTCCAAGAGCAATAATGGTTCATGAAGCCATGATGAAGTTTCTAAACTTCCCCTTAATTTCCGGTTTTCAAAAAAAAAAAAAAGTGCTTAAATGATAAAATGTCAGCAGCTGAGGTGTGTCCACCCTCAACCTTTTTTGATTCTTTCCAGGTTAAAGGTGTTGTTTGAAGCCCAGTCCTTCACCAGCAAGGCCTGAGCCCAGCCTCTTCTCTCCCACCTGGTGGCCCCAGCCAGATGGCATCTCCTTAGTCAGCTCATCCATGGCTCGCCTGTGGGTACTGGGTGGTAATGACGGCTGCCCTGGGGAGAAGGGCGTTTGTCAGTCGTGAAATGGAACAATACTCCAAAGAGCTCTGGCATTTGCCAGGCAAATAGTAACTCAGCCTCGAGAGCCCTGGCTTCTGGCCCCGTGGACTTGAGCCCACTTGAGTCCGTATTGTCCGGTGTGGGACAGGCTAGTGAATGCTAATTGTAACGTGAACCAGCCATGCCCACCGACCCCTCCAGCTAGAGGACTTCAATGCATCACCTGGCATGGAAGCTTTGTAAAAAGGGAGCGAGTGAGAGGACCATCTCCTCTCTCTCCTGCCTCATCACAGCCTCCCTAAACATGGTGCAGGAGTTAACTGTCGAGACCCTGCAGCCCTGGTGCCCAGGTTCGAAGCCAGGGCCCCCCTGCTTACTGTCTGGGAAACAAGTTTCTTAACTTCTCTGTGTTAAGTCTTCTCCTCTGTAAAATGGACACATAACATACATAAAGCAGTGCCTGACACAGTGCAAGCGCTCAGGAAGTTCTCATTATTTTATGATTAGCAATTAGCATTTTTCCCTTCATATCCAGCCTCTAGAACTGTCTAGTTCTGGTCCGCTCCAGTGGGGACATCCCATTTTCTTCCACAATGAAGGAACTCAAATGCAGTCCCTCAAAAGTTCAGACGACATGGTTCAGCCTTGACCTGACCCTCTATAATCTGCACTCAAGCATTCATTCATTTTTCATTCGTGCAAGAATATTTATTAACCACACACTAAGCGTCAAACGGCACAGAGAACAAGAAGGTCAGAGCCACAGCTTCCACCCTCTAGTGGAGGAGACACGGCAAACTCAAGAAGCAAAAAACATCAATAAAAGTTGTTTGAAGACTGTGATTGGTGCCATGACAAGTATCAGCAGCATCCGGTGATTCAGAATAACAGAGCCTGGGGAAGGGGCCTATGGGATGAAGCGGTCTAAGCAGGTGACCAAAGTTGAGATGAGAAGGAAACAGCCTTTCAAAGAGCTGGGGGAAGAGTATTCCTTCCGGGAAGAGGGACCAGCGAGTGCCGTGTCCCGTGGCACGTAGCGTCGGGTGTCAGGGAAGTAGCAAGAGACCGGGGTGGGAGGGCAACTAGATGAGGCTGGGTGATGGGCAGGGCCGCTCAGGGTTTCCTAAGAGTGAGGGGTTGCCAGGGGGAGGCTGGGGAGGGTTCAAGCGGCAACGTGACACGACTCTGCCTGCTCAGACGTGTAGAATGAGCTGTAAAGGGGCCAGGGTGGAAGCAGGGGGACCAGTCAGGTAATAAACTGCATACGGGCAGTGGAAGATGAAGGTGGCCTGCACTGGGGCGGGTAGCATCAGAGGCAGAGAGGAGGGGACTTTGGAGGGAGAATGCTCCCTCAGGATGCGACATGAGATCCTTAACTTCGGCGTTCCCTGTGAGCCGGTAAGCCATCCGACGCACGCTCGGGGCTCACCCTAGAGCCCTGCGTGTGGGGCCCAGCCACCTGGGTTGTAACAAGCCCTCCAGGTGCTTCGGATGTCCACTCAAGTTTGAGAAGCCCTGGACGGGAAGACTGATAATATTAACCAACATGCAGTTGTGTCCCCAGGGGAATGCCTTCCTCTCCCTCTAGGGCCAAGCAAACCCCAAGCCCGGTGGCCAAGATACTGAGATCCTCAAGGTGGTTTCTAGAAAATAATTTGTCCACAGGGTCCATGTCTACCTACCCCAGCTGGGGCCAGCCCTGGCCAGGCCGGAGGGCATGGGAGGGACTGGGCAGGGGGAGCAAGCAGAAGGGAGCTGGCATGACCAGCTCTGGGGGTCCAGAGCAGAGGGCAGCCGGGCCAGGAAAGGCTCAAACTCCCCTGCAGCCACTGTCATGGCGGCCACATTCCAGTCCCAGGAGAAGAATGCCGGCAATGTCTCAGAGTCCCAGGGCAGGGTCGTCCTGAGGTACAAAGGACTACGGAATGCCTGCTGGTGGACCAAAAGTGACCTATGGAATCTGACTGAATCCCTCAGCAAGCCTTGTAGCCCTCGCCCACTTATTCCCTGGGGCTCAGCAGGGCCCAGCGGGCTATGGGCAACTAGCAGGTAACAGAGTCAGGACCCAGAGGCGCAGAGGCCAGAAAAACCATTCCCTTCGTGGGCCCTGGGGTCAGACTTCTCTCAAAGCCTCGAAAGCATTCCATTTTCTCCGCATTCCTCTCAACCTCAGTGGCATTAATCATCCAAGATGACGCGGCGAGGCAGAGACCAGGGCCCAGGGCGGCCAAGGGAACAGACAGGGAATCACAGAATGCAGCCTCTTCCCTCCACTTGCATGGTCACCACCCTGAGCAGGCCACCACTGCCGTCACCTGGAATGAAACAAATGCGGTTTCCCCAGCTCCGGGACCAGCTGCTTCATCCCATCCCGCCTCGTCTCCAACCACCAATCCTGCCACACACCCCCTCTATCAGCTTCTGCTGTCTGGCCGTCTTTCTGTTCCAGCAAGTAGCCAGGCTTGCTCGCATCTTATTTGAGGACTATCTCTCCAGACCTCTGATAAGGGACAACCCTAAAGATACCAAATGCTGTCATGTGCCAAAACATTATCCGCATATGTCCTCAGAACCTCAGAAGGGGACCTTATTTGGAAAGGGTCTTTGCAGAGTAATCTGTTAAGGTGAGGCCACATTGCATGAGGGTGGGCCCCAAATCCAGTGACAGGCATCCTTATAAGAAGAGGAAAGAACCCAGAGACACACACAGGGAGGAAGCCGTGTGAAGATGAAGACAGAGTCTGGAGGGATGCAGCCACCGGCCACGGAACGCCAGCAACCCCCAGAAGCTAGAAGAGGCAACGGAAGACGCTTCCCCGGGGCCTTTGGAGAGAGCGTGGCCCTGCCGATACCTTGATTGGGGGCTTCTGGCCTTCAGAACTGTCAGAGAATAAATGTCCGTTGTAAGCCACCCGGTTTGTGGTAAGGTCTTAAGGAAACTAACCCAGCATCTTATAAACATTCTCTCCAGTCCCTGCCCCAACCCTGCAAAGGCAGAATTCTCATTCTCACCCTCCAGGTGGGAAGCAGATGAGCCTTGCTCAAGTTCACACAGCCAGTAAGCGGCAGAGCTGAGATCCAACCCCAGTCTGACCCCAGAAAAAACGGGTACTTTACACTGGGCTGAGGGGTCACCCTCTTTTTATAGAACAGAGGCCTGCGAAGCAACACCTGAATGAATGTCCTGCTTCCTTCAAGGCCTCTGGAAGCTCTTCTGTCAGAAAGGGTTTCTGGGAAGCTCTGGGTACCAGGGAGAGAGGAACTTGCTACCAACTGCTTCTAAGAACAAACAAAGGCAGATGGAGGCTTAATTCTGAAGTTGTAACATAAATTTTTTTGTCGCTGAGACCATTCCATCTCATGTACATGTATGTGTGTATGTACACACACACACACACACACACACACACACACACACACACATTTAAAAGGTTTCAGGATAGGCAGTATGCAGTAATTATTTTTTTTGCTCATCAGAGAGTCCTTTGTAGTCCCTGGCCTGAATCATTATTATTATACTTGGTTCAGATGCTAACAAGCTTACCTTCTGAACAAGCCTTCTGGGCAAAAGATCCAAAAATCTTTAACTGGTTGAGGCGCAGAACTTGGAAGGGCATCTGGCGTGTAATTATTTTTACCGGGAAAAAATAGCCCATCTTGTCAGCCTTCCATTTTGAGCTGAGACAAATGGGCCACAAGCACATACATGAAAGGGTGGGTGTGCTGGGCCGTGCACGCATCATCCTCACGCTAATCCACGAGCCTCATCAAGATGAATGATGGCCTGTCCTTAATGTCCCTCCCTCCCCACGTTTCAAGGGAAACTTGGCCTATCTGGGCTCCCAAAACCACCACGAGAGGTTTCATGCAAGTTTTCTAAAGCTTCTGTGAAAACAGAGCTTGTTTTCTTTATCATTTAAATTGCAAAGTACAGCCCTGGCTGAGGAGAAACGCAAACACTGCCACACAGAAGGGAGGGGAAGCCAGATGGCCTCACTGTCCCCGCGGAAAAGCAAAAGCCCTGGAGGCTACCGCTTCTCCTTCTTCTTCTTCTTCTTACCGATAATACCCAGCATCCTACAAGAACCTCGCCCTCAGGAATGTCACAGCCACCCTGGACCTCAGTTTCCCTCATCTGTAAAACAAGGAACTAGACAAACATTCAGAAGCCCTCGGCCTGAGGTGCCCATGGAGAAGGAAGAGAGGAAAAGGCTGGCTCTGCCCCGCTCTGCTGAAATGTGCCTAGGTGTGAATGGCCCCAGAGCACTGTCACTTCTTAGCAAGGGTCCTCTCTCTTAGGAAGTGGACGTCCAAGTAGTGAGAGGCTCCACCACTGCCCTGCCCACCTCCGACACTGGGATCAACAGGGCCATTTTCAACTTAGATGGAAAAATAAAAAGTGGACCTAGAAATGCTTTCGTGTTTCGTGAATTGGTCATCGGGCAGAAAAAAAGCTGCTCACCAATGGACTAGATGACCTCCAAAAACAACAATGAGCCTAGCCGCCGGGCTCAGCAGATGTGACAACAAAGGAGCTGGGGGAATGAGGGAGGGGCTTCAGGCTGGGGTGGACGGGAGATCAAAGGCTTTGGGGAGGGAGGAAGATAGGGGTTTTCAGCGTTCTGCTTCTGCCCCACTGACGGCACAGAGCAAGATGCTCCTTCGGGACTCAACTCAAATAACCCCTGAGATGCACAGTCTGGGGCGGGCAGGAGAATCCACCCTACATGCCAGAAAGAGAAGGGAAAAGAAACTTTTCCAAGGAGCTGCCAGCTCCACGCATGGGGCCTGAGGGAGCAGCTCAACCCTGCCGTGCAAGCAGAGAGGCCCTGAAATTCCTGGAACAGAGCTTGGTTCAAAGGAGGGTAGGGAACAGGCTGCACAGACTTCTCCTTCCATGCTGGGAGGCGCCGGGGCAGGACCGGCTGGGCAGGAGGAAGCCAAGGCCTCCAGCCTCAGGCCTGCTCGGTCAGGCCCGGGGCTCCCCCCACACACAGGCCACCCCAGAGGATGGAACAGACGGGTGGTCGGCCGCCTGGGGGGCGGGCAGTTGTCTAGGACGGGTTGGCAGATTCTGGAAGGCAGAAAGGGAGGCCAGCCACGGGGCGGGAGCCAGTCTGTGTGAGTGGAGGAAAGCCCTCTGGCCTGGGATTCAGGGGACGTGGGCTCAGGACAGCTATGAAACAGATTTTCTAAAACTCCTAGGGCTTCTTACTAATGCATTAGTAAGCAGGATGGCATTCAAAGATCTTTTACTACCCAGTGGTCTTTTAAGAACTTGTTTCTTATTGATTGAAGAACTGATACATACAACTGGTAAAAACTTCCAACTAGTTGAAAAGACTCATCGGGTCAATGCTAAGCTTCCCTCTTGCCCCCGTGAGCCTCCTGAGAAGTAGGCGCTATTACCATTTTTTAGTGCACCTTTCATGACCTAGTCCAGGCGTGCGTCTGTGTGTGTGTGTGTGTGTGTGTGTGTGTGTGTGTGTGTGTGTCTGAGAGAGAGAGAGAGAGAGAGAGGTCTTCCTCTTACACACAAATGGAAACACAGAGGAAATTCCAAAAGAACAACTCACCATCTGGAGCCTGACTTTGTCATCCACCAAATGACAAACCTGGATGGTTGCCTCCTGACCTGGAATAGTCCAAGCTACGAACCCACCTGCCACGAGCCATGGGCAACCAGCTTGAGGAGCTAACCTGCAGCTTGGTTGGACTCAACTCTGGGGCACTCTCAGGTCTGCTGGAGTGCACTAGTAGCTAACTAGTAACTAGTAAGCTAACCTTTACTGAGCGCTCCCCAGGGCCAGGGGCTGAGCCAATCAAGTTACAGGCCCCACCTCGCCCAGCCTTCCATCCACCTCAGGAGGTAAGGACTGGTATTATTACTCCCATCTCATAGGGTTAAACAAAAAACAACCCTAAGGTCCAAGAAGCAAAGCGACTTGCCCAAGGTCACGTAGCTGGTAAGTGGTAGGTAGCTAGGATGCAAATGCACTTCTCTCCTGTACATCGTTTTGGGGGACACACATAACAGGGGGAGAGCTGCAGGCCATGTGACATAGGTATTTATCCCCAGTGAGGCTGGCTGACTGCAAGGAACACACAACCAGCGCAATGTGTAAGAGGCAGAACCTAAACCCTTCGGTTTTGCATCCAAGCCCCATGCTTTTGATTATCACTAAAGCAGCCTGGAAACGGAATAGGGTAGGGCCCTCCTTAGCCGCCGGATTTATGTTAGCTAGTTTCACCCTCCAGCAATCCTAAAGTAGGTGTCATAATCTACCCTTAATCGATGAAAAAACAAGGCTGATGGAAGCTGAGTGACCTTCCAAAGTTCTCTTAGGGGAGACTGACAGTGATTGGTCCTCAGGCTCAGGCCAAAATTCTCTCCACTGAGCCACAGCAAACCACAGGGCATAACCTTCACTGCAGGTCTACGAAGCTGCTCCCATCTCCCAAGCAGCAAAGTGTGGCATTTAAGGGAAACCCAAAATCATCATGAGAAGCAATGACAAACACGAAAGAGCTATCCCCTTCCCCTCAACAAGACCCACATCTCGCCCAGAAACCCAACTTCACGAGAAAGCAACTCCCTGAAGGGGAAATGTCAGTCATCATTTTGTAGCTGCAATGCAGCAAAACCAAATGGGAAAGCGACCTAACAATACGCATCAAGAACCTTTGACTTTGTCATTTGACTTCTAGAAATCTATCCTAAAGAAATCCGAAAGACGGAAATAGCTTCATTCGCACATGTGCACACCTACATACACACACCTGCACACACACACAGACAGACACACACACACGAACATGCATCTCAGCACTACTGTGGAAGAAAATGACAGGGAAATATTCTTAATACTCAGAATTACAGGTAAAATTGGGAAAATGACAAACTGTCCTTGCAACGGGATGTTACAATGTCATGTTGCCTGAAAAACGATACTTAAAAGCCTGCTTTTAACACCATGTGGAAATACTTCCATTAAGCGAAAACGCCAATAAAAGTGTCAACATTAGGTGATCTCACATTCAGAAGAAATACACACAGAAAAAAGAAAGGAAATGCAGCAAAATGCATTAACATTATTTTCTTCCTTATACTCTTAACATTTCCCAATTTTTCTATAAGACAAATCATCCCTAAAAAAATCAGCATTATTTGAAAGAAATGATGGCCCATGCTGCTGGATAAGATGAGCAACGGGTGTAATCCGAGATGGAGAGAAGAATTTGCTTTCCTTTTCGGAGTATGCTCCTAACAATTTACATGGTCCTGCAAAAGAAGGGAGCCAACGTAGAGACTGATGGGGGGATCCAGTAAGAAGTGGCTCAAGCCCAGAAGAGCCGTGGAGAGCAGAGAAGGGGAGTCCAGGAACCACATACACCACGGCAGGTCCGCAGGAACCAGACACTGGGGAGCAGGGCGCAGGGGGGTTCCCAAGGGAATGACCTGAGAAAGGGGGGCGGGGGGGGGTGGGTGTTGGGAAGCTGACTGAGGGTTCAAAAAGCAGCTGCTCTCGGGATAAAGCCAAGTCGTTCAAGACAAGGAGGCAATTTCAAATCCCAGGACAGAGGGTGCTCCAGACAGGACGTCTGGGCATCTACCGCTGATGCAAGGGGAAGGCCATTCAGAGGCGCGATGGCACAAACCCTGTTTACCAGTGTTTCGACTTTTAGAATGAATCCTGCAAGTAAAGCACAGAAGTCTGAATTATGGGTGTATTCACTGCAGAACTCGGAAGCCTGCCGTCCGTGTCACGGTCTAGCTCGGCGCTGTCCGATAGAAAGGCAAGACACATAAAACGAATTTAAAAGTTTCTAGTAGCCACGTTAATAAATCACAAAAAGAAAGAGGTAAAATTAGTTTTAATCATGTATTTTTACTTAACCTAATATATCTAAATCTTATCACTCCAACATGTAATCAATAGGTATACTTACTAAAGATATTTTACATGATCTGTTTTGTACTAAGACTTAGAAATCTGACTCACAGTTTACACTTACAGCACATTTCAATTCGGACTTTTCCACATTTCAAGTGCTCAGCAGCTACATACCAGTGACCATACGGGCCAGCATAAGTCCTAACCTCTCTGGCCTCTATATTCGTATGTTAAAAACAAGGATGGACTTAACCTCTGTCTTCTTTCATTGTCAACTACACTTCAACAAGCTTTCATTGACTGTAAGCGTTAATGTTTACACAGCCCCTTTCAGATGATACCAAACAATGCTTCCTCTAGTTCTTAAAAAGTGCTTCGGAAACTAGAGGCTCAGAGTGGTCGTGGGCTCAGCTGAAAGTCACACAGCCAGCGTGAACCAGAACTCAGGCCTCCTGCCTGCAAATCCAGTTCCCTTATCTTCACTTACCGTTACCACTCTAGTAAATGGGTCCCTTCTTCCCTCCCTCCTCTGGGGACCACAGGCAAGTTGTTGAAATGTAATGAGCCATTCTGCGCAGCAACGTTTAAAGAGATGCAATCATGCATCCTTCTCGCTTCCTGGGCAGAGGAACATCTGGAAATTTAAACCACTCAACAGCTGGAAGATATTCTCATCCTTAAGAAGCGTAATTCATTACGCCAACAATGAAAACCAGACTGTCAATCTGGTGGGTGGGGTGCGACTTTACAGCTATCAGTTTCCTGGCTGGGAGGGAGTGCGTTTGCCCTGGGCCCCTGGCCTACTAGAGTAAACGCAGTGAGTCTGCTGCTAATCCCCTCGTGCTGATGAAGTTCCAGGCACCAGAGGGAAGACGGCCCAAGGGACATCTGTCTTCTGATCCCGCCTCTGCCCCTTCAGCTCACCTTGCAGGGGCTTCCCCCCACCGCTGTGCGATCCGGGGACCCTTAATAAACTTCTCTCAATGCCCCCAAGCTCTATCCTCATCTCACATTTCAATCAACGACCTGGAGCCCTGAGGGAGAGATGACCTCAAGGCAGGAGAGCAAACCAGTTAGACCAACAGATCTGAAAAGCAGGCTACTTGGCTTCGCATCTTGGCTCTGGCCCTGCTACTTAGTAGTTGTTACCTGGGATAGTCACTTACCTTTCTGCCTCCGCTTTCCCGTCTGTAAAATGGGGAAATTAATATAGACTGTTGTCAGGATTACATACACAGATTAGATACAGAGGCAGAGTCCTCGGAACAGAGGCAGGTAAACAGGTGGAGCTATTTACGTGAGAGCCGACAGGGGCTGGCAGATGAGAAAATCAAGGGAGGAAGTGATCGGCGTCATCCTGCAGGGACAGCAGGACTGGACTCCAAAGCTAGACATTTAAGAAAGGAAGCAACACGTCTATCAATGTGCTTTTCAAACTGGAAAGTACTCAACACCTTCGCTCAGTCAGCCCACATTTCCTGACCCCCCTGGAGGCTAGAGGCCCAGCCCTCGTGTGCCTATGCGGGGCCCATAACCAGTGCTTACTGAGCACCTACGACATGCCAGTTCTGGAGGAAGCCATTAAGGTACAAAATCGCATTCAACGCTCACAACAAAGTATCTAGTTGGTACTACTTATGTTCTAGTTTTACAGATGAGAGAGCTGAGACTCAAGAGGGTAACTTCTCCAGGGAGATCTGAGACTTTTGAAGGCAAGTGGATCTCAAACCGATGCTGTGCAAACGAGAAAACCGCGCTCTTATCCATTACGCTGTTTTTCTATGCTTCTCACGCAGGTGAGCGATTATTTGTGGCTTTGGGTGACCCTCTGCTACCAAGTATCAGAATGATTCAAAACACAAGGCAGAGCCCCCGGTTGCAAAAAGCCCAGGCTCTGGATCTAAGCCATAAACGAATGAATAAATCTTGCTGATGAAATGGGTCCCTCTCCTGGAAGAGGGACCGGCTTGCCCTCCTCTCATAATTTGGGCCTAAAGACTGGCATGCGAGGCAGGCGGCAGCGTGGGAATGACGTGGCTACATTTTCCTCGTGGAGGCTTACAGGCCAGGTGAGACCTCTTGGGAGCCCACTCTCTTCCGCTGCCATCAGTTTATCTGTTTAGGAAAGGTTTATCCTGGCTGGGCGTATCTAAGCTGAAGGCCACTGTAAACACTGGAAGAGGTGCCCGGCATTCCTACATTCCATGCAGAAAAGCTTGGGAAGTATGGATGAGAAAAGGGGGAAACCCCGCCTGGGCAGGCCAAGATGACCTGGCAGAGGGCAGCGATCCAGCTGGACTGGGAACCTGCCTGGAATCCTGGGCCCACATGGAGGGGAAGGTAATCTGCAGCAGGGTTGTTTCATGACCATTCTGGGCGTCAGTTACTACCCCAGCATCAGTCTGGGGCAGGTATAAGAGATCCTTAACCGCCAACAGGGAACACAATGCTAACAGCAGGGAGGGCTTATTCAGGGTCTGTTATCACCCCACCCCGGGTCTCGCACTATCTCATTTAAACTTCAAAATGATGCGGGGCCTTTTGTCCTCCGTTCCCACCTGAGGAAACGGGCGGAGAGAAGTTAAGTTCATTGCACCAGGAACTAAGTAACAGGATGAGGCAAAGGCAAGAGTGAACCCGCGGCCGTCCCATTCCAGGAGCTACACTGCTCACCATCACACCAACAGCATTTCTTTTCAGATTACTGATGAGGGTCAACAGTCCGCAGCCGAAGACATCCCTTCTGATTTTGAAAGTCTGTGATCCCAGGAAAATCCAAAAGCAGCCTTGGGTCCTACCACCTTAGCCAGAAACTCTGGCCCTTGTGACCACGCGTACAAGAACGCTCACAGCAGCTCTGCTTGTGTGTGGTGGAAAAAAATTAAAAGAAAAAAAAAAAGCCGCCAACAACTCACATGTCTTTGGAGAACGGGTGAATAAACTGTGGTCTGTTCACACAACGGAACAGATGACGGCGGTGAGAAGCAGACCACATCCACGTGGACTTATCAACACATGCCGAGTAGGAAAGCACGCCGCGTACGGTGTGGAATTTTGTAAAAGGTCAAAAGGAAGAAAAGTAACGTCACATTTAGGGAGAAAAATATAGGGAAAAAATTTTAAGCAAGGACATAATACACACCAAAATTCAGGAGAACTTGGCTCAGGGGGAGAATACTAGGGGTTGGTAGTTGGAAGAGGCTAGAAAAAGGACGCAATTCATTCCGGGTCACACCCTAAGCAGGGTGGGGGACTCACGGGAATTCGTTTCCTATGATGCTCATGATGCCATCTCCTTTTGTAGATATCAAGAGAATATCGTGGACTAACTGTTGAAACGATACGAAATTCGGTCCCCAAATGATTAGAAAATGTTTGCTAACCATTTGTTTTGTGGGAAGCACGACTCCCAAATCATTTATTTTGTGGGAAAGTGACGTGGTGAGTCGGAATGTCCACGGTGGGTGCACTAGGACCCCAGCTACGCTGCTGATGGCTGCATTAGTGAGTCTCTACCAGGCTCCAGCTTGCTGGGTGCACCCCTCCGCTGCTGGGAAATGGGGTACGTGCATCCAGCTGGTAGAGATGCTGAGAAGATGAACAGGATAACACACAGAAGAGCTGAACTGAGACACCAACCCAGGGTAAGCACGGGCGATGGGAATCCAAAGGATGGAGCCCCGGAGCAGTAGAGAATGGTCAGGACACACGCTCTGCCACTCCTGGCTGGACGGCCCTGGCTAAGCTCGGCACAATTGTCTGCACCTCACACCAAAAGCACAGACGACAAAAGGACAAATAAATAAGTTGGACTTCATCCAAATTAAAACCCCCTGTGCATCAAAGGACACTTTCAAGAGAGTGAAAAAAACAACCCACAGAACAAGAGGAAATATTTGCAAATCATCTACCTGAAAAGGGATTTATATCCAGAAAATATGAAGAACTCTACAACTCAACAACAACAAAAAACCCATTTCTTGGGCTTCCCTGGTGGCGCAGTGGTTAAGAGTCCATCTGCCGATGCGGGGGACACGGGTTCGTGCCCCGGTCCAGGAGGATCCACATGGTGCGGAGCGGCTGGGCCCATGAGCCATGGCCGCTGAGCCTGCGTGTCCGGAGCCTGTGTGTCCGGAGCCTGTGTTCCGCAATGGGAGAGGCCACAACAGTGAGAGGCCCGCGTACCGGAAAAAAAAAAAAAAAAAAAGTTTCTCCAAAGAAGATATACAAGTGCCCAGTAAGCATATAAAAAGATGCTCGGGGAATTCCCTGGCGGTCCAGTGGTTAAGTGGTTAGGACTTGGCACTTGCACTGCTAGGGCCCGGGAGCTGCCAAAAAAAAAAAGGATGTTCAACATCATTAGGGAAACGCGAATCACAACCACTATGAGATGCCACTTACATACATACTATTATAAAATTAAAAACAAACAGAATAGCAAGTGTACAAACAGACTGTAACAAGTGTTGGCAAGGATGGGGAGATTTGGGAATCCTTGTGCATGGTTGGTGGGAATATAAAAGGGTGCAGCTGCTGTGGAAAACAGTATGCAGTTTCCTATCTGTCAAACGTAGATCAGAAGCCCCAATTCACACGTCTGTTGTCAGACTGAAATGCGAAGATTATTTGCATTCATTCACTCAGCCAATGACCCTTGGGCTGGACAACGGGGAATACAGGAGACAATAAAGTGAACAAAATTCCCTTGAAGCCTGTTTTCTATTGGGGGTTACGGATCCCAGGCAAGACAGATAACTCAGACTGGACTTTAGACTGTGGCGGATGCTAAACAGGGAAACAAAACAGCTCAGAGGACCGGGGATGTGTTGGGGTGGGTGAGTGACACTGAAGGTGGAGAAGCCACACGGAAAGTGATGACAGGAGGGGGGCAGCCTGTCGTACGTCCCTGAGCTGGGCCAGGTCACAGGCTCATCCCGAAGGAGACCAGGACTTAACGGGAGGGTTCTGAACAGGACTTATATGATCGGACCTAGATTTCATCAAGACGATTCTGCTGCTGGGAGAACTTAGTGAACCACGGAGAGCCACACCAATGATCATTTATAATGACTTGATTTCCCCAAGAAAGCACAGATTGACACTGGAAGATAAAAAACTGGGCAAAGTCAGGTGCGCACTGTGACCTCACAGAGAAAGCAGCATCAGGGATGAGGGCGTTCTGTGTGTTCACTCATTTAATCCTCTTAACCGTCCTAGAACAGCAGGGCTGTTACTCCCATTTTACAGATGAAGAAACCAGGAGGTACAGAGATTTGAAGGCCATGCATCTATTCAGTGGCAAAGCTGAGGTTCCAAGCAGACAGTCTGGGGTCAGAGTTTGAGAAGACAGAAGCACCCATGCTGCCTAAAGCTTGCCAGCCACTTACAATGATGACCAGAGCGAGAGAGGAGAACGCTGGTCCAGAGACCTAAACGTTTTCCTCGCCCTCGGAGCTTCTCTGTCAGTCTGCTCGTGGCCCTCCCCAACCCCATTCTTACTCACCAGTACCAATTTCTAGGTATAATTAAGACGGGTTTGTGACGCAGAAACAACAAAACCTGGAAGCCATTTTTTTTTTTTTTTTTTTTGCGGTACGCGGGCCTCTCACTGTTGTGGCCTCTCCCGTTGCGGAGCACAGGCTCCGGACGCGCAGGCTCAGCAGCCGTGGCTCACGGGCCCAGCCGCTCCGCGGCATGTGGGATCCTCCCGGACCGGGGCACAAGCCCGCGTTTCCTGCATCGGCAGGCGGACTCTCAGCCACTGCGCCACCAGGGAAGCCCTGGAAGCCATTTTAATGTAATTCATATCACCTAGGACAACTGCTACTTTCATTTTCCCCTTTTCTCTCTCAATCTCCGTCCAGAGATTGTCTAGTTTAGAACCAGAGATGTGGGTTATCATAGCTAAAATTTGCAGCCGAAGTCAAACTGTCCTGCCCTTTTTTTTGGGGGGGGGGGGCGTAAAGAAGAGGGGGATGGGAAAGCAGAGCTGGGAATAAAAAGAAACTTCTTAGGGAAAAGGATTCATTTTTATACTTCCTGGGTACCTGAAGTTAATAGATTGGTTAATGGATTGGTTCCAAACCTAGTCTTTGCACTCTGACCTGGGTTCCAACCTGCCTTTTAATAGCTGTGTGAACTTGGGCAAGTCAGTTAACGTCTCTGAGCCTCAGTTTGTCCCATCTGAAAAACAGGGTTGATGATGGTTCCTATCCCATAAGGTATTGCTGATCAGTATATGGGGTAATGGAAGGGAAGCCCTTGGCACTGTGCCCATCACACAGTGGGCTCTCACAGAACACCAGCTGTTGTCAGTAATCATACTATTGTTATTAGTACAAATCCTTACAACCAACCAGAAGGAGGAAATAGTATTCCCATTCCAAGATAAGAAACAGAGACTATAGCCCTTCTGTAACAGGCAAACCCCTCTCCTTCTGCCACCCATTACCCTATCGCAAGGCTCACCTCCTCTAAAAGAAGCCTCCCAGGCCAGCTGGACCTCAGTCATCAGCTGCTTCATCCCCTGAGAACCAGCATCACCCTGTCCCTCTCTGACAACCACGACCTCACCCTGGTGTCGTCGCCATGTGCAAAAGCACACGTCTGTATACCTGCACTGGACTAGGGGGGTGGGGATCTCAAGGGATTCCCCAAGTGTAGCTACAAGCCCTAGCACAGCACCAGCAAGTGAGACGCACAGTAAATCCCGGGTCCTTGGATGTCACTGTTCCACTGTGATTTTTCCGTGTAATCAGTTCATAGTTATTATCTACATGGATTAATATGGGCAAGTTCTTAACGGTGGCACAGAGTCAGGGCTTAATATCTCTATGATGCCATTTTATAGCTAAATAATGCTCCTAATAATGCTAAATAAAGGACGTGACGCTGCACTATAACCGCATTAACACCGTATCATCACTGTCGTTGGTTTTGCTCTCCCTCTGCATCTCTGAAAGGTAAGGATGGATCTTCCAGACTATCAAATCCACGGTTCTTTTCTAGCTCCCCAGAGCCTTGCTCAGTTTCAGGCACATATTAAGCTCCTTGTTGAATTTTGCCTCCACAATGTGAAGACAGATAACAAGATGGAAAACACGGAACAAAACAGGGTGGGGCTTTGCTTCCTCCTGGTAGCTGATTGGCTCGTTTCTTTAAGCAACTTTGCCACCACGGCTCACCGTAAACGAAGAGAAATCTGAAAGTCACGCATTTTCCCCCGATGGAAATGAGCAAAAGCTCACCAACTTGGAGGGCAAAAGTCATGAGCTAGCCGGAAACCACCACTGCCTAATAACAGCTGACCAACACTTTAGGAGCCCAGCAGGATACGAAAGGTCTGGCTTCCCCCGCCCCAACACCCCCCAAAAAAGGCCAACATGTGTTGAGGGGGTGGAGAGGGAAGGGGAAAAGGAAAAGAACAGTTAACAGGAAATGATTAGTTTTCCAGGGACACACAGCCTATCACAAAAGCATGCAGGGGGCTGAAGAAGCAACTCAGAACAGCATTACGTGCAAACAGTTTTAAGGGAAAAAATGTTAATGCCGTCTATGCGGGAGGCGCTCTATTGCAGCACCCAAGTCAATAAGGGTTTAAGTAGGGAGCACGCACCAAGCCCTGCCGGCTCCCTGCAAGGTGCTGGGGGCACAGAAAAGCACGTCATGTCTGGAAGAGCTTGTGCAATGGGACAGGGAGAGCCATAAGCAGGGGCTGCAAACTGCTGGTCCCAGGGGCCACGTCGGGCCCACACGTGTTTTGTTTGGCCTGTGAGCCTTCTTTAAAAATCTGAATTGAAACATTTGAAAATCAGGAGAATTTTCATTAAAAAAAAGAATGATACCCAGCTTCTCTTTCAAAAGTAGAAGGTCTGGCAGCCGTGAATCTCCTTTCTGGCCTGGGGAAATGGGGAGGCGGAGAGGGGGAGCTGGAATCAAAGAGCAGCCGCCTCTGGTCCAGAGAGGGGACCAGTTGTCGGCCAGTCCACACCCTTCCTACCTGGTGCATTTATATCATCTGCTCGTCTTCCTAAGCAACTGAGTTTGCAAGCCCTGTTGGGAATCCATGGCCACAACACAATACAACAGGATGTGAGTTGTGATAACGCAGGGCGCATGGAGGGGATGAAGGAATGTTTCCTGAAGGAGGTGACCCCTAGGCTGAGTCATAAAGCATCAACAGGAGTTAGTTAGAGGAGGAAGTGGGAAAGGAATTGAAACCTGTCCCATCTCCCCAGCTGGGTGAGACGTGACTGTCGGAAGTGAATCTGCAGGCACCCACCCTCTCCACAGAATAACGCCATTCCAAACCTTCATTATTCAAAACCGACATTCACCAGCTGCCTCTAATCAGACAAGCCTCCCTTCTGACCCAAGCAGAGGCATCCGTCTGGCAGAAAGCACTCAGCCTGGAGGGTTGGTGAGGGCTGGGTCCTTATCCCAGATACACATCACTGGGTTCACATCACTCAGCAATTCAATCAATACTCATGAGGGTCTATTATACAGCAGGTACTCGAACTAATAATGGGAAGCCATAAAAGCTTTTAAGTCGTTGAGTCTCAGGATCTAGTTTGCCCTTTTAAAAGCCAGGCGTGGGAGCAGGGAGACAGCTGGGGCCGGTAGCGGATGCTCTCCAGAGGGTGTTCTGGCGCCAGTGATGCCGGGTCTCACTGCTGGACCAAAGGGGAAAGAGTGGCATAATCAAGGGTCAAGGGTGTCAGCAACGGCTCAGGTATAAAATGTGAAAACCGTCGTATGCTGCTGTGTAAGCCGCGGCTGCGAGACCACCTCCACACGTTACCATGACTGATACAGTGATCTCCCCTATCCTTTGGCACCCCTCGTTTTTTTCAAAACCCTTTGCAGGGAAAAGTGGGATAAGTATGTGGGGAATGTCTCTAGCTGAGAAAGCACATATGGACTGTCCAGGGAAATGACAGGCGAGAGACACTGCCTTTGGCCAACCTCGAGGCGTGGCGAGAGGACACGGGAACTCTGCACCAGGCAAAGGCCAGGGGGCAGCCCCGAGCTCCCCTTCTATTTCAAGAGCACTTCCTGGGAGGCCATCTCCTCCCAAGTGTGCTGAGGGGAGACCGGCGCTGCAAGGCTGGTGATCCGGATGCAATGACATTGAGAAGCACAGCGTGCGGAAGAAGCCCCAGGTCTCCACCGGAGGTGTTCTCTGAGCGTCAACCCGGCCAGGACAGTCTGGCCTTAGCCTCATAGGTTGTTCTTGGACCAAATGCAACCGTCTGTTTTGTAAAAAGTGATACACCACAAGGATAGGAGTGATCTCTCTTTGAAGTCTCTCAGTGAGAAGATTGGCTAAGTGACCCAAAGCTGCCCCTGGCCCCGGTTGGATGAATGATTACTTACGTGGACTGTGGGATAAACCCCGACACGATAAATGCCAGAAGGGACCCCTGTTCCTACAGCTGCTCTCCCGTAAATTTCAGGAGCTTCCCACACAGAGGCCCTTTTCTTTTTCCTCTTTCCTTTTGAAAAACAGGAAAAGCCAAGCATCCAACCAGAGGGTCACTGGTGTATTCTCAGCCACATTAACTATAGAATGTTCCTCAGTGACCCCAGGCCCAGGACACCACATGTGCACAGGTCTCCCTGAAACGCCACTCTGATCTCGTCCCTGCCCCCGTTCAAAACTTCCCACAGTTCCCAACCGCCCTCAGGATAAAGTCCAAGCTCCTCACGGGGACTGGAAGGTCCTCAGCTACCTCTTCAGTCCCACCTGGATCCCTTCCAACTTTGCCCTCCAGGCAGAAGTCCTTTCTCTCCCCAAAATAAATATTGAATTTGTCCTCTTCTCCCCCTCTCCACTGCTAGAGCCAGGGTCCAGGGTCCTCATCTGGATGGCTGCCACACGGCCTCCAAACGGGCCCAGCTACCACTGTCAACCATCCAATCCATTGTCTACCGAGCAAAAATGTCAATCAAACCAGGCCTCCGCCCCACTCAGCAGCCCACAGAGGCCTGGACTAGTGCTTAAGGCCTCCAAGACCAGGCACCTGCCCACCCTGGACCCCGTCCAGGTCCTGTGTCTCTCACCCTTGGACATTCACTCCACTCCACCCACAGGAGTCTCTTGACATCATGAACTTTCCAAACTTTTTCCTGCCTTGGGTCCTTCATGCATGCTGTTCTCTCGGGCTAGAATACCTCCCCCCAAACTAGTTTTTTTGTTGTTTGTTTGTTTGTTTGTTTGCTTTGGTGGCATGTGAAATCCTAGTTTCCCGACCAGGGATCGAACCCGCACCCCCTGCAGTGGAAGCTCGGAGTCTTAACCCCTGGACCGCCAGGGAAGTCCCTTCAAACTAGTTTTTAAAAGAAATTTTAAAAACCCAGAATTTACAACCATGAACGTGTTGTCATATATACACACGGTCTGCTTTCCTTACTATATGTTTTCAGAATGCAGAAGTGATATATGTGCCTATATTCTTCTTTTATAAAACATGAAAGGTAAAGTTAAAGTAGCCTTTGACCGTCACCACCAGCCCCATCCTCTCCTCCCTCCCAGGAGGATGAGAGTGAATTTGATCTAGATCCTTCCAGTCCATTTTCTTTTAGACATTCACACCCACCTCGAAGTATCCTTCAACAACACATAACATGAGCTGTGAATTCTCAAATGTACCGAGGCATGGGGCTGCACGTATGTTTTGATTTCATTACGTTCTGCCAACTGGTCTCTCAAGCAACCCCGCACTCACCAGCTGAGTCAGGGGACCCCATGCCCCACACAGCCTCCCCAAGACTTGCGTCAGACTTCCTATTTTTGGCACATTTTAAAACGTGAAAAAATGTGCCCCAGAAACAACGCAAGTGTCCTTCCACTGGAAGATGGATAACAGTGGCATATCCAGAGAACAGGACACTACTCTGCAACCTAATCCACCCAACGACTGACACATACTACGTGGAAGATCTCACCTGCAGGAGAGAAACCAGGCTCAAAGAGCTACATCCTGGATGATGCCATTTATACACAAAAGGCAAAACCAAACCGTGAGGTCGGGAAACAAATCTGTGATTGTTAGAAGCTGAGGGTCAGGGAGGGGGTTGACTACAAAGAAGCAGGAGGGACTCTGGCGGGGGATGGAAATGTTCTGTATCTTCATGATGATGATTACATGACTATGTTACACAGCTGTGCGCATTTATCAAACCACCTAGCGCTGTCTACTAAACAGGGTGGACTCTAGTGTCTACAGATCAGACCTCAGTACACCTGCCTATATTAGGGACATTTGGAATCCTTTCACAGGTACTGTCCATTTTGCTTTCTTCTTTTGAGAACCGTTTGACTTTGGGGAACTCTTTATTCTTTATTATTAAAGCTGTTCTTTTTTTTTTTTCTTAGTCTTTTTTTTCTTTACAATACAGTCATATTTATCAATCTTCTCCTTTGTGCTTTGCTCCTTCTCTGGTTAACTTCCCCCAAATCTTCGTGTCTCACTCAAATGTAGGATTTCAGTGTGAATCCCCTCACCTCATACACACTATCTTCCACATTATTCGATTTCATATTCTTTCATATTCCTGACAGTAGTGTTACTTTTTGGTGTATGTTTGCTTGTCTCCCCACTAAGAAATAAGCTCCTTTAGAACTGGTACCATACCTGTTGTGATCACTACTGAACATTCAAGACCTTGAACAGTGCTTGGCACAAAACAGGCATCCCACAAATATCTGCTAAATAAATGGAAGTTAAGAAAAAGCTAATACAGCTGCATATGATGTATATGCACATGTGTCTAGCATTTAATACACGCTATACGTAATTGTTCATGACATAGCGTATCATGGACAGCAACAGACATCACGTGTCTCACCAGATAACAGCAAATTTAGCTTCAGTGCAAATCTCATGAGTTACAATATTTAACTAAAACTTTTAAAATAGTGAGATGTGGGGCTTCCCTGGTGGCACAGTGGTTAAGAATATGCCTGCCAGTGCAGGGGACACGGGTTCAAGCCCTGGACCGGGAAGATCCCACATGCCGCGGAACAACTAAGCCCGTGCACCACAACTACTGAGCCTGCGCTCTACAGCCCACGAGCCACAACTACTGAGCCTGCATGCCACAACTACTGAAGCCCGTGTGCCTAGAGCCCGTGCTCCACAACAAGAGAAGCCACCGCAATGAGAAGCCTGCGCCCTGCAGAGAAGAGTAGCGCCTGCTCACCACAACTAGAGAAAGCCCGTGTGCAGCAACGAAGACCCAACACAGCCAAAAATAAATAAATAGTGAGATGCTATGATGCAATAATCCTAGCACAGGGGGTTTATCAAAAAAATGAAACGAAAAATAGAAAACTTATATATGTCAGCTATATGTAGCTCTATTATGAGCTAAGCATTGCAGAAATATCATCTACCCAATAAAAAATGACATGGACAAAAGCATATGTAATAATATTCAGGAATGCTTACAACTTAATGATAACTAAGAAAAGCCAGGACACAAACATATTGATACATACCATAATTACAACCTTTTTTAAAAAAAGCAACAGTAAAGACAAAACAGTGATTGGATTTAACTCAAGAAATAATACTTATCTTTATAGACGTTTCCCCCCAGAATTTTAGAGATAAGCTTGTATTTTTTTCATCGGAGGAAAGATAATTCAAATTTCCCTAATTACAGTTGTCCACCCAGGGCCATTTCAGGTACCTCCCTCCTAAGAGCCATCCTCTATTACATTTGTTATCCTTCTAAATGTAAACCTGGGAATTTACTCCTGGTTACAATCCCAGGGTTGGCAGGACCCATTTAAATCACTTCTGCTGGTCATTAAGTGGCCAGTGGGCCAGCAGGTGGGGCTGACCCACTGGCCACTCCTGCCTCTCCCACCTCAGCCACAGTCCCAAGGCCCAGGGTCCTCAGCTCTCTGTTCCCTGTCTGCAAGGCCCTCACTAAGACTGGAGACCTATCTCCCACGTCCCTCCTGCTCCAGCCTTCTCAGCCACACCAGATCTAGTTGCCTGCAGCTCCATTTCCACCTGTCTTCCCTGCCTCCCAGCCGCTCTGGTCAGCAGTCGTTGCTGCGCACGGGCTTCCTCTAGCTGCGGCGAGCGGGGGCTACTCTTTGTTGCAGTGCACGTGCTTCTCATTGCGGTGGCTTCTCTTGCTGCGGAGCACGGGCTTCAGTAGTTGTGGCACGCGGGCTCAGCAGTTGTGGCTCATGGGCTCAGTACTTGTCGCGCACGGGCTTAGTTGCTCTGCCTCATGTGGGATCTTCCCGGACCAGGGCTCGAACCTGGGTCCCCTGCATTGGCAGGCAGAATCTTAACCACTGCGCCACCAGGGAAGTCCCCACACTGGGAGCTTCTTGAAGACAGGGATGGTTCCTTATTCCGTGCAGAATCCCCTGTGCCTGGCCCTCACTCACTCACTCTGGATTCACTGAATGCTCATCACGGCCCAGGCGTTGTCATAGAGCTACACTGCCCAATAAAAATGGAATTTGAGCTACGGGTAATTTTAGATTTTCCAGTAACCGCATTTTAAAAAAAAAAAAAAGGAACAGGTGAAATTAATTTTAGTGATGTATCATATTTAACCCAATATATCCAAGATACCATTTCAACACGTAATTAACGTTAACAAATTCAGTAATGAGATATTGGGTTAGCCAAAAAGTTCATTCGGGTTTTTCCTTAAGATGTTACGGAATATATATCACTTTTTTTGTATTAAGTCTTTGAAATCCGACGTGTATTTTAGTACATCTCCATTCAGACTAGCCTCATTTCAAGTGCTCAGCGGCCACATAAAGGTAGTGGCTACCGCATCGGATAGGGCAGTTTTAGATGCCTGGGGATACAACAGTGAGCAGTCCAGAAGCTCCTGTCCACCACTACCAGCCTGGACCAAGCACCTGCATCCCCTGCAGTTTGACCCGGGTGCCCTGACTGCTGGCCTAGATTTAGTCTCTTCTCAACACAGCAGCCAGACAGATCATTTTGAAAGCTAAATCAGCGCAAATCAGCTTTCTGTTTTAAACCCTTCAGTCGCTCCCCATTTTACTGTGCACAAGACAGAGTCTTTTAGAAAGGCCTGGAGACTTCACGTGCAACGCCGCTGAACACTGCTCTGGTTTCCCCTTCCACCTCTGTCCACCTAGCTCTCACCACTCCAATCCGTTCTTCATCCTGCTTCTCCCTCTCACAGGCCCACCCCTGCCCTCAGCCTCGAACCTGGCTCTTCCCTGGGCCAGGAACACCATCCTCTAAGACTAACCCCTTCAAGGCTGCTCCAGTAACAGCTTGTCAACAGAGGCTGCCCTGAAGCCACCTTAACACTGCAGCCCACCCCAGTCCTCCAGACCCTGACTCTGCTCCACTTGTTCCCATAGAACACATTACCCTCAAATACACTGTGAATGTCCTCGGTTTATTATGTCTACTGTTCCCAATGTCTACCTCAGCTGCAATGCAAGCATCATTCGTGCAACATCTTTCTTGTTCCTTTCCGCATTCCCAGCGCCTAGAACCCTGCTTGGCACAGAGTAGGCATGCAATAAGTATGTGTTGAATTAATGAAAATGAATAAATGAATGAATGAATGAATGAAGCCCTCAGCCCTACAGAGTTTACAATTTCAGGAGAGATGACAGATATACAGTATATCAGGTAACGATTAGTACTGTCTCAGTGTGTTCAGGCTACCATAACAAAATACTACAGATGGGGTAGCTTAAATGATTGAAATGTATTTCTCACAGTTCTGGAAGCTAGGAAGTCCAAGACCAAGGTTCTGGCCAATCTGGTTTCTGATGAGAGCTCTCTTCCTGATTTGTAAACAACTACCTTCTTGCTGTGTCCTCACATGGCCAGAGAGAGGAGGCAAGCTCCCTGGTGTTTCTTCTGATAAGGGCACTAATCACCTCACAAGGACCCCACCCTGATGACCTCACCTATCCATAATTACCTCCCAAAGGCCCCATCTCCAAATACCATCACACTGGGGGTTAATATTTCAACATATGTATTTTGGAGAAACACAAACATTCAGTCCATGACAAGTACTATGGACAACAGTGAGACTCAGGAATGGAAATGGGAGTTAGGGAGGTTGCTATTTTATGAGGCAGCCCCCAAAGGAAGGCAATAATTATAAACATAGCAACCACCACTTACATAGTCACTACCACACGGCAGCCCTGAGCTAAGCACCTTACATCTACTAATACAGTGGTGTCAGGAGTCAGTGTAGTTTTTGCCTGCGCTGCCTCTATCCGTTCCCCAACTCCCTGTGGGGACCACCCTGACCCCACTGTGTGGCCTGGATAGAATGGAAACTCCAGGTGGACAAAGATTTTTGTTTCTTTCCTTCCCTGCTGGATCTCCAGGAGCTAGAACAGTGCCTGCCACCCAGCAACTGCTCAGTAAATGAATGGCTCAACCAATCCATCTTAAACAGAGTAGCAAATGTTAGGGCCAAATTACCAGGGAAAGGGAGCCCTGAAGAATAACCAATAATAACAATCATTTTTACATCTTCCTCAAGAGCTTACTGCCACTGTGCTAAGTGCTTTGCATCATCCCTGGGAGGGGGAAACTATTCTCCTCTCAGCAGCAGCAAGAGCTGAAGTAACCTGCAAAAGCAGGCTGACGGCACTTCCCTGGTGGCACAGTGGTTAAGAATCCGCCTGCCAATGTCCTGCAGGGGACATGGGTTCGAGCCCTGGTCCAGGAAGATCTCACATGCCACGGAGCAACTAAGCCCGTGCGCCACAACTACTGAGCCTGCGCTCTAGAGCTCGCGAGCCACAACAGCTGAGCCTGCATGCACAACTGCTGAAGCCCACATGCCTAGAGCCTGTGCTCCTCAACAAGAGAAGCCACCGCGTTGAGAAGCCTGCGCAACACGACGAAGAGTAGCCCCGGCTTGCCGCAACTAGAGAAAGCCTGCGCGCAGCAATAAAGACCCAACGCAGCCAAAAAAAGAAAAAAACTTTATATATACATATAAATGCAGGCTGACACCTGAGGGGCACCCTCTGATTCCTGTCCTTTCTGAGACCTCTCCCCATTTCTATCTCTTTCTTACATCTATTAGCCAGTGTTTTGTTCAGATGCTTGCAAAGAACACTAGTGAAGTCACTGCCATTTTATGATCTATGTAACCAGAATGTTACCTTTACGCATTATAACATATTCAGAAACCACCACTCCAAGCAGCCACAGGAAGTAATAATAAAACCCAATAATTGTAACAGTAATAATATTAGCTAACTCTTGCTGAGCACTTACCAGGAGCCCAGGCGCTGTGCCGAACACCCGCCAGCTGTTCATCCCCTATTTCCTCCTCATAGCCACCGGTGAAGCTGGTGCTTTACCATCCCCACTTCATAGGCGAGTCAACAGGCTTACAGAGGTCAGGTAACTTGCCCCAAAGGCGACCCAGGTGCCTTCTGCCGCTTTCAGTCTTCCTTCCTTTCTTCCCTGTCCCTTCCCTCAGGGCAAACCCTCTGCTTCCCACCCTGTCGGGCTGTTTCACATCTAAGAAGACAATGACTGGAGACTGGGCATCGCTTGTTTCCTTGAAAATAAAGCAGTTCTTGACAGCCACCTGATCCAACAAAGTCCCAGGGCTGCGTGAGCCACCAGATGAAGATGATTGCCAGCATCCCCCACCCCTTCCCCGCCCCCTGCTGCTCCCAAGAAATGCATGGTCCAGGAGGGAAAAGAGGCAGGTCAACAAATAACCCTGGGGCTCGGACTACCCACCAGGCACCAGCAAAACAACACCCCATACCCCTGCCTGCCCCCCTCAGAAAAAAGAGGAAGAGAAAATAAAAGAAAAACATTCAGAATTCTGGAATTAAAAAGTGACTGAGACCATTTTGGCCTCGTGTATGTGAATCTTGTGTTTATGGGCTGGCATTGTTTTCGTTTTTAATGACAGGGTTGGGAGAGGGGCCACCACAATCCTTGTATTGTTAGGGCTGCTACAGGACCAGAACACACGCAGGAGAGAGACAGGTACTCAGATAGTCTGGGGGGCGGGGGCAGGGGATGGGGGGGAGGGTATGTGATCATTTGCAGAAAGAGCTCTGTCTCCCATCTGCTCTGAATGTTCACAGTGATTATATGCTGGTCACAAAGCCAGGCAGGACGCCTGGATGTAGCGTTTTGCAAATGCCCATAGATTTCACACCAAGACTGAGGCTCTGCGCAGGCTCCCCAGACCCCCGTCCAGAATCTTCCAAACGTTGCAGCCCCCCCTCCCATGGCTTCCTGACCCCAGCGTTAGTGGAACGGGCCGGCAGCCAGAGCAGGCAGTGTCTTCACACAGGGTTTGGGGTTTCCATCTGTGCCGGGTAAGGAGGGCAGACTGGGGAACACACTTGATCCCTCCCGCTCCAGGCCGAGAAGCATCCTTGCTTACTTTTAGTTTCACTGTCCTCTAACTTCTAGGAGTGGTTAGAGAACCAGGGAGCCAGATGGCCCAGGTCCAAATCCCAGTGGCTCTACCACTCCTTAGCTGTGTGACCTGGCGGTGAGGGTAGGGATATTTTTAATCTCTCTGAGCTGTGGGTCCCCCATCTGCAAAACAGTGATAATAATAATAATAATACCTTATGCGATGGTTGGGAGATTAAATGAGATAACATATCTAAAGCATTTAGAACTGAGTCTGGCCCGTCATAAGAACTCCATCACTGCTAGACATTTTATCATAACTGCCTTGGTGAGGCTATAGCGAGCATGAAATGGGAAGAACATGCTTGGCCTGATATACGATTTCAATGTTACTATAGAAACTACTTCTATTATTGGGACTTCCCTGGCGGTCCAGTGGTTAAGACTCCACACTTCCACTGCAGGGGGTGCGGGTTCGATTCCTGGTGGGGGAACTAAGATCCTGTGTGCCACACGGCACGGCCAAAAAAACAAAGAAAGAAACTATTATTATTATCATTTACTATTACTGTTATTAGATCCTTAGATTACTGGGGACCAGAAAAACGGAAGAGAGAGAGGAAGAACCCGTCAAAGGACCCATTTTAGCAGCATTCTCCTGTAAGGCCTAGAGTTTCTGAGGTTTTCTAGGGAAGGGGTAGAAGTGACCATCAACAGAACTCAACTACGGTCAAAATTATTCCACGTTGTTGCTCTGTTTCCATCTTGATTCAGGGTTTCCCCCCACCCCGCCGCAGACACAGGGTATATAAAGGAGGAGTCCTGGCCTCTTACAGAGATTACAAACCAGCATCCGGAGTTTAAAAAAAACAAACAAAACAGGGAGAATGCCATGTCTCCAGCCAACTAGGAAAGGAAATACAAAGTAAAAAGCTTGAGCGTCCAGAAAGCCATCTGACATCTAACACACAGTGAAGTGCGGCCATTCGTTAGCAGGCCCGCGGCTACCTCACCAAAGAATATGGACCAGCAACTATCCCACGTCCTCACTTCCGCAGGAAAGGGTCAACACCGCCACTGGTGTGACCAAATTCAGGGAGAATCACACAAAGAGGAATAAAGGAAGGCTGTCTTATCGTCCAGGAGGTTCTTTCGTTGAGCTGTCCGAGAAAACTGTCCTTCCCGGACAGGCAGAAGGCCCTGGGACACAGACCCCCAAACCCAGCCTGCCTGCCTGCCATTTAGGAGGAAGAAAAAGAAGCTAAAAGCACAAGAGATCAACTGGATATGGACGGTGAGGAATCACCGGGTTTCAGACCAGCAATCACAGAAATCAGTTGCGGGGCTGGAGGGGGCGGGAGGGGGTGAGTTCTGATATTTCAGAGCTGAGAAGAACTCCCTCTTTCCAGTCCAGAAAAGCTCCAGCCCTGGACAGAAAGGACAAACCGGACAGCATGGGGGAGGGACGGAGAGGAGACGGAGGAAGAGAGAGGAAAAGCAACCAGAAAAAGAAACTGATTTCTTCTACTTTTCAGGGGAAGCCTGGTTTATGCAAAATTCTGCACTCAAAGTCAGCAAAGCAACAACAAGAATAAAAACCACGCTTAACCAGGCAAAACAAAAATGTGATCACATAACAAATCCCCCCGGGGAGTTCACTGGGTACAGCATTATGACCGGCCCTGCACCCACCGAGCCTTTCCATCACCAGACCCATGCATGGAATTCCAGTCGGACCCTCGTGCCAAGGCCTCAGACCACGAGGCACTCCTCACCTCCAAGATGTAACTGCTCCCAGATACTGGAGACCAGGCCACGAGGCTCTGCCCAGCAAGAGATTCTGTGTTCGTTCTTCTGCTGCTTCCAGGAAGGTTTTTCTCCTAATAAATCTTTCAGGAAGTCCCACTCAGAGTTCAGAGGATCCATACACCCCCCTTCTCCACTGGTTAGAGCTTTAGAGAGATTCGCTGTGACCACAGGACTGTGTCAAATGAACAAGCCTTAACTTGTCGCTGCCAGTATGCAAAAGAGGCCTGCGACACCCTATGACAAGCAGCAGAGCAGATGCAGTCCCTACCTCCTCAGAGCCCCGCCCAGCCACCGCAGACAAACACACGTTTCTTCAGGGTTTTCTCCAGCAACTAAACAGCTCCAGTAGCCAGGACGCCAAGTGGTGGGGGAACGGAGGGATGAGACGGGGCTGCCAGCCTCTCTCTGGAGAACAGAAGAGCAGAAAGGAAACACCACAACCTCACCCTCTTCTCCCTAAAACCCCTCACAAGGGATTTCCTCTCTTCTCCCAACTTACAGAAGGGCCTGAAATCAGGGGCTCGAGTGAACACAAGAATATTCCATGCCTGCCAACTCTCAGGAAAATTCATGGTGTATCCGCGCACCGAACACATGCAGCCTCATGGCTGCCCTTCCCGAGAGTCTACACTCCGGACCACAAACACTGGCATAAATAAGAGCACATTAGCCTAGGGAGGATTAATCTAACCAAATCAGCAATCCATGCCAAAAGAATTACCACGATAGGGGTGCGAGGGCCCCGGCAAATCAGTAAGTGCAATGCAAAAGCTGAGAAAGTTTCAAGAAACAGAGTTGCTGAGTTTTCGGAAATCACCTTGTAGGGGTTAAGGGGGAGGAGACGGTCAGAGGATGGAGGTCGCATCGTATGGTTCACAGACCTCTCAGTTAGCAAAAGGGGCCTCCAGACCGTCTCTGCGGATCCAAACCCGTACCGACGGGAGGGGGTCTATATTGGGAGGTTAGATAATAACACGCTTTTCAGCAAGAGCACAAATCCAGAATTATCTCCCTGCAAGGGCCATTTGATGTCACCCTCTTCCCCTCCCCCCACCCCAAACGCCCAAACTCGCTGCCAGTCCAGAGTCTGGGGATGAGAAAAGTGCACGGTGAACACACCCATTGGCATCCGAAAGCTCCTTCCTTCCGTCCAGTTACTCACCACGCATCCCGACCCGCAAGGCCGAGGCTTCCGAGTTTCCAGAAAGGCAGAGGACAGAATTCTAACTTACTGGAAGGTGGATTCAGCCGTGTCTCCGCAGGTCACCGGGGCCGCCAACAGCCTCTCCGCGTGGAAATCCACTCAGGGGGTTCCGGGCGCGTGCCGGGGCCCACCCTCGCTCGCGGCCCCTCGCTGATACTCCGGGTCCCAGCCGCCCGGAGTCCGCCCGGCCCGCGGGCCCATGTGCTCGGCGGCCGCACGCGCTCGGCCCGCTGGAGCGCGGGGCTGGAGGGCGGCCCGTGACGTCACGGCGGCTCGCGCTCCGGGCTGCGGGGGAGGGGAAAGCGCGCGCCGCCCGACTGGCCGCGTGCGTCCTCGGCCTCAGCGCTGCCCGCGCCCCTCAGCTCCCCGCCGCCCGGCCCGCCGCCCCGCGAGCCCCTCCGCCCGCGACCGGAGCAGCTCGGGACATCTTGCCGCGGAGGGCCGCGCGCGGAGGCGGGGAGGGCCTGGGCCGCCGGGGGCCCAGACGGTGCGGGGAGGGCACGCTCCGCACGGGGCTGGGGAACCTGGCCGCGCTCGCGCCGCGGCCCGAGAGAGCCAGCTCGAACCCCGTGGTGATGCCCATTCACTTGCGTGCAGCTGTTTCAGCAGTCCTGCTCTCTGCCCCCCCCCACCGCCCCGCCCCCAGGGGTCCTGGAGGCAGCGAGCCTTCCCACTTGCCAGATGGGGAAGGCGAGTTTGGAGAAATAGGTGAACCAGGATGCTCTGAGATGGGAGCACTTCGCGCAGAAGACCCCTGGCTTAGCTCTATCCCTAGTGATCCTGGCGCCTCCTTGGGTACCACCAGCATCCGCGGGCCTCGTGAGAGGGGCGCACGCACCTTCCCACCTCCTTCGACGTCTCCAGCTGTCCCCCAGGGCTGAGGTTGGCAAATCCGTGCAGAGGACCGGCTGTCTGCACCAATCCCTCCACTCCGGAGTATTAAACTACCCCTGTGAATGCCCAGTAGTCTCCCCCAAAGGAACAAGAGAACCCTGGCCTCCTGCGGGGAATGCGTTTATCTTGCTTTCTCTACAAGAGCCCGGGACCGGACCGAAGCGAGGAGCTGCCTCCGTTCAGTTCATCATCTATGGAGCACTTAGGGGAACCGGGCGCCCTGCTAGGCGATGGGGATACAAGCCGTAGAAGGAGGTCACAGTCCGGTGAAAAGACAGACACACAAGTGTGTGATTTCAACATTATGGAAGTGAAGGCTGCCTCTCTGTCCCCCACCCAGTGCCTTACCTCCCCTATCATTTTAACCCACCCAGTGGCCTTGGGCCCCTCCCTCCCTCCCCTGTCTTATGCAGTTTCTCCTATTCCAGTGGCTTCTTCCCAAAGTGAATGGCTCTCCTCTCTAGAAAAAGAAAAAAAAAAAAAACTTCACGTGATGCTCCACGTACCGCCCACTACACAGATTCATTTATAATCATGGAACACTTGTTCTGTACCTGGCTTCCTGCGAGGGTCTGGACAGGTCTCTGAGCTCCAGTTGTCAAACCTCAGCATCTGTATAGGCACTGTAGGAACTGTGAGAATTTAGCCCTTTCACTGCTTAAAAATTCTCCCTGGAACCGACCTCTGTCACCCAGGGGGAAGCCGGTGTGCTCCTGCTGGGTGCCCACAAGCCAGGAGAGGTCCAGCTTCCAATAGCAACTTCAATTCCATTCCCTGAGACCCTAATCTGGCTACAGTATCCTTCCTGTTAGCTGTCTGCCTTGGGGCCTCTCCTGGCTGAAAAGATGCCTTGACCCAGGACTCATCAACCTTGACCTTGACTCTGCTTGCCCTCTCTGGATCCCTGAAGCATTAATCTTAAATTCACATTTTTCCTTTTATAAATTCCTCTTTAAAATAAAAAAATTTCAGAAAAATTACAAATAAAATATCTTAGGGTTTCCCTGGTGGGGCAGAGGTTGAGAGTCCGCCTGCCGATGTAGGGGACGCGGGTTCGTGCCCCGGTCCGGGAGGATCCCACATGCCGCGGAGCGGCTGGGCCCGTGAGCCATGGCCGCTGAGCCTGCGTGTCCGGAGCCTGTGCTCCGCAACGGGAGAGGCCGCAACAGTGAGAGGCCCGCGTACCACAAAAAAAAAAAAAAAAAAAGAAAAAAAACTCTTAATATTCCTACCATCCAAAATTAACTATCAATTACATTTTGGTGTACCTGTTCTCAATTGTTTTTTAAAAATCGTTTTCTTCTTGCAAAAGGGGTACAATACATGTACATTGTAAAAACTTAAAACTATGCAGGAAAATACAGAAAATCAAAATTTTATCAGCCAGAAATAACTTTCATAAATATTAGATAAATCCCAAACATCTTTTTAAGCATATTTATTTATTTATCGAGATAGGTGCAGGGTTGACAGACAGAAAAAATACATTTATTTTTAAATCTTAATACCTTATAGTTGCTATTTTTTAATTTATTTCATTTTCTTTTAATAGAAGACGAGGAAGCCAACATGAAGCTGAAGGAACTGTTAAACTTTAAATCTTCCTTTACCACGTGAGAGATAGTGCTTCCTAAATAATTCAGCAACCAAGGTTCAGAAAAGAGATGAGGAAAAAGAGGAGAGTGAAGTCATGGTGTTTTCTTTGTAGATCTCTCCACTTTATTTATTTATTTATTTATTTACAGGTATTTCTCCAAAGATGACATACAAATGGCCGACAAATATGTTAAAAGGTGTTGATTATAGATATCTCCATTTTAGAAAGCAGGCAACTCCTTGCTCCCACCTGCCCTTACTTTACCTCCTTTGTCTCTTAGTTTTGTTATTGTTTTTAAATTGCCACCCTCCATTCCATCACTGAAATGCCCATGCTCGTTTAGTACTGGGTCTATAATTATACAATTTCACGCTCATGACCAGTCTTTCCCTTTTCTGCATCTGCTTCCTTATCTACAAAATCCATGCATTCTCTTATTACACATTATCGAGCCCCGATCTGCTACCAGGCACGGACTAGTCCCTGAGACTCTGTGGGCAGTGAGACAGGTAAGGACCCTGCTCTTGAGTGGCTTACATTCTACTGAGAAAGGACAGACAAGCCAACAAGCAAAGGAACTTCAACAGTGATAAATGGTACTGCGATTCGTAAATCTGGGTGAAGAGCTAAAGGGGGAGGGGGCAGGCGGGGAACTGACTCTACACCATCTCAGCAAGAAGAAGCCATGCAGACTGGAGAGTGTTCCAGGCCGAGGGAACCACAAGGGCCAAGGCCTGGAGGCATATGAAAACAAGATCCTCAGTCATTCCACAAAGGTGCATGGAGTCAGACAGGCAAACAGTTGCAGTCATCCTTCTCTATTGGGGCAGGAATCAAATGTCTTCAGCTCACCGTTTCATCCACTGCTCCAGCTCGGTAAATACATGTAGAACCAATGAGTGAATGAATGAACGGACATCCTGGATCTGGTGGCTGCAGAATGAGAGTGGAAAGATGCCAGGTAACAGGTCCCTCTGCCTTCCAATCTCTCTGCTCTTATAGCCTCTAGGCAGTCTCTCCAGGGAGTTCCCTGGCGGTCTAGTGGTTAGAACTCCGCGCTTTCACTGCCAAGGGCCCTGGTTCAATCCCTGGTCAGGGAACTAAAATCCCGCAAGCCATGCAATGCAGCCAAAAAGAAAAAAAAATAGTCTCTCCAGGTTTACCTTAAAAAGGAGCAAATTTCTCCCCACCGCTCCCAGCCACCTGGTATCTAACGGTCCCTGTCTCCTTAGCTTTTTCTTTCTCCTAGAATATCCTTCTTTAAGGGTCACCTGTGCTCTGTCTTTTGTGGCTTGAGCCCAGTGTCTCCTCTTCCATGAGCGGTTCAGAGAATACTCTAGGCTGCATCTCCTTCTCTTGGTAGGACTCATGGTCACGTTGGCACCAGCCCTGCCTGGCAACCTCCAGTGGTTAGTGAGTCAACCTCGCCTCCCTCTTCAGCCTCTGAACAGCCCTCAAGCGGAGACTTTGTTTCAACCCTCATTCCTCAAGTCAGACAGGGAAAATGAGACCCAGAGAGCTCACTGGTCTTGACTAAGGTCAGACAATCAGGACGTAGCAGAACCAGGGCTTAACACCAAGTCAACTTGCCTGGGTCCCCGACAGCTCACCTGCCTCCTGGTGAAATGAAGCCAGGATGGGTTGTATTTCAGGCAGCAGAGATAGAGAAAGCAGGGTCTCAGTGAATGGACACTTCCGGAACCACACGGATCATCGCTAGCCTGTCACCACCCCAACAGGGGGAACTGGAAAGAACATGTAATTTGATGTCAGAAAGACCTGAGTTTGAATCCAGTAGTTATCAGATGACCCTTAGTGAGTTGCTTAATCAAAGTCTCAGATTTTAAAACATTGATTATTTTAATTGTGGTAAAATACATATGACATAAAATTTATCATTTTAACCATTTTTAAGTGTACAGTCCATGTTGTTGTGACACCATCACCAACTCTAGAACTCTTTTCCTCTTGAAAAACTGGAACTCTGTATCCATTCAACAATAACTTCCTATTCCCCCCTCCTTCCATCCCCTGGCAACCACCATTCTACTTTCTGTCTCTACAAATTTGACTATGCTAAGCATCTCAAATAAGTGGAATCATGCAGTATTTATGTTTCTGTGACTGGTTTATTTCAACTGAGCATAATGTCCCCAAGGTTCGTCCACGTCGTAGGAAGTTTTGAAAGGTCCTTCCTTTTTGTTTGTTTGTTTTTTGTTGTTTTCGGTACGTGGGCCTCTCACTGTTGTGGCCTCTCCCGTTGCGGAGCACAGGCTCCGGACGCGCAGGCTCAGCAGCCATGGCTCACGGCCTTAGCCGCTCCGTGGAATGTGGGGTCTTCCCGGACGGGGGCACGAACCCGTGTCCCCTGCATCAGCAGGCGGACTCTCAACCACTGCACCACCAGGGAAGCCCAGGTCCTTCTTTTTTAGGCTGAATTATATTCCATTCTGTGTATATGCCACATTTTGTTTATCCATTCATCAGGCTGTGGACATTTGGCTTCCTTCCGCCATCTGGCTATTGTGAATAATGCTGTTATGAACATGAGTGTATAAATATCTCTTCAAGATCCTGCTTTTAATTCTTTGGGGGTATACACCCAGAAGTGGATGTCTGTATAATATGGCAACTCTAGTTTTAAATTTTCTAGGAATCACAGACTGTTCAGGTGTTTTAAATAAACTTTTTATTTTGGAATAATTTTACATTTTCAGAAAAGTTGCAAAGATAGTGTAGAACCTTCCCTTATCTCTATCACCCAAGCCCCATTATTATTAACATCTTACATTACCATGGTACATTTATCAAAACTGAGAAACCAGCATTGGTATTGTACATCACTAATAACTAAAGCCCAGACTTTATGTGGGTTTCACCAGTTTTTCCACTAATATCCTTTTCTGGTTCAAGGACCGCATCTACAATACAAAATTGTTTAGTCAGTATGTCTCCTCAGTCTTTTCTGGTCTGATTCTTAGACTTTCCTTATTATTCATGACCTTGGCTTAGTTTTGGTGATAATTGGTCAGGTATTGTATGAAATGCCCCTCATTTGGGGTTTGTCTGATGTTTTCCTAATAAGTCTTCGTTTTCTCATCAGTAAAATGGGGACATACCTATTTCACAGGTTATGTGTAATTAAATGAGCCATCATAGTTTATGTCTCACCAACATTGACACCTAGATCGCCTGGTACACTAAATCCAGCTACTTTTTGAGAATCTTATGAACTTTGATCAAAACTGATCATTTACCTGCATTTAAGTCAGTAGTTTAAAACACTTCTTATCAGGGAAATGCATCACAGTGAGATATCACCTCACACCTGTTAGAGTGGCTGTCATCAAAAAGACAAGAGATAAAAAATGCTAGCAAGGATGTGGAGAAAAGGGAACCCTTGTGCACTGACAGTGGAAATGTGAATTGGTTTGGCTATTACCGATAAAAGTACAGGTTCCTCAAAAAAATTAAAAATGGAACTACCGTATAATCCTGCAACCCCACTTCTGAGTATACATCCAGAGGAAATGAAAACAGGATATTGAAAAGATATCTGCACTCTCATGTTCATAGCAGCATTATTCACAATAGCCAAGATATGGAAACAACCTAAGTGTCCATCAGTGGATGAATGGATAAAGAAGACATGGATATATACAATGGAATATTATTCAGCCATGAGAAAGAAGGAAATCCTGCTGTTTGTAACAATGTGCCTGGACCCTAGGGGTATTATGCTAAGTGAGATAAGTCAGACAAAGACAACTATTGTATGGTATCATGTATATGGAATCTAAAAAATATGAACTTACAGAATCTGATAGTCGAATGGTAGTTCCTAGGGGCTGAGAGTTGGGGGAATTGGGGAGATTTGGTTAAAGGGTACAAATTTGGCAGTTAGAAGATGAATAAGTTGTGGGGATCTGATGCACAGCATGGTGACTATAGATAACAATACTGTATTGCATACTTGAAAGTTGCTAAGAGACTAGATCCTAAATGTTCTAACCACAAAAAAGAAATGATAATTATGTGACGTGATGGAAGTGTTAGCCAACACAGGGTGGTAATCATATTGCAATATATAAGTATAACAAATCAACACATTGTACACCTTAAACTTAGAAAATGTTGTATATCTATTATATCTCAACTTTTTAAAAAGTGACTCTGGGGAAAAAAAACCACACTCTTCCTCTTTACTAAATTTCACAGAGGACTTGTTTATATCACAAATGAATCACTCAAGCGCCAGAAGATTCTTGACCTATACTTTGAAATAATAGTTAATCAAAGGCTTCCCTGGTGGCGCAGTGGTTGAGAGTCCGCCTGCCGATGCAGGGGACACGGGTTCGTGCCCCGGTCCGGGAGGATCCCACATGTCTCGGAGCGGCTGGGCCCGTGAGTCATGGCTGCTGAGCCTGCGCGTTGGACTTTCCTTCTGGAGAAATAGTGTCCTTATGAGTTGGTTCAGAATATGGACTCTGGAGTCAGACACACCTGAGTTTGAATCTATTAGCTGTATGACTTGGAGCAAATCCCTTTAGCTGTTTGTGCCTCAATTTCCTCATCTATAAAATGGGTCCCAAAAGAGTAGTTTCATCACAGAATTGTTGTGAGAATGAATTGAAACGATTCACATATAGCACAGTGTCTGGCACTTTGTAGGTACCTGAAAGATATTAGTGCTTATTAATTTCAACAAGCGTTGTCACACAGGGCTCATTGCATATCTTTATAGTTTTCAGATTTTTTTTCTGGTTAGTAATGTACAAATGAATGTTTATTATGCAAAATTTGAGAGTACAGAAATGTAAAGAACACCAAAATTGTTCATAATCCCACTACCTGAAATACCTATTAGTAACATTTTGACTTATACTATTTCAATCTTTCTTAAAGGTATGCTGAATTTAAGCACATGAATATGATTTTGTTTCTTTTCTTCAAAATTAGGATATCACATATGCTTCTTTATAACCTGCTTTTCTTTAACTCATCTTCATATCCTGAACATTTCCCTAGGGCATTAAATCTCTGTAATTAAATACGCTTTCAAATACTTGTTTAATAATGCAGCATGTGCATCCAGCATAAGAGATTTAACCCTTTCTCTCTCCCTGAACAATTAGACTGTTTCCGATCAATCATTCTTCGTTACGTAGAAAACTGACATGGAAATTCTGGACATGAGCCTTACTGGGAACCTCTATTCCATTCCATAGACTCCATGTTCTGAAGTAGACTTGTGGGGTCAGTGAGAATGAGGATTTTTGAAACTCTGCCCATTGACAAATTTTTCATCAAAAAGTTTTACCTGTGAGATTGCACATTTCATTCCACCCCCAAAACAGCATTCTTTTCTTGTGGGAGAAGCTTTCCAGTTCAATGGGCAAGAAAGAAAGAAATAAAGGAAGAAAATAATTGCATGTCAGTTTTGTTTTAATTGCATGTTGGATTATTACCAAGAATGAAAACTCCCATATGTGTTTTTTGGCTCATTGCACTTTTTTTATGAGCATGTTTTGCTCAGACCCACTGCCCATTTTTCTGTGGAGGTGTTCTTTTACTTTTCGGTATTTGTTCCCCAAATTAAGTTCCTTTTATTTATTTTTTTCTTTTCTTTTTTTTTTTTAAGAAAAGTAGCTCACTATAAAAAGAAAATCAACAAATATGTCACCTACCAGAAATAGCTATTGTTAACTCTGGGACATAAAACCTTCTAGATACTTATTTACACACAGGAAGATAGAATTACATGATATACATGATCTGTATTCTACTTTTGTCACTTAATAATACATCACAATGGTCTTTCCATGACAGTACATATATTTCTACAACATTACTTTTTTGTTTTTTATAAATTTATTTATTTATTTATTTTTGGCTGCTTTGGGTCTTCATTGCTGCCCGCGGGCTTTCTCTAGTTGCGGGCGAGGGAGGCTATTCTTCGTTGCAGCGCGCGGGCTGCTCATTGCAGTGGCTTCTCTTGTTGCGGAGCACAGGCTCTAGGCACGTGGGCTTCAGTAGTTGTGGCACGTGGGCTCAGTAGTTATAGCTCACAGGCTGTAGAGCGCAGGCTCAGTAGTTGTGGCGCACGGGCTTAGTTGCTCCGCGGCATGTGGAATCTTCCCAGACCAGGGATTGAACCCGTGTTCCCTGCATTGTCAGGCGGATTCTTTTTTTTAATGTAATTTTTATAACTTTATTTTTTTATTTTATATCTATTTATTTATTTATTTTGTTTTTGGCTGCATTGGGTCCTCGTTGATGCGTGCAATTGCGGCGAGCAGGGGCTACTCTTCGTTGTGGTGCATGGGCTTCTCATTGCAGTGGCTTCTCTTGTTGCGGAGCATGGGCTCTAGGCGCATGGGCTTCAGTAGTTGTGGCACGCAGGCTCTAGAGTGCAGACTCAGTAGTTGTGGCGCATGGGCTTAGTTGCTCCGCGGCATGTGGAATCTTCCTGGACCAGGGCTTGAACCCATATCCCCTGCATTGGCAGGCGGATTCTTAACCACTGTGCCACCAGGGAAGTCCCAATAACATTACTTTTTAACAGTCTTAAAGCATTCCATTGTAAGTTTGTATCATATTTTACTTAACTAGTACCTTATTGCTAGAAATTAATCTCACTTGCAAATTTTCATTATTAAACGCAGTACTACTACAGACATCCTTGTGACTAAATCTTTGCATATGTCCTCAATGATTTCCTTAGGGTAAATTCTCAGAAGTGATTTATGAGATATTAACACTTCATTTGCTATATAAATTGCAAGTATGTCTCCCAGCTCTCTCATTTGCTTTTTCTTTTTGTTTGTAATGGCCTGCTTTATGAATACTCTTTAATTTCAATAAGCTCATATCTACCAGTCCTTGAGTGTGTGATGTGTTCCTACCGTTTTTTATGTTCAGGAAGTCCCTACCTATCCTGTTATCACATTTATCCACTGTTGAGCATGTTTTGGTTGATGCCTAAATAAATGTCTATTCCACCCGACAATCAGGGTAAGTCTAGAATGTCATTCTATCTCCCTTGCTAGTGATCAATTCAGGAATGGACTGGCTGATCCAATTCTACACAACAGCATGTGAAAGGAAAGCTATTGGGGAACTGCAGTGAAAACTTAATCCTAAGGGAGAGATGAAAGAAGGTATCATTTCTCTTCTTAGGTTAAAAAAAGAAAAAAAAGAATACATTTCTTTGTTGTTTAAGACAATGGTTACCCTTAGGAGTGCTTTTGGCTGCAGGTAACAGAAAATCCTAGGAGAAGTGCTTTAAACAATTAAGAATTTATATTTCCCACAAACTAGTTTGGATCCTACCTGGTATTAGCGCAGTGGCTCATTTGTAGCTCTCAGGTGGCTGTTACAGCCTTAAGCATCACGTCTGTGGTTAAAGCAGAACAAAATGAAATGAGCAGCAATAGCCAAGTCTGACCCTTTTACCAGAAAAAAAGCAAGTCTTCCCAGCAGCCCTTGGTAGACAT
Source organism: Lagenorhynchus albirostris (assembly GCF_949774975.1). Lineage (NCBI taxonomy): Eukaryota > Metazoa > Chordata > Mammalia > Artiodactyla > Delphinidae > Lagenorhynchus > Lagenorhynchus albirostris. The sequence goes on along the minus strand of NC_083111.1, from coordinate 69,897,048 downwards.
CCAGTCTCATTGGCTGGAGCTGTCACATGGCCTCTGCTAGTTGCAGAGCTAGCTGCTAGAGCCGGTCCGGGAAGATCCCACATGCCGCGGAGTGGCTGGGCCCATGAGCCATGGTCGCTGAGCCTGCGCATCAGGAGCCTGTGCTCTGCAATGGGAGAGGCCACAACAGTGAGAGCCCCGTGCACCACAAAAAAAATAAATAAATAAAATGAAATAAAATAGATACTAGGTTTGAGATACTAAAGATGACTCCAGTAGACAAGAACTGCAAGGAAACAAATCAGCTACCGTTTATCACACATCTAATCTCAGTCAGCTGTGGTATGTACCAATATGTGTATACTTTGTGTATATATTTTCATTTTTTTGAAAACTCAATGCAGGATACAGTGAAGTGAGGCATGGTCTTTGGACCAGAGAGAATCGGCAATGGGATCTGCAGTGAACTTTTAATAACTATCTATCTGACTTGGGGCAAGTCTGAATCTCAGTTTCTTTATCTGAGCAATAAACATAATAAAATACCTACTTTTCAGCATGTTTGTGAGGGTAAGATAAGATAAACTCTGGGAGGTGGGCTCCATCCCCTCATGCAATGAAGCTGCCTGGTCTGTATGCAGCACTTTTATTTTCTAGATATCACTTCTGGGTACATACTTGCTAGTACTATTTGATACTTTCTTATTTATTTATTTATGGTTTATTGGTTATCCTCACTCCCCCGTCACTGGAATGTGAGCTCCAAGGAGAGACTTTGTCTGTCGTGTTCACCTCTGTATCCCCAGGGCCTAGCACATAACAGGTACTCAGTAAAACTTGTTAAATATTTGCACACTGAGTACAGAATCAAAGGTGGAGTGTCACACATAGTAAGTGTGCGTTAGTAAAGTTAGTAAACAGTCATTCCCTTCTACTCTTTCTCCAACACCCATGCAGTAGGCTGTTTTGAAATAAACCCCATACTCAGCATCCAAAAGCAGGGTCTTAGTTACAGGCTTGCTCGTGTAGAGCTGTGTGACTTTAGTAAATGACTTCCCCTCTCTGTGCTTCTGTTCCGATTCTTTATCTGTATAATGAAAGGGCCTAAGGAGAGGATCACTTCTAGCTCTTCCACAGGGTATAGTCTTGTGATTCTGAACGAGTTGCAGCCTCTATACATAAGAAAGACCACACTTTTTATCTTACTTGTCCTGTCAGAGGAGAGAGGACGCCTTATGGAGAGATCTGTTCCCGTGGAATCTAGCCTAGATGAACAACTGCCAATGACCAGACTGGCATGGCTAAAAGAGACCTTGGAAAATTTCCAAACCAATCTCCTGTGTGTGCATGGGCTCTGAAATGTGAAACTGACCTGCCCACAGTGACACAGCTAGTTACAGGCCAAACCAGGACTAGAGTTAGATTTTTCCCAAAGTCCCTTTCCTCTACTGTATATATGCCTCCAGTACTTCTTCATTTTTCTGGATGTGTCTTTGCCTTTTATCTTTCCACTGGGTTTCAAGCCATTTGAATGCGTATCATTTCTCTGTTTTGGGAGAAATTAGGGTACTCCAATCTGCACAGTTAAGGGAAGTCAGAAGAATGGTCTCCAAATCATTTCAATGCATAGATATCCTTTCTCTGTTTGGGGAGAAGTTAGGGGTCCTCCAATGTACACAGTCAAGGGAAGTTAGATGTGTGGTCTTGTGTGGCACTTATGACTCGATTCATGATTAAACATTAGCTAATATCTAATCTAGGCAAATGCTGTCCCTTCCCACCACGTTTCCTTGGCTGTTGGTTCAGTCCTGATTCTTGGGGTCACCATCTTCCTGTCATTCCTGGCTCCTCTATATTTTATCCACCCCAATACCCAGACTCAGTGGTCTTTCAGGCTCAGGGGTCCCTGGAAAAGTAGAATCTTTTCCTTTCAACATCTTTGGTCTTTGTACTTGGGTCTCAGGTCAAAATGGGTTACCTGGCATCTACAAGTCTTTCCAAACTTGTTGAACACAGAAATCAATGCTGTGTGGTCATGACACTGAATTTGGAGCCAAAATGACCTGATTCCAATCTGCTTCTGCCACTGTCCAGACACATGATGAAAAATGTTATTGACCACACAGATCTTCAACTTGTGTGTGTGTGTGTGTGTGTGTGTGTGTGTGTGTGTGTTTATATATAAACATATAAAAACATCTATTTCTCAGAGTCCTACAATGGGCTAAAAGAGGCTTTGCGGGTGTAGGTTGCGGTACAGTGTTTGGCACACAGTAAGCTCTTAATAAACATTGTTAAGAATTATCAGTACTTAAACCCTTGGCCTGTATCTATCTTTGTCAGTGTCTCTTAGGTTTCACTTGTAAACTAATGGAACAAACCCAGTAGAGGGATAACAAAGATTCTGTCCTTGACCAAACTCTAGCCAGGCTCTGCTGAGCTCTCTTCTCTATTAGACCTTAACCTTAGACAATAAAGGCTTGAACAAACACTAATATAGTTTCTAAGAGCTCAAGGCAGTACCCCTAGGATGACCCTAGCCCTGCTAATAGTATCAGCCTTAGAAAGTTCAAGGCTGCCCAAGAATTGACTGCTTGTTCCAGCCAACACCTGAAGATAGGGACCCTGCTTCCCAGCCTCTGTTGGGAGGGAAGGACCCTAATTTCAACAAGCACCCGTTAGCAAACCCAGATGGGTTTCACATGGCCCACCACCCCTTCCACTTCCCAATTTTTTTTTTTTTTTTGGCGGTACGCAGGCCTCTCACTGTTGTGGCCTCTCCCGTTGCGGAGCACAGGCTCCGGACGTGCAGGCTCAGCGGCCATGGCTCACGGACCCAGCCGCTCCGCAGCATGTGGGATCTTCCCGGACCGGGGCATGAACCCGCGTCCCCTGCATCGGCAGGCGGACTCTCAACCACTGCGCCACCAGGGAAGCCCCACTTCCCAATTTTTGTAATTTTTCACTTCCCTGGTTCTAGTGAGTCCCCGTTCACCCCCTCCCTTCTCCTTCCTTCTCCCTTTAAAACACCCAGTCACCTGTGTACAAGTCAGAGTGGAGCTCAGCTCTTCCCCTACTGTCAGTAGTTACTGAATAATACTTGTTTTCACTGCTTTAACTAAAGTCTGACTGTGTTCATCTTTGACAGTAATAGTCCCCAGCAGATGCTCAGGTGGAAAGGCAGCCCTGCCAGCCAGTCATTTGGAGCTCTAGGCTGGTAACAGCTCATCTTTAATGTGTAGCTTCCAAGTTGCCCTGGGGGCCACCATTCTAGTTATCCTAGGGCAGGAGTGAGCTTGGGCCAGACCAGATGTGGTTCCCATCACATTCATTCACATTCTTTTGCTGGAACTCAGTGACATACTGTGTGCCCCCAAAAGAGGAAATGGACTTGGTGTACAGCCGGTAGTCTCTGGAACACATTCCAATGGATTCCATCCAACCCCCATCTAACTCTCTTCCTTTGTCTTTATATTTGAAGTTTTTTCTAACAGCTTTAAGTGTTGTAGCCTCAATATCCTTATGGAGCTCACCGCCAAGTTCTCTGTTTTGTTTTTGGCAAGGAAACAGGGGAGAAACTAGTTATTGAGCAGGAATTATGGGTCAGTATACTAGTCAGTTTTTTCTGCAGCAACAAATATCCCGCCAATTTCAGTGGTTGACAGTTTACTTTCTTGCTGACGTGCAGTTGGCTGTGCTCAACTTGGTTCAGTGTTGCCTACCTGAGCCGTTCCTGGATCTGAGCTGATGAGCTCAGATATGGGACAAATTGTTCTCACAGCAGAGTGTAAGAGCAGGGTAGACATTTCCAAACCTAGCATGTGTATTTAAAGATTCTGCTCAGACCTGACATATGTCACACCCACTCACAGTCCATTGGTTAAAGTAATTAACATGGCTGAGCCCAAAGTCAATGGGCACAGAAGTATGTTCTACCTAGAGCAATATAGGGCAAGAATGAGGAGAAGGTGAATAATGGTGAACAAACGCTATGATCTATTAATCTATCATGGCCAGATGCCACAATGAAGATATAACAATATTATTTCATGAATCCCAACTTTGCATTTGAGAAAATGGGTTCCAGAGAGATTAAATCTTGTCCAACTTCTTAACTGCTGGTAAGCGACAGAACCATAATTCAACCCAAGATCGATCTGACTTTAAAACTCGTGTCCTTTTCCTTGCCCCCTCTTAATAGTGTCAGATCACAAAAAGGCTTGTTCGATGTGTTGTGAGTTTGTTTCTTTTTCCAGAGACCAGAATAAAAAGAAGTCTGAGCGTCATTACGTTCTCACTCCCATTTCTCCTACCTTCCCATGTGTGTCTGAGGTTCTCCAGTCCTCAACAAAGGCACCAAGATGCCATCCTATGCTCAACATGACCGCCTCCTACATGAAGCCAGACCAGATACCTGAAGGCAGGTTTTGGTCCTCTGGGCTCCTTTCTGCATCGTGCGGACCTCAAGGATAGCAGCTAACACGTAGCCTTAGGATCATGTACTGAATTTTCTGTTTCCTTTTGTAAAAATGATGATACATAGCCAGCTTTTAAAAATCTAATTTGGAGGTTGTCATGCATCTCTTTGAGCAATAATGAAGAGTATCAGTCCTCCACCTTGAAGTCATATACCTGTGCCCCCAATTTTGTGGGTCTGTAGATTCTCAATGAATAATATCTGCCGTGGGCCATGGGCTGCAGGAGCACAGAGACCATGTTTTTTGCACTTTTTTCCCCCCAATGCCTAGAACAGAGCTTAGAACCCCAAACATGCTAATATATGGTCAAATAAATGTATGGGTGAACTAAGGGAGAAACAATAGCAAAACTTACATAGAGCTTAGTATGCGCCAGACACCCTTCTGAGTGATTTTTGTGGGTTACCACATTGAAGTCTTACAACAACCTATGAGGTAAACACTATCATTATTCCCATTTTATAGAAGAGGAAACCAAGGCACCAAAAGCTTCAGTGGTTTGTTCAAGGTTACTCAGCTATTTCTGTAGTCCATAATTGTAATCGCTAGATTTTGAAGAAAGAGGCAAAAACATTGTAGAACACTTTAGTTTAGCATTTTTTTTAAAACTTAGATTCAGCTAATATCTTTGGAGAGCCTACTATGTGCCAGGCATTATGCCAGGTGTTTCCAGCTCTGAGACTGATGTTCCCTTTCCTCCAGCCTCCCAGGTAATCCAAGCCAGGTAGAAGATCTTGTGAGCTTTTGCCCCACTGTGAGGTCCTGACTGAGCAATTCTTGGTCCAGAACCAGAAGCACAGGTTCTCTTAAACAGAAGCATTTCCTTATAAATGGCCAAGATGAATGGGGTTGGTTTATCACCTTTTATAATGGACTGACATCAACCCTAAATATCGTAGGCTGGTTGGACTGACCCATCAGGTATGCAGTCTTTGATGTTTTGATCAGCTCAGCTTATCTAGGGCAAGCAGAACGATGAGCCCATCTGTCATTGGTCAAACACAAAGCAGCTGATTGCTTTTAAATTGTCCTCATGGAATTTCCTAGCTGCTGGGAAAATTACATATAATAAAGACAGGGGCTGTAGTTAAAAGGTCAGGAAAGAGGACATTTGGATTCTGCTCCTACTATGTTATTGGATTATACACTTGCTACTTCTGGGTCTCAGTTTCTCATCAGTAAAATGGGAGAACTATACAGAATGATCACTAGAGATCTTTAAAGCTTTAATAACCTGTGAGCATTTGGATTTATTTAGCACTGATCCTCAGCAATGTGTCAAAAACTAAAGAGAGAGATGAGAAATTGACTCAGTTTCTTTCTTTGTATTCATTCAGCAAATACATATTTTTTTAAACTTTTTATTTTATATTGGAGTATAGTTGATTAACAATGTTGTGATAGTTTCAGGTGTACAGCAAAGTGATTCAGTTATACATATATACACGTATCCTTTTTCAAATTCTTTTCCCAGTTAGGTTGTGACATAATATTGAGCAGAGTTCCCTGTGTTATACAGTAGGTCCTTGTTGGTTACCCGTTTTAAATATAGCAGTGTGTACACATCAATCCCACACTCCCTAACTATCTCTTCCCTCCACCCTTCCCCCCTTGGTAATCATAAATTTGTTCTTAAAGCCCATGAGTCTGTTTCTGTTTTGTAAATAAATTCATTTGTATCATTTCTTTTTAGGTTCCACATATAAGTGATATCATACCATATTTCTCTTTCTCTGTCTGACTTACTTCACTCACTATGACAATCTCTAGGTCCATCCATGTTGCTGCAAATGGCATTATTTCATCCTTTTTAATGGCTGAGTAGTATTTCATCGTATGTATGTACCACATCTTCTTTATCCATTCCTCTGTCAATAGACATTTAGGTTGCTTCCATGTCTTGGCTATTGTAAACGGTGCTGCAATGAACATTGGGGTGCATGTATCCTTTCAAACCATGTTTTTCTCCAGATATATGCCCAGGAGTGGGATTGCAGGGTCATATGGTAGCTTTATTTTTAGTGTTTTAAGGGACCTCCATACTGTTCTCCACAGTGGCTGTACCAATTTACATCCCCACCAACAGTGTAGGATGTTTCCCTTCTCTCCACATCCTCTCCAGCATACCTCTCCAGCTACCTCTGCCTGCTAACTAAATGGCTGTCTGAGGTCAAAGGTGGAAGCAGTAACACAGGCATCTTAGCTTGGACCAGGGAGGGTGCAGTGGCAGGTGGTAAGAAGTAGTCAGATTAAGGAGAGAAAAATAAATTAAAAAAAAAAAAAAAACAACAGCATACACACAAACGTAAGTACACACACACACTCAATCAAGGAAAATATAGAGCCTTGTTTTACTCAGTGGTCTTCAATGTATCTGTTTTCACTAAATATACATATATATCACACTCAACAATAAATATATCTTGAAAAGCTCTTCCTAGTAGGACATCTAGATCAGTCTTATTCTTCCTCCTCCCCAGTGCCTTTCCCAATTCTATTCAAATAAAAATGGTCTTGTGCTTTTTGTTGAACTATACAAAATTGACATTTTTAATGTTAAAAATATTAACCATTTCAGATGGTTCAACCCAAAACCTCTTCCAGGAGTTAGCCACAATTTCTGAGAAAAGGGAAATGCTAAATGGCCCAAGGTGGAATTCTTACCATCTCAGTGGAATGTAAGCTTAAAATGCAAAGTATGTTTTAGAAAAATAAAAGTTGTATTTCTTGCCTGGTGGGTTATTATTGAATTGAGACCTCCATCTACACTATGCAGGGACTCATCTGCATTGCTCAGCATCTATGTGGCTGCTGTCCTTTGGCTGCTGATTACCAGCCTGAGAATGAGAGTCAGTGAGTCATGACCACCGTCATGAGAACTGACATCCCAGGATGGGGGGACTCCTGGCAGTTGTTACCAGGTCAGAATATTTTCACTTCCGTGAGCAGATTCAGGGTTGTGTCTTGCTCTTTGTAACTGTTGCATGGTATTCTATGTCATGTAGAATGTCACAGTTTATTTGACAATTGCTTAGGGAGGAATAGTAAGGTTGCTTCTGATTTTTTCATATTATACACAATGCTGCAGTGAACATCTTTGTGCATGTATGTGAGGGTTTCTTTTCGTAAACTTTTCAATTTTTTTCTTTTCATTTTACCTTTATGTGTACTTATTTTCCCATCACTTTAATTCAGAAAAAATTACTAATACATGGAAAAATATAAAAGAATAGTACAGATCTATCATGTTGATTCACCAATTATTAACATTTTGGCATATTTCCCTACCTTTGATGGTTGATCCATTTCACAATGTTACAGGTATAACTCTTCTTTCACCCCTAAATATTTCAGCATGCATCTCCTGCAAACAAAGACATTCTGTTAATCACAATACCACAGGCACACCTAAAAAAGTTAGACAATAATTGGATATTCAAACTTCCCCAATTATCCCTCAAATATCTTTTATAACGCTGTGTGTGTATTTACCCAGACCCAATCAAGAACAAAGTCATGAGTCTCTTTTAGTCTCTAACAGTCATCCTCACCTCCTTTCTTTCATGACTTTGATATTGAAGGGATCAGGGCAGTCATTTCATACAATGTCCTATATTCTAGATTTGCCTTTTTGGGGGGGGTTCTTTCTCTAGCAAAAGCTTTACCAGTCCACAAAGACCAGTTCAGAAACCCTGAATTTAGTCTTTGTAAATCAACTCAGCGTCTATGGAAATGATATTTTAGCTGGGTAGATTCACAAGTAACCGGAAGACCCGCATCCTAGTCCAGTAGTTCATTACTGGGGGCAGCTGTATTCCCCAGGAGACATTTGCTAATGTGTAGAGGCATTTCTGGTTGTCACAAATGGGGACGAGGATGCTACTGACATCTGACGGGTGGAGGCCAAGGATGCTTCTAAACATCCTGCTAATCACAACAAAGAATTGTGATTCTCCTCCTAACAAACATCCTGCTCATCCTCCTAACAAACATCCTAAACATCCTGCTGATCACAACAAAGAATTGTGATTCTCCTCCTAACAAAGAATCGTCTGGTTCAAAATGTCAGTAGTGCTGAGGCTGAGAAACCCTGCTCTAATCTGTAACTCCGACAGCAGCTTGCTTTATGACCATGGGCGAATGCCATCCTGTCTCTAGGCCCCTTTTGACAGTTCTTTCTAGCCCCACCCAACCCAGCTGGACAAAGGCAAGTTCTGCTTGACAGCTCGCATCTCTGCAGCTGAGACTGAGTGGCTCAGGAAGAGTCCAAGGCAAAACCTCCTGTCTGACAGTGGGTCAGGTCCACATCGTGTCTTATCGCTAACATCCTCTTTCACACACTGTAGACAAATTATTTTAGGGCCAAGCCATACAGGACAGTTTGGAAAGACCCAACCACAACACAAATGTGCTGTGGCTGAACAATGCCACGCAGTGTTGCCTGTTTCTAGGGATTTTCATGATTGACCAAAAAAGTGGGTTATGAGCTTGTAAGAGAGAAGAATGTTTGGGTAAGCAAAGTATCAGGGCAGACAAACTCTTCATTATTCTTGTGAGGTGAGAACATGTGATCCTGATAAGAGCAACATAGATAATCTGAAAATCACTCAACCCAGGATACCTGTTCAAGATCTACCCTGAGTCCCTGATACTCTTGGTTCTCTGTCCATGTGTCAACTGTCCACTAGGAATTGAGAACATACTATGAGCCAGGTACTCTTTCAGGCATTTAAATATATATTATTCATTTATTTTTAAATCCTTACAACCACTTACTTTCCAAAAATAGCCTGAGCACAATCTCCCGTCCCATCAGCTCTTCTTACAGTGCTATTTGGCTTTCCTTCCATCAAGAGATGGGGTCCGTATTCCCTCTGCTTGAATCTAGATGGGCTTGTGACTATAACAGAAGTGGTACTGTAGGACTTCTGGGGTATAGTCATAAAAAGACAATACATTTAATGACTGGAGCTCTTGGAACACTCACTCTTGGAAATGAGTCACCGTAGTGTGAGGAAATACAAGAAATCTATGATAAAGTCCACGTGGAGGAGAACCAAGAATCCCAGACCACAGCCTCAGCTGAGTTCCCAGCTGAAACTTGGCACCAGCCTCCTTGGCAGTCATGCGCCATCTTGAAAGTGGATCCCCCAAGCTGCCTCAACTCACTGCATAGAGGAGAGATGAGCTGTCCCTGCTGAGTTTTGATCAATTGCAGATAGAAGAACCAAATAAATGTTGTTGTTTTAAGGGTTTGGCTTTCGGGTGGTTTGTAATGCAGCAATATATAACTGGTACTAATACCAACGTGTAGGTGTAGATATCTTTATTTTTCAATTGGGAATGCTGAGTTTCGGTGAGTGGCAAAGCGAGAATCCAAACTCAGGTCTGTCTGCTTCCAAATCTTGTGCCCCTAAGCAACACATATTACTGCCCATTGGAAATGAGATATAACCCCTGCTATCAAGGGATATAAACGCCACTTGGGGAAATGACACCTAAACTTTATACATTAATTTAAAAATTCAAAAAAATTTTCAAATTACCTTGTAGACAGAAAATATCAATCCTGGGAAGTTCTCTTATGGAAAAAAAAACTCCGACAGGACATGTCATAGGTAACAAAACAATTTTGAAAGACTTACATGTCCGATAATTGGAAATGGTTAATAAAATATTATGCAGTCAATAAAAAATATGGCTATGAACACCAGGTGACAACTTATAAAACTGATTACAAAATCATATGAAGTGATACGAGTAAACCACAGAACGAAGTGTGCACCAAGCACACGACAACATAAAGAGCAAGAAGGAAATTATATTTATTTAAATTCTCCTAAGTTCCCGGCACTGTATGTATTATTCTTTAATTTCAGCTTTAAAAAGTACTATATGATGAAGTATTATCCTTGTTTTACAGATCAGGGAACTGAGGCTCAGAGACATTAAGAAACTTGCACAAAATCAAATAGCTAATGCATGGCGGAGCCAGGGATCAGACCCAAGGAGGTGAGCTTGGGGAATTAAGGGTAGATGAGCCGTAGACAGGGGCAAGGTTGAAGGATGATCAGAGAAGCAGGCAGAACATTGGAGATGAGATTTGACGAGGTCAAGTGATCATTTTGCCATTGGTTGCATTTACTTTTTTGGAGGCTTGCCTTTCAGATTATGGTTTCCTTATGTTCCTTAAAATTGGCAAGCAACTGTCTAGCAGCTGCTAAGATCTAGCAGATCCTAGCTCATGCAGCTCAATATCAAAAACCCAAACAACCTTAACAAAAAGCACTGTGCCAAGCCCTTGGGATACAGAGATGAATACAGTGCTGGTACTAACCTGAAGGCACTCCTGGTTGCTCCAGTCTGGTATGGGCTCTATTTTTTATTTCTGGGGAGAGTCCAGGACAGCTACAGGCAGATGGACAGGTGCGTGAAGGACACCAGTGATTGTGAAAAGTGTTCTGATACCATTTGCAAAATGGATGGTCCATGGGCAAAAAGATGGACGGTAAGTTCTTAGGGCCCCACCCCTTGCTTTGTCCTACACATTACTTAGAATACATCAAAGAAAGGGCTCTTTGAAGACACAGGGCTGAAACAAGGAATGGTCAAGTAAGAAAAAACATAGACGTTATTGTCAGGAAGCTCCCTGGGGAAGAGAAGAGAAAAATGTGAGACTCCCTCTCATTTGTGTAGCACTTGAAAGTTTTTGGAAGACTCTTCATGTATATAATTATGGTAGCCAGCCTCCAGAATGGCCCCTAGTGATTCTTGCCTTCTTGTATTCATGCCTTTATGTCGTCCCCTCCATGCTGATTAGAGTTGACGTCTGACGTCATAAAGGCTATTGTGGCTTCTGCCTTGCCCCCTCTTGGAATACTCGCTCTGGGAAAATCAGATGCCATGTCACGAGGACACTCAAGCAGCCCTGTGGAGAGGTCCACGTGACCAGGAACTGAGACCCATTGTTAATAGCCAGCAGTCGTTAAACCTTCAGATGTGTGTAGTCATAGCTCACGCTGCAACTTCTTGAAAGATCCTAGCTTATGCAACTCAATATCAAAAAAACACAAACAAGGGCTTCCCTGGTGGCGCAGTGGTTGAGAGTCCGCCTGCCGATGCAGGGGACACGGGTTCGTGCCCCGGTCCGGGAAGATCCCACATGCCACGGAGCGGCTGGGCCCGTGAGCCATGGCTGCTGAGCCTGTGCATCCGGAGCCTGTGCTCCGCAGCGGGAGAGGCCACAACAGTGAGAGGCCCCCGTACCGCAAACAAAAAAAAAAACCCAGAAAAACACAAACAAGCTTATCAAAAAATGGGTGGAAGATATAAACAGACATTTCTCCAAAGAAATATAGATGGTCAAAAAGCACATGAAAAGACATTCAACATCACTAATTATTAGAGAAACGCAAATCAGAACTGCAATGAGGTATTACCTCAAACTGGTCAGAATGGGCATCATCAGAAAGTCTACAAGCAATAAATGCTGGAGAGGGTGTGGAGAAAAGGGAACCCTCCTACATTGTTGATGGGAGTGTAAATTGGTGCAGCCACTATGGAGAACAATATAGAGGTTCCTTAAAAAACTAAAAATAGAGTTACCATATGATCCAGAAATCCCACTCCTGGGCATATATCTGAAGAAAATCATAATTCAAAAAGATACATGCACCCCAATGTGCATTGCAACCCTATTTACAATAGCCAGGACATGGAAGACCTAAATGTCCACTGACAGAGGAATGGATAAAGAAGATGTGGTACATATATACAATGGAATATTACTCAGCCATTAAAAAGGATGAAGTAATGCCATTTGCAGCAACATGGATGGACTTAGGGATTTTCATACTGAGTGAAGTAAGACTGAGAAAGACAAAAATCATATGACATCGCTTATATGTGAAATCTAAAAAAGAAAAAAAAGATGAAAATGAACTTATTCACAAAATATAAATAGAGTCACAGATGTAGAAAACAAACTTCTGGTCACCAGACGGGGAAAGGGGGAGATGGATAAATTGGGGGATTGGTATTGACGTACATACACTACTATGTGCAAAATAGATAACTAATAAGGACTTACTGTATAGCACAGGGAACTCTACTCAGTACTCTGTAATGACCTATATGGAAAAGAACCTCAAGAAGAGTGGATATATGTATATGTATAACTGATTGGCTTTGCTGTACACCTGCAATTAACACAACTTTGTAAATCAGCTATACGCCAATAAAAATTATTTAAAAAAAAAAAAAGGAAGAAAGAAAGAATGATCCTGAGCCCAAACACTCTGCTAAGCTGTCCCTAAAATTTGGCGCACAGACACTTTTTGAGATAATGAGGGTTTATTGCTGTTTTAAGTCACTAAGTTTGTGGGTAATTTGTTATACAGTAAGGTAACTAATATAATAATCTCATAACTATTTCAAGCTTTCTAAAAGTAAAAAGAGTTTAGGGCTAGTAGGCTGCTTTTGCTTTTCTAAAACAGAAAGTATTTTATTGTTTTATTTCATTGTAGGTTATGACTGTTTGTTGCAAACAATTTGGAATATCCAGAAAAGTATAACTAAGGGAAAAAATTCCATGTGATCTCCAATGCAAGACAACTACTGGTAATACACATGTCCTTATGAGTTTTCATTACACACTCAAACCACATTACAATTTTTATGTATTTTAATTAGTTAAGCAAGTACCAGGCAGATCATGCGCAAAGTAAAAACTTCAAACAATATCAAAAGATAGGCAGCGAAGGGGCTTCCCTGGTGGCACAGTGGTTAAGAATCCGCCTGCCAATGCAGGGGACATGGGTTCGAGCCCTGCTCTGGGAAGATCCCACATGCTGCAGAGCAACTAAGCCTGTGCGCCACAACTACTGAGCCTGCGCTCTAGAGCCCGTGAGCCACAACTACTGAAGCCCATGCGCCTACAGCCCGTGCTCTGCAACAAGAGAAGCCACCACAATGAGAAGCCCGCGCACCGCAAGGAAGAGTAGCCCCCCCACTCACTGCAACTAGAGAAAGCCCGCGTGCAGCAATGAAGACCCAACGCAGCCATAAATAACTACATAAATTAAAAAAAAAGAAGGAGTGAAAGATGTCTTCTGAAATCATACACAATCCAAATTACTATTCTTTTGGATTTTCCATTACTATGGATTATAATCACCCATGATGCCTAACTGATTTCCCACTGCCTCTCTGAAGTTGAACACGTAGAAAAAGATGGAACATTCAGTGCCAGTTAAGTAGGGTGTTAGGTCTAGGCTAATAATGCCTAGTCATGGGGCCATATTAAGGATGCTTTTTTATATACTCAAGGAAAAGAAATTAACTCGCCACTTCTCTTCCATCCCTTTTTCACCCCCTTTGAGAGCCAATGTGGGTTCATGGCAAGAACATGGGCTTTAAAGTCCTGGGTTATAATCCTGATGTGGTGTTAGAGCTGAAGATATCACCAAAACCCTGAGTTTTTGTTTTCTCATCCGTGAAATGGGTTCTTGTGAAAGTTCATGAAATCAGGTACATGAAAGAGCCTGACACGTGGCAGGCAAGTGTCAAGGAAATGAGACTTTCTTTCCTTTTCCTTTCCATTCCTGAAGGAGATCTTAATAATCAGGTTATATTCTATACGACCTGGGAAAATGCAATTTCTAAGGGTTCTTGGATTACCAGCTTTCTCTAGGCTTACAAGAGACAAGTTATCCTTTTCATAATCCTATATGTACAAATCTTGTGAGAGGGCATGCGTGTGTGCATGAACACACACTCACACGCCCTCACATCCACCCACACCCACTCACACGACACACAGCGCAGTCACCTGCTCCAGGAACAGTGCCCTTTAGATAGACCTGAGCAAGTGACTTAGGTAATCACAGCTGGAAGTAAAACACAGCACGTACATCCTAATTAAAGTTATCCCTTCAGATAGCCTGTAAATTATAGTTTTACCAAAGACAGGATCAGAGGGCGTTTATCTACAGCTCACTCTCTGTGCTGATAACAAATTGTCGTTTTCTCCAGGCTCAGAGTCGAGGAGGACTTGACTAGACTCTGAATGAGCCTCGTTAAGTAGAAACTCAGTCCACTTTCCTCCTTCAGCTCCCAGGCTTGGATCCAGAGCTCCACACACTGTGGCTTTGTCTGGGGCTTGCTGAGGGTTTCTCGAGCTTTCCACCAAGCAGCACTTTGTAGAACCTGTGCCGAGCTCCCCAGTCCTGCAGTATTTCTCAATATCAACATCGAATTTGGAAGAACACACTTAGCTGGGCTCTGTTCTCTTCTAAGAAAGCGGCTTTCGCTGCTAGAAATAACATGGTGTGGTGGCTAGAGGTCACACTGACGACCTCATGGGACCAATGTGAGAGACAAGCCACACAGACGATGACCCATGATGTTTATCTCCCGGAGCGCACTCTGTGGGCCGACGACCGGGGCAGTCACACGGGGCCTTGAATGTAGACGGGCCCACATTTTGTCTGATGCTCTGTTATTACTGTTTTGAAAGTCATAACAACATTTGAATAAGGGGCCCGGCGTTTTCATTTTGCACTGAGCCCTACAGATAATGCAGCCAGGCCTGTTGACCACTCTGCACCTTTGCATATGCTATTCCCTGACTGGAGTGCTTTTCCCACCACACCTGCCTGGGAAATCCCTAGTTCTTCTCTCCTTCTTTCTTTTCTTCCCTTCCTTCCTCCCTTTTTTCCTTCCTTTCTAGTTCTCTTCCTCTGTAAACAGTTGTTGAGCCCCTGCCTTGGGCTCTGCCCTGTGCCAGGGACCAGGATTTCTAGAGTAGACAAGACGGAAGATCCTTGCTGTCATGGAGTTTATAGTCTGGTGAAGGACGGAAACAAATGAAATCACAAGGAAACAAACCCAAAAAATCAATTACAAATTATAGTCATTGCTCTGAAGGAAACATACAGAGTGCTGATGAAAAGAATCACAAAGGTGGGAGGAGGGGCGAAAGGGGACCAGTGGTTCCAGGTCAAGATTGCACTCCTAGGAAAGCTTACTCTCTACTCTCAGAAGAGCTGGTCACTCCCCCTTTGAGCCCAGTTTGTAGCTCATTCCTAGTTTATTGCTCTGCTATCATGCTGGCCAGACTTAACAGAGATTATATGTGTACTTGTCCATCTCCCCACCTGGAGCGCAGGCTACAAATTGCGTGAGGACTGAGACCACATGGTAGGCATTTTTGTCTCCCCAAACTCCTTGCTTAGTAGACACTGAAAGATGTCAGATGCTTTGTTAGTTTACACCAGTGGTTCTCCGAGGAGGCGAGGGAGCGATTTTGCCCCCAAGGGGTGTTTGGCAATATCTAGAGGCATTTTTGATTGTCTTAACCTGGGGTGAGGCGGGGATACTGGCATCTAGTGGGTAGAAGCCAGAGATACTGCAAACGTTCTATAATACACCGCAACCCCTGCCCCAAACAGAGAATCATCCAGCCCAAAATGTCAATAGAGCTCTATACTCTGCATATCATACACAATTACGTGCATGGAGAATATTTTTTAAACGTTCACTGGTGAAACCATCCCCTGCTCTCCAGGAGGTCCACACTACAGAGGTTCTTTTTCAGGAAACCGCTCAGAGGCAGCCCCACAGCTCTGCTTAGGATACACTGCAGTGTCTCCCAGACTTGAATTTCTGCCCTGTCTCCCATTGTTATTCTATGAGCTCATATATGTTAACTTCCTTTGCAAGCACTGGACGGCCGTGATTTCCTCTTATCCAGCCCTTTCTCCCCAGCTTCCTTCTGACCAAAGGTTCTCCTGACACAGCTAAAATCCATTTCCTCAGCAGCAGATATTTCTGAGCTCACCAGGTCACCCAGGAACATGATTGAGCAAGTTCAAGAGCAAATAGCTGTTCAAGGGGTTTTGAGTCGAGGAAGGAAGGAACTAGAATTTGGTAAGAGCACTTAGGAAGGGCCAAGCACTTTTCCCAGTATAATCCTCTATACAAAGTTTCAGGGAAGGTATTATTAGTACTACCCTTGCCCCAAGCTCTTCTAAAACAAAGAAACTGAGGCAGAGTAACTCTTGCAAGTTCATAGAGCTACTAAGGTGGTCAAACGGAGATGGAAACCCCAATTCTTTTCTAATGCCAACGCACAAGCTTGTTCTGTCACCGATGTTCCCAAGTGATGCTCCTTGTATTTTGGTTTTCTTCCTTCATTTCGAAATGGATGTTACATACCTTATGGATATATATTATACCAAGGGAAAGAATAAGGAAAGAAATCAGGGTAAGGAAAGTAAGAAAGGGAAAAATAATGATAAGAAAAATAAAATAAAGCCCAGGACAAGGTTAATACTGAAAATAAGTGCCATAGAGTCTTACAGGCTTTACTGTAGATGGACGTTAACTTGACTCTCAGTTCCCAGCAGCCAAGGTAAAGCAAGAAATAGCATCAGTTATTTTTTTCCTAATGCCTCCAGAATTTAAAATAAAGATTTTAGGGCTTGCCTGGTGGCGCGGTGGTTGAGAGTCCGCCTGCCGATGCAGGGGACACGGGTTCGTGCCCCGGTCCGGGAGGATCCCACATGCGGCGGAGCGGCTGGGCCCGTGAGCCATGGCCGCTGAGCCTGCGCGTCCGGAGCCTGTGCTCCGCAACGGGAGAGGCCACAACAGTGAAAGGCCCGCGTACCGCAAAAAAAAAAAAAATAATAATAATAAAATAAAATAAAGATTTTAAAAATTAAGATTATAATCTCTGTCTCCAAAAAGAAGGGCTATCTTGGTACTGAGACAGAAGAGAAGTTTCTCGTATAGATCCTTATAAAGATGAGTATGGTGAACCAGTCCTTCCTGACATGCCTACTTTGTGATATCATGTGACTAGAGGTAAGTTTTGATTAAGATGCAAATATTGTTAACAACTCAGGTAGGCAAAATGATAATGTGGTCTATTGATGAACTGAAGGTTGAGTTAAGTTATAATTCTCAAGGAGACAGTGTGGGTTGTATTAGTCAAAATAGGCTAGGTAATGCCGCCTGTATTTGTTTTTGGAGTGACAAGTAACTGCAAAATCTCAGAGGTTTGCCACAACAAAGGATTTTCTTTACTCACAGGACATGTCCCTCCTAGGTTACTGGGTGGTTGTACAAGCTCTGTGTCATCCTCAGCCAGGAGCCCCGACGAGGAGGCTCTATCTCCTTATTTCCAGGATTGCCGCACAGGAAAAAAGCAACCTAGTGATTTCCATATTGTCTCTTTGAAAGTTTGCCCAGAGATGGCAGATGTCATTTCCACTCACATTTTTTTTGGCTGAAGCAGGTCATTTGGCCACACCGAACTCCAGGGATAGGACAGGTAATCCTGTCATCTTCCCAGAAGAAGGAAGAACTAGAAATATTTGGTGAACAGAACTAATGACTATTCCGATGGAGTAATTTTTAAAAATAGGTGTATTGTCATCTGCTGCTGTGTAACAAATGATCCCCAAAGTCAGTGAATGAAAACAACAGATGTTTATTATCTCTGAGTTTCACTGGGGCAAGAACCCAGGCCCAGTTTATTTGGTGGTTCTGGTTCAGGTTTCCTCTTGAGGCTGCACTCCAGGGACTGGTCAGAACTGCAGTCATTTCAAGGCTGGACTGGGAATGAATTCCCTTCCGGGGTCACTCTTGTGGCTTTTGACAGGTTTCAGGTCCTCCCTGTTGACTGGAGACATCAGTTCCTCGCCAAGCAAAGCCCCTCCCCAGTGCAGCTGCATGGTATGGCTGCCCCAGAGTGAAGGGAGTGATCTAGGAGAGCGCAAGAAGGGGGCCACAGTCCTTTTATGACCTAACTTCAGAGGTGACATCCCATCACTTTTGCCATATTATATTTGTCATAGGTGAGTCACTCTAGGTCCAGTTCACACTTGGGGAGAGGAATTACACATGGATCAGAACACCAGGAGATGAGGGCCAGTGGGAGCCATTTAGAGGCTGCCTACCCCAGTGGGATGTGGAGTCAGACTGCTGTCAAATCCCACTTCTACCGCCCACTGATTGGGTGACCTCGGGCAGGCAACTTAACCCACCTGAGCTTCCTTATACACAAGAGGGTAATTGTAATAGGATGTACCCTCCTGGGGGCTATAGTTTAATATTCCCTTATACATATGAACACGGCTGGCCTGGCTGGTATCGAACACTCTCCAAGCCTCCGTTTCTCGTTTGTCATCTCTCTCTCTCTTCCTTTCCCTTCCTTCGACCCTGTGTATGCCCTGTGTTATATTAGAGGATGATGACTCTCTTTCTTAATGCAAAGGAATTGGCAGGCTGTTGGGTAAATGCTATTAGAGGCACTCATCATTCTATCAGGGGTCTCAGGGTTGGAGAGAACTTAACAAATCATCTAATCTTTCTACTGACCTGATGTGTGACGGTCAGCCTTCCTTTTCTTTTTCCCATTGGCCTGGCTGTCTCCCCAGCCAATCAGGATATTCTCTAAGATTGGGTATTCCTTGCAAAGATGGGGCCCTCGGTGCTTTCTTCAGTTCTGCTGCTTCATACTCTCCTCACCGCTCAGGTCTCGGCAGCTCCTGCCCTGTATCTTTCCTGTGTGCTCTGAGCTTGGCTGCCGTGAACCAAGGAAAGTTTAATTACCACTGACTTCCTGCCTGCCTGCCTCCCTGCCATCAGCTTATGATATTCTCGTTGGCCTCTTGTCCCAAAGCAGAACCAATATGCTGAGTAATCAGCCAGAGCTTATGCCGTCTGCTGAGGTCACTGCACCAACCCCAGAATTTGACAGTACAGAGAATGGAGTTCAGGCACCTAGTGGGGCTTGGGGTGGGACTGGACATAGAATCTTCTCCTTGGCAGTCTCTAGTGCTCCCCCCCTCTTATGTTATTATTTTTCCAGCTTCTGTAAAATGCTTTTCTCAGACAACTTCAAGTCAGCCTTTCCAACCAAATTGCCTACCACAAAGGCATTTTACATGGAAATATTAGAGCCACAGGAGACTGTGGAAACAGGGAAATGAGTGGGAAGGCATGTTATACTTTTCTCATGAGAACATATTTAATAATTTCTCATTCATTTATTCATTCAACTCACAGTTTTCTGTTTTTTTTTTTTTTTTTTGCGGTACGCGGGCCTCTCACTGCTGGGGCCTTTCCCGTTGCGGAGCACATGCCCCAGACACACAGGCTCAGTGGCCATGGCTCACGGGCCCAGCCGCTCCGCGGTATGTGGGATCCTCCCGGACCGGGGCACGAACCCGTGTCCCCTGCATCGGCAGGCGGACTCTCAACCACTGTGCCACCAGGGAAGCCCTCAACTCAGAGTTTTTATTGAGTGTCTTCTATCTGCCAGGCACTAAGCAGGTTCTGAAGATACAGTGGGGAGCAACAAGAAGGACAAATCCTTATCTGCAAGGAATCTACAGCCTGAGAAAGGCCACCAGCTCAAGGAAGACAGTCTCCGGGGTACGAAGAATCAGCCAGAGTTCGGGTCTCCTGATCCCAATATCTCAAAGGAGGGCGTCCTCCCTTTTGGGGCAGTATTCCTGGCTTCCTTAGACTCCTAAGTATTCTTTGCCGTCCATTCAATCCTATTGCCTGTTTTCTGATCTTAAAGGATTTGAAAGGATTTAGATTCCAAATCTAAAATCAGTTCCCTCT
This sequence comes from Lagenorhynchus albirostris, assembly GCF_949774975.1. Lineage (NCBI taxonomy): Eukaryota > Metazoa > Chordata > Mammalia > Artiodactyla > Delphinidae > Lagenorhynchus > Lagenorhynchus albirostris. The sequence continues at coordinate 69,876,955 of NC_083111.1, read as the reverse complement.
GGCAAGAATGCAGAATGCAGTAGCTGACTTTTATCCCAGGCGCAGGGGTGCAAAGTTGAATAAATCCAGTTCCTATTTCCAGGAGCTCACAGTGTAGGAGAGAAAACTACAATCAACTGTGGTCAGTATAATGACGATAGGGGAAAACTGGAGCACGGGGCTTCCCAAGCTGAGGTAGAGATCCCAGTATGGAAATATGACATGATTTTAGGTGGTACACACTTTTTTAATAGCAATAATTATGTCAGTATATGTTGAGTAAGAATGAGAAAAAAAAATATATCCAACACCTCAGTCCCATGTTAATGGATGGACCTAGACATTGTCATATTGAGTGAAGTCAGACAGGAAAAGACAAATATCACATGATATCGCTTATATGTGGAATTTTAAAAAAGGGTACAAATGAACTTGTCTACAAAACAGACATAGAGTTACAGATGTAGAAAACAAACATAGTGGGGTAAGGGGAGTAAGGGGACAGAGGGATAAATTGGGAGGGGGTAAGGGGAGAGAGGGATAAATTGGGAGATTGGGATGTACATATACACACTACTATATATAAAATAGATAACTAATAAGGGCCTACTGTATAGCACAAGGAACTCTACTCAGTACTCTGTAATGACCTATATGGGAAAAGAATCTTAAAAAGAGTGGATATATGTATATGTATAACTGATTCACTTTGCTGTACACCTGAAACTAATACAACATTGTACATCAACTATACTCCAATAAAAATTTTAAAAAATAATAAAACTAAGTCTTTAAAAAGTGAAAACAATTCCCATGTTAAATGCTTCCATTTTTATTCACTTACTCATTCATTCATCCGTTTAACAAATATGTAGTGATGGTTACTCTGTGCCGGGTGCTATTCTAGCCCCTGAGAGTCCAGAAGTGAACAAACGGCCAAAACTCTTGGCCTTCATAGATTTCACATCAAATCCAAATAACTTATTAAAACACGAGATGATTTAAAGAAAGAAATCCACAGATAAGCCCGTTCTACCACTTATTCCATGGGTAACCTCGAACTAGTTCCTTAATCTCTTTGTGTCTCAGTTTCCTTATCTGCAAAATGGGGATAATAGGGTATCTTCCTCACTAGGGTTGTTCTGCCTCTCATGTGAGTTGATCATGTGAAATGCACACAGTGTCTGGAACACAGTAAGCCCAGTATAAGTGTTTGTCAATTTCTTTTTAAGTACAGGGTAAAAATTTTAAATGACTCTGGGAAGCTGCGAAGCCCAGCCTGGGACATCTTCCTAAGAGCCTGGAGAACTAGTTAAGATGTGTGTTTCCCAGGCTTCACCTCAGAGATTCTGACTTAGCAGATCTGGGGCAAGGCCCAGGTGTTAAAGCCCCTCCCCGCTACTACCCTGAGACTAACCCCTCAGGGAGCTGCTTTAGGGTTCAGATGAGGACTCCTCTAGGGTGGGGTAGGGTGGAGAAATGCCTTCCTGGGTGGTATGGTGTCCTGAAGGACAAACTCCCCAGCGAGTTGGGTTCAAGGGGAGGTGTTCTCCAGAGGGACCAACAGGTGCAGAGAAACAGGAGTGAACTGGTTTGCTCGTGAAACTGCAAGAAATTTACCAGGATTGGGGCGCTGGCTATGTGAGGCTGTCAGCTGACTCTGATTCGAAGCGTCACTGGCTGGCTGTCCCCAGCACGAAGAGCATGCTGAATCAAGCTCAGTGGAAACCTGCCAACAAGCTTTTTGAAATAGTGAGAAGTTTGCATTTTAGGGCTTAAGTTATTGCACCCAGAAGCCCAAAGCAGCTGCTCTGAGAAAAACTGATTCCAAGAGAACCTTTGATAAAGATCTGCAGGCTGTCACTTTGTCTGCAGGGTTCCCTTTTAATAGCAACTCCGCCCCCAAATGATTTCAGAGGAGAGGGGAAATGGGAAGAGACTGCCTAATTCTTTAAAGAAAGCAACAGATCACACTCAATGGTCTCATATGTTTTCCGGAAGCTTGGCTGGCAAGCATTGTGAAGGAAGATAATCTCCAACGATTCCTTTCTTAACCCTAGTGTGAGGAAGAGAAAGTGCTGTGGAATCTGATGAATGTAGGTTCAAATTCTGACTCCACCTTGAGCTGGCTTCCTGACCTTGGGCAAACTACACAGTTGCTCAAGACCTCATCTCATCTGTGCAATGAGGATCGCATCAAGAATAAATGCCATGCAGGGGTAAGGGATGAAGAGGTACAAACTCTCAAGTATAAAGTCAGCTACAAGGATATATGGTACAGCAAGGGGAATAGGCAATATTTTATAATAATTATGAGTGGAGTATAACGTTTAAAAATTGTGAATCACTATATGGTACACCTGGGACTTATATAATATTATACATCAACTATACTTCAATAAGAAATAAAAAGAAATAAATAAGCTACAAGAATACATTGTAAAACACAGGGAATAGAGCCAATATTTTATAATAACTATAATGGACTCTAACCTTTAAAAACTGTGACTCACTATGTTGTACATCTGAAACATATAATTTTGTACATCAACTATACCTCAATAAAAAAATAATAAAGGGAAAAATCAACGTACAAAACAACAGAGTGAGTGACACGATGGGTGTGATGTGTGTGGCACACTGCTTGACACAGAGTAAAAGTGTCATTAAGTGACAACATGCTAATCATTTTTAATCAGAAAAAGTGAACTGGTATCCAGAAACTAAAGAAAGAGGAAGACACCAGCAGAGCTTGCCAAGAGGAAACTTTTCACCTGGGGCTTCTGGAGAAAAAAAATCAGAAGGGTGTGTGGCCGAGAGAGGCTATTTGACTAAGGGCCGAGAATTTCGTTGGGCTTTCTGGGGGGCTACAAATGGCCGTGCAGCCTCAGGGCGCAGAGTAAAGAAATGCTTGGGTGAGTGAGGGAGCTCAAAATGCGGAGAACAGAGGCCCCGAACGGAGAGGGAGTTCTCATCTCAGGAAAGTGGCACACACACACCTCCCCCTGGGGGTTCAGCCTTTCGTGGCTGGGAGGAGGAAGGACAGAGCAAAGGAGGTGAGGGTGGGTAGGAAGCAGAAAGAGAAAGCCATGCAAAAAAAGGAAGGAAGGGGTCTTGGGAGTGGTTTGCTGGGCAGAGTGTTGGAGTCGAGAGGAAACCGCCTCCACTGAACTGAGTTCCTGGTTGCCCTCCCCCAGCTCTGCCCACATCAGTGGGTCCAATCAGGCTCATGGAGGGCCTATTGCATGCTCCCCAGTTTGGGCACTGAGCGTGGAGTTGATCGGTGCCACAAATCCAGCCCTGGAGGAGCTTACCCACCTGCACTGACTCGTGGGGCTGAATCGTGTCCCCCCCAGAGTTCATATCCACCAGGAATCTCAGAATGTGACCTTGTTTGGCGACAGCATCTCTGCAGGTGTAATTAGTTAACATGAGCTCATACTGGATTAGAGCGGGCCCCCCATCCAATGACCATCCTTATAATAAGAAGAGAGGAGACACAGAGATAGATGCAGGGGAGAGGCCACGTGAAGGCAGAGGCAGAGACTGGAGCCATGCAGCTACGAGCCAAGGCATGTCAAGGATTGCTGGAATCCACCGGAAGCTAGGAAGAGGCCAGAAAGGGTTCTCCCCTAGAGCCTTCAGAAGGAGCATGGCCCTGCTGACACCTGTGTGAGTACATTTCTGTTCACTCAGCCATACAGGTTGGGGTAAGTTGTTATGGCAGCCCCAAGAATCTGATACACCATTGTAGGAGGAAGACAGAACGTTGGCACTCCTCACTTTGCAAGGTACCGTATTAACCAAAACTTGTGCATATCAGAATCATGTCCTCGCTTTGCAGGTTCTATGGTAACTGAGGTCCAGTTTCAGTTAACATGGAACCGTGTAAAGCAACGACTGTCTATACACAGCACTGCCCCCCAAACTGGGAAAGCACAAATTGCTTATAATCAAGAGAAAATTAATAAAGAGCAGGACAAGGTGAGTTGTAGAAGGATCAACTGTGGTGATTCAGGAAGGCCTTCCTGATATAAGTGAATTTTGAAAGATTAGAAGGACAGGCTCTCAGAAAAGTCATCTAGGGGAATGTTGGGGGCCTCCCTTATTTCTTTCAGGGTTCCAATTCTGACTCTACCACTTAATTGCTGTGAGATCTTCTCTACCTGAAGCTAAGTTTCCTCACCCGTGAAATGGTGAGCACAAATCGGGGTACCCCTGAGGGATACCCAGACCTGATCGTTCATGGCAGCCCCTTTCACTCTCAATGGTGCCCTGGTTTGTATCGAAAACCAACCAAACCAAACCAAAAAAAAAAAAAAAAAAAAAGGACTTCCTTGGCCCTAGAGGTCCAGTGGTTAAGACTCCACACTTCCACTGCAGGGGGCGCAGGTTCAATCCTTGGTCCTGGCTGGGGAACTGAGATCCCACATGCCCTGCGGCACGGCCATAAAACAAAACAAAACAAAATAAAATAAAATAAAATAAAAACCAACCAAACAAACAAAACTTTGGGATAGCTTTTATTTTCTACTTTTCAAATATGAAATAATAATATCATATCCTTTTCAAACAACAGCTTCCCTGGAGATTCTGATATTCAGGTTTCCTGACTGAGAACCACTTGAATGAGGTGTCTTTGGTTCATTCCCAGACAATTTAGCTTAGGGTTTTAGAGCAAAGCTTCTGGAATTGGACCAAACTGGGTTTACCTCTAAGGCCTACCGCTTATTAGCTATGTGACCTTGGCAATTCATTTACCATTCCTCTCCCCAATCTCAGAGGACCAGTTTTTTCCTTAATGCAATGGAGCTAATAACAGTGCATAATTCATAGAATTGTTAAGATGATTAAATGGTATATGTAAAACCCTTAGCATAATACCTGTCACAAAATAATTATTTCTTAAATGGGAGTTAAAAAAAAAAAGAATCGCACTTAAACTGTGCAGAGTTTATTCAGGTTTGCTTGGAGGAAGAAGTCTAGACAGTAAGAGTACAGATGCTACAGCATCAAGATGGCCTGGTGTCGGCTGTATCTGTGGGCCTGGACCCCAGTAAAAATTATCCTTAATTATAGATAATCAAAGCACAAAATATGCAGCCAAAGAGACAAGACTCAGGAGATGTTAGGCCCCAGGATTTGGTTGTATTTACACTTTGTTATGGCTTTCAGTTCCCTGTCTCACTGCAGTTTTTTTTTTTTTTTTTTTTTTTGCTATTGTGGGGAAAACTTGAAGAATGCTTCGTCATACAGAGCTTTTTAGCTGTAAGAAATAGAAACTCCTACTGAGTTATTTAATCCTAAATAGAATTTTCTAGAAGGACATTGGAGAGTTCCCAGAACTGATGGAGACCTGGGAAGCCAGGGCTGAGACAGGCTTGACACAGGCAATGCCAAACACCTACAGAGCCAGACAACTCAGTCTCCCCGGGGACAGGGAGCGACCAGAAAGAATGTGCTCAAACCTCTCTGTTCTGTTCTTGGTTCACTCAAGACTCAAAGTGCTGGGAGGAAAAAAAAAATCTGCTTGGTCTCCCCTGGTCACCTCCATGGTGGAAGAGGTCAGGGCACTCCCTTGGACCTGCCCAGATCACCTACATTGGGTAAGAGGAAATTCCAAAAGTGGATGTGGGTACTTTATCCAAAGAAGAGGGGAGGATGCCTGCAGCCCCAGCGCCTCAAGGGCTCCTAAAAGCGGGCCTAGGAAACTCAAGGGTCGCTCTTCCAACCTGCTCTTGGAACTCCGTGTGCTCCGGACACAGCCCTTCCCCTGCCTGCACCTCAATTTTTCCTTTGCAAAAGGAGATGGTCAGCTCGTGTGATACTGGAGGCTTCCCATCCAGAATATTCCCAGCCCCCTGGCAGCTCCCACTGCTCTGACCTCCCATTTCCTTGTGTCTCATCCCCCCACCCCTGAGCTCACAGTCCTGACCTCTTCAGGTCAGAGGCCCATTTCTCAGGAGCCTGTTGCCAGAGAGAAGCCTGCTGGTGAAATCCCCCGGGCCAGCCTGGGAAGCATTCCACGATAATTTTTCAATTTTCCTGTGGAAAAGGCAGCAGTCTCCGTGCCTGGGAGGGAGATTTGTGAGGTGAGGGAAATGACAGCTTAGTTTGTTAAAAAGAGAGACAGGGGCCTGCCCGTCTCCTGGAGAAACAGCCCCTGGATGCCTGTCTGGCCTGGGTTAATCTGGTGATGGTTCGGGACCTAAGAGGCAAAGATGTGGTTCCTGTCTGACTCCAGGTTCTTCAACTGTGGTCCTACCCGCCTCGGCTCCCAGCCATCACGGAATGCTTCTGTAGTGCTTCGTCTGGGGCCTTCCAGCATCACACAGGGCACTTTGTCATAAATTCAAAGCAGCCGTAAGAACGTTTAGACTGGCACAAGCCACCATGGTGCTTGAGGCTTCAGGACTTTCGGAAGGATGGTCGCTGGATGAAGTGGCCGGTAAGGAAGTCAGGCTGAGGAGCAGACCTGGGCTTGACTTCCACCTCTTCTGCTTCTTCACTGAGGGCCTTCGCGCTATTTTCTTAAATTTTCTTTGCGTCTTTCTTCTAGTCTGTGAAATCGGCATAATCACAGTCTCCCATTTGTGTGTTTGTTGTGAAGATTCAAGGAGAAAATGCGTGTGAGGTGCTTTCTCAGTACCGGCCCCGTAGAAAACACTTGATAAATGTTAGTGCTGTTATTATCATTTGGATTCTTATTTTTATGTCCCAGTTGGAAAGAATGTCATATTTATGATCATCTGGTCTGAGCTTACTGATCCACGTTGCAGACGAAGGTACGGAATACCACGCATTCCGAAAATGGCCATGAGGAAAACGCAGTGTCCTGGCTCTCAGCATCATGACTTTCAACTGGACCACAACCCAAGGCCACAGAGGATCCGGACAAACATAGTAGGAAGGATACGACCTCCCCCACGGCAGAGTCTGTCCTGAGACAACAGTCCCAGTCCCTTCACGGGGCCCTGGGTGACCCGGCTTGGACTCTGCCCCTTGAGCACCAACCAGGGGTGTTCTTCTCCTTGTGCTGCCTGCTCCTTGCATTCTTGTGTGCTCTGCGTTCCTCTAGGTTCTTCCTCTCTCAGAATGTTTGGCTTGACTAACTCATACCCATCTTCCCTGAACCCCTAGGCTATCAGACACGCCCATGACACTCTTCTTCCTCACGCCATTATGTTGGGTTCTTGAATTTATTTAGTTAATTACTTGTGTAAATACTTGTTTAATATCACGATTCTTCACTAGATCGTTGAAACTATTTCTTCCACACTGGTGCCTGCGTTGTGTGCAGGAGGTATACAATAAATATTTGTTGACCCGGGCGTGGGGAGAAGACCCGGTGTGGCCTTGGAACTGAGCCAGTTCGGAAGATCCATCCCAGTGGGAAGCTGTCCCTAGTTTAGGAGATTATCCTGGATTCACAGAGCCAAGGAAACAAATCCTTTATCTCAAAAGACCTGAGATCTTGAACTAAGTCAGCCGAAAATGAGTAGAGGGCCCTTGGGAAGATTACAGCTTCTCTAGGGCCTTCTAGAAAGCCAAGGCTAACATTGTCTCCAGCTCTATGTCATGTGTCCCTCAAGGAACATGGCAGGAACAAACTCCTTTAAACATCAACCTATTGCCTATTTCTGGCCATGGATCTTAGTACATGAGCTCACTGACTGCATTTATTTTGCAACAGTAATTGAGTACCTTCTATATGCCCGGTCAGTGCTTAGCACCGGGGATACGGAGACACGTCAGCAAGTAGCTCCAATTCCAACAGGGAAGCAAGAGGAGAACCTGGGCCATTCCAGTGGAGAACCTGGGCCATTCCAGTGGAGAACCTGGGCCATTCCAGTGGAGTTTTTAGATGGGGAACAGCAGCAAGTTGAGAAACCTGGTGACATGGAATCAGGTGACCTAGGGCTGAATCGCTGCTCTGACACTGCCTTGCTCTATGACCTTGAGAAAGTTACCTGATGACTCTGAATCTCAGGACCCTAAAGTGTATGATATGGAGGCAAGTGTTTTCATCTCATGGGGATGTTGTGAGATAAGATAAAATAGGCAAATAACCTGCTGAATGATTGTCATCATGCTTAACTCTTATTAGCTACTATGAACAAAAGTGTAGGAAAGCGGTTCCCTTTCCTCCGGTTAGAGGGGGCTTCCCTGAAGAGGTGACATTCAAAATGAGACATGGAATGTGTGTGATGAACACTATTCAGGTCGAGGAACTGAGATCCAGAGGAGGGAATGTGCCTGGCATTTGAGAAAAAATGCAAATTGCCTCAATAAAATTGTAAGGAGTGATACAGCAGCAGGCTGGACAGGTAAGCTAGGGCAGGTCATGAAGAGGTACAAAGATATTTGTACTTTATAGTCAGAGTAAGGAGAGCTCCTAAATTCTTGTATGTCAGGGAGGGATCTCATCAAAGACCACTCCTGTTGCTTTGAGGAGACCAGGTTAGGGGCAGTGAGAAGCTACTGTGGAGACTTAGGCACGAGGTGGTGGTGAGCAGACAGTGGGGGCAATCAGCAAGGAGACATGGGGACAGAGCTGAGAGGAAGTTAGCAGGTAGGAGCTAAAGGACTTGCTGATGTGTTAGAAATGGAGGAGGAGAGAGGGAGAAGAGGAAGAGGAAATTCTCATTTACGGAACCAATGCTGGACCCTTTCTCACATACAACCTCATTTAATTCTCTCAATAGCCCTGGCAAAGAGGTATGATTCCCATATCCTCCCAGCCTCCCCTTTATTTCCTTTTCTCCCTGCAAATTGGAAAGTCAGGCTCAGAGCAGCAAAGTCCTTTGCTCTGGGTCACACAGCCAGCAGGTGGCACAGCCAGACTGAAACTTCAGGTGTCTTCAGCGGTGACCATTAGTTCCCAAATTTATTTCTTCATCCCCATCCCTTGTGGAACTTTAAAAAAAATACGGATCCTAGACCCACCCTTCTGGACCTTCTGGTTTAGGAGCTCCGAGGTGGATCTTTTGTAAAAAGATTCTCAGGTGATTTTGAGAATTCGTCAGGCTTTGAAAACATCTGGCCTCTTCCATGCACTACCGTTACCCAGTGAGTCAGTCTAGGGAACAGCCGTTCTTTTCGTGCGCAAACCTTTGCATTTCAGGAATTGTCTTTCCCCTGCTGGATGGGGCTTTCAATCACACGTGCGGCCCCAACTCCACCAGAGGAGGAGGGCTGGGAACCAAGCTGATCAACCAGCCTCAGGGTGGACATGTGACACCAGGGGACCGATCAGAATCCTTCCTGAGGCTTTTCCTTGAGGGGGAAAGAGGGACCCGCTTTCTCTGAGGAGCCTGTGTTAGCCTATTGCTGCTGGCAGCCATCTTTGCCCCAGGTGGGGAGATCCTGACTGAGATGAACATATGGAAAGAATCCTGAAGCCACTGTTTGTTTGAGCCCCTAGATCCAATCACCCTTGGGCTTTTTCAGTTACATAAACTAATTACATACCTTTTGTCCCCCAACCCCGCATCTACCAGTTAAAGCTGAATTTCTGTTGCTTGCAACATATAGATCCTGACTGAGACTCAGAGACACTTTTGCTGAGGCTTCTGCCATCTGGAATGAATTAGGTAGACATCACAGAGGGGAATAGATTTGGCATGAGCTGAGCACAGAGCATTGGACTGAACAGGGTAAAAAAGATGGACAACTCCGGGATGTAGAAACTTAAAGTATACGGCAAATACATTCATTCATTTGTTGATACACTCATTCATTCATTCAGCACAATCTTATATGCTAGATACTAGGCCTGCCCTATGGTGTACAGTGATGGAGAAAGTCATAGTATGTATCCTCAAGGAGTTTAGAGTCTAGCAAGAGAGAGAGAGAATTAAACAGGTTATTTCTATACAGATGAACCTGTCCTGCGATAGAGCAAGAGCACAGGGCTCTGGGAGCCTAGAGGAAGAGACTCGGCCTTGACTTTAACATTGCGACTGGGAAGAGCCACTCTCTGTAGGAGTGGCCATGTTCAAGAAGGCATCCCCCTCTCACCGAGTCCACTTATATTCCCCTTTAGATTTCCAGGCAACGTGCTTGGCACCAGGCAAAGATGGAAGCTGCCCTTGAGATACTTACATTTAGCTCCATCATTCCTTTTCTCCTGTATCTTCACTTCTCCCCCTCTCAACTTCATCCCACCAGGCTACAAACTAATGATCTCTTTATCTTCAATAAGATAAAATCGAGATTCCATCAAGCAAATCCAACCAAATACAAACCCTTGTCTTCATTTGATAAATCCATCTCTTTCCTTATCTTGAGAGCTAGCTTCTTGAAAAGGTTGTTGAGAATCTGTTTCTACTTTGCCTGCTACTCATTTTCAATGCCCACAACACCATGCAAAAGGCCCTTCATTCAGCCATTCACCAAGACATTGTTGAGTCACTGTTCAATGCCAGGCATTTATGTTGGCACTGAGTGAAGATTCATTGGTGAACAGGACTGATGTGATTCCATTCCTCAAGGCAAGACGAACCATTTCTATACAGAGTGGGGAGTGTTTGGGTAGTCAGTTGTGGTTTCCTAGGGAACCTAGTGGTTCCCTAGTGGTCAGAGAAGTCTAGTGGTCAGAGAATCCTAGGAGGTGAGCCATGAAGGATGAATGAGAGCATGCCAGGCTTGTGGGCATTGTGTTGGTGGATGGGTGGATGGTGGGTCAACAGTGTTTTGAGCAGAAGGGACAAAGCATCTGATTGGGAAACCAGAGAGATGGAATCTTTGAGTCAGTGGAAGCCAGTGTGTGGAGGACTTGGAGGTGTAGGACAGCTTTGGACATCATCTGGTGGGTAGCAGGAACCCTCTGAAGGGATTTAAGCAAGGGAGGGGCATAATCACATTTGTGATTTAGAGAGATCTTGGGGGTGGCAATGATGGAGAAGCCAGTTGTTCTCAACTTTTTCAAGCCCTAGAGCAGCTTGTTAAAACACAGTTTCCTGGGGCCCATCTCCTGAGATTCTAATTCAGGGACAATGTGTTTGCATTTGCAACAAATTCACAGGTCACGTCGGTGTTGATGGTCCAGGAATCACACTTTGGAAACTCCTGGAGAAGGTATTACAGGAGGGCAGGGTGCTGGGAGAATGGTTAGGCAGATGTTTCAAGTGATGGATTGAATGGAAGGAAAGAAGGAGAAGAAGGATCTTGGGTGGATGGGCTGCTGTCCACTGGGGAGGAGCTGTGGTCAAGAAGATGCTTCCATATTGCCAAGTCCAGTGGACCATTCTCTGCACATCCTGCTGCCCCTCTTGCTGCCTCTGATACTTTTTTTTTTTTTTGCGGTACGCGGGCCTCTCACTGTTGTGGCCTCTCCCACTGCGGAGCACAGGCTCCGGGTGCGCAGGCTCAGTGACCATGGCTCACGGGCCCAGCCGCTCCGCGGCATGTGGGATCCTCCCGGACCGGGGCACGAACCTGTGTCCCCTGCATTGGCAGGCGGACTCTCAACCACTACGCCACCAGGGAAGCCCTGCCTCTGATACTTTTGATAGAAGAGCTTCTTCCTAGAGTTGTCTCCCTCCTAAAAGAAGAAAAAACAGTGTCTTCTCCTTTGTTCCTCTTTCAGCATTTCCTGAGTTCTTTCCTTGACTTCATTTTCCCTGGGCGGTGGGGGGTGGTCTTCAGCAGCTCCCAGAGCTTTAACCCCTTCCTCCTACATAGTACACTCAAAAAGTGTTTGTAAAATAACTTAGAGTCTAATTGCCTTCATTTCTTTTGTTCTCCAGTAATCCATAGGTGACTCAGGGCTAGGACCTTATCTATCTCATTTATCTTAGCATCTCTTCACACCCCCAGCACACTGTGGGCACACAGTAGGTGCTCAATAAATATTTATGAACGAACGAATAATTCCTGCTCTCACCATTTTGCCCACTCTGTGAATGCAGGCAAATTACTTAATCTCTCAAAGTTTTCAATCCCCTTATGTGTAAATTGGGGATTAGGAATTGAATTTACCATCTAAGAGTTGCTCTGGGGATGAAATTAGATGCCTGTAAAGTATTTAGCACCTAGTAAAGATTGACTACTATTGTTGTTCGGTTTTTATGGTTGACGCTTGTGTGACTTTGGGAGAACTATTGAACTTGTCTAAACTTCATCAGTGTCGTCACATTCAGAAATTGCTCTCCCGCTGGGCTGCTGGGAGAGTCCAGTGAGAAGGAGGGTCTGGCAGGTAGGAGGTGTATAAACAAGGTTAATTCTCTCTCCCTGAGCTCTCCCATTCCCTGCCCCTAGAGACCCCTGACTGCACTGGCCTCTTTTATCCCTAGATGGGCTGATGGGGTGACAGGGGAAGAAAGTGTTGGGGACTGTGGCTGAGCTGCTCCTAGGCATTGTGTAAAAACAAAGCACATTCCTTTTAACCTCAGAAGATCTACAACCCGTTAACACTTCCCCTCAACTGTGTCTTCCTAAAGAGCTTAGTGTAGACTAATATTGAAAGAAATAAAATTTAAAACAAAATGAGAAATCAACTCAGAGTCATTGTAAATCACCTCAAACCAGTTTGGCAAAGTGAACATTCTTGGGTGTTTCTTCTACATTTGGAATTAGTCTCTAGAGTGATAAAAATAAAACCAAAAATAAACAAATGGAATTAGTCTAGATTCTCCACCGAAGGATCTAGACTAGAGAAAGGTTATTGCTACAGCTTTCGAAGTGGGTGGTAGAGTCTTTTTAGTCTTTTTTTTTTTTTTAAACAGGTCCCTGTTCTTATTCTATTGGCTTGTGTCTACACTCCTTCTCCTTTGAAATAGGTGTGTAATGGTCTATAACCTTAAAAGAGGAAACTTGTAAAGCTCCTAGTGCATTTATAGATAGTGTCAGGGGACACCCTTCAGCCTCTTTTAACCTAAGGGTATGCATTGCCGGGAAGAAATGTTTCAGAGGCCCTTAGCGTGTATACTAACAAATTCTCCTCAGCTATTGCAATCAAGCTGCAGAAAACCCCCTAACACAATTATTTTGTCATCTTTACCAAGCTTTGTCTTAAAGACCAGCAGAGAACTCTACTTACACATCCTAGCTGTGAGTAACCTACTTATGAAGCTGGGGTTGTAAGAACTTTGTGCATTTAAACATTTGATTGATTGTTTTTATAATGTGGATCTCCTTTGTTGCTTCCAAATGGCATCATTAAGTAACACTTCCTTCCTCTTTATACATTCCATCCCTAAACAAAACCACTCCGGGAATCCCCTGGGGAAGGCATTAATTCCTGGACAGTCTCCTGGGTAAAACGCATAGTTAATATTAACTTATTCCTTCTTGTATATTCCTGACCAAATCATAAGCTCTGCCCCTCCATCTCCAATTCTTGATCATTGTTATCTACAAAATAGATTACACAATGGCATAAACCCTGGGGACTCTCTGGATTGGCTTTGAGGGCCAATTTGTGTTGAGGTCAAGGTCAGCCTGATTTTCTGGAAAGAAGTTGGCATCTGTTTTTAGAACATTCCCTGGCTTCCTAAAGCTAAAAGAGGGCCTGATAGGTAGTTGGCGTGGTTCCCTTTCATCTCCACAGCCAAGCTCTGCATCCCGAAAGTTGTTTCCTGATAATTTGGAACGGGGAGTTGTTTTCCTAATGAGGAACACTCTCTCCTATTCCTCAGGCTTGCCCGGACTGCGTGATTCAAACTAACACCTTCCCTGTTCCCAGGTGAGTCACTCCAGGGCTGTACTCCAACCACAAAGCGGCAGAGTGAATCGTTTAAGATGGCCCCCACTTCTGTAACACTTTGAGCTACTCAACTTCTGTGGATTGTATCCCCCTTTGAATTTAGGGTGTAGGGTGTGACAGCTTGAAGCTATTAGGGTAGGATTTAGGATCCAGTATAAAGGATCAAGAAAAAGACATTAAGGACTTGAATAAGTTATTCTAGGGGTCAAAGCCAAAGACAGTAATTATTTATTGATTTATGGGTCATGGTGGATTTAAATCTCCAAGTGAGTACAGGGATCTCAAGATCTACTCCGACGCTGAGACAACGAGATAATTAGAACAGCGATAGTAACTTCCATTTGCCGATGTAGTCAGTGTTCTAGTTTCTGGTTTGGACCGTGGGGTTTTCAAAGGCTTAAGATTAATAATAACAACATTCAAAAATGCCTTTTCATGTTCTAGTGATGAGCATGTGTCATGCATGTCCCTGTGTGAAAGAGGTTGGAAGAAGGGGAGTTTGTTGTTTCCAAAATAATGACTCACATGACAAAGAGTAACTATGTTTTATTTTATGATCTGAACAGTAGCATTTCCATGTTGGCCACTTCCCAGGAGCAACCGGTGAATCTCATTTAACAAATGGCTAAGGTAGGAGTGGATGAGCCGTGGGTTTCTCATTGTGAAAGGAATAATTAAGCAATGGACAACAAAATAAAAACAAAAACAAAACAAAACGGAAAAAGAGGAACCGAGTCCCAGCAGCCCTAAATGCTGAAACTTAAGTCACGTATTCCACTTGATGGGTGACTCCCGTCCTCGTGACTGGCCAGTTGGTTGCTACTGGCTTGTCTGAGAGGTGGTCTAGCACAGGTCAAGCCTGGGTTGGAATCCTTGCTCTACCCTTCGTTACCAGTGGACCTTGGGCACATGGATAAGCCTTGCTGTGCCTCAGTTTCCCTATGATGGGGAAATCAACAGTACCTCCTTCATATGGTTGCTGGGGAGTTAGCATAAGGAAAATGCATAGAAAAATGCCTGGCACTTAAATAGTTACCCCTTGGATCGGTCCATCAGGCCCCAAACCCAAAGCATTCTTGTACAGCAGACACAGGATGAGCCAAAGCAGGATAGCCAAGTGGTAAGTGTTTTTCAACAAACATGGGACCTGGATTCAGCCTTTTACTGTGTGGCTGAGGAGAAGTTATATAACCACTCTGAGCTTCTATATTCCCTTGTTTGTAAAATAGGGTTAATAACTTGCCTCCCAGAGCACCTGGTAGGAGCAGGCAAGCAGAAAAGTTGGTCCCTGCTCTTCCCCCATCAACTGTTTCAATGGGCAGGACCCCTGGACTGCAATGGAGCTGGGGAATGGCATGGAAACTCCAGTTTTTCCTTCATGTTCCTCCCAAACCCCAGTCCTCACCCCCCTTTGTGTTCTTAACTGTTATCTTTAACCCTTTTGCCTACCTCTAACCCTCACCAGCTTACTGCCCTTTCATTCTTTGAAGTATCAACTCTAGCCCTTATCACAAATCTCCAGGAAGCATCTTATAACCCTGAGAATTTAAAGACCTTAAGGCCCCAGACCCATTAGAACAAAGGAAAGCCCTCACCCTTTCTTAAATAACTTCTCTTCCCATCTTCTAAAGCTCACTCCCTTAAGGGCCAAATTCTGTTAATTTGTCATTGATGAAAAGAGAATGAGAAAAAAAAAAAAAAGAAAAGAAAAGAAACAAAACACTCACAACTGAAGATCTGGCTCAATTATATATTTGCCAGGCATTTTATTTTTTTCTAAAAACAATAGAAAAAAATCAACTTTAAAAAGGAAAATGTACTTAAATAAAAAAATTATGGTATAACTGCTATAAAGGTTTTATTAAAGTTATTTACATTTAATGGCTATATTTACAAAGGAAAATTGGATAAAGTTCAGGATTTCGTAAAAACAATTCTTAAATACAAATCTGTTAAAGGAAAAAAAAAAAGATGGTAAGCATAAAAAAAGTTCTTTTATGCCCAAAGTCCCATTTGAGGCAGTTTATATTATGGCTAAACCTTTCAGTCTTAAGATCCAGCCAAGGTTGTGAGGTTGGTCATGCATATGCAGAAAGTTCATACGTCGGGGGTTCCGTCAGAAGGAATCTTCTTCCTCACTTTCCCTTAGTAACAAATGAGAATTTCATGAGGGATTCATTCCAGTTCCTCCCTCCGATCGGTCAGTTTATGCGCAAGAGTTCCGTAGCTGTTCAAGTTTGAGTTTCAACTGTTCTCGCCTCTTCCGCAACTCGTCTTTTTCTGAAATGAGCTTTTGCTCCTCTGCTTGGACGGACAGGATGTAGGTTGTGGCTTTTTTAAGGATAACTACCTTGGGGGCCTTTTCATTGTTTTCTAACTCCGGGATCTGGTCACGAAGGGCAAAAAAGCTGCGTTTCAGCTCGTTTCTCCTCTGGCGTTCCAAGACGTTGTGTGTCCGCCTCTTGTCATTCTCCTCGGTGTCCGAAGACCTGGGGCTGGCACATCTGCGATTGTTGCTGATCTGTTTCAGGACCCTGCCACTGTCCAACTTAGCCCTCTTGGCGGCGGGACAGTCCTTCCTAGTGGAGGGGGGCGCTGCATAATTGTGCTGATGGGTGGACACGTGGCACCTCTTAAGGACCAACGGGCTGTGAGGAGGTTTGCTGTGGCCTCCGGCAGAGGGTGACCCCGATTCTGACCTTTTGGCAGGGGGCTGCCTCTTTTCCACAGAAACAACATCAATTTCTTCATCATCCTCTTGTTCTTCCTCTGTAAGAAGAGAAAAAGCAATCGCCCAGTTAGCCACGGTTTCCTTAAAGCGATCAATGACCAGATTAAATCAATACTGTGCACAAATACAAGGCATAATTAGGTAAGAAAGGACCCGGAGGACTTCCCTGGCAGTCCAGGGGTTGAGACTCCATGCTTCCAATGCAGGGGGTGCAGGTTCCATCCCTGGTTTGGGAACTGAGATTCACACACTGTGTGGCACGGCCAGAAAAAAAAAAAGGACCCTGGCACAAAGTTATCCCCAGAGAACTAGCCAATCGTCTCTGCTCTTCTTCTCATGAAGAGACAGTCTCAGGGAGGAAAATGACAGCTGGGTTTATGGCACAGACAAGAAAATTACAATTTACCAGGATACAACATTGATGCAAATTCTTACCTAAGACTTAATGAGGTGCTGGACACACCCAAACAAAGCACATTCCCAAGCACCTCCTCTTTGCAAGGGACTTTACCAAGAACCCTTCAGGTGTTGCAAATGATAGCTGCAAATCTTTGGTATGACTTTAGCAATCCCTATTTTACTGGAAGTGGGAAAAAAAAAAAAAAAGTCTTGCAGCTTTGCCAAAAGTCCTAGGGGGTGGGGGATGGAAAAAAGGAGTACAGTTTTGGAAAGGACTTGCTTTTAAGTGTTCAAAAGAGGCCGAAAAGATCCCAATTCCTCAGTCCATACATTTTTAAGGCACTTTCACTGGCTTATAGCACTCAGGTGGGTGGCTGCCCAGTTTCTGTCCACTGTCCCTCTTCATTTTTGTTGATCTGTAGTCCATTAAATTCCAACAGCTTCTCAGAAGTTAAGGGAGGTAATTCATTCACTCTCGAAGAGATCAATCCTCTCTTAACCTCATCACGATCCCCCCACCCCCCAGGGCAATTAAAATGCTTAAGAGGGGTAAGAGGGAGCGGATAGAGTTGCTAGATAAGCTAGAAGATTTAAAAACCCAAATGAAATTCCTAAGGGGAGGGAGGGAAGAGGAGGGGGCTGGCTACTAGGGCGATCTTAGGGGAAGGGATGGGAGGCACACTAAAGCCCAGTGTTTCAGGGATGATGAGCTCCCAGACCCTTCCAGGCCTGCCATTTCTTTTCCAAATATAAGAAAAGAGAAAAAGCAGGGTTAACTGAAGTGGTCGCCAGTAAGAATAGGAAAGACAGCCAGCCACCCCCTCTGACCTGGGCCTGGAGGGTCCCAGCTTACCAGAGTCGCTGCTGGTGGTGGGTGGTGTCTCCTCGTGGAGCGCCAGGGGCTCGGGACTGGCCCGCGGGGAGGACGCGGCGGAGGAGAGCAGAGAGTCCGAAGACGGCGAGAAGGCGGCGGAGTCGGGGGAGGCGCAGGGCTTGGGCGAGCTGCTGTCGTTGAGCGGGTAGGGGAAGACCACCGAGGGGTCGATGCACTCGGAGGCGGCGGCGCTCAGGTCCTGCAGGTACAAGCTGGAGGTGGAGCAGCCGCTGTGCCCGCGGGCGGGGCTCGGACTGCCGCTGTCTTTGCGCGCAGCCTGGTAAGAGGCCAGCTTCTCCGAGACGAGCTTGGCGGCGGCCGAGAAGCCGCTCCACATACAGTCCTGGATGATGATGTTTTTGATGAAGGTCTCGTCGTCGGGGTCGCAGATGAAGCTCTGGTTCACCATGTCTCCTCCCAGCAGCTCGGTCACCATCTCCAGCTGGTCCGCCGAGGAGAAGCTGCCGCCGCCGCCGTCGTCGTCTCCCCTGGGGGAGAAGGACGCGACCGTGACGTACGAGGGCGAGCAGAGCCCGGAGCGGCGGCTCGGGGACAGGGGCGGGGTGGGCAGCAGCTCGAATTTCTTCCAGATATCCTCGCTGGGCGCAGGCGGCTGCAGCTCGCTCTGCTGCTGCTGCTGGTAGAAGTTCTCCTCCTCGTCGCAGTAGAAATAAGGCTGCACCGAGTCGTAGTCGAGGTCATAGTTCCTGTTGGCGAAGCTGACGTTGAGGGGCATCGCGGCAGCCTGCTGGAGGGGGCACACAAAGGCGGGGGCAAGTCTTCAGTTAAGGGGGTCTTGGTTGGTGCCGAAATCCCGCGCAGCGCGCCGCGCGCGCCACAATCCAGAACCACTCCCCTTCCAGCGCTGTTCCCAAATGGGGTCGGCGGGGGGGGGGCGCAAAACAAAACAAAACAAAAAGGCACCCTTTTACCCTTTCTGGGTGACCCTCTACTATATCAGACACACACTTGGCGAAGCAGCTCCGTAGCGCCCGCGCAGCTTCCGTCCCCCGGGAGCCCGGAGCGCCAAGTCCGGGAGTCGGCCCGGCGACCGCCGAGCAATCGAAATCGGCTTTGGCCTCCTTAACAGGCCGGGGGAGGCGGCGCGGGGTCGGCGGGGGGGGGAGGAATACGATCTGCCAAACGCTGAGGCGCAAAGTTTTGCGCCACCTGAAGGAGGCTGCGAGAGGCGCCACGGCGGGAGTGGCTGCGCGCGGCCCCCTCCCGCGCCGGGGCCCCTCGCGCCGCACCCGTTCCCACTCGCGCCCTTGCCGCGCTCCTTCCCCCGCCGGCGCCACCGCCCCTCCCAGCCTCCCTTCTCCGCCTCCTGCATCCCTACCCCCAGCGCGCCCCCCTTCCTTCCTCTGCCGGCTTTTCTTCTTTTCCCTCGCGGGCTGGAGTGGAAGCTCAGCTTCGAGCCTTAACCGCCCCCCCCGCCCCGCCCCGCCAATACATAAAAGGGGAGTGTTAAATAATAACAGGGACACCTCCCTTCAACACCCAATACGGCGCCGCAACTGCGCCAGAGACCCTGCTACGATTCCGCGCCCAGAGCCAGGCGTCTTCCCCTCACCCGCCGAGGGTAGCAGCTGTTCTGGAAAAGCCCCGAGCCCCGCTCCTTGCCGTCCTCCGCATCTCCGGGGCGCAGGGACACCCGCGCGGGGACACCAGAGGCGGCCTGGGAGCCAAGGCTGGGTGCAGAGATTTGTCCTCGTTTCCCCCCGAGTCAGTAATTCCAGGAGAATCGGACACATCTTTGCCCCAGCCTCCTTCACCCCCCTCCCCGCGCCTCGCCAACACCAAATCCTAACCTCTCTGTAGACCAAGATCTTTAATTTTATTATCCTTTTTAAAAGCCAAATGCCAACTTCTAAAAGGAGCCGGGGGCGAATTGGAAACGCCGCGGGGATCGGCGGGCGGGACAAGCCGCAGTGTGTCTGTCTCCGGCTGTCAGAAATGCGGTAAGCCGAAATTTAAATGCCCTTTCCGAGACGGGGAAAAGTCAGAGGCTGCGGAGCTCTCTCGCTCACACACGGCAATATGTAATTCTTACTCCAAGGAGCTCAGGATGTAAAGGGTTTTCTGCCACCGAGAAGCATACCCTTCTCTTCTCCTCCCCAAAGGCCAAAAGCAATTAATGCAATAAAGGAAGAATGTCCAACCGGCCGGGGTCAGCGTCCATCTACATAAGCAAAAACCTCTCAAGGCTACTTTCAAAAACGTACCCTGTTTTCCCTCTGCCTTCCCCTCTCCCATCTTGACAAGTCACTGTACCCCGACCCAGTTCTGGTTCGTCTTCACTCCACCCCGACCAACCACAACTACTCTGAGAAAAGTGTCAATAGCGCTGGAATGGGAGAAAAGACACCGATCCGGGCATTCGACTCATCGCGGCATTACTGCGGTAGCAAAAATAAATTAAAAGGCCAATAGGTCCGGGTGCTCACCGGGTTTTCCACTCTCCGAAGGAAATCCAGCGTCCAAAAAGCGGCGAGGAGCGCCTTTCAGAGGCGCGGGTCGTGGGCAGTGGCGGGGAAAAGTGACTCCCCCAATAGGCAGAAGAGCCTCTCCGTGTCCGGAGAGTCGCGTTGTCGCTCGGGTGCTGTAAGTTCCAGCGGGCAGTGGGCAAAGTTTCGCGGATGCGGCGCGGATGGCGGGCCGCTGGCAGGGGTCGGCGGGAAGGGTGGGGTGGGGGCGGCCGGGCCCGAGGCGCAGAAGCCCCCCTTTCACTCCGGATCTCCCTTCCCCGGGCGCCCGGAGCGCGACTCCGCTCGCTCGGCTGCCTCTGCTCTTCCACCCTCGAGGGCCCGCCCGCTCGCTCCCTCTGCCTCTCGCTGGAATTACTACAGCGAGTCAGATAAAGCCCAGAAAACCGGCTTTTATACTGCTAAGGCACGGCCCCTCCCCTCTGTTCTCTTTTTCCCGCCAAGCCTCTGAATAGCCCTGCCCTTCCAGAGGCAGTTGGGGAGCCAGGCGGCGGCCGGGGCGCGGCGGCAGCAGGGGTAGCCGCGAGTTGCACAGCCCGGGGGTCCTTGGCCGCGCAGACCCTCGCCTATAAAAGGCCGGTGGGCGGGGATTCACAGGAGAGGATCTTTTTTCTTTCTCCCCCGCCCTCAGCTTTGGGAACCCGGGAGGGGCGCTGGTGGGGAGGGTGGGCCGGAGGGGAGGAGACTCAGCCCTTTGAGCCTGGCACTCCAGTGCGCCGAGCTCTCGGATGTAAACACAGTTAACAGCGCCGCATGAATTAACTGCGCGCGCCTACCATTTTCTTTTGCTCCCGCTCAAACCTTCTCTCTTTCTCTGCTGCTGGCTCCTCTGGGGCAGCGCTCTGTTTGGCAAACAGCATACTTGTCCTCTGTGCTTCAATCATCGCGGGCAGAACAGCTGAACTCTTTGCGCTGAGCATACACCGTGTACCCACGGCCACGCCACGCACGTCCCGGGCGGACGGGCGCCTCCCTAAGGCCGGGAAAAGGGTAGCATTTGGAAAATAAGTCCTACGAAGAGAGGAGGAAGGAAGGGGGTATTGACTGGCGCGCGCTCTGAGTGTGTGGGGCATTGAATGTCGATGGGGATAAACGATCAGAGGTATAGGGAGGAAAATGATGCCTGGAATTATTAAAATAATTCAGCAACGCACTGCCACGTATACTTGGAGGACGCGTTATGAATAAACACCCACTGTATTTGTTGGGGGGTGTTATGCATTCTGTGTGTGTGCAGCTATCTCAGCTGGGTACCTTCCACCCAGAATGAATACCCCAAATCGCCGCCAAAGCCGCAGACGACCCCCCATCCCCAACCCCGGCCCCGCCCGCGCAGACCTACATGGATCTCCGCGTGAGCCCGCTTTCCCGCCCCCCACCCCAGTACGCGCTAATCCTTGAGATCCTTCTGTGGGTTCCGGAGCTGGAGTAAGGCAGGAGCGCGCCTGCGGGTGCGCGCCGCGGGGGCCCCTCCCCCGCCCGCTCTCGGCCGGTCTGCACCCCCAGTCCCCCGCCCGCGCCTCTCACTCTGAGTTCCCAATTCTGCAGCCGGGTTTCAGAAAAGAGACGAATCCTCTTTGCGCCCCGTGGTGTCGGTTTGCACCACTCTGGGGCTCCCAGGTTTGGGGGAAATCAAAGGCGCTAGACGGAAGGATACTGACTGGGGAGGGGGTGGGCGCGAGCCGTGGGACCAGACTCCCCAGAAGAGGGAAGGAGGCGAGCTGGTGGATCCACCCTGGGGAGTCAGCAGAGTCCCTGGTGAAGAAAACCGTTAACTCTTTCCTCCTCGGACAAATCGAACGTTGACTTCCTTTCTGGGTCTGCTTTCCTCTTTATTATTGGACAAAAACCCAAAAAAACCAAAACAAACCCCAACATCGATTCTGATCTAAGGAGAGGGGCCAAGTATTACTTCCGTGTCTTTTTTTCTGGAGGGGTGGTGTCTTGCGCCAATTAAAAAAGCCAATTAAAAATTGGCCGAATTTCAGGCATTGATTTCCTAGTTCACTGACTATAAATTTGTTTCTGAATACCATAGTGAAGTGCGTATGCCTAATCCACGTACGTCTATGTACATTTCACGTACACGTCGACCTAGAATTTTGCCCAACACGGCACATGACTTGCTCGCTCCCTCAGTGAATCTATATTTCGTATACAATACATATTCCCTCGGGATTTGCTATTCTGCATTACACTAAGGCCTTAAAAACAGAGGCAATCTTCCCCAGCCCTGGTCCCTCACCCAGAGGCATTTTAAGTAAACTTTTCCACGCCCCTCCCCCCTCATTCCAAAAAAGAAAAAAATTCGGGGCAGGGAGGGGCTCGCGTATAACATGCTTGTGTTCGAGATAGATTATTACCCGTTGAGTTTGCTGCTCGGCGTTCAATTGTTAAATGAGTAGTGACTTCCTCCAAATCAGGTACACGGCACAATTCAGTTTTAAGGATTGCAGATTACTCCAACCTCCAAGCCTTTGCCGCAAACGCGGGGAGTGACCAATCCCTGGTCGGGGCTTTGCTGCAAAGCGTCCTTCCCTGCCCCCTCCCAGGGCTGCACTCGAGCCCGGGGTTTGCGAAAGTAAAGTAAGTGTGCCCTCTACCGGCAGCCTCGAACGCTGCGTCCGGATGCCGCCCGAGGGCGTGCGGGTCGGGAGGGGGCAGGGGCGGCCGGAGTGCAGGGTACCCAGCGGGGCGAAGGATGGGGCGGTTCCTTAAAATGAGTTTCCAGCCACCTTCTTCAGATTCCTTCAGGCCGACTGCGGAGAGGCGGAAGAAGAGGAATCGCTGGAGAGAAAAGTGGTTCAGAGGCGGCTCTTCAACCGCATAAGTGGTGGTGAAAATGGATCCATCACTACTTATGGGCAATGAGCATCACCCTATAGAGAACTGATGCTATCTATGGGCAACGCGAAATGATTAACAAGTACACACACGAAAAAACTTTCCAGCAAAACTCTAAGGCAGCAAAACACATTTTAGTCTACACATCTTAGAAAGCCATCATCTTCTAACCACCACGTTTTAGAGAAAGACACTAGATTTATTATTTTTTTAAATGAAAAAAAAATGGTGAATAGCCAGATCTTTTCATAATGATGGGGGGGGGTTGAGATTCCATTGAAACAAAGTGTAAAGGACCTTTTTTTTTTTTTTTTTTTTTTTTTTGCGGTACGCGGGCCTCTCACCGCTGCGGCCTCTCCCGCCGCGGAGCACAGGCTCCGGACGTGCAGGCCCAGCGGCCATGGCTCACGGGCCCAGCCGCTCCGCGGCACGTGGGATCCTCGCGGACCGGGGCACGAACCCCTGTCCCCTGCATCGGCAGGCGGACTCCCAACCACTGCGCCACCAGGGAAGCCCCAGCCTGGAGTTATTTTGTACTTCCAAGTAAGGTAGGAGCCATCCCATTTTACAGCCGAGGAAATGGAAAGTCACATCTCAGCAAGACTTGACTTAAGGGACTTCACTATCTTTCTTTTAGTAATTTTTAAGAACCATTTGACCTAGAAGAGATATTTGCTAGGTTGAGAAACGGCAGGGTAAATAGAAACTAATAATATCATTCGAGATTACCAAAGGGATGTATGTTATTGTAAAAGAAACATTATAAGTAGAAAAAGGAATAAAAAAGGGAAAGAGTTTCTGAACCTGATCACCTGAAGACAGCTGATGAAGTTTGTCTTTTAAGAAAACTTTTTATGGGACAACCTCAGTCTTTCTATCACTTCCTTTTGGAAGTCAGTAGAAAGTGTCTATTAAGTGAATATTCCTGGTTTGCTGGTCTAAGGAGATTCTAAGGCTGTGTCTCTCCTTCCTTTTTTGGGTGCTGCTGGGTTTCAAAGAAGAGGCAAGTCTGTTATCACCCACAGGGTTGGGACTCCAGGTAAACAGTCCAGTAAGATTGCCTCACAGAAGAGAACATTGTGTCACTACAGGGAACATATTTTCCTCCGGATGGTGTAACTAAGAGTCATTCATTCTCACAACTGCATATTCTCACAGTGACAGTCGTGTGTCACTTTCATACTTAGGAAAAATGAAGCACAGAAAGAATGAACAACTTGACCAGACTTTCTCCTTTCTTTGCAGACACACAATGGAGAGATTCAGAATGTATGACTTGTATGACATAACATGTCTCCTCCCTGTACCCCACCCCTTCTTTGAATATCTCTTCTCCCACCCCTCAGAAAGTTTCCTGTGGGTCTTCCACAGATAAGAGTAGTGGAAAGAAACTGGACCCCCGTGATCAAAAAGCTAGCTCCAACCTGGAGATGAGACAGAAAGCCCCTCAAAGGTGGTTGGCATGTTATTTCAAAAACTCTTCAAGTCATTGAGGCCTGTCAAGGAAGGGGTGGGGGAAGAATGAGAAATACGTAGCTCCAGCAGAAAGATTATTTGGAAAGAAGGGCTGTTAGATTAAAATCCAAGCTAGCCAGGGAATGTTCGAGGAATAGAAAGTCTCACAAGCATTTTAATGCCGACCATGTGTCCCGATGAGAGGAGTACAGGAAAGCTCTCCAGCAGACAAGCAAATAAAAGCTGGCATCATTAATTCATAAGAATGATATCAAAAACGGCAGTGAAGAAAATCTTTGTGTCTTTTTAAAAATGAATGTTTTTCAATGTTGCCCCACCTACTCTCGCTTCTAGCGTACTGCATAAATTAAAGCAGCCAAGAAGGAAAAAAATTAGCAAGTATTTTTAACATAAAGCTCTAGACCCTGCATTTCCTGTGTCGCGTTGGGTACGTTCAGTTGCTTTCTTACCGACTGACCTTAGGTTCTGGTGGAGGGTCCTAGCTGGACTCAGTAAACTCTAGTCTCCTCTCTAGCTTGGCATTCTTCTTTTGTTCCTTAGTGCTTCGCTGTAATCCTGCCTTACTTTGTAGCTGCTAGAGTAGACAAATGGTTCCTTTGTTTAGCCTCTTCAAAGGCTCGGTTTATTGTTCCGTAAGTGCCAAACCCAAGCAAATCTCAGAAGTTTCCACACTTTCGCTCACTTGGCCTGTCTTCGCTATGGTCCTTTTGGGCAACATCTGTCTCCAGGATGGACCCTCGCTGGGTTGGAGGTGGAGATGACTGAAAAGGAGACTCACAGGGGGAAACTTTTGCTTTTCGACTTGCGTCTGGAAGCCAGGGGGCTAGGAGCCTGTTCCTTTTACGGGCTTGTGGAGATCCCAAACCAAATCTTCTGGCTTTCTGAGAGTAGCTCACCCTTGGTTGCTCTTATTTTTAAATTCTGTTCCCTCCGTAACTACTTTTAAATGGACTTTGTTACAGAAGGAAATTTCTGGAACGTACCTAGAGACCGTGGATCACCAAAGCCAATGGCCCTTTCCCATTTTCCTTTTTGACTTTGCTGCTGCCAGGGAAACTGATGGCTGTTGGAAATAATTGCTTCTTTTGTAAATCAGTGGTTCTCGACTGAAGGCAGTTTTGCCCCCAGGGGACATTTGAAAATGTCTGGAGACATTTGGGGTTGTTACAAAGGGGCGTTACTGCTGGCATACACTGGGTAGCAGCCAGGGATGCTGCTAAACGTCCTACGGTGCCCAGGACAGCCCCGCAGCAGAAGGGTATCAGCCCTGATATGTCAAGGTGAGAATCCCAGGGTAACTCCCCCTTCTCCGGATGTTATTGCCACATTTCCAGTTGCTTCTTCCGTTTCCCCTGTTGCCTCTCCTTCCTCTTTCACCTGCTACAGGTAGCTGCTAGAATCGGCTTGCAGTGGGTTCCTAACAGTTCCTAGTGTCCCACTCCGTTTAATCTTGCTCATTCATTCATTCATTGCTAAATCTGACAAGTTGCATGATCTCTCTGAACCTCACTTTTCTCATTGGTAAAATGGGACTACCGGTCATTAGAACATTTGTTTTTTTTGTTGTTGTTGTTTGTTTGTTTTTTGTGGTACGCGGGCCTCTCACTGTTGTGGCCTCTCCCGTTGTGGAGCACGGGCTCCGGACGCGCAGGCTCAGCGGCTATGGCTCACGGGACCAGCTGCTCCACGACATGTGGGATCTTCCCGGACCGGGGCACGAACCCGTGTCCCCTGCATCGGCAGGCGGACTCTCAACCACTGCGCCACCAGGGAAGCCCTGGATCGAGCTCTTTTAAGTTTAATGTATCAGTATTTCATGGTGCTCCCCAGAGAGTTCCGTGACATTTTTGTCCCCTATCACTTCATCAAGCATGAAAAATGGTGGATGAATACAAGCCTGACTTTGGACAGAGGAGAACCTGGAGTCTCTCCTCCCGAAGAGATTACATAACGTTTGGTGACTAATTCCTAACCCACCCCTCTCCTGTCTCCATCTGCTGCAAGACCGACTGACCATTCCAAGCGTATGCCATTTTATAGACCCCTTCATCCAGAAAAAGCAAAGTTCTGGAAGATCTGAAAGGTTGAATTATGCATTGTTCTTATTTAATACAAATCCAGGCATTATGTTAGAATTTCCCTCCTTTGACTGAATTCATGTGCTGTCCAGTGGCTGAGCACCAGGGTGTGGTCCTGGGAGCCCCGGAGCACAAGGAAGTATTTTGGTTCCTGGCCGGATAAGGCTTCTGCTGGAATCTGCAACTGTTTTCTTGTCCTGGTGAGCTGACCCGGACATTGAAAAAGCTTTTCCTTTAAAGCATAGCCTAACACCCAGATTTAGAAACTCTTTCTAACTTCGAACCCACATTTCCCCCATCATGTTTTAGATCAAGGTTTGCAAACTAGGATGATTGCAGGGGCCCAGCAGGAAATGTTGATGAGGAAGCAATAGGGAGTGGTGGGGACTGTGAAAAATGGGAGAACATTTTGCCTGTGTGAAGCTGGCAGCAGCTACTCAGCATCTATGGGGTGTTGCCCTTCAATATGCGCCCTTTGGTGGAAACATGTCCAGTTTTTCAGGGAAGGTGGAACTTCAGATGTTCGAATCTTGGCAACTCATTTAAAAAATTATATGTAGAAGCAAAACCTGCCTGTGGAACAGATTCAGCCCTCAGGCTGCCTGTCTGAGATCTCTGCTTTTAGGTGTTAGTAAGCCAGCTAAAGAATGTCCTTCTAGGAGCTTTTCCTGATGACTTTCCCCTTCCCTTGAGATTCTTAACTGTTCCCTCATTCTTTTGTGATAGAAAATCTAAAAGTTTACTGCTCTTATGGGTTTTTGTGACTCCTGGCTCAGAAGCTTCTGGCCAGGATGGATTGTATCCTTTTTTTTTTTTTTTTTTTGTGGCTGCGCTGCACGGCATGTAGGATCTTAGTTCCCTGATCAGGGATCGAACCCACACCTCCCCATCCCAAGTGCAGAGTCCCAACCACTGGACCACCAGGAAAGTCCAGGATGGATTGT
Organism: Lagenorhynchus albirostris; assembly: GCF_949774975.1. NCBI lineage: Eukaryota > Metazoa > Chordata > Mammalia > Artiodactyla > Delphinidae > Lagenorhynchus > Lagenorhynchus albirostris. The sequence goes on along the minus strand of NC_083111.1, from coordinate 69,849,436 downwards.
GTCTTATTCACATTGGCATCCACCAGGAAAGCCTCCACGTTGCCCAAGTCCAGGGCTGCCATTCATGGAGTCTGTGATCTCGAGGGCCTAGCACAGTGCCTGACACATGGTGGACCCTCTGTAAATGCTTATTGAATGAACGCTATTAGAGGGAGCTCCCAAAAGGAAGACATACCCAGCTCAGCCCAGTTTTAATCCAAAGAGAGAAGCTTTGAGAATTCCTCCTTGCTTCCATTCCACTGATGGGTGGGCCTTGTTCGTGTGTGCTTGATGATAGGTGAGGCCCCAAGATAGTTGGGGAAGAGGATAAAGACAGAAGTCATCCAGATGAGTAGAACTGGACTCACTGACCAAAAAACAAAAGCAAGAAAATAAAAACCAAACCAAAATTCACAACAGCTTAAAACAGCACCCCCTGCAGGCCTCTTTCCTCATGATTTTATAATCCCACCCAGAGGAATGCCCTGCCAGAATTGGAGAGGAAGGGATGTGTGGGGTGTGGGGACATGGTCATAGGAGCTGGGCCAGGGAGAAGCTCGTGTCAGACTTTTCACAGGGAAAGGGATGACCCTTTGCTGGGTCATGAATTCAATTGAATTGGTGGTGGTGGGGTAGTTCACAAAAGTGAGCTAGCATAGAAGATATTAAAGCAATCCAAGAATGTTACTAAGTAGGGTTTTATGAATCCTCTCTCTCTTTCTCTGTATGGATTTGGTTATAATGTGAGATGCAATGCATCTCTAACTGTCAGTTAAAAATGTTAGAAAGCCGCTGCATTATCTCATTATATCTCCATAGTAATCCTATGAGGTGTAGATTAATATTCCATTTTACAGATGGGTAAAACTGAGGTCTTGTAGGAACTTGTTCAAACTCACACAGTGAGTGGTAGAGGTGGAATTCCTCACCCAAATCCTTTTGAATCTGCTCCACCACAAGCCCCAGTCAACCCTGATGCCCAGCACTTGCCATGTCTCTGCTGCTGCTACTGCTGACCAGGGCCAATTGCCTTTAGAAAATGCTGGAGGAGTCAAATAGAACACTTTACTTCTCACTGCTACCCTTTTCCTGGCGTATAATGGCAAGGGATCAAGGGCAACGTGAGTGTCAAGACAGCGGATACAGAGAAATAGATGAGTCCTGTCCTCCAAGGGGCTTGGTTGTCTCTCTGCTGGAAAATTCCATGAGGCAGCTAATATCTGTGTTGGGAAGTAGACTCTTGTGTTTGGTGAGGGGATGAGGGCAGAGGAAGAGGCAGTTGTGGTGCACAGAGGAAAGAACACAGCTTGGCAGTCCTAGGAATCCCTGTAAGCCCCTGTAAGTCAATTCTTGCATTGACTTTGGGTGTGGAGCCTTTGAGAGATGACTTCATTGAACTGAGCCTCAGTTTCCCCATCTGTAGAAAATGGTGACAGCCATAATTGCTCCCCAAGCTGTCCTGAAGGTTAACTGAGAATACAAGCTGTCCTCAAAATCATAGCTGTTTTCGGTCGTTAGGATTAGCAGAATTCTTTACCTCACAGCTTCCGGTTTCTTCATTTTTTCCAGATAGGAGTGCTATCACTTACCTCGGGGGCTTATGCAAAGATTCTGTGAGAGCGTGCATAGGAAGTTCCGAGCCATGAGTTGGCATCTTGGTGGGCGCCTATGCGCAGTAGGTCTTATTACTGAGGGGGAAGCAGAGGCTGGGTGACCTGCTCATTGCTTTCTTCTTGCACACGCAGGCGGTTGCTGCCCCCCGCCTTCGCTCTGCAAAAGACAGTGGACTCCTCTCTGTGACCTCAGTCCAAACATATTTACAACATCAGTGCCTTGAGAAACCCTTGCCTGCTGCCTGCGGGCCATCTTGGAATTCTCACCCTCCCTGCATCTCTGCAGGGAGGGATATGGGAGATGGAGTCGATGTTGGAAACTGGCCAGGGGACCTCACAGGCCCAACAAAGAATTTTTTAAAAGGGTTGACTTGGTAATAGGCAGAGGGGAATTCCGTGGATAAATAACAATTTATACAAGGCATGCCATCTGCTTCCCTGTCTAAGCATTAGTGCATAATTGCGGGCTCAGTTCCCTTCCTATTCCTTGCTCTTTACCTTTCAACTCCTTAAGTAATTATATTGACACCTCTCTGAGTGACTGGGTGGGAGGAGAGGCAGGGGGTGCCCCGTTTGGATGCTTGCTGCAGACAGTGTGGCATAAAACTGAAATAATTTGTTTTCATGCGTTAAAGGATTAAACACTAAATAAGAACATATTGAAGTTCCGGCCAGTATACCTGAATGTTGTGCTGGAAATTAATGAAAACTGGCTTCACTGGAGACAAACGACTGCAAATTAAGTTTGGTCTTTGAACAAAAACTCTGTTGTAGGATTCTCTAATTGGATTAGGGATCAAAACCTATGTGCCCCCAACCCCTCTCCTCGCTACCCTACCCCTACTTTGGTATCTACCAGAATGTTTTGAGACTCTTTATTTATGTATGAATTCTTCTGTCTCTCTTTGTAGCTTGGATAGATGTTGACAGAGGAGGTGAAGGGTTAACCAGAATTTAGGGAGGAAGGAGGAGGGTAGGGGACCGTTTTGGGAATCATGCTAAAGTACTTCGAGCAGAGACAGCAAATTGGCTTGAAGACCACAATTTGCCTGCTGTTATGTTGCCTCAGATATAAGGTTTGACCTTCTCAGTATTTATAACATTTTAAAACAGGTGCCAATACTTAGAAGTTGATAGGTTTCACATAAAAATCTGAATGTCTGCCTTCCCTTGAAAAGTCAGCTTTGGTAATTTGGGGCCTAGGTTCCCATGTGGATGGAGGTGACAAGCAGTCAACTGTTTCAGGAGGGGCTTGGCTTCTTCATTTTGCCTCAGTCTCTACCACTCCCTTATGCTGGCCACCCTCACTTTATTGATGACCTCTTTCTGGCTTCTGCCTGGTCTTTGTGGGCCTTTGAGTTTATGACCCTGATTTATAAAATTTCCTGGTCGATTCATAGCTCTCATTATAAGGAAAAAGTTCATCCTGAGAAAAGAGGTATTTAAGAAATATTTATTGAATAATGATGATATTAGCCAACATTAAACATATACCATGTGCCTATCTGTCTGACCCTATTTTTTGATAACAATTTTATTGAGATAAAATTCACATATTATACAATTCACCCATTTAAAGTGCATGGTTCAGGGAATTCCCTGGTTGTCCAATGGTTAGGGCTCCATGCTTTCACTGCTGAGGGTGTGGGTTCAATCCCTGGTCTGGGAACGAAGATCGTGCAAGCCGTGAGGCAGCGGCCGAAGAAAAAAAGTGCGTGGTTCAATGGTTTTTAGTATATTCACAGGGTTATGCAACTATCACCACAATCAATTCTGGAACATTTTCATCACCCTCAAAAGTGACCCTGTACCTACTGGCAGCTACTCTCCATTTCCCATCAACACCCGAGCCCAGGGCATTGAGTACTCTACTTCCTGTCTCCACAGATTTCTTTATTTTGGCCATTACATGTTCATGGAATCAGACAATATGTGGTCCTTTGTGACAGTCTCTTTCATTTAGCATAATGTTTCCAATAATCATGTTGTAACATCTATCAACATTTCATTTCTTTTTATTAATGAATAATATTCCATGGTAGGGATATATGGCATTTTTGTTATCTCTTCATCCATTGGGTTGTTGATGGACATTTGGGTTGTTTCTACTTCTTACTATTATGAATAATGCTGCTATGAACTTTCCTATGCACATTTTTGTGTAGACATGGGTTTTCATTTCTCTTGGGGATGAAAATGCTGGGTCACATGGTAACTCTATGTTTAGCCATTTGAGGAACTTCCAAACTGTTTCCCAAAGTGGCTGCACCAGTTTTTATTCCTACCGGCAGTGTATGAAGATTCTGATTTCTCCGTAACCTCACCAACCCTTGTTGTTATCTGTCTTTTTTATTATAGTCATGTTAGGTGGTGTGAAGCAGTATCTCACTGTGGTTTTGATTTGCATTTCCCTGATGGCTAGTAATATTGAGCATCTTTTCATGTGCTTGTTGGCCATTTGCCAGCCCTGTTTTAAGTGCTTAAGTGGAGGAATCCTTAGCTCCATGACAACTGCGTGAGATAAGTGCTGTTACTACCACACTTCCCCATGACATGCCAAGGTCAGACTTTTAGTTGCAAGCTTTCTTTTCAGAGGATGACATTAACCCTTATTATATACAAGGAAATTTTAGTTCCCAGTTCTGGATAGAAATGCAAATCTGAAAAGAAGACTCAGATGCGTAGCTAGCACCCAGTAGCCAGTGCCTCAGTAACTCCCATGTGTTGTGTTTTTCCTGACTCAGCACCTTTTCACACGCTCTTTCCTCTGCCTCGAGTAGTCCTTTTCCCTGGCTAACTTCTAGATTCTCTGAGAGTTTTCCCTGACCCTCCAGTCTAAATCTGAACACTTATTCACTCTCACAGCACTCTGAACCATTACCATAACAACATTCATTTATTAGTGTCTTTATATTTTCTCATTTTTCTTTTAAACAAAAGGTTTTATTTTGTATGCTTATAATTAGACTGTATATGTACATTTGTATTCTGCTTTTTTCCCCATTTCACATGATATTACAAAATTGTCAGTGTAATTGAAAGTATAATTTTAAATGACTCCAAAGTATTCTGTGAAGTGATTATAAAATAACTCACGTAACAATTTCCTTTTTAAAAAATGTTTAAATTGTTTCATCGTTTTTGCTATGGTAAATAACGCTGATTTGAACATCTTGGGGCACAAAGGTTTTTTTCTGTGTTTAGGATTATTTCCTCAAGGTGGAGTCACAAAAGTGGAATTACTGACTCAGGGGCATTTGCAAGGCCCTTGATGTCTATTGCTAAAGTACTAGCAGAGAGAAGATACTGTAGTGATTTAGACTGCCCCCAATATAGATGACAGTGTCAGCACTGGGAATATTATCATTCTAAGAAAAGCTTTGCTTTAATCTGCATTTCTTTGATCAACAGTGGGGACAAATCTAATAATTACACAAAACAATGGAAGCACATCTTAATTGATATGCCAATTTAAGAAAGCAGATACTACATTATTGGTGCATTTTCCTGCAGGAGCCCAAGAAAGACTGAATGAGGGCATTTGTTGGTGAGGATAAGAGAGTGAGGTGGCCTGAACAGCGTCAATAAAACTGCTGATAAGGGGATTTGCAGATGAGGCAGAAGGACATACGCTGGACTATTACTCTGAAGCTCATTTTTTACACCTTCTCAGAATAGAGGCCTGCTCCCCTGTAAGCGACTGGCTACACTTGACAGTGCAATGAAAAGATCTGCACATTGCAGGTAGACAGTCAGAGCTGCTGGAGGCTGTGCCCGGAGTGTGTGATGGGACTTAAGATGGAAAATGTCGCGATTGGAAGAGCCTTAGCGAACCCTGGGAGGTTAAGAGTCTTCCAACATTTTATTTTAGTTTAATTTACCAGGGGAATATTTTATTTCTTCAGGATATCTCAACATGGAACCCCGGATGGGGAGTGGGAGGGGGAAGCAGGAGGCCCACTTGGTCCATATTCCCTCGTTCACAAGGAGATGTTGTCCCTCGTCTCCAGATGAGGTTACAAATGCAATTCCAGAGACACACTGAGAGGATGGAGAGAAGATTTCCATCTTTAGACTTTCCTCTAGGCACTGACATGTATTCATCACTTAGACCTCACAGCAACCCCTTCAGATGCATATCATTCTTATTTATACCTTGCAGAAGAGGTGACTACTACATGAGAAGGTTAAATCTTCTGCCTAGGATCAAACAGTTAGTAAACAATGAAGCTGGGATTCCAACTCAGGCAGTGTGAAGAAGGCAGAATAGAGACTTCCAAATTGGAGAGCAAAAATGATGATTAAGTCACTGGGAAGATGTGATCCATTGTGGTAGATTTCCTGATTTAGAAAAAAAAAAAAAAGTGAAATTTTCCTTGCAAATGGGATTAGCCAACCTTGGCTTCCTGAAAGATATCAGTTAAATCAAACAGTTGAAATAGGATGTCAGGGAAGATCAACACACCCATGCATAGCCATTTGAGGGCCAAGAACCTGAAGAAAGAATTGGGACATTCTTATCAGTAATCCATTCGCCTGTTTATTCTCATGTTCGTAATTCATGAAGTGGGCAGTGAGTGGTCAGAGAAAAGAAGCCCTCAGGTTCAAATCCTGCTGTCCCTGCTCTACAAATTGGGTCCAAAATCTGAGCCTCAGTCCTCTTATCTTTAAAATGGGAATGATGATGGTATCTACCTCATAGCGTTCTTGGGAGGAATAAATCAGATAACGTATATAATGTGCTCCTACTGTTGGCACATCATAAATACTCAATAAATGTTACCTGTTAATATTTAGTCATTCTTTCTTTCAACACATATTTGTTTAGCCTCACCTGTACTCCATGGGGTTGGTAGAAACGTCTCGGATGACCCAGGAAGGGGATAAGATAAAATTCTGAGGTCAAAGGTTTTAGGTACAAAGCCTCTTGCTGTGAAATGTGTTGATGGGTGAGAATTTTTGAGAGATAGGACTGCATAACTTATTTAAGCATAGCGATAGATCAGGAGAAAGGGAGTGGACCCAAGGTCTACTGGGAACACAGACTCAGACACACCCAGAGGTAAGGCTTTCTCACGTGGATTGTGAATTGTGCTCCTTTAGGCTGCCTGGGAAGAACAAAACAAAAAACAAAACCTAGTGCTTTTCTGCTACTTAGGATCAAAATGGGGATCTCCGTCACAGAAAGCAGCACTTAGATTTTGTCCCTGGTGAAGTGGCTAAAGCTGAGTTGTATGAGTTGGAAAGAGTTTGGGCCATGCAACAAGGTGCCTGAATTAGTGGATTACCTTCTGTGAATAAATCATCTAGATATTATATCAGAGCTCAAACAAAAGTTCTATGTGTTTAAAGTGACACTTCAAATTACTTTTTCTGTGGAAAAAGAAAAAGAAAAGGAGTTGAATGGAGGCCAGGGAGCCAATCAAAACCTTTTTAAAACTCCAGGTAAAGCATAATATTTTTTTAAATTTATTTTTATTGAAGTACAGTTGATTTACAATGTTGTGTTAGTTTCAGGTGTAAAGCAAAGTGATTCAGTTATACATTATCTATCTATCTATCTATCTATCCTTTTTCAGATTTTTTTTCCCTTATAGGTTATTACAAAATACTGAGTAGAGTTCCCCGTGCTATACAGTGGGTCCTTGTTGGTTATCTGTCATATATAGTAGTGTGTATTTGTTAATCCCACTCTTAAATTATCCCTCCCCCTACTCCCCTTCCCCTTTGGTAACCATAAGTTTGTTTTCTATGTCTGTGGGTCTTTTTCTATTTTGTATATAAGTTCATTTGTATCTTTTTTTTTTTTTAGATTCCACATATAAGCAATATCATATGATAGTCGTCTTTCTCTATTGGACTTACTTCACTTAGTATGACATTGTCTAGGTCCATCCATGTTGCTGCAAATGGCATTATTTAATTCTTTTTTAGGGCTAAGTAATATTCCATTACTAAGTAATGTTTTGTGAAAATTTGGGGTTTGGAACTACAATCATCATACAAGCAGCTGACACTCGTGCAGTGTGTGCTACACGCTACCTTCTACAACAAGAGCTTGGTGCACCATAATGTCATTTTACTCTTTTTTTAAATTCAAAAATTCAAGAGATTTTTATTTTTGAGCAGTTTTAGGCTCACAGCGTAATTGTGAGGAAGATGCAGAGATTTCCCATATACTCCATATGGAGTATATTTTCCATATACTCATGCATGGCCTCCCTCATTATCAGCAACACTCCCCAGAATGGTACACTTCTACGAAGGATTAATCTACACTGATACATAATAATCATCCGAAGTTCGTGGTCTACCTTGGGGTTCACTCTTGGTGTTGTACTTCCATGGTTTTGGACAAATGTGTAATGACACGTATCCATCATCATGGCATCACGATGGCCCCTTTCACTGCCCTAAAAATTCTCTGTGTTCCATCTATTCATCCTCTCCCCCAACCCCCTGCTCTACAACCAATGATATTTTTACTACCTTCATAGTTTTGCTTTTCCCAGAATGTCACATAGTTGGAATCATACACTACATAACCTTTTTGGATTAGTTTCCTTCACTTAGTAATACGCATTTAAGTTTCTGCCATGTCTTTTCGTGCATTCTTAGCTCATTTCTCTTTAGTACTGAATAACAGACATGTCTGGAGGTACCACACTCTATTTATCCATCCACCCACAGAAGGACATCTTGGTTGCTTCCGTGTTTTGGCAATTATGAATAAAGCTGCTATAAACATCCGTGTGCAGGTTTTTGTGTGCACATAGGTGTTTAGCTCCTTTGGGTAAATAGCAGGGAGCATGATTACCATTCTTTCATTATAATCCCTCCAGCAGCTCTGTGGTATGACTGTACTTATCCCTATTTTATAGATGAGAAAACTGAGGTTCAGAGAAGTCATGATTTACCTAAAGACACACAGTAAAGAGTCAGAGTCAAGACAAGACAGAGTCTTTGTTGTCTACGTGATGCACTAGGAGTCAGAAGGCAGTCCTATTCCCAGCTTTTGCCCAGACACTCCGGATGCCCTTGATCTGCTAACTCATTCTCTTTTCTGCAAAATAACATTATGTGTTCTACTGCCTCATGATGTCCTTGTCAAAGGCCGTCCTGGGCAGATAAGCACTTTGGATTTCTCACATTTCCACTTAGCCTTGTGGACAAGTCACTTGGTCTCCCTGGGCTTACCTTTCCGCATCTGTGCAATAAAAGCATTGGACTAGCGATGCAATGCACTAGCTCCTTTCCAGCTCTGCAAGTGTAGGATTTTGCATCTTCACACCTCTCCTGCGTTCCTCAGTGGTGACTTAGAGACGCTGACTATCAGTGGGGGAAGACAGGAAGCTGTAAGTTCTTCCATTTGAGCTTTGGGGTTGAATCATGTTGGTAATTTCAAACTCTCATTATCTTACTCCCTAATGTTTTGCTTCGAAACCAACTGTAGTTCTTGGGGGAGGTGGAAGGGCAGTTGGAATAACAATGTTGGAAATAGTTCCACTGGGGAAAGTAAAGGGTATTTGGAGTTTTCAACGTAGAACCTTAGTGACCAAATGCTGCTCCGAGTTTGTCGCTAGGGCACCCCAGTCTCCATCAAGGACTACACTGTGTTTGGAACTGAGCCTGTAGTTGAGTGGGGGCTGGGTGTTGGAGGATAACATAGCTAGGGGTGGGGACAATAACTGTAGTTGCCAGCTTGGGCTCGGGGTCCAAGAGTCTGGTTCTAACCCTTATTCTCTCACTCCATAGCTGTGTGACAAGCTCTCCATTCCTGGCTCTCCATAAAGGGAGAATGGTAGCACCATCTTAACTGGGTGTCTTAACCTGAAGTTTGGTGTCTAGTTAACTGTTGTTCAATTCAGACTCTACAGAAGATGGTCCGGTCCTTCAAGAGAATAGGCAGAACCAGAAGCTGCTCTGAGTTGCCCCTTCTGGCAGAGCTGTGATGTCTCACTGAGCTTGCAAATTATTCAGTGAGATTTGCACGGTGATGTTTTCCTCTCCTACAGTCAAGTCTATGCTGGACAGCGGGATGGAGGCGGGGCCAGACACTGCCTTATATACATTCTCTCCTTATAAGGACACTTTAACATTGTTACTGTTATCCCTATATTATAAAGGAACACACTGAGGTGCAGAGAGGTAAAATTCGGCAAAGGTGACAGAGTTGATAAGTGAAAGAGCTGGGATTCAGATTTATGTCTGCAAGGTCTGTGCTCTTCTGCAGATACCAGGGGTCCTAATGAGAACTGCTGATGCTTGATTTCCCTACCCCAAGACTCTACTTACCAATGGCTGTAAACAGATGACAAGAAACTGTTCCACTGAACTTCTCTTGCCCACACATAACTGCTCTAAGGATCAAGGAGAATGGGATTAAATGACACCACATGAAAGACAGATTGCACAAATGATAAGAATTCGTGCCCCTTGTAACATGCCGGTGCAGCTCCTGATCAAGAGGTATATCTGTTTCTTCTCCCATGGATCTGGGCCAGCCTCGTGACCTGCTTTGGCCATTAAAACAAGATGGAGTTGATGGCATGCCAGTTTCAACTCTAGGTCTCAAGAAGCTCTGTGTACTACTGTTTATTCTTTCCTGGAAAACCTGCCCAGATGCCATGAAGACAAACTCAGGCTACAATGCTGGAGGATGAGAGACTAGGTGGGGCAGAGCCAAGGTGCACCTGCTCAAAGCCAGCCAAGCCCCAGAGGCGGAGCTGCCTTGCTGAGCCACAGTGGACTGTGTGTGCATGAGTGAAGCCAGCCAGTGAGCCCAGTCTAAACCACCTACCCACATGACCGTGCACTAAGTGAATGGTTGTCGTTTGAAAGCATTTCATTTTTAAAATCAACTTTTTATTCTGGAGCAATTTAAAATTTATGAAAGAGTTGAAAAGGTAATATGCCTGTCCCCCAGCTTCAATTACCCCTAATGTTACCATCTTATCCATTATTGTGGTACGTTTGTCAAAACTAAGACACCAACATTGGTATGAACAAAACTGTAGATATCATTCAGATCTTACAAGTGTTTCCATTAATGCCCTTTTTCTATTCTAGGATTCAAACCAAGACACCAAAATTCATTTTGTTAGTGTGTTTCCTTAGTCTTCTCCAATCTGTGACAGTTTTTCAGTCTTCCTTGTTTTCATGACTTTGAGGTTGGGAAGGGTACTAGTTGGGTATTTTATAGAGTGTCCCTTTATTTGGGTTTGTCTGACATTTTTCTCATGATTAGGCCAGGGTTATGGTGTTTTTCTTAAAAAATACCACAGGAGTGAATTGTCCTTATCATGCAATCCAATTGACAGCACTGGTGATGTTAACTTTGACACTTGGTTAAAGGAGTGTTTGCCAGGTTTCTTAACCATAAAGTTACTCTTTTTTTCTAAGGCACTACATTTTGGGGGGCTCGTGTGCAGCGGCAGATACCGTTATGTATTACTTCCTTGTCCCATTCATGCTTCTCCAAATCTGGCTCTTCCAACCTATTTGCTGGACCATTTTCCAATTTTAGTCTTTTGGTGAACAATCCATCGTAATACTGCTCCTCCCTTGCTAGTGCTAAAGCCAAGTTTTAATTTCACTTTTGAAATTCTAAGACTCTTTCTAGGTTCTGGTCAAATGCTGCTGCCTTCATAAACCTTCCCGGATCCACTCTGTAAACCCTTAGTGTATTCATTCACTCATTTATTCGTTTTATTGAGCACCATCTATGTGCCAGACACTCTTCTAGGTCTTGGGCCACAGCCATGAACCAGACAAAATCCCTGCTCTCAGGAAACTTGCCAGGAGGGAATTACACAATAAACCCTGTAGCCAAATAATTTGGAGAGAATTATGTAACTGTGGTCTTCTCTGATATCCACGTTCTCATGCTGCAGGTATTAGATTGTTAACTTCCCATGCACCTCAGTAATCAGTCAGTCAAGAACTAATTCAGGGCTTCCCCGGTGGCGCAGTGGTTGAGAGTCCGCCTGCCGATGCAGGGGACACGGGTTCGTGCCCCGGTCTGGGAAGATCCCACATGCCGCGGAGAGGCTGGGCCTGTGAACCATGGCCGCTGAGCCTGCGCGTCTGGAGCCTGTGCTCCGCAACGGGAGAGGCCACAACAGTGAGAGGCCCGTGTACCGCAAAAAAAAAAAAAAAAAGAACTAATTCAGTAAATATTTATTGTGCACGTGCCATGAACTAGGAAACATGGTAGACGTCTACAATAGAATCTCTCACATTGCTCTTGGAGCCACAGAAAGCAGGGTTTGTCTTATCCAAACCATTCTATTGCTAAACTATGAAAGAGAGGCGCTGGAGGGATGGCTTATTGGTACAGAGCTGGGACTCCACTTCAGGTCCATGAACATATAACTTGAGGTTCTTTCCATAAGTCCCACTGCTCTCTTGGCTAATGAAAAGGAATGGCTACCAGCGCTCAAAAGAAGAGGAAATTTACTATCTCAGGGGTGAGGAAGGGAAGTTGGAATGACATTTACCCTAAAATTGTTCTTCCTCCAGGGTCGAATTTGAGACCAGTTGGTTTCCCTGGAATTGAGACTTCCCTGGAATTTTAAAAAAATTATTATTTCCTTTATTATTAAAAAAAAATTTATTGGAGTATAGTTGACTTACAATGTCATGTTAGTTTCAGGTGTACAGCAAAGTGAATCAGTTATACATATATAAGTATCGACTCATTTTTAGATTCTTTTCCCATATAGGCCGTTACAGAGTATTGAGTAGAGTTCCTTGTGCTAAGTAGGTCCTTATTAGTTATCTATTTTATATACAGTAGTGTGTATATGTACATCACAATCTCCCAATTTATCCCTCCCCCCGCCCTTACCCCCTGGTTGTTTTCTACATCTGTGACTCTATTTCTGTTTTGTAAATAAGTTACTTTGTACCCTCTTTTTAGATTCCACATATAAGGCTTCCCTGGAATTAAAGCAGTGCTCATCAAACTTTCCCACTTGACCAAAGACAGTCATTCTACACATTTGTTTGTTGTCTGGTTCCCCTACTAGAATATAAACTTCTCAGTGGCAGAGACTTGGCTGCCCTCTTCAGGTCTATATAAAACACCTAGAACAGTGCCTGACATTTAGTGGGTGTTTAATAAATATCAATGGGATAAATAGGTGAATGCTGCTTCAGGAATGACCATGAGATCAGGTCAGTGGCTTTTGTCACAGGAAAACTTGACTGTGTGCTCTTGTTCCTAATCCTATCCTTCCATAGCTCCCCATGGTCTATAAACCACATCCAAATACTTCAGCATGTTTACTGGTCAGGGCTCTTTCAGTTGTAAACACTAGAAGCTAATATCTAAAGAGTCTAAACAAACAAAACAATATACACTACATTTGAAAAACAAACAAACGAATTTACTGTTTACCTAACTGCATGTTTCCTTCAGGCACAGTTGGATCAAGGGGTTTGGCCAACTCATCAAAACTCTACCCTCTCCTTCTCTTGGGCCTGCTTTCCTCCGTGTTGGCTTCATTCCCAGGCAGTCTCTCCCATGTGGTACTTTTTAGTTGTATGAGCCAAGACATTCCCTTCTTATTCTTAAGCCAGTTTGAGTTGGGTTTCTGTCACTTGTGAAAAATAAAAGGAACTGACTAATATTCTTTCACCTAATCAGAGTGTGGCGTGCTGTAGATACATGTGATGAATAAAGAAGATGAGGCCTGAGGATGAAGACTCTGAATCCCCTGCTAGCTTGGATCGATTTCACCGATTACCTCTCCATTCAGATCGAGTCCTGTGACTATTTAAAGAGATCCCTCCCTAAACATATCTCACTTAACAATAGAGGCTTTCCTGATACTTCTTCCAGTGGGAATCAAAAGGTCTGACATATTAAACACTCCATTTGTTTTAAAGAAGCTGAATGTAGAATATTTCTTTTGTTCTGAGGATAACCGGTCACAGTGTGTTTGAAAATGTAGGCGTCATCAGCTCTTCTTCAAAGCAGAGGTGGGAGGGTCCCCCAGCATTTCCTTGGCTATGCATTGACGGTTGCAGTAGTCATCTCCAGATTTCTCAGGAATATCTAGAGACTCTAAAGAGCACCATCGTCACTCAGCTTTCTGCTGCTAATTTGCAAAGCATTTTGCAGTTAACCTGTTGCTTCTCCCAATGGGCCTATAAGGGAATTCAGCAGTGTTCATTTTTTACAGGCATACTCAAAACTCAAGAACGGTGCTGAGTGCACACAAGACGGTCTCCCAGCTTCCCCTTCAGGAAGGTCGGGCCAGTGATTTGTTCTGGCCACTGAACTGTGAGTGGCAGTGATATGTGTTACTTCCAAGCCCAGGCAATTAAGAGCACCACACTTACCCTTTTCTCTTTCTTTTTAGGCTGACCATGGAATTGCTCTAATGAGATGGTGGGACCACAAGATGGCAGAAGCTTGGATCCTGGAGTCACCAAAGAAAGCTGCAAAGAACTGCGTGACCTGAAGTGGCTGTTGAGTAAGAATCAAACATCTGTTATGTTAAGCCACTGAGACTTCACGGTTTATTTGTTACTGCAGCATACCTTAGCCTATCCTGATTAATAAACACCTATATTTCTCCTCCAGTAGACTCCTAGGATGGTTGCTGGCTGAGATATATTTAAATGAGGGCAAGATTGTCTTGGTTTTTTTTTTGCAGTACGTGGGCCTCTCACTGTTGTGGCCTCTCCCATTGCGGAGCACAGGCTCCGGATGCGCAGGCCCAGCGGCCATGGCTCACGGGCCTAGCTGCTCCACGGCATGTGGGATCTTCCCGGACCAGGGCACGAACCCGTGTCCCCTGCATCGGCAGGTGGACTCTCAACCACTGCGCCACCAGGGAAGCCCAAGATTGTCTTGTTTTATACATTTATATAATTTTCATTTCTTGTTTTTTAGGCTTTGCCTTGAAATTACTGTATTTTGAAGGAATCAGACCTAGCTTGACTCCCAGCTCTGCCACTGATTCACTGGATAACTTTGGGCAAGTTGCTTTACATCTCTGAACCTCTGTTACTTCATTGATAAAAAGTTGAAAGTGATTGGGCTTATTGCAAGGTTCCACCACTTATTGCCTATATAACATTCAGCAAGCAACTCATCTTTCTGAACTTCAATTTCTGCAGCTGTAGAAGAGATAGTAATGTTCCCTATTTCTCAAATCTGTCCCAAGGATTAAATTAGAAAATATAAAGAATCTATTCCTGTGCTTGGTCTAGTGTAGGCACTTCGTATACTTTATTCTCTGTTTTTTCTCAGCCATTGAGATCTCCTAGTTGTTCCTATCACTCTGTTTTATTCATTTCTTTCGTTTTTCTCCATTCCCAACCCATACTCAGAAATAGAATATTGCTTCCTTTTTGAGAAAACATCGACTCTTTTGTGGTTGGTTTGGTGTCACTGGTAGATAATAAACTTTCCAAAATAACTCAGAACAAATGTGGGTGCGTGTGTGTGTGTGTGTGTGTGTGTGTGTGTGTGTGCACGCAAACTATCTACACCCTAGTTATGGAAAGGAAACGGCTGCTGGCAGTGGAGGTCAAAGTTAAGTCCACACCTGAAGAACATACTTAAACACACTGATAAAGACTGGAGGACCTAATCATTTGTCTTGAAGAAACTGAAACAGTTGCACTGATAAACGGACCAACTGAGAACAATTAAAATCGCAACCACTTATCTGAAGCCAAACAAGAACAACTTCTGTAAGTCTGAAGGTAAGAAGTCCCTTATACAGAAACTCAGAAAGCAGGATTCCTTCAGAAAGAGGACATTTATAACAAAATTTCACCTCCACATGTCTTTATATGCAGAAGTGGGGACAAAACAAAGAGTTTTGGGCTGGGGGTTCTCTGTGTGCAAGGTGCAGGCTGGGGTCTGTGCGTGGGGGGCAGGAATGCCACAAAACAACCTCAGATATTGACAAATTGGGTTTACAGACAGTACAGATTCTTTCTTTTTTCACTGCTTCTGCTTGAACTTTGTGGTTTTTCTCGGAGAGATTGGCACCCCAGAAGCAAGGGTAGAAAGAACCAATTGACTGTTCTCAAAACAAAACAAAACTCAACAAAGGCCCTTTCTTCCTCAAGGACTATTCCCATGGAAAGTAAAAAGTGAGCCCACTTGGAATTACCTGACTGCAAAACAATGCCACTTTTATTAAAGAGAGTTAGTTTTTCACTCACCCAGTTTAAACATGGCTCCACAGAAACTGCCGAAGTCTTCAAAAAGGATACGGTCCTCAGACCAGAGACCAAGGCAGAGAAACTTAAGGCCGAAAGAAATATTTTTTTGAGTGAACCAAAAATAGGGGTTTAGAAGGGAGCCGCTCTTCTCAAATTATGTTCATAGTGAGGAACGCTGTTCAGGTATTCACTGGCCAGCAATGAGACCTTGTGTAATAATATTTTCCCCAGTGTTCTGGAAGGGGGGTCTCAGCATATTTTAAGCCAGCCCAGCAATTTTTTTAAAGCACATTTAGATTTGGTTTGGGGTTCTGCTTCGTGTATACTTAATAACACACATTTGTGTTGAGATTGGACATGTTGGCCAACTTTCTCTCTGAAAATTGTACTGTACCTTTGGACTCATGTGAGTAAGGAGGTAACACTGTGACATCATGGAAGAGAATTCTGTCCCCTCTGAGTGACGGGAGCAGTGGATTTGCTTTTTCTGTAATTAAAGTGGAGTAGGAGGAATCTGTTATAACGCGTTCTTAGTTCTTTCATTCCGTATCTCAGGAGTCCTCCAGGACATGATAACCCAAGAGGGCCATTGAAGGCTTACCCCATAGAGCTGCGGGAAAATACAAGGTCTGAGCAGGAAACCATGAAGCTGCAGGGTAGGCTGCTACCCTCTTCTGAGGATTCATACCGTCTCTGGTTTTCACTCCAGACGTGTCTTCTTGACAAGACTGCAGTGTGTTCAGTCTTGGTGCGGGTTTTGACTTAGGTGTGCGGTAGATTGTATTTTTTTTTTGGTAAACAAAAGACCAAACTAGGATTTGAAGGAAACTAGTTCATCGTTAAAAAGACTCAAATAGACAAATAGTCTTTGGGGACAAAGGCTGTGCCTTGTTCATTATTTTATCTCCTGTACCAAGCACGGTAGGGTCCAGTTAATGACTGTTGAAGGAATGGAGATCAGATACCATTGGCTCGTGCATTCTATAGACAGTCTTAGAAATTCTGGGTAGACAAATCCACTCAACATGAAGAGGGATGCAGACCACGGGATAGTTTTTCCTTCTCTGTTGCCTCAAGATGAACACAAAAGATATTTTTATTTTGAAAGAATTTTATCACTCACCCCTATGGGGAAATGACCAGGAGACATAAATAACCAGCATGGGCACTGACACAAGTCTTGAGAAATTTTGCAGCTACGATCTCTGCATTTTGTGTTCTAATTCCCTCACTCAGACTATGCCCTCCTACCTGGCTTCTTGCATCTTAGAGGCCAGCTGATCCAGTTACTCTATGATTTCTATTTCTCCAGAACCCCAGACTAAATGACACCTATTCATCATTTGTCTGGTGCTCCGAATGTTGCCTCACATAGTATAACAGCGTTAATCTGTGATTCTCCCACTTAGGCAGAATCTGTGATTCTCCCACTTAGGCAGAATTCTCCCACTTAAGCAGAACTCATTTTGCTTGTATACCAAGCAAAATGCTTGCCAGGGTTGGCACAGGGATGTGTGAGACATCAAAATACTCCAGACTAAAAGAAAGACACGTGTAGAAACGATTACAACAGGAAATGGTAAGTGCTCTGCAGGGGCGTTAGGGTGGCCCGACGGTGTCGGCGACCAACCTGGTTCTAGGGGATTCTTTTCTGGTTGTGATGCTTTTGTCACAGGGGGAGAGACCTTATAAAAAAGTATTGGTGCAAAGATGCTGTGGAGAATGGTATTTAACATGTGGACATTGTGTGTCCTCTTCAGGAGAATGCTGGGAGAGCAATCAACCGACTGGCCTCAGCATCAGGAACGAATCTCTTTTTCCCGAGAAATGGTTCAGCTTTGCCTTAACAGGACGGGATCGGGTGCCCCTTTTCAGATCAGCTGCTGGTGGGATTTGAACCAAAGTTTCAGCTCCCCTGTAGCACCTGTCAGTAACTGAAGGTGTGCATAGAGCTACAGACGGTCATTCTAGATGCTGTTGTAATTTCCTAGCCTTTCTTAAGTTTCTATCTTTCCTCTTCAGAGCCTTTTAATTTATGTCATTTTTTGCTCTAATTTTTAATTTCCTTGGATATTTTTGCTATAGGCAGAAAAAAATATGGTATAATAATAACAACGACAACAATAAATAATAACGCACCTCCCCTCTCTGTCAGAAAGAGACTTTTGAGCTGACACATGATGGGGGGAGGTGAATTGGATGGCGAAGAGGAGGTTTTAGGCAGAATAAAGAGCCTATGGAAAAGCAAGAAGTTGTGAAAGGGACCTGGTTCTGGCTTCCATCTCAGTGCTGTGAAGGGGACTCCGACAGCAACACATTTTGCTCCCCTTAGCATCGTCTTCTTGTTCTACCCAAGTACCGTCTGGATATTTCGAATATATTCTGTTAGGCTGTACAAGCATATGAGTTGTTGGGGGTTAGGGGGCGAGCTGAAAGGAGCTTTATTTGGCCTGCCCCCCATCCCTTTAAGTCCACTCTGGGGGCCTATTAATCCTCATGGTCCTAGAAGAAAACTCAGGCCCCAGGAGTGTCCTGGTCCCTCTTCCCTTTATCATCAAACAGCGCCTCGATGGAGGAATTAAAATGTCTCATACCATATTATTCTAAGTTGATTACGGTTGAGACTTTGGCCTTCCTCCAGCTCAGGAGGGAAGCCAGCGGTCGGGGAAGGGGTAGAGAGTTGGCTTCTCCAATCCTTTGCTGGTCCTTCTCTCGCCATCTCGCCACCCAAGGCTTCTGAGCCCTCCAGCGTTGGAATTCAGGGAGGAGCACGAAGGTGTTCACTCTGCTGACGCCGACACGGAGATGGCACTGCCACGTGAGCCCCTCACATCCTCTTAGCCTGACGGTTTACACCACCCCTTGCTTCCACAGCCGGTAGCAAACAGGAGCAACTCGGAAACACAAGCGTATTCGTTGCTTCCTGTCCCAGGGTTTCTTTGCTGTCACTCCGCAGGATGACAATGCAACCCGCTCAGCCTTTCTGATGTCTGCACAGGGGATCAGAAGCCTGTGGGGCAACACTTGGCCAGTGGGCACCTGAAAGACAAATGCTCCCCTTTCCCATGTCTCAGAAGGTTAATCCTGAGGGGCATATCCTACAAACCCCCCAGACGTTTCCCAGTGAGACGGAGCCCGGGTCACCCACAGACAAGTGAGCTCAATGAAGCAACCGTGGACCCGCTTTCCCTCCTCCCCACGCTGTGCTCCTCCTGAACTCCCAATCCTGTATCTAGTGGTCATTTCCCAAACAGACTACCTGCCTGCAAGACCTTGTCTAAAGCTATGCTTTTTGGAGGAACCCAGGCTAAAACAGAAATCTAGGAATTAGATACTTTTTCAGATTTTCAGCGGTTTAGGGATGGCTCTCTTGGAGGTGCGTTCATGGGTTGTTCAGGGAACCCCATCACTGGGGATCTCTCACCCATACTTCCTGGACAGGACAATGGCACCTTTATTTCCATGGACGATTATCTTCTTCCTTAGCCTCTAGCCAGGACTGGATACATAATTCGTGTGGCCCAGTGCAAAATGAAAACATCGGGCTCTTTGTTCAAAAAGTATTAAGAATTTCAAAATGGCAGTAGCTGAGCATTAAACCCAGGTCTGAGAAGCGTGTGTGAAGCCGGCCCCGTCTCTAGCCCATCACATTCACCTTGTGTCTAATCTAAGATGACTCCACAGCAGGGCTCCTTCTCAGAGAGGTCCGTATCTGGTCCATGGGAAACCCACACCCTTGGCCCCGCACTTGCTGACTCTACTGCTTCCGTCAGCCTTTTTCCTTTTAGATTTCTCAGCATAAGTCACACGCAGTGTGCTGAATGCTAGCCGCCTTCAAGATGGCTCTATGATCCTAGCTTCTTGTTTCTCACACTCTCTTGTACAGAATTAGGGCTAACTTGTGTGACCAATAGAATACTGCAGAAGCCGCGGGTGTGACTTCCGAGGGTAGGTCTTTGATCCCTTGATTTTCTCTCTCCGGGAAAGGCAGCTGCCGTGCTGTCAGGACACTCAAGATGCCCTGTGGTGATTACATCATACAGAAGACCTGGCCGAAAGCCAGCACCAACTTGCCAGCCGTGGGAGTGAGCCACCTCGGAGCGGATCCTTCAGCCCCAGTCGAGAGTTTGGAGGATGCAGCCCTGGACATTTGACTGCAACCTCAGGAGAGCCCAAGCCAGAGCTGACCACGAGCAGTCACCAACCCTTAGTGTCGTTTCGAGCCCTAAGCTTTGGGGTGTGTGATATGCAGCAAAGGATAACTAATACCGGGAAGCAAACCTCCCTTTGGATGGGGGAATAGCTCTCTTGAAAGAAATCTCCCAGTATCCTCTGTCAGTCTCTATACCTCCTACGGACCGTGGGGAGAAACTATCTGTGGGATCATTTTAGGTCCTGATCAAGAAAGAGGGTGACCTGGAGGGACAAACTCATTCTAGAAGAGAAAAGCTGTCATTTTCTGGGCGGCACGGATTCTTTCTATACACTCATTTTTTTTTTTTTTTTTTTTTTGCCATATGCGGGCCTCTCACTGTTGTGGCCTCTCCCGTTGCGGAGCACAGGCTCCGGACGCGCAGGCTCAGCGGCTGTGGCTCACGGGCCCAGCCGCTCCGCGGCATGTGGGATCTTCCCGTGTCCCCTGCATCGGCAGGCGGACTCTCAACCACTGCGCCACCAGGGAAGCCCTATACACTCCATTTTGTATGAGAGATTTGAACAAGTTACGTAGAGATCTTTGCCACTTATTTTGATGATCTTTTGCATCTTGTTTAAAGACCTCATTTTCGAATATTCCACGACTTCCATTTTTACCTCCATATATTTTCTGTATCCAACTTGAAAATCGATGGGGCCAATGTCTTGGTTAGGACACTCCCCTCCTTCATATCCTCAATGATACCATCTCCATGAATTGGTTTTGGGGAAAATTCTGCATTGCAGAACTTAATTGATTTAGTGTAACGACATCCCTACCACAGCTAGATTGGGTAACCATGGCCTTGGAAAACCAAGAAGTCCAAAACGGTAGGAATTTTCATTAGAAAATAAAAGTTTGGAAACCTGCCCATGTTCTGGAAAAGACCTTTTAGCCAAAGTACTCAAATCCCTGTTCAGATTTGCATGAGTAAAATTCCAAAAAGTCTCTTCCGAGAGAGAGAGAGAGAGAGAGAGAGAGAGAGAGAGAGAGAGCGAGAGAGCGCCACTTCTGTGGTTCTGACCTGATTCTGCTAATAAAGAATTTACTCCTAAGGAGCAGAGAATTTATTTAGCATCTAATCACAGACATTTCCAACCAACAGGGACCTGGGATTTATTGGGGCATTTGGGGGAACTAGAGTACTTGCTATCATTCTTCCTCTCACAATCTCTGTGATCCGATGTAACATTCATGCCTTCTCTGTGTCTCAGTCGCTTCCTCTGTATGAATCTGAGAATACCTGATGACCAGAGATAAAATATCACAGGGCTTTGAAGTGTTGTCAATGCTTTACCTATTGGAGGTTTCATTATTATTTTGCCTCTTATATTTAGAATCGTTTTCCGGAAGAGGGGAGAAAAATGGCTTATATGACATTATAGAAACATTAAAATCAAATAAAAATACTATGCAGAACAGTATGGAGGTTCCTTAAAAAAACTAAAAATAGAATTACTATATGACCCAGCAATCCCACTACTGGGCATATACCCAGAGAAAACCACAATTCAAAAAGACACTGCAGCACTATTTACAACAGCCAGGTCATGGAAGCAACCTAAATGCCCATCGACAGACGAATGGATAAAGAAGATGTGGTACATATATACAATGGAATATTACTCAGATATAAAAAGGAACTAAATTGGGTCATTTGTTGAGACGTGGATGGATCTAGAGACTGTCATACAGAGTGAAGTAAGTCACAAAGAGAAAAACAAATGTCGTATATTAACGCATATATGTGGAACCTAGAAAAATGGTACAGATGAACCAGTTTGCAGGGCAGAAATTGAGACACAGAAAAAACGTATGGACACCAAGGGGGGAAAGCGGTGGGGGTGGGATGAATTGGGCGATTGGGATTGACGTGTATACACTAATATGTATAAAATAGATAACTAATAAGAACCTGCTGTATAAAAATAAATAAATAAAATAAAAGGACAAAAAAAACAGAGCCATTGCCTGATGACTGTTAAGCAAGTTTCTGTTAATTGAATCATATTTCCCCATCGATTTGCATAAAGAATGATGATTGGTTTCCATGAGGGCAGGGGGTTTGCAACAATGTGAAATCACACTCAGAAGTGTAGAAAATTTTTAAGCAGTTATGTAACTCAGCAAAAATAGGCCAGAAATATGAGTATAACATGCCAGTGAACATACTGGATTCTTGGAAGAACGCTCTGTGTGTGGTGAGGACTGCATGTTTTCCTGGGGTGCCCTTAGGTAACCAGGAGAGTCTCCCAATTCTAAAGGAAGTGAAATCCTTCAGTTTATTATGGGAAGAATATTTTTTCCCAGTAAGGGAGGTAAATAGATGTGAATAAGTCGGGGTTTTGTTGGGAGAACAAGAGCTACTCTGTAGATTTCAGGGAATAAGTGTTTTATTAAAAGGCATTAGGGGCATGTAGGACTATTGGAATAGCTGGAGGAGGAAAGATCAGGGAAACTACCATGGCTGGTCTCAGCCTGAAGCAGCCAAACAGGTTCTCATGAGCTCTCGTTCCCAAGAATGTCTGGGAAGCCACCATCCAAAGTTCTTGGACTATGGCAGGAAAGCTGGTATTCTCAGGAACCCTCTGGGAAGCTGCTGCGAAGCTCACAGCCTGGCTGCTACTGCTTCCCAAGCAAATGGTCCCCCTCCCCTGTGTATTCCGGATCATCCTGAGTTCTCTCACTGGCCAGCTCTCACCGGGAACCACACAGGGAAAGGCATCCTGGGAAATGAGCCCTGTTTTCCTTTGTGCAATGAGGAGGTGAACTTAGAAGGGAGAGGGATGATGCTGAATCTTTAACACGATCCAATGCAAGGGAGAAGGCAACTAACCTCAGGGCTCTCCCTGTGCTAACAATGCCCATGTCGTCTCTGTGAACCCACCAGCAATGTTAGGAAGGAGGTCACATTCATCTTTTAACCTTTAAAAAAAAACGATAAAAGCAAAGCTCAGAAAATTTTAATTTTAGGGTTATACAACCGGTATTTAGCCATCAGGATTCAAACCTGGTTCTATGTAAGGGATAATCCCAAGCTCTTTTGCTATTTTTTACAGCTCAACTAGTGGTGCAAACATTTGCTGTATCAGAATCACCTGGAGGAATCACCCCCCCACACACCCCCCCGCCTCCCTCCCCACCCCCCGCAGAGTTTCTGAGTCAGAAGGTCTAGGGTGGAACCTGAGATTTGCGTTTCTAATAAGTTCCCAGGTGATGTTGATGCTGCGGGTCTAGGGACTATACTTCAAGAATTCTAGAGCAGGGCGGTGACTCTTCCATATCTCAGTCTGCTGGTGCTCAGGGTCAGGCAGAACCCATAAAATATCACATTTGCTTTAATTATTTTCACTGCCTTTGCATATGGCTCCTATCAAGGAGCACAGATGCTGTGCTTGGTTATGTGCGTGTGCGTGAGCGTGTGCGTGTGTGTATTCTGGCCGTACAGCCTTAACCTGTAATCACACAGCTGAATGAAAATGAATGGGCTCATATTTCTTTTTCTTTTTCTTTTTTTTTTTTGCGGTACGCGGGCCTCTCACTGTTGTGGCCTCTCCCGTTGCGGAGCACAGGCTCCGGACGCGCAGGCTCAGCGGCCATGGCTCACGGGCCCAGCCGCTCCGCTGCATGTGGGATCTTCCCGGACCGGGACACAAACCCGTGTCCCCTGCATCGGCAGGCGGACTCTCAACCACTGCGCCACCAGGGAAGCCCCTGGGCACATATTTCTGAGTGCCACCTTATTTGGAAAGCAAGGAGGGTACCTGGTACTATGCGTATTTTCCTGACTGAGCCAGAACACCAAATTAAACTTTTGAGTTGATGATTTATTTACTATTTCATTGTGAGTTTTTAAAAATCAGCATTTGATAAGTAAATGGCCCAAATCTTACTTTGGCATTCATAACAGTAACATTAGTCTTGATGAATTATTTGCTTATTCATTGAATATGTAATTTAATTCTATAGAAATTGCATGGCAATTTAGCATGCATTAATAAGCAGATACTGTCTCATAGCTTAATGAACCTGTCATCCTTTTAAGGTAGGGAAAATATTTAAGGAATTAACAATCAACTGGGAAGAAGACTGTTCAGAAATTCGGTGGATTCAACCAACTTTTATAAACCCTTTCAGGTGCAGATGTACAGGTTTCAAACACCAAGGTCAATACCAGTGGGTAGCAGCTAGCTCTCTTTGGAGAGAGTCAGAAAGACCCAAATGTGGACCCAAGCAACGCCTCCAATCAGCTAGAGGATGCTGGGTTGTCGCTTAACCCCTGGAGGTCCTCACCTGTCAAACAGAGGGTGCTAATTCTTATCTTACAGGATCATGGTGAAGATTAAATGAGATAAGGAATGGATGTAAAGTTTCTGAAATGTTGTTGACTCTCAACACGTGATTATTATTATTATAATATTATAATGTTACTATCTACTTGAGCAGCCATGTCCCCTCTTTTCTTTCTTTCCATCCTTCTTTTGCTCTCTCCTTCCTTCTCCCTTCTTTCGTCCATTCACTTATTAGTCTGTTATACAGAGTGAAGTAAGTCAGAAAGAGAAAAACAAATACCGTATGTTAACACATATATATGGAATCTAAAAAAAAAAAAAAAAGTTCTGATGACCTAGGGGCAGGACAGGAATAAAGACACAGGTGTAGAGAATGGACTTGAGGACACGGGGAGGGGGAAGGGTAAGCTGGGACGAAGTAAGGGAGTGGCATGGACATATATACACTACCAAATGTAAAATAGATAGCTAGTGGGAAGAAGCCGCATAGCACAGGGAGATCAGCTCCGTGCTCTGTGACCACCTAGAGGGGTGGGAGAGGGAGCGTGGGAGGGAGACGTAAGAGGGAGGGGATATGGGGATAAATGTATATGTATAGCTGATTCACTTTGTGATACAGCAGAAACTCACACAACATTGTAAAGCAATTATACTCCAATAAAAATGTTTAAAAAATAAATATTTCGGGCTTCCCTGGTGGTGCAGTGGTTGAGAGTCCGCATGCCGATGCAGGGGACACGGCTTTGTGCCCCGGTCCGGGAAGATCCCACGTGCCGTGGAGCAGCTGGGCCCGTGAGCCATGGCCGCTGAGCCTGCGCATCCGGAGCCTGTGCTCCGCAACGGGAGAGGCCACAGCAGTGAGAGGCCCGCGTACCGCAATAAATAAATAAATGTTTCTTTTTCTTTCTTTCTTTCTTTTTTTTCTTTTGCATTTACTGGTTTATTATAAAGGATACGGCCCAGCAACGGCCACATGGAAGAGATGCATAGGACAAGGTATGGGGGTGGTGGCCCAGGGTGTTCATGCCCCCTCCAGGTGCGTCACTGTCCCAGCACCTTGATGTGTTCACCAACTTGAAATCTCGATGAACATTTCTTTGCAGGAATCTGAGGTGACCCATTTTCTGACCCAGAAGATTTGACCATTCTGAATCATTCTGCCCTTTGCATCCACGTTGTCCCTTCTCTCACCTCAACATTGTCCTTTTGTATCAAACGACCGGCACATTGTCTTTTTGTGTCAAACTCCTCCTCAACCTTTAAGACATAGCTTGAGCATCACCTCTTCTGTGAAGCCCGCCATGATCACTTCCACCCATGCAGAGTTCAGGGCTGTTATTTGTAGCTCTTTCCATCTTGATGCCTCTTCCCTTGTGTTGAAATTGTCTTTATTCATGTTTTTATCCTTCTCTGGGAACTCCTTGAGAAAATGACTGTGTTTCTCAATTCATGACCTTAGTGCTTGGCGGGGGGATAAGTCATTGGCAAATACATTAATTATTTAATGCTGCCCCCAGGGAATATACTGGATACCAATCTTATGATTTGGGGCACTGGGGCTGGGACAAGGGTGATGTGAGTGAGGTGCATAAGACAAAAAATTAAAGAGGTGCTTACTCCAAGGTCATCCTGTTAGACACCCTGAGTTATTGAAAACACCAGACACTCCCTCTACACTCATTGCACAAGATAGTTTTTATTGGCATCGGGCTTTCAAATTTCAATATTAATCTTTTCTTCCACATATTTCCAAGAGCTGGCATTGTATTAACAGCATCTTGGGATGTCTGAGGTAGCACTCAAGTTTGTTGAGTGCCTAGCGTGTGCCAACCACTGCACTAGCTACTGGGGATACAGTGGTAGGCTTGATGGACAATTCCATCTTAGCTCTCATGGGACTCTTGTAGGGGTGAGGATGGGGTAGGGAGAGAATACACATAAAGAATGGCTACAATACAAGGTTAAAAAAATGAAGTTCTATAAGAATGGTGAAGTAAAACTGCTGTGGGGGCTTGGAGATGACTTCTAGTTGGGAGAATGGACAGACCTTGTGAAGGAAGTGGTATTTGGTTACTTGTAGTAACGCAGAGGATGCTGATGGAGCCTCACTCAGAGTTCCTTTGTTGGATCCGGCTGCTGGGGTGGGTGGTCCCTAAGGCCAACAACTGCACCACTCACTGGGGAATTGTCCTCTACCAATACAAGCCCCCTCTCCCTGAGATGCCTGGGAGGTGTCCTCCCTGACCACAGGTGGGCACATCCCTTCTGCAGGGGTGGTTCACAGCCCATGGGGGATCTATGGTGCTGTTCACATCCTAGGGCTCCCTGTGGGATGAGGCTGAGACTAGATTTCAGCTCAGGTCACCCCTTTGCTTAGCTCTCCCCCCCCCCCCCCCCCGCTTTCTCCTTTCCATCTTCTCCTTTCAGGGTTCTCTCAAGAGCATGTACTCAGTAAACCACAGCCAAGAGAAGGGGCAGAGAGATGGGCCTCTCCTGACCCAAAGGACATTTCCCGGAAGATACCCCACTTCCACTTACATCCCTTTGGGCAGAACTTAGCTTATATCCACACTTTGCTGCCAGGAAGGCTGGAAAACTGGGGTTTTATTATTGGAAGAAGGGGGCCAAGTAGCAGTCCCCATCTCAGTGGGTCCTAGATGGTCACAGCTGGGAAGTCTTCATATGAACTTACTATGTGCTAGCCACAGGTATTCATTTCCTTCTTTTATTTTCACAGTCACCCTAGTAGACAGGCACTGTTAGCATTGTGGCCATTGTACAGATGAGGTGGCTCTAGGGAAGAGCTCAGATTTGATCGCAGGCAGGCCAGCTGTAGGGGCCACACACCTAACTACTCTGCCGCACCACAAGGTCCAGCGCGGATAAACATGGTTTGGCCTCGTGATTTACTGCCTATTAACCACATGGCCCGGGGCAAACTACTCTGTCTCACAAGTCCTCAGTGTTGCCATCTGCACATTGGGGCTGACACACATACTTGAGTGGTCGTATGAGCAAATGAAATAACAACACAGGATAAGCCTTTGTCAGCCGGAAAGTGCTAGAAGTCAGACCGACTGCGATTTCTTCAATGACTATGGGACTCTGAATTCCAACGGAAGTAAAGACAGAGCAGCTGGGATTACCAGACCACCAGCTTCCAAAAGGTGAGGTGGTAGGCATGAGATGATGTTTTTAGGGTGATCCCCAGGGCAGAGCCCACATTGCCCGTTACTTTAGTCTCCTATCCCTGTGGGTAGAGCCGTGCCCAGTGGGATTGCTGTGCCTTTCTGGCCTCCTCAGCAGGAATAGCACAGCAGACAAGGGCAACAGAAAGGAAAAAATAAAAGACAGATGTTGGCTCCATAGAGAAGATCCGCTGTTACTGGGAAGAGCTGGATCCTGGAGCCGACACAGGTGGGCTTTCTCAGATCTAGAAGTAGTAGCATTGGCCACTTCTCTTAGGAACTTCAGAAAAGCCTTTGTTACTCTTTGCTCGTGACAGATACAAGACTCAAGGCAGCCCTGGACAGAGCTGGGTGTCGGCACAGCTTACGAACATCTCTGAGTCCAGGGCCCACGTACAGCGAGGGCTCCAGGACTAATCAGAGTGAATAAGTGAGCGGCAGCCTTTGGCTTGTGCAGCCAGGAGGTTTCTCCACAGCCGCTGCTAAAGTGGTTCTGTGCGGTGTTGTCTCTGCAAACTGGGTCAGCAGGTCAACTGGGTCTTTTATATGCCAGCCAGGTTGCCTATATTTAAGTTTAGAGCCAGATCTGGGACAGAAAAAAGATTTGGACAAAAGAAATCCATTTAGAACTTTTCTGTGCTGATGCTGACTACACGAACGGGCGGGTCATTATTTATGGGTCACACAATGGTGGTTTGCACAGTAACCTTCTTTGGTATATAAATAAGCAAAGGGTAAGAGAGGAAAACAAGAATGCATTGATTTTTTTTTTCCCTCCTCAAATGAAAGGTAGATGAAGTGATTTTATATTTGAGGATGCCTAGCTGGCGTATTACCCAGACAGCAGGAATTAGAATAGATTTAATCCTCTAATCCATACTAATGGGGACATTAAAAACCCTGTTTGTTTATTAAATTTATCTTTTTGACATTTTTTAAAAAATTTATTTACTTTTGGCTATGTTGGGTCTTCGCTGCTGCGTGCAGGCTTTCTCTAGCTGTGGTAAGCGGGGGCTACTCTTCATTGTGGTGCGCTGGCTTCTCGTTGCGGTGGCTTCTCTTGTTGCGGAGCACGGGCTCTAGGTGCGCTGGCTTCGGTAGTTGTGGCACGCGGGCTCAGCAGTTGTGGCGCACGGGCTTTCTTGCTTCGTGGCATGTGGGATCTTCCCGGGCCAGGGATAAAACCCGTGTCCCCTGCATCGGCAGGCGGATTCTTTAACCACACTGCGCCACTGGGGAAGCCCCTTTCTTGACGTTTGTAATATGATCCATCGCAGGCTTGTGGCTTCAGTGCTGCATAATGATGATATTTAGCATTTATTAAATGCTTCTTATAGTTGTGCCAGGCACAGTGCTAAGGGAAACACATGATCACATGATCTCATTCAGTCCTCACCACAAACATGCGAGAAAGCATCTGTTTTAACTCCCATTTTACAGATGAGAAACTTGAGGCACCGAGAGGCTCAGTGATTTGCTGACGCTCCTTTAGCTAATGAAGAGGGGAGGTGGGGATTGACCCCCAGTCATCCTCAGTGAGTTCATGCACTTTAGCATCATGCTGTAGGAGCGATGGGGATTGATGAGGCTGGGTGGAGGGATATCAAGAGGTGACAGAAAAGATCTGAGCCTGGATGGGTGCCCACTGCCTGCGGAGCACAGGGCTAAGCCTCTGGCCCATGATCTCATTTTGTGTCCTGAACAAATGCTCATAGGT
Organism: Lagenorhynchus albirostris; assembly: GCF_949774975.1. NCBI lineage: Eukaryota > Metazoa > Chordata > Mammalia > Artiodactyla > Delphinidae > Lagenorhynchus > Lagenorhynchus albirostris. The sequence continues at coordinate 69,820,262 of NC_083111.1, read as the reverse complement.
TGATCCACCTCTGAGCATCTCTAGAACCTTCTCTGTAAACCAAAAGAGAATCTTGAATTTTCTTAATCTATGATTTAAAATAATATGGCAAATTTTCTGACATCTAGACCAGGAGGTGCCCGTAAACTGGTTCACCCATTCATTTACATCAGCGATTAGTTTTTGAGCACCTACGGTGTTCTAGGTGCTAGAGCTTTATCAGGAAATAAGACGGACAAAGATTCGTCCCCTCAGGGAGCTTACAGTCACTATTTGTCAGCATTGGGAATATCAGGATCAAAGAGACAATTCCTTAGTAAGTCACAGTTTTGGTGAGAGAGATAGGTAAGGCAATAACTTTAATACAGCATGAAAAGTGCCAGGACAGAGGTTGGAGGCCGATTGGAGCTCAGTGTGGTATCCAGTCTCCATGACGACCCCCAGTGACCCTCATATCTGATGCCCTTATGTAGTCGGTCCCCTCTCCCATGAATAGGGCTGACCCACGTAGAAAAGAGGATACTGCAGACGTGATGGGGCATGACTTACTTACAAGGTGAAGTCAGAAAAAACGTTGTGGCTTCCGCCCTTTTTTGGGAATCACTCTCTCTAGGAGAAATCAGCTACCACATCATGAGGACACTTACACAGCCCTGTAGAAAGTTCCATGTGGTGAGGAACTGACACCTCCTCTCAAAGGCCAGTACTAATTTATTATTGTTTCAAGTAATTTGTTAGGCAACGGTAGATAACGGAAACACTCAGGAAACCAGTCAGAGAAGGGAGGAGTTGGCCGTCAGGAAAGGCTTCCTGGAGGAGGTGACACATGAGCTTGTCTTGAAGGATGAGTAGGAGTCCTAAGTAAGAGTCAGTGTCAGAGAAAGAGTGTTGGGGTAGTAAGGCCCTTCCAGGCAGAAGGAACAATATGTTCTGAGTCCTGGATATTGTTCAGTTAGGGATAGAAAACAAATGCCTGTCAAGCCTAGGCAAGTAATGCAGATGAGTGAAGCAGGTGGTTTCCAGTGTGGCGTGCTGTGCCTGAGGGGTGGAGTCGGGGAGAAGTGGACAGCCCAGGTCCCTCAGCTCCAGCTGATTGCTGCCATGCCAAAATAGAGGCCCAAATTTGCCAGTTTTTTCTAATGTGTCAAGAGAAGCCAGAAATTGAATTTTAATTATAAAATCTAATTTTCAAAGGGCGGCCGACCCAAACTTCTCAGTGGCCAAATGCACCCCACTTGCAGCCTCTCGTTCAGGAGCTCTTTATAAGTCTGGGGGAGACTTAGCTTCTCTTGTGTGCTGACCACAAAACTTTGTCCTCTGCCTCCTGGTTAGCCTGAGTCCCATGGGACTGGTGCAATGATTAACTGTCTTGATAACAGCCGAGCTCCACCGAGCTCCATTAAGAGGAAAGGAAGTCAGAATGAGTCCATGTGCAGAATTCCACAGCACCTCGGCAAAGCCGTCTGTGGCCTACTACTCTTACGGCAGAAGTGTCAGAGCAAAATCGCAGAACGTAAGGTAGTTGAATACTGTGGACCGTAATCCCTGTGTGCAATTCTGAAGACAATGCCTATAGTTAGACTCCAGGCCTGGTTACTTTGTATGACTTTTAGAGATACTGGTGTGTGACGGTGGGAAGGTGCCAATCTCCATCATTGTGCCCATTTTACAGATGAGGACACTGAGTGCCAGGGAATTTTACTGATTTGCCCAAGGTCTTGTTGTCAGTAACGGGCAGGGCAGAAATCTCCTATTGGTCTGTTCAAAACCCACATTACTATCTACTCCCCTGTAGTTTTTTCCCTGGCATCAAGAACGAGAGAGTGTGAGATGCTTGGAGTTTTCATTTGAGAGGTGAAGACTGATTTGAAGCAGCGTTGGCCAGAGGACTTGTGAAGCGGAGCCTGTAGAGTGAGAAGAGTTTTTGTTTGTTTGTTTGTTTTTTCCTTAGAATGAAGTGTTTTGCTTTCCTCTCACTCCAATTTCAAGTCACTCCCTTGGTGACACTATTGAAAGGGACCCAGTTATGAAAGGAATTTCAAGGACCACCCATGTATGAGATTTAGCCACCTAGTTTGTACAGAGCTTGCAAATTATAATCAGGTGAGTCAGAATTCTTTCCCTGTTGGACCACGGACCGTGATTTGTGGCAGCAGGTGGCACAAAGTAAATGAAATGCTGTGGGTTTTGGAGCCTGGGAAATGGGAGTTTCAATCCTGATTCAGTCACTACCTCGCCGTGTGATCTTGGATGGATTGTATAACTTGTCTGAGCCTCAGTCTCCACTCCTGTTGTATGGGGACAAGAATCTTTAATTAACAGTGTTCCCAGTGCCACAGTAGGCACTCACCCAAGCCTTGTTGAAGGAATGAATGAATGAACGAGTCTCCGGTTAGGGAGGACTGCGGAGCAAATGGGACCTGAGGTATTCTTAGAGAGTTTAAATATGTGAAGGGGAGGGAGGGAATTGCGGGCAGGGAAATGGTGTGGCCAGGGGCCTGGTGGCAAGAATGCCAGGTTTAGGAGACAGGGAAAAGCCCAATATGGCTTCTTAAGGAGGAAAGGGTGGTCCAGGAGGGGCCTGCACTGCGTCCCTCATCCTGATTACATTTCCTCAGAGACAGACTGCTCTTAGGTGCTGATACTAACAGTTCCCTAAGAAGGCTCTTCATCTCCAATCTCAAAGTGCTTTGCAAGCATTAATTAAATCTCCAAACTCCTAGTGAGGTAAGTAGTATTTATCCACCTTTCGTAGGTGGGGAAACTCAGTCACAGAGAGAAGAGATTTGCCCAGGACGACGTCTAGGTGGGTGTCCTTCCCATCCTCCTTCAAGATTCTCAGAACAGAGCTAGAATGCAGTTTTAGGAGAAAGCAGGAAAACAAATTCAGATCACTTTGCTTTCTCCCTCCTACACCCTCATATGCACAAGAAACAAAAACTAGGACAAAAAAGTAAAAGTCATCATTAAATAATATTTCTTAGAATTTTCTAAGGCCCTTTAATGTATTCTCAAGGAATAGGACTCTCTTCATAGTTTTTAAGGACTTGTGGGCAACGTGGTGGAGAAAATTGTTCAGTTGAGTGTTTCTGTGATATAATTCAGATTTAGGAGCTGTGTGTCATATTTCTTACTGGTAAAATAAGAAGCTTTCCTCCGTGTGTTGTTGGGAGGATTAAATGAATGAGTGTGTGTATATATATATGCACGAATCTCAGGACCCGACTCATTGGAGGCACTTGATCAGACATGGTCACAGTGATGATTTTGGTGGAGCTGGCAGAATGCCCACCCTGGTCTTTGGAGTGTCTTCTGGACATTTTCGCTAGAGTGTCCTCCCATCACATTGATTCATGTATTTGACCACTATATTGCCCTTTACGTGCTCTGTTAGGTTTTGGGAATATGACAGTGCACAAAACAGGCGTGGGCTCTGGTCTCTGGTTCCCCTCTGGCTTCTTACAGTTCAGTTCAGGAGCCAAACATTAAAAAAAGAATCCCATAATGTAATGTTCCTGCTGAGGTAAGCACTAGAGATCTGTGATGTTCCCAAGGGGGTTAAGAGACCAGGATTCCTCCAAATCTGGGAAAGCATCAAGGGCTCTTCAGGGGAAGTGATGCTTCAGCTGGGTTGCAGAGGGCGATAGGAGATAAACAAGTGATGGAGAGAGGGAAGAGGGTACCACCAGAGGGAACAGCACATGCAGAAACACACCAAACTAAAGAGATGCAAAAGCATTCACTTAACACCCATTACTAAGCGCCTTGTTTGGAAAGGTTGCCAGGCACCAGGAGGAGAGAGAGGCACGGGTGAGAAACTTCTCCACAGGCCCTGGAGAAGCAGGATTCAGGTGATGTTAATTCAGTTCTCACACTGGAGTCCAGTTGGAGAACAAATGTAGGAAAGAAGATAGAATCTGTCAGAGGCTTTAGGGAATAACTCTGCCTGGAGAGGTTGAGGCAGGTTTCCTAGAGGTGACCTGGGAGCTGGGATTTCTTTTATTTATTTGTCAGCAAAACTATTGAGCGTCTGTAAGGTGCCAAGCAGCAGGCTTTGCCTGTGGTAAAGGAGGAGACGCATAGCAAAGAGGAAGGTCAGCTGTTGGCAGTGAGAAAAAAAAAAAAGAGTGTGATCTGGTTCTCATACCTTCCATAGGGAAGGGGAGGTCAGTGGGTGTGAGCTGTGTTTGTGAAAGCTGATATAATTGAACAGTTCAGACTTAATAATGATATCTAATTAACTCATGATAACCAATAACACCTTGTGCTGATTCAGCACTTCCCAGTTTAGAAAGCGTATGCATTAACTCATCGGATAGTCACAACAGCTCTGCAAGGAGGTGGAACCAGTACTATCGCTTACATTTTAAAGACCATGAATTTGAAGCTCAAGAAAGGTAAATAAATGAATGATTTGCTTTTTGTGAGATATAATGCCCACTGTTGATGATACATTAAAGGACCTGACTCTTGGGTCCATCCATTTAGAATTTGCTTCCTGTGAGGTGTTTTACCCAAATCTCCATCCTCCTTGGAGTTTTTCAAAGTTCACAGCTGAAGATTAGATTCCGGGGCACACCCCAGACCCTCAACGCAAGCCACCATTGGCTGACCTCTCTCCAGCTCACCTGTACTAGGTAACGTTTACCTGCATCTGCAGTTACTACCTGAATAAGAATAAAGCTGCATTTCTTTACAAAAGCTAAACTGGGTGACCATCTAATAGATCATGTAACCCCAGACACTTCTGAGAGTGAAAAGGGGTGTGATTCATAATTGCATTAGGATAACAGGTATGTGCTGGGATTGTCCCGGGCAAGCCGGGATATATAGTCATCATACCCACGAGCCATCCCTCTCCCTAATTGGATTCAGATTCTTCCTTCTGTCCTCACTTTCTTCCGAATCATGCACTCATTCAATTATTGGACAGTCATGCACTGGACGCCTCTGTTCCCGGTGTGCTGGGCTGCCGGGGATGAAGCATCCTGGCTCCTTTCCAGAAGCACGGGGTGAACACTGACTAGCTACCCTGGATAGGCGGATGCGAACCTCCTGGTAGCCTTCATTTGCCATCTTTGCATTGGTTAACGAGTAATCAAAGGCGATGTTCCTGGAGGGCAGAGGCCATATCTCCTGTGCCTTGCACGACATGTAGGTCACGTGGGGCTGTTCAGGAAACTGTGTCCACAGACACCACCTGGCAAGCCTTTCAAAGGGATGGAAAGGCCTCCCAGCCCATAGCAGTGTTCAGCTAATGATTCCCAGCCGGTCCTCTGCTTTCAAATGCCTTTTCCCCTTCACTCTCCCTTTGTGTCTTGTGTCTTGAAACACTCATCACATAGTAATTCATTATTTGTGAATATTGGTTTCATGCTTGTCAGACCAGAAGCTAGGGGCTGATCCCCAGTGTCTAGCAGAGGCCCCGGCTCGTGGGAGTCTTCACTGCACATTTGCTGGCTGGCTGACAGGCTTAGAGGTTCAAGGCAATGGACAGCCTCTGATGAGAACCTGGGCTTCCTGGGTGAATAATAGGGTGCAGGCAGAGGCTGGAGAGGGGCTCAGAGATTTGGGGCTGGATGGATAGAGGTTACTTGAGTGGGATATCCACCAGGACAGTCTGGCTAAGGGGAAGGAATGAAACGCCGGTTCTCCTTCCTGAGCTCCCAGGTAGGCGTGTCGGCTGTGTGGTGGCCCTGCCCCTCCACCCTCCGTCCTACCCAGAGGTAGGTTTGGCCTCAGCTGAGCAGAGGGACCAAATAAGGAGAAGGAGTTTCTGTCTGGATGGAACGGAGGCCCCATTTACAGGATTCCAGGTGTCCCAGGGCTGCCAGTGGCCAGGTGTGCAGAGCTCAGCTCAGCTGGCATGAAGGGTGTTCCCACCGCACTCACTCATCTGGCAACCCCAAGCGTGCAATTCCCTCACCTTTTCCGCTCTGGGACAGGGTCTGCAAAATTTGCTGCAGGACTGTACCTGCTGAGGGGCCGGCCCCGGATGAGGCTTGCTGGGGGGAGACCTTTGAAGAGGGCTCTTGACCCTGGCAGTGGGAAGAGGAGGTGGTGACAGGAAGGGCTGGATCCCCTGGGGCCAGAGAAGGAAGGAGCTAGAGCTGCAGTGAGGGGTTGCCACCTGGGAGGTGTTAAGCAGCCCATTTCACAGGTCGTCCTGTCCTATGACGCTCAACCTGAATGCTACTACCCATAGCCCAAATGCCTGGGTTCAAATCCCATCTCAGTCTCCTGCTGGCTGCATAGCCGAGGGCAAATTACCCTTCTCTTTACCAGTTTCCTCACCTGCAAAATGACAACGACAATAGAAACCGCCTCGCCAGGCTCTTGAGGGGGTCAACGGCTCAGTGCACGTAAAGCTCTCAGACAATCTCTGGTGCGAAGCGCCAGTTCAAAGCAAAGCACAGAAACGTGCCTTCATGCCTTTCCCCACATGTTCTAAGCTCCTGTAAGCCTTGACTCTCACCCCAGTTCCCACCTGCCGTGACCCTACCTCTCCTCCTAGGCAGAGCCTAATCACCTCCCTCATTTAGTCATTTCTTCATGCATTTATTCAGCAAAACTTACTGGGTACCTGCTACTTGCCAGAAACTGGTCAGAGCCTATGGTAACAAATCGACAAAATTCCTGCCCTCAAGAAGCCCATAGTCCAGTGGGGTGGATAAAATAAAAGATAGATAATTTAAATCAGATAAAAAGTCATAAATTCCCCTAGAGAGAGGTAGAGATTAAAACTTTTAACAGGAGAGAGCTTGGAAGGCTGCCTGGAAGAGGTGCCATTTAAGCTGGGTTGGAAAAGATGGGTCAGATGATAATAACATAATCATAATAGCTCCCATTTTTGAGCATTTGCTCTGTGCCCTGTAGTATGTGCTTTTCATGGATTATCTCTTTGCAACACACCCCAGGAGGCAGTAGTGTCATTATCCTTCCCTTTATAGACGAAGAAACAGATAACTGGGTCATCCAAGTTCTCATAGCTGGTAAGTGAGGGATCAGGACTCGGTCCTAGGCTGTCTGGAGCCCACGGACCGCTGAGCCCTGCTAAGCAAGCCCTGGCCTCTTTATGCTGGAACTCTCTGCCTGAGGAGATCCTGGGATTCCTCACTCCAGGGCTGCTGCAAAAGCTGGAATATGTCTGACACCGTGCTTTGTATGAACCATGTGCACATCAGTTGTCCTAACTCTCGCTGGTCCTCAGTAAATATTTGTAAATTGAATAGCAATGTGCAATGCTCATGGAGTGCTTTCCAGATAGTAGCCCTCTTCTAAGAGCTTTCCATGCATTAACACATTTATTCCTCACAACCTCGCTATAGGGGACTGCAACTATTATCTCTATTTTATGGAAAAATAACTAGCCGTGCAGAGAGGTTAAACTACTTGCCTAAGGTCATATAGCTCTGGAGTAGAAGTCTTGGGTAGGAGGAATCCCAGGTCTTCCCCAATTTATGATCCTGTAGTTTGTCTCCCTCCTTTCCTCCTTCTCTCCCTCCCTTCCTTTCTCCCTTCCTTCCTTCACCATGCCCCTTTCTGCTAGGGTAAGGGGAATTCAGGCCAGGGTAGGGGTACCAACAGGTATCCAAGGCAGTCTCAAAACAGTACAGTTCTTGCATCTCAGGGGTGAGGGTGGAGACCTGGATGCCCTCTCCAGGATTTGGAAAACACTGGGCTGGCCAGTCCTTGAAAGGATGCAGGAAGCCTCTGTATTTGGCTGCCGCTAACTCAGGGAATTAGGCTGGCTGACATTGAGGACTTTCAAAGCTTGCTTGTGTCGACATGTATCTATGGGAACAAATGCAGTGAAACCATCTAGGAGGCCAGGTGTAGGAGACCTCACTGTCAACAGAAGACCTCACGTTTACAGAAGATCCGAGTGTAAACTCACGCTGCCCCTTTCATTCCCCGTCGGCATGTCTCAGTCTCCCTTTCACAAGATTAGAAGCTGCTCTGAAGGCAGGGACCACATCTGACTCATCCTTGCGGGCTTCTACCCACTGCAAGTGCCTGCCATGGTGCTCGGTACCTAGGAGGTGCTGCAAACACATTAATAACGTAAAAAGTGGTGAACGTAATGTGACTCCTGTGTACATTCCCTTGTGGTTTGTGGCCTAGATGTTCGGCTTCTTAGCTGGGAGAACTTCACTCTTCCATTTGCCTCTCTGGGCCTCAATTCCCTACTGTTGTGAGGATTAGATGAGGTCCTACAGAATTTAGAACAGTGCTTGGCACTTGGTAAGTATTCCACTAGTGTTAACTATCCCTAATATTATTAACATAGACGTAATATCCTCAAACCATTTGCTGCATATACTGGGAGTCAAGGAGACCCAGATTTGAGTCCTAGCTCTTCTGCTGTATCTTGGGTGAGTTACTGCACCTCTTTTTACATCTGTAAAGTGGGGATAAATTTTCTACCCTATGGGGGGCTGAAGATATGCCTGTAAAGCCCCTAGTTTCGGGCAGACGCAAAGAAGTGCTCAGGGAACACCCTTGGCCTTAATGGCGTTCATGGAGATCGTGATTAAGCTGCGACTTTGCGACACAATCCCAGTTTCATATGTGATAAACAGGGAGCAGAGGAGTCCGTGGTTAGTTTTAGGGTTATTGTCTGCTAGGAAAGCTCGACCTCCTTATTGTCTTGAGGGGCCTAAAAATAAATGGTGAAATACCCTGCACTGGGTCATCCACTTTGCCCTCCCACGTTTTCCTACCCAGAATCTCCTTGGCCCCTTTGAAAAGGTGTTTCCTGTCCTCTTCCAGGCTTCTGGGATATTTGGACGTTTCGATTCTGCAAAAGCAACGCTCTCTGAATTGTCAAGTATTGCTGTCAGCCAGCTCATTTCAGGACTGGTCTCTATTGTACCATGGAGGGTTCCCAGCAACCCTCCCTTCTGGAAGACACAAACCCGAGAGGAAGGGCAAAGCCCAGAATACTTCATTTTTATTCCTGCGGTGGCAATGCCTGTTGCAATGAACTCCAGGCCGAGAGGATGGCAAATGTCTTCTCCCTATTCTTCCCATCCTTCCCCAAGCCATCAGGGCCGCGGAGCCCAGCCCTGGACCATTTGCATGGCCGGCCGTGGTGCTTTATGAGGGCGACGGCCCCCACGCGGTCGAGCAGCTGCCTCTCCCTGGGTTTGAATAAAACACCACGAGCCACAATACACATAAAACCCTAATGTGCCTTCAAAATTACCTCATCTTTTATTTAGAGGTTATTCCGCCCTTGTCTTCCTTTATCACTCTTTATGTGACTGAAGTGGGGCCGCAGCGAACGAGGCCATCTGGGTGGCTGAGCTGAGGAAGTGTGGAGGGGTAACTTTGGAGAGGCTGCCAGGCCCCAGGGGCCCCTTCATCTCAGCCCCTCCTCCCCGCCCTGAAGCCAGCTCTTTCCATTTGGAGGTTGCTGCTTCCCTACCAGGTCCGTTTTTATATTGTCCCTCCAACTGTGGATTTTATTGTCTTTCTTCGTGAAAGGGAGGCGCCTTTCTGAGAAGCTGTGATTTCTGAGTGAGCTGCACATGCAGCTCTGGCGGAGGCTGGAGCCCCGACCCTCCCAGACCAGGACTTCGGATTGGCCTTTCTAGCAGAGTCCTTGTTCTCTGAGCTCAGGATCCTTGACATTTAAAGGCCAAGAAGAGTCGTGATTTATTCTTAAGCCCAGTTGGGAGAAGGGGGCGGGGAGAATGGAGACGTTGCTTTTTGCTGGCTAACGCCGTGCTTCTCAGACTTTAGTATATGTAAGAATCACCTGAAGGGCTCATGGAGGCAGGTCTGGGGCAGGGCCTGAGATGCTGCATGTCCGTGACTTTCCAGATGATGCTGATGCCGTGAGTCCACGGACTACACTTTGAGAATCACTGCGCTAGAGAGATCAGTGAATTAAGGTGAGAGAGAGATAGAGTGTGTGTGTGTGTGCGTGTGTGTGTGTGTGTGTGTGAGAGAGAGACAATGACAGAGACAGAGAGAAAGAGAGGCCAGAGAGAGATAGAGACAAAGACACACACATACACACGCACACAGACACACACAAGCAGTGACTTTACTTTCTGAAGGAACGTTTCCTACCTAGGGTAAAGATGGGATTAAACGATAGCAAATTGGATTCCCGGTTTTAGAACTGGGAGGCCCTGGAACATATGGCTAATGCAGCTCAAAGAGTTTCCCTCTACCGCAATTTCAAAGGGTTAGCTATTCTCAGATTTGGGAAATGCCTTTAGCCTGGTCCTGCTGGGAGCAAAGTGTGTCCTCTCTATTTCACAAGTCTTTGATATTAAAGAGATCTCCAAGGACATAACGGCCATGCTCTTCAAGCAGTACAGTAGAGTGGTTGGGAGCCCAGCGTCCAGGGTCAGACCAATGGGAGTTCATCTTTGTAATCCTGGGCAAGCTAGGAAACCTCTCTCTCTCTTTTTTTTTTTTAAATTTTTATTTTTGGCTGCATTGGGTCTTTGTTGCTGCGTGCGGGCTTTCTCTAGTTGCGGCAAGCGGGGGCTATTCTTCGATGCGGTGCGTGGGCTTCTCATTGCAGTGGCTTCTCTTGTTGCGAAGCATGGGCCCTAGATCGTGTGGGGTTCAGTAGTTGTGGCGTGCGGGCTCAGTAGTTGTGGGGCACAGGCTTAGTTGCTCTGCAGCATGTGGGATCTTCCTGGACCAGGGCTCGAACCCGTGTCCCCTGAATTGGCAGGCGGATTCTTAACAATTGCGCCACCAGGGAAGTCCTAGGAAACCTCTATGAGCCTCAGTTTCTTCAGCTGTAGAATGGAATAGAATCAGTACCAACCTCAGGGGATGTTGTAAGGATTAAATGAAATCGTGCAGGTGAAGTCTCCCAGCACTGTGCCTGGGACATCGTCAGCCTCAACAAAGTATGACTGTTACTATTGTCAGCGTGCTGTCTTTACTGAGCGTCTCTTAGTGTTTCTTAAGGTTTGATGAACATCTATTTAATACTATGTGCCAAACTTTTTTATACTTGTTATTGTATGTAATCACCTGAATTTGTCGAAATAGCTGTACCATCCTCCTTTACTGATGAGAAAACATTTACTCAGAAAGGTTAAGAAATTTGCCCTGGTTATTTATTAAAGTCACAAAGCTTACAAGTGGTATGCCCGAGATTACACGTCGCCTGACTGGTTCGCTTCCCTCTACAACCCAGGTGGAGCTGGAATTTTCTCTTGGCTCTGCTGCTGAGGAATTGTGTGATGTTAGGTACTGTGCTCACCCTCTCTGGCGCTCATCACATAAGCAGTAAAAGGAATGGATTATTCATGCTGAGATGAAGTCTTCCTTGCAGTGGTTCCAATACTAGTAGCTGGGGGCCTGCAGGCGTTTCACAAGGATTTTCACTGGTCTTAATCAGGTTTCACTCGTGTCATCACGAATCTAGCAATTTAACAAATATCTCTTGAGCATCTACCATGTGTCCAGCACTATTCTAATCACTGAAGATGGTACAGTGAACAAAACAGAGGAAGCCACTCCCCTCCTTGGGATTATGTTCTACTTGGAGAGATGGTAGTGGTGACCATAAACGTATAAACACAAAACTTATAAACAGATAAGTAAGTCTTCCAGGAAAAGGAAGTAGCAGAGAAGCCTCTGAGTTGAACCCATGCTTAGAATGTTCTAGAAACAGCCAGGAAGCCCAAGTGGCTGGAATGGAATGAACAGGGGGAGAATGTATGCAGGGGCTGCACGTGGAGACCCTTGTGGGCCACAGCGCAGACTCTGGCCCTTACTCTCGAGGCAGTAAAGCCACTTGTTTTGTGTAGGGTCCCCTGGATGCCTATCCTGAGACTAGCATCTGGGTGGTCTATGTGGGAAGCGGTTCCAGGAACTATCAGGAGAGGGGTGGAGAAGTGAGACAGGGAAGAAAAGGAAACCAAGAAAAGGGGCATCATCAAGCTGTGAGCAACTAGAGCTTGGTCCTCCTGGGAGCTCTGGGGACCGGTGTAGAGGATGCCTTCATGCTGTCCTGGTCCACTCTTCCCCAGCCATTGATGGTTGAGGGCTGTGTCCAAGGGCATTAACTATCCGGCATGTTCTGCTTGCCCTGTGCTTGGCTATGTGAGCTGCCCCAGCCACAACAAAAGGCTCTGCGGCAGAGAGTTGCAGGTGAACGTCCTTTGGTTGGCACAGGTGAAGGCAGAGGGCACAGGGTCAGGACAGCAATGCTTCTAGGACACCATTGGAAGTTTTTGAGCAAAGGAATGATGTGATCTGACATTTTGAAAAGTGTCACCTTGGATGGTGTGTGGAGAGTCGACTGGGGGTCAAGAGAAGAAGCCAGCGGAACAGTTGAAAAATCATGGCGATAATTTATATGTGTGATCTGGGGTCAGGGTGGTGATGGTGGATGTGGTCCATTCAGCTCCTGTTTTGAATGGATTCTGTAACCTCAGGGAAAACCCACACTTTTTTAAGCATCAGTGGCTGTGTGGACCACAGTGCTGGATGGATTCTTACTTAATTTCTTTTCATCTTCTTACGTGCTTAACGTTGCAGCCTTGAATTCAACATTAACTATATTCAAACGGTATGCAAACTAGCTCATTTGTGCACCGACTCCAGAAAAGTCTGTTAGAGTCTTCCTTTTTAGGAACAAGCATCAAATGCTTCTGACAGTGAGACTCCGATAATATGGCTAAGATTATAGAAGCTTAGGAATATTAAAAAAAAAGTCATGAACCTTAAAAACAGTCCATTTTTGGTTATCCAGGTAATGAGTTTAGGGATCTACTATAATTCAGTAGGTATTTGTGAATGTGTTTGGTTTAAACAGTTACATAATAAATGCTTGTTCAACTAAATTGAATCTGCTGATAGAAAACCCACAGCACTTCAATCTTTAGCGATGGGGAAGTCGCCAGTGATGCCTGTTCTTGGTTACAAAGTATTTGCTCATCTGATCTTGCTCTGAGGCAGCTCCAGGAGGGCACCCAGGAGAGCATTTGTGTCTGGTTGGGGGCAAATTCTGAGGAGGTGTCAGGCAATACTTCATGGAGGTGGTGTCTTTGAAGTGAGGCTTGAAAGATGAATGGGTTGTATTCACCAAAGACAGAGGAAAGGGTGACCCAGGCAGGACGACCAGCTTAAGCCAGGGTGCAGAGGCTTGAGAGAGCGTGGCATCTCAGGGGAACCGCAGTTTTTAGGAGAGCTGGAGCAAAGAGTAGGAAGTGCTGAATGTCCGGAGTGGGGAGAGCTCCTGACTGCGCAGAGTCGGGCGCGGACAGGAAGTCAGGAACCACGACTGGAAAGTCTTGTCAGCTCCACGAAGCCCCAGAAAAGAAGCGAAGGGGGGTCCTTCAGGGCTGTCAAGCAGAGGAAGACCGTGACCAGGTAATGTCCCTGGCTTCAGTATAGACACTGGTGAATCTGTACAGTCCTCGCTGCTCGAGTTGCCCCATATTCTGCCAGGAAATGGTTTGAGGAGTGTGATTTGGCCAAAGCACGATGGTATCTGGGTTACACTCCACCCTCCTGAGCCAGCCCTTGCGGTGAGAGAGGGCCCACAAATAGACCTTTCATCAGTGCCGAGCTGTGAGTGGGTCCTGCAGCCCCACTGTTGCCCCAGGAGCTCCATGATCACGGCTCCACCCCAGAACGGGGGAGAAGGAGAAGGCGGTCTCACCCCCCGCCAGGATCCCTTAGTGTCTGCCCCCAGGAGTGGGAAATGGGGCTTCCAGAGCATCTTACTCAGGAGAGACTTGTAGCACATATGGCCTGGGGCAAACCTCAGGCCCCTGAGGGCACAGGGCGTGGGCACCAGCCCATAGCAAGTCTATGAGCACATCTAACAAGCCCAGTGCTAATGAGGAGAAGTGCTAGAAACACAGCAATGAAGCAGGCAAGGGGAGGCTGGGTCATGGAGGATGCTGTTTCAGATAGAGGCCAGGGAAGCCCGCAGAGAGCTGGGGAAGGGAAGTAGTGAGGCGTGAAGGTGTCGAAGGAAACGTGTCTGGGAAGAGGGAACGGCAGGGCAAAGGCTGGGAGGTGGGAGCATGCTGGGTGGGTTTCAGAAGCAGGTCATTGTGGCTGCCATGAGGTACAGAAAGTGGGGACAAAATGAGGGGAGGTACCCGAATTACCTGAGGCCCAGTCACATAGGGCCTTATGGGCGATGGCGGGGACTTGGGCTAAGACTCAGTGTGGAGGATTTTGAACTGGGAACAATGTAATGGGATTTATGCTGTAAGGGGTCTACGAGCCGCTGAATGGAGAACTGTGTAGGGAGAAAGATGGGAAGCAGGGAGACCAGGGTGGTTGATGTGGAGGTCCAGGGGGCCTTGGACCCTAGCAGGGGCAGTGGAGCGGTGAGCTAGTCAGATTGGGGCTCTATTTTGAAGGCGATCCAAAAGGCTATGAGATGACGCTCTGTCAACCCACCAGTATTTATTGGGCACGTATCATGAGACTGCAGAAATGAGATCATGTGATTCCTATCCTCAGGGAGGTTGCATCCTTATGGGGAGAGACACACAGCAAAATGGGCCAAGATAGGATGAGAACCCAGAGGGTATATCACCGGGAAAAGGCTGAGAATGACCTGACAGATAAAATGGCATTTGGGCTGAGTCTTGAAGAGGGAGTGGGAGTTTGCTACCGGGCCAGGAAGCAGAGGAGAAAGGGCATCCCTGACAGAGGGAGCAGCCCGTGCAAAGGCATAGTTGCTTGTTCAGTTTCATCTTCCCTTCTGGGGACTCAGAACGCTGGGTCTGACTGTGGTTCCTGATGGCGTTGCCAGTGTCTGGCTCCACAAATATTGCTATTTGACGGACAAAAACCAGCATGGTGTGTTTGGGAAAATGCAAGTTGGCTTTACTCCGGAGCCTAAAATGTGATTAGGCATTTTCGACATGATAGCTCTGAATTCTCTGTATTTGAGACGGTTTGGGGGGTAATTGAGAGGACCGTGAAGTTGTGTGGGCGCAGCCCTCTACGTGAGATTGTGGAAAGACCGACGTGTCATAGGCTGCGACTAATGGAGGTGATGGGGGTCACAGCTCCCCATCCCTCCTTGGTGCTACCCTGGACCTTGGAGGCAGGTCTGGGGAGATTGAAGGCAGAGGCGAGGCTGTGTCTGTCTTCCTAATGAGTTCTGATGAGCGCAAACAAGGAGGTTTTGAAGGGGTTCTTGAAGGTGAGTGAGAGGTTTTGATGAGCCTTCTCAGGCATTCACTCTGGAGCTTTGTGGAGGATGGAGCAGATGATGCAAGACAGTAGCTGAGGGAGAGGGCGGTCAAGGCCGTTGCGAGCACCCACTGCCATCTTCCCCTGGTAATACCTTCTTTGGGACCCCCGTGCTTCCGGTTCATCCTGGGTCCTCGGGAGGGGAGGCCCTAGAATACACAGGAAAAGTCAGACAAGTGGAGGGAGAATGGAGAAGCGATGAGAAGCAAGTCCCCAACCTGAAGTAGCTCCGCCAGCAAGCCCCACCTCCCCAGGCACAGATCAGCCCGGCTTCTCTTGGCAGTGGGCACAGGAAGTGGCCCCGGGCAAATTTCCCGGGGAAAAGATGCAACCTGGGCGTGGGCCGGTTTCCTTGTGAAGGCTGTTGCTTCCCTCGGGCTCACCCACGCTGCTGCTGAGTAATCTGCAGGCTGCAATCTGTCCATGAAGGAACTCTCGCAACGCGGAGTGTCAGGCTCCCAGGTAAACAGGTGCTCCGTGCGCCTGGAGCCCTGCTTACTACTGTCTTCTGGGGAAGCCTCCCTCCCCGAGGGCCATGGGCTATGCCCCCCACCGCCCCCCACCCCCCCGCCTCTCTGCCTTGCTCTCTTAGGCTGCCCTGTCCTCCCCTGGGAACCAGGTCAGGGGACCCACTGGCAGGTGTCATAGGGCATGAATCAGCCCCTGCAGCAGGAGGCGGGCCATCTGGGCTGAGGCCAAGCAGGGAAGTTAATTGGATGATTTATCTGGCCAATAGCCAGTCTATTAAACTCCCCTGAGAGAATTAAGAACCTGCGTAGGTGATGGATTATGTCTTTGTTGGAGAAGTTTAGGTAACTGGAAACCACGTTTTGGTCAAGAATGACTCAGTAGACTTTTCCATGTTATTAGTGGAGAATTTAGTTTCACACAGGTAGGTGACTTCAAAGCAGTGAAAGCTGGCTGTCATTTTGGTTGGTGTCTCTGCAAGGCAATGCATCCCTCTAGTTGGCCTATGATTTTCAGATTGACGGACTTTCCAAGGCACATTTACTTTGCTGAGGACGAGGTTAAGGCTTTCAAACGGTTAACATGTAAGACCCGACAGCCTGTGAACTGGGTTTCTCTCCTACACTCATGTCAGTTTGATTCAACAGACCATTACTAGGCCTCACTGATGACATTAGTCAGAGTGATAGATCCTGGGGAGCTGGCAAGGGCAGACACTCAGTCCTACCCTTGGGAAGCTGGCCCGTGGTCCAAGGCTGGACTTATACACAAATAAACACAGAGAAGTGATGGTGCAGCGTGATACACTGAAGGCAAAGGGTAAGGAGGAATTTATCCTGTTGAATAAAACAGGGAATAGAGGAAGGCTTCCTATAAGAAGTGAAATCCTACATGAGTCTGGAAGGATAACTAGGAATGAATGTTCTCCAACTGTGGTCTATTTGGTGATCTCAGGCTTGGCCTCTTGTCATACTGCTTTTGAGTATCAATGATTAATTCAACAGTAACATTAATACAAAGAAGAAAGCATGGTGCATGTGAAGTCTAAACGAAATAATTTTATGGAGGCCCACAGGAGGCCCCTGATGCCCTATCACTGTACACCTGTTTGCAACAGTTATCCTATGGGGTACGAGTCCCATAAACCCACTACTAGTCATTTCAGGAGGTTCATGCTAAGAGCCATCCTCCCAAGTTTCCTAGATGAATCACCTGCTGTGTCCCCCAGGGTGAGCGTGCTGGGATTTGGTAAATGAATCCTTGTTCATGCCAGTCACATGTGGGCACTGTCTTTAAGATGGGTCCAAGGCTGAAACTGGAAGGTAAGTGTCCCAGGCCAGCAGTATATGTTTCTGCACAATTCAAAGTTCCTTTGGATATCCCTGTCGACTTCGCCCCCGAGTGCCTTGCTTTAGCTCCTGTCTCTGTCCTGACGACTCCAGACGACTCTAGACGTCTCTGTTCAGGCAACTGTATAAAAATTTTGTTTACTAAATGATGACCTTAGTCATTTGTACCCCGATTTTTAAGCCACGTCCTTTGTTTGAACCTTTTCACTTTTTTTGTTGTTCTTTTTTTTTTTTTTTGAACCTTTTCACTTTTGACCTCAGACATGACCCACCTCCTCCATCTGGCAGCTTCCCTTACTTTTCTCCTCTTTCACCCTTTATTGAATGTCCGCAAAGCAATGGGTTCTGTGCAGAGCATTCAAAGTTGACCAAGACACAGACTTGTGGGCGCAGAGAGACCATCAGAATGCACCCTGGCAAGTGTTAGGGTGTGGAAGCAGAGGCTATGAAAGACCAAGCGCAACCTTCCAGGGCCTGGGGCAGGTTCGAGGGGACGGTGCACTCATGTCGGCAGAGGGAATGTCCCATACAGAGGAAAAGAGGCAGGAGGGAGCAGGGTGGAGGCTGTTTTAGGTTTTTAGAGCTGCCATAACAAAGTATCACTAACTGGGTGGCTTAAAACAACAGAAATTAATTTGTTTATCCTTCTGGAAGGTAGAAGTCAGAAATCAAGGTGTTTCCAGGGCCACATTCTCTCTGAAGGCTCTAGGGGAGAATCTGTTCAACGCCTTTCTCCTCGCTTCTGGCGTTGCTGGCAATCCTTGGCATTCCTTGCTTGGAGATGCGTCACTTCAAATCTCTGCTTCCGTCCTTACATGGCGCCCTCCCCGCATGTCTCTGTGTCACATCTCCTCTTCTTATAAGGACACCCTACTACAGTGTGACCTCATCTTAATTTGATTACACCTGAAAAGACCCTCTTTCCAAATAAGATCACATTCATATGTTTCAGGGGGTAGGACTTCAGTGTATCTTTCGGTGGGGATGCAGTTCAACCCATGACAGAAGCATTGCAAAAAGTCATCATGGCTGGAGCATGAGCGCTATGCAGAGTATTATCAAGAATGGGGAATTTTAGGGCTTCCTTGGTGGCGCAGTGGTTGAGAGTCCGCCTGCCGATGCAGGGGACACGGGTTCGTGCCCCGGTCCGGGAAGATCCCACGTGCCGTGGAGCGGCTGGGCCCGTGAGCCATGGCTGCTGAGCCTGCGCGCCCGGAGCCTGTGCTCTGCAATGGGAGAGGCCACAACAGTGAGAGGCCCGCGTACCGCAAAAAAAAAAAAAAAAAAAAGAATGGGGAATTTTAGATTCTTAACTTCTGGATTGATCTTTGGGAATTAACATACATCGAAGTGGGTTAGAGGTGACAATAACAGGGATAGCGCTTTGGGGATGGACTCCACACGCTCCAGCCAGCCTGTCTCTGTTCCTAGAGATGCCCCAGGCTGGTGTTCAGAGGAGTCCTGGGCACTTTCAGCCTCCTAGACTATCTCCTCTCCTCTGCTTCTTGTAATGAAATTTGGACCAATTAGAGAGGTTCACTCTAATCTCCTGAAAGGACTCCTCATTATGTCCCTTATGGGGCTGGCGTGTTGATGATATCTGGGAGGGACTGTAGTTATTGTGATGAGGAAAGCAGAAGAGAGAAATGGAGTCTGTATTGATCACACATGTATAGTCAAAAGACATTACTGAGGTTTGATGAGACTGTTCAGGGTGTATTTCCCTTGAAATGCTTCTTGAAAGACAGCAGCTTAAGAGCATGAGCAAGACGAGATTCACAGAGACAGCGTTTCAGGAGGGAGAGTAGGTGCAGTTACGCTAAGCTCAGAGCGACAGAAGGGGAAAGTGCATGTAAAAAAAAAAAGAAAGAAAAAAATCATCAAATGTCTCTGCCCTGTGGATCTTATGGGTGGTAAACTCTCTCTACAAAGTATGTGTTTGTGTTTTGAGTGACTAAGACTCCAGAGGCAAGTTTAAACATAAGCCCAGTTAAAAGGTAAATAAGATAACATTGGAGGAAATTCACGACACAATGTCCCTCTTTATATAACACATTTCCTTTGACATTCAAAGTATACATTGCTTAAAAATGACACAGCGGTCATCACATAGTGAATGGAACGACCTCCTTCATAGCATCCCAGCAGTGGAAATGGCTTCAGAGGGAATTGCCCAGTGGCATTCATGTGGCCGGGGAAGCAAATG
Organism: Lagenorhynchus albirostris; assembly: GCF_949774975.1. Classification (NCBI taxonomy): domain Eukaryota; kingdom Metazoa; phylum Chordata; class Mammalia; order Artiodactyla; family Delphinidae; genus Lagenorhynchus; species Lagenorhynchus albirostris. The sequence goes on along the minus strand of NC_083111.1, from coordinate 69,801,053 downwards.
AGGATGGTATTTATTTGGGGACTGAGGTAGGAGATACCCCTAGCACCGTTCCCAGAAGTCAGAATCAGGCATGAGAATAGTAAGCATTCATTTACTCAATACATATTTATTGAGCCTCTACTATGGGCTGGCATTACACAGCACTGTGAATATTCTCACTTGTTAGATGAAAAGGGATCTGGGGAAGGAAGTACCAGGGTTCTGAAGGTGAGTCAGATAGTACCTCTGGGATGGTGAGGAGATAGTTGCAAGAGGAAAACTGTAAAACCCCAGAGAATCTCAGGTGGGGCAAATGTGATCATTTTAACCAGGAGGGTTCCTCCCTTGATGCTGGGTGGTAATCCAACAATGAGCTTTGAGGTAGGTCTTCTATGTTTATGATCGACCTTAATTCAGGAAAAGCCTGCACTGGACTTAGGGAGAGAAGGACCGAGTACTTCGAGGGAGAGAACGGCCTCCATGCCTAGCACAGTGGCTGGCTTCAGGAATCCCTTGGATTGTGTTTGTTGAGTTCTCCCAGCAACAAGTGTCTGAGAGACAGACAGACAGATAGATTAATTGATCGAGGTAGCACTGGTTTATAACATTATATGAGTTTCAGGTATACATCATTATATTTCTACTTCTATATACACTACAGTGTGCTCACCACAAAACTTTAGTTTCCATCCGTCACCATATGTTGACCCCCTTTACCCATTTTGCTCTCCCCCTGATCCCCTCAGGTAACGACTACTCTGCTCTCTGTTATCTACGTGTTTATTTTTTTTTTGGTTGGTTTATTTATTGTTTGTCTTTTATATTCCACATGTGAATGAAATCGTATGGTATTTGTCTTTCCCTGTCTGACTTATTTCACTTAGCATCATACACTTAAGGTCCATATATGTTGTCACAAGTGGCAAGATTTCATCTTATTCCATTGTGTGTGTGTGTGTGTGTGTGTGTGTGTGTGTGTGTGTGTGTGTATACACACACATCACATCTTTATTCATTCATCCATTGATGGACATTTAGGTTGTTTTCATGTCTTGGCCATTGTAAATAATGCTGCAATGAACATGGGGGGCATATATCTTTTCCAATTAGTGTATTTGTGTTCTTTGGATGAGTAGCCAGAAGTAGAATGGCTAGATCATATTGTCGTTCTATTCCTAATTTTTTGAGGAATCCCCATACTGTTTTCCATAGTGGCTTCACCAATTTACATTCCCACGAGCAGTGTATAAGGGTTCTTCACTCAACTTCATTTCCTTTCATTCTGGACACAGAGGTAGACTACATTTCCCAGCTTTCTTCGCAGTTAGGTGGAGCATGTGGGTGGAATGATGGATGCTGCTTCTAGGCTAGGCTCTCACATAATCCTCTCTGAGGCCCTAGAGAATGGCAGAGCCTCAGGATGGAAGGAGACTTTGTCCTTGAATAAGTACGTTGGAGGCCACTGGACCATACACAATGAACTGTGATGTGAGTGAAAAATAAACCGTGTCCCTTGGCGAGCTCTGGAGACATTTATGGTGTCACAAGTGGGGGATGGGGCATACTACTGGCAGCCAGGATGTAAAGTCTAGGAATACCACCAAACATCCTACAGGACATGAGACAGTCCCCACAACTCAAATAGCGTATGGACGCAAATGTCAATAGTATCACTGAGATATTGAGAATTGTTACAGCAACTAGCATTGTTACATTCCTGAACTAACACAGTGGTGAACTTCCATGGTAGAGTCATTTATTTATTCATTCAACAAAGTTTTGAGCATCTGCTATGTGCCAGGTAACTTTCTAGACACTAGGATAGAGCAGTGAACAACGTGGGCAAAAATCTTTGCTCTCATGAAAGTCACATCCTATAGTGGAGACAGGCAACCCATAACACACTCAAAATATATAGTCTATCAATGATAATAGCTGCCATGAAGACAATAAAATGGGGTCTGGGGAGAGATGACTGTATGAAAATATTACTATTTAAATACTTCAATGAAACTCAACTCGTTGTAAATCCCACATGGTGATTATGATGCCCACGTCCATCTGCAGCCTGGTCCTCTTTCCCTAAGCCTTAGGGTCATCGGTCTGTTTGACACCTTTCCCTGGGTGTCCTCGGACACCTTAAACTCCACATGTCCCAAACTGAATTAATAGTCTTCACTGTGTCTTCTTCCCCCAGTTTGATTCTGTTAATGTTAATTCATCAGAGAGTCGCCATCCATCCAATACCCCCAATTTAAAGTCCGTATTCCTCCCTCACCTTCACGATCACCCCCAGAATCTTGCAGAATCAGCTTGGAAGTATTTTTTGAACTTCTTCCCTCTTCCTACTCACAACCCTTGTCTGATGTTCGCTACCCCTGCCTTAAACAATTGTGGTAGCCTATGAAATGGTTTGGCTAAAAATAAAACTGATTCAGAGAGAGGGTATGTCAATTGCCCAGGGACACTCAACCAGTAAAGGCAGTGCCATGATGTAATCTTGGGTCTCTCATCCTCCAAAATTCCACCCCTCAGCTCCTCAGCCTTTGAAGATCTTGTCCAGATCTCATGGTGGTGGGGGTGGAGGGGCATGGGTGCAAATGCCCCTGCCTGCTCGCTCCAGCCCTGGTCATGCTGAGAGCTAGAATGTCAACCGACAGCACTGCCGCCTTTGGAAAAGTCTCACAAATCCATGCCAGGAGGCAGCGTAGGAGCTACAACCAACCCTCAGCTAACCCATCGATGGCTGAAAGAAGAAGCATGTTGAATCCACTTACAGGCACGTCCCAGTTTATACTATCAGAGAACAGGAGAGATCGTGTATTTCATAGCACTTTATTACTTGCAAAGTTCTCTGTGGATGCAAAAAATAACATTGGAGTTCCCCGTTTCCCAGGCTTCCTGTTTGCGTGACGAGGGGATTCCATGGAGCACAAGCTTTCTAGCACCTCTCCCGCCTTCTCTAAGGACTGAGCAGCATTGTCTTGGTGCCCTTCCCTATTGCTGGGGGCAGCCTGCCTAGGATACACACCTTCTCCACACCCCACTCTTCAAGCTCACTGGGGCAGACTCTGCCTGTCCTGGGGACACCCCACATTTTCCAGCTCAGCCAGGGCGGGTGGTCGGTCTGCCTAACTCAGGGCGCTAAGGCAGCACAGCATCTTGTAACTCTACCGCTCTAAAGCTCAATTCTCCAGTTAGATTTCTCAGTAGCAACATCTCCATCTGGAAGGTAGTCTGATCTCCATCTGGGTCTCCTGTGCCTTATTTCTCCACTGGTTCTGAACTTAGGAGAGGAAACACCTTCCCACTCCTCCCCAAGTCAATAATCATGGAATAAATATCAATGCGGGTTCTAAGAAAATTCTTTATCTAGCGGATTGCTAGATAAAGAACTAGTCTTGCCAAAGAATGTGATAAGTGATCAAGATGGACATAAATACAGAACAGTGTGTGGGCCCAGACTGTGGACACATGGCCAGGTTTGGAGGGGTCAGGGTGGAAGGTTCTAGGGAATCGTTGTTGAGAAGATAGAACCTGATCAAGACTTGAAGAGTTAATTATGCCAAGAAGGAGGGGAAGGCTGCTCCAGGTGGAGGGCACATCATTGGCAAAATGTGTTGAGGGTAAAATTAATAGCAAGAGTGGTGAAGATGAGGCTCGAGAGAGAAATGAGGCTATGGAGGGCCTTGTAAGTCATGGAAAGAGTTTGGATTTTTTTCTTTTTTGTCTTAATAGCAGGTGGGAGGTAGTGATGGAAAGGCACTGAATAATTTTAAACCCACGTGGTTTGATTTTCTTGTGTGGGTGACAGATTTAAGGAGACCAGGGGAGGCAAGCATGGAGACAGGGAGACCAGATTCAGTGTGTGGACTGAGTGAATTAATTCATGTCAAATACATAGAATAGCACCTGTCACAGTCACACTATTATAGAATTTTTAAAAATAAATTTATTTATTTTTGGCTGCGTTGGGTCTTTGTTGCCACACGCGGGCTCTCTAGTTGCGACAAGCGGGGGGGCCACTCTTCGCTGCGGTGTGCGGGCCTCTCTTGTCGCGGCGCACGGGCTCTAGGCGCATGGGCTTCAGTAGCTGTAGCTCACAGGCTCCACAGCACAGCCTCAGTAGTTGTGACTCATGGGCTCAGTAGTTGTGGCTCGCAGTCTCCAGAGCACAGGCTCAGTAGTTGTGGTGCACGGGCTCAGTTGCTCTGTAGCACGTGGGATCTTCCCGGACCAGGGCTCGAACCCGTGTCCCCTGCATTGGCAGGCGGACTTCCAACCACTGCGCCACCAGGGCAGTCCCTTATATAATTTTTTGCTATTGTTGTTTTCATCAGGATGGTCTAAGTCAAGGGTCAGCCAACTTTTTCTAGCTAGAACCAAATAGTAAATTTTGTTAGGCTTTTCATGCCATTAGGCCTGTTTTGCAATTGCTCAGTAGTACTTTTGTTATATCGTGAAGGAAGCCATAGACAATATGTAAATAAATCAGCATGGCTGCGTTCCAATAAACTTTATTTCTAAAACTACAGCCCACAGGCTATACTTGGCCAACCCTTGGTCTAGGTTATGCTGCAGTTACAATCCCCAAATCTCAGTGGTTTGTAAGGGCTTACTCTTATTTCTATAATTATCCATCAGAATGGGCTAGGTTATGCTGCATTAACAAACAGCTCCAAAGCTTTAGCGGTTTATCCGAAGAAGAAGGGTTGTGTATTTGCTCGCACTACATATCCACTGCAAGTTGGCTGGGAGCTCCACTCAGGAATTCCTTGTTTTGAGACCCAGGCTGATAAAGCAGCCAAATATTCCTGGCCTCTGAGGGAGAAGCAGAGAGAACCTTGGAAGGTCTTGCAGCAACGATTAAATGAGCCTGCACAGGAATACACGTAGCAGATCCACTCAGGACTCGTTGGCAGTCGCTAGGCACAGGGACCCACCCAATCACAAGGGGCCTAGAAAATGCAATCCTACCACATGCCCAGAAAGCAGGGAGCTGGAAATATCTGGCAAACATCACTAATGATTTCCACATTATTATTACGACTAAGCTTCCAAGTAGACACATGACAGTACTGGCCACATGGAGAAAGAGACGTTCTCTCAGTGTAATTCCAAATTCTTGAGGCAGAGAATCTGATCGGCTCAGCTTGAGCCAGAGGGCCATTGCTGGCCTAATTCACCAAGGCAGGGATAAGGTATGATATTGTCAAATATGGTTGGTGGGAGCCCATTGTTTGGATGGGAGGTGGTGGAGAAAGTTAAAGGGGTTATTTGAAGTTGAGCAATTTCTCCAATATTCAGCCACCCTGGTAAAGTGGTAGATACCAGCAGTTCAGCTTTCTGGGAAGGCAATGAGTGGAAAGACAGGGTCGTATACAAGTGAAGGCAAGGAAGAGCTGTCATGGGGAAATGGGGCACAAGTCCTGGTTCTGCAGCTAACCAGGTATGTGACCTGGGCTAAGACACCTCAAAAGCTCTTGTTGCCTCTGTTTCCTTATCTGTGAAATATATACCTTAGTGAAATGGTAGAGAAAAAAGCACAGTGTTCTGAGAAAAAGGAAGCATGTTAAGATGATTGAAGATCAAATGACATGATGGATGTGAAAATGCTTTGCAAATCATACCCTTATTCTTCTTTTTTTTTTTTTTTTTTTGCAGTACACGGGCCTCTCACTGTTGTGGCCTCTCCCGTTGCGGAGCACAGGCTCCGAACGCGCAGGGTCAGCAGCCATGGCTCACGGGCCTAGCCGCTCCGCGGCATGTGGGATCCTCCCGGACCGGGGCACGAACCCATGTCCCCTGCATCAGCAGGCGTACTCTCAACCACTGTGCCACCAGGGAAGCCCCCCTTATTATCCTTATTATTCTTATTCTTATTATTCTTAATTGGACAGGCCAGGTCACACTGCTTACCATTTGTGAGCCCCAAGGAATTCCCTGGTGGTGCAGTGGTTAGGATTCTGTGCTTCCACTGCTGGGGGCCCGGGTTCAATCCCTGGTCGAGGAATTAAGATCCCACAAGCCGCGCGGTGCGGCCAAAAAAAAAGAGGTTTGTGAGTCCCAGTCTCCTCATCTTTAATCTGGGGATTAAAAGATCTGCTTCTTAGAGTCGTAAGGATTTGAGGTCATGAAAACTGAATGTGAGGTCTGGCAGTACACCCAGTTAATGGCAGTTCTTATTACTACTCGTCCTATATGGGTAAAATTTGAATCCATGTGTCTCCTTGGACTCCAAGTTGGAGTAAGCGGATCTACTTGGTTGAGTGTGTTTATTCTCTCTTCTCTCTGAAGGAGGAAGAAATTTCACCAGCAGACTGCCTTCAGACTCAAGCTGCAACTCTTCCCTGGGTCTCAGCCTACCAGTCTACTCTGCAGATTTTAGATTTGCCAGTTTCCACAATCGTGTGAGCCAATTCCTCCTTAAAATTTCTTTCTCTCAATCTATCTCCACAGACACACCCTATTGGTCCAGTTTCTCTGAAGAACCTGACTAATACAGCCCCAGCAAGGTGGTATTATCGGTTTGCTCCATTTTACAAATGGAGAAACTGAGGCTTAATAACATGTCAAACTCCCTGGAAGTAGGGGGAGAGAGGACATAAGGCCAGGCAGTCTGGCTTTAGCATCTACTGCTTCTGCAGCACGTGGGATCTTCTCGAACCTGTGTCCCCTGCATTGGCAGGCAGACTTCCAACCACTGCGCCACCAGGGCAGTCCCTTATATAATTTTTTGCTATTATTGTTTTAATCAGGATGGTCTAAGTCAAGGGACTTCCCTGGTGGCGCAGTGGTTAAGAATCCGCCTGCCAATGCAGGAGACACGGGTTCGAGCCCTGGTCCATGAAGATCCCACATGCCGCGGAGCAACTAAGCCCATGAGCCACAACTACTGAGCCTGTGCTCTACAGCCCACGAGCCACAATTACTAAGCCTGTGTCCTGCAAGTACTGAAGCCCGTGTACCTAGAGCCTGTGCTCCGCAACAAGAGAAGCCACCACAATGAGGAGTCTGCGCACTGCAATGAAGAGTAGCCCCCGCTCGCTGCAACTAGAGAAAATCCACATACAGCAACAAAGACCCAACACAGCCAAAAATAAATTAAAAAAGAAAAAAAGACAAGCTCAGGGTGGTGTATAGTCATGACAGGCTCGATTTTAGGGGGAAAATCACTTCTCCCCTCAGGGCTCCAGCTTCTTTATCCCCCAAATGAGGGGTGCATTCAGGTGAACCCTTTCAGCCTTTCTTAACTTGTGTCAAGTAGTAGCAAATGCTAAAAGCTGATGCTTGGGCTTCCCTGGTGACGCAGTGGTTGAGAGTCCGCCTGCCGATGAAGGGAACACGGATTCGTGTCCCACATGTCGCGGAGCGGCTGGGCCCGTGAGCCATGGCCGCCGAGCCTGCGCGTCCGGAGCCTGCGCTCCGCAACGGGAGAGGCCACAACAGTGAGAGGCCCGCGTACTGCAAAAAAAAAAAAAAAAAAAAAAGCTGACGCTTGTCCATTGGTCATTTCAGCAGCGCCTCTCGACCACGAAATGAACACAGGTCTGTTTTGTCTTGCCCCTTGCTGCCCCTCTGCTTAGCCTCCTCTCCTGTCCTCTTTCTGGTCTGAACCTTTGACTCACTAAAACCTCTCTGGTTTCTCAACTCACATTCCTATCTTCCAGCTGCCACTATCTGACGCATCACCAATATCAGAAGTTCAGAATGATCAGTTGGTTTCAAATGTATTCTCATCTTCTCACACTGGTTACTGGCGCTGTTTTTAAGCTTCTGTGTGTGTGTATGGTGTGTGTGTATGTGTGTGTGTGTATGTATGTGCTTCTTTCTAAATAAGTCACCCAAGTTTTTCAGTCAAACACAACTCTGAGGAGCCCAGCTCTGCCTGAATACTTTGGATTTTACCCGAGGCTGTAGCATATTGATCTGTTCTCAGTATTTTTCTCAGTCTACTTTGTATCTGTTGAACTCTGGGAGGCCAAAGTCCAGTTCTGGCAATAGTGTTTGGGGAGCATGATTCGCACCTAAGATTCAGGTTTCCCCCTAACCCCCTCTTATTTATTTCTTTGCTATTGCTTCTTTTCTCATTTGACAGTTTTTTCAGTATATCAGGCATCTTTTCTTTTTGAATCAGCTCTACTGAGCTGATAACTGACGCACAATACATTGACCCATTTAAAGTGACCCATTTGTTAAATTTTCACATGTACAAATCCATGAAACCATCATCACAAATATGATAATGAACACACCCATCACTTCCCAAAGCATCCTGCATCCCCTTGTAATCTCCCTTTCTCTTTTTGCCCCCTTCCCTACTAGATGTTAGTTTGCATTTTCTAAAAATTTACATAAATGGAATAATATTGTGTACTCTTTTTTTTGATCTAGCTTTTTTTTTTTAATATATATTTTATTTATTTATTTGGCTGTGCTGGGTCTTCATTGCAGCATGTGGGCTCTTAGTTGCAGCATGTGGGATCTAGTTCCCTGACCAGGGATCGAACCCGGGCCCCCTGCATTGGGAGTGTGGAGTCGTAACCACTGGACCACCAGGGAAGTCCCTGGTCTAGCTTTTTTACTCAGCATAATTATTTTGAGATTCATCCATATTGATGCAGTTATATTCATTTTTATTGCTGAGTAGTATTCTATTGTATGGATATACCACAATTTGTTTATCCATTCATTATGGGTGGAAATGTTGTTGCTTTTAGTTTTCAGATATTATTAATAAAGTTTCTATAAACATTTATATAAAAGTCTTTGTATAGACATAGCTTTTCATTTTTCTTGGATAAATATCTAGAAGAAGGATGTCTGGATCAGGTGGTAGGTATATATTTATTTATTTTGGGCTGCGTTGGGTCTTCATTGCTGCGCACGGGCTTTCTCTAGTTGCAGCGAGTGGGGGCTGCTCTTCTTTGCAGTGCTCAGGCTTCTCATTGCGGTGGCTTCTCTTGTTGTGGAGCACAGGCTCTAGGCCCGTGGGCTTCAGTAGTTGTGGTGTGCGGGCTCAGTAGTTGTGGCTCGCAGGCTCTAGAGCACAGGATCAGTAGTTGTGGTGCACGGGCTTAGTTGCTCCGTGGCATGTGGGATCTTCCCGGACCAGGGCTCGAACCCACATCTCCTGCATTGTCAGGCAGATTCTTAACCACTGCGCCACCAGGGAAGCCCAGTATGTATATATTTAACTTTAAACAAAATTCCAAACTTTTCCAAAGTGATTGTACGATTTTATATTCTGACCAGCAGTTTATGAGGTCTAATTGTTCCACATCCTCACCTACACTTGGTATGATCAGAGTTTTTAATTGTAGCTTTTCTAATAGATGTGTGGTGGCATCTCGATGTGGTTTTAATTTGCATTTCCTAATGATTAAAGGAGACAAACATATGTTCATGTGCTTATTGACCATCCACAGATCTTCTTTAGAGTGTCTGTTCTAATCTCTTTTCGTTTCTCTTTTTTGTTCTCTTATTGTTGAATTTTGAGTGTTCTTTATATATTCTGAATATAAGTCCTTTGTCAGATCTGTGATTTGCAAAGATTTTCTTCAAGTCTGTGCCTGTGTCTTTTGAAGAGCAGACATGCTTAGTTTTTATGACGTTTGATTGATCATTCTATTCTTTTATGGATTGTGCTTTTGGGTCATATGTAAGACATCTTCGCCAAAACCAAGGTCATGAAGGTTTTTCTCTTAATTTTTTTTCTATAGGTTTTATAGTTTTAGGTTTTACATTTAAGTCTATAATCCATTTTAAGTTAACTCTTGTATATGAAGTAAAGTATGGACCAATGTGTTTGTTTTTCTTTCTTTTCAATGTCAAAATCCATTTGTTTTAGCATCATTTGTTCAAAAGCCTATCCTTTTTCATTGTTGCCTTTCCATACTTGTCAACATTATTGTCTATATATGTGTAGGTTTATTTCTGGACTCTTGTTCCATTGTTCTGATTCTGTAGCTTTACTATTGATTATTCTGTATTATCTGATTTTGAAATCAGACAATATTAGCCCTCCAACTTTATTCTTGTTTTATAAATCCTAGGTCATTTGCATTCCCATATGAATTTTAGAATTGTCTTGTCAATTTTTTCAAAAATGCTTGCTGGGATTTTAATTGGGATTTTGCCAAGGAGAATTGCCATCTTAATAAGAGTGAGTTTTCTGACTCATGAACATAATATAACTCTCCATTTATTTAAGTTTTCTTTAATTTCTCTCAGCAACGTTTTATAATTTTCATTGTTTAGTTTTTGCACATATTTTGTCTGATTTATTTCTAAGTATTTTCTATTTTAATGCTATTGTAAATGGTATTGCTTTTAAAATGTCAATTTCTCTGGTTGCTTTAATATTTTCTCTTTATCACTGTGTTTAAGCAGTTTGATTATGATGTGCCTGGATATAGTTTGGGTTTTTTTTTTTTTTTGCTTGTTTGTTTATTTTTGTTTTTGTTTTGAGCTTCTTGGGCAGGTAGGTTTTGTAGTTTCTATCAATTTGGAATATTTTCAGTCGTTATTCCTTCAAAGAATATTCTGCCACCTTTTCTTTTTTTTTTTGTAAATTTATTTATTTTATTTTATTTTTGGCTGTGTTGGGTCTTCGTTGCTGTGCGCGGGCTTTCTCTAGTTGCAGCGAGCGGGGGCTACTCTTCCTTGCGGTTCCTGGGCTTCTCATTCGGTGGCTTCTCTTGTCGCGGAGCACAAGCTCTAGGCACGGGGACTTCAGTAGTTGTCTGCCACCTTTTCTTTCTCTTCTTCTTTGGGGACTCAAACTATTTGTATATTTGGCTATTTGAAGTTTTTTCACAGCTCCTTGATGCTGTGTTAATTTTTTTTCATTTCCTTTTTACTTTCTATGCTTCATTTGGATAGTTTCTATTGCTGTGTCTTTTCTTCTATAACATCCGATCTACTGTTAGTCCTATCCAGTGTATTTTTCATCTCAGACATTGTAATTTTCCTCTCCAGAGGCTCAGTTGGCTCTTTTTAAACCTTCCATGTCTCTACATACTTTTGTAACCTATGGGGTGCAGTTATTATAACTTGTTTGCTAATTCTAATATGTGTGTCCGTTTGGCTTCTGCGTTGATTGAATGCTTTCTCTCCTCAGTAGAGGTCATATTTTCCTGCTTCTCTGTCTGGTAATTTGACTGATATTTGATTGCATGCCATACACTGTGAATGTAGCGTTACCTTGTTATGTACTGGATACTTTTGTATTATTATAAATATTCTTGAGTGTGGTTATGGGATGCAGTTAAGTTCCTTGAAAATAATTTTATCCTTTCAGGTCTCTCCTCACTTTTAAGCTTTTTTAGGTGGAACTAGAGTTGTGTTTAGTAAAGGGCTAATGTTCCCCCACTGAAGCAATACACTTCTGAGTATTCCACACCACATCCTGTGCGTTATGGAGTTTTCTAGTCTGGCTGGTGCCAACAGGCACGTTTTCTGATTCTGTAAGAGTGCTGTGTACTGTAGGGTGTTCCCTCTAATCTCTGCAGGTTGTTCTTCCCCTGGACTTGGGTAGTCTCCTCAAACAGGAGCTGAATTGTATTCTGCCGACTGCTTGAAGGGAACCTTGTGTAGATTTTTGGGTTTCCTTCTCTGTGCAAATCATTCCTCCCTGGTCCTCAGTCCTGCAAAGTCTAGTCACCCTGTTCTCTCTGGATAGTCAGCTCCAGCTCCTCAAATCTGGAGGTGTGCCGCGCTCCACCTGGCTTGCCCCTCCCCGTGCTAGGACCTGGGAGCTCTCTCCAGGCAATAAACTGGGGCAATTATAGGGCTCGTCTTGTTTGTTTTCCGCTTCCCAGGGATCACTGTCTACCACCTGAGATCCAGAGTCTTGAAAATTATTGCTTTGTCTAAAATTTTTTTTTTTTAACTTAAGGTTGGAAGGTAAATCTGGTCCCTGGACAAAAATGGGAGTCTACTGGGCATCTCTGAGTTAAAATAATAATGAGTTGTGTAGACTCGTGCTTTTCAAATTTTAGTTCACAGCTCAGCATCAAACTCTAGAAGCTTATTAGAAATGCAGCATCTCAGGCCTTACCCCAGACCTGCTGAATGAGAACCTATATCTTATCAAGATGTCAGGTAATTTGTATGGCTATTAGAGTTTCAGAAGTACCAGTATAAATTTTTGAATAACCTCTCCCTATTATTTTTTCTTCCAAATTTTAGTCTTAACTTTTGAGAGGAAACCTTCAGGGCGACTTCAGATGGACCAGTATCAGTGAGGAAATAGCTCAGAAAGGGACTCAGGAGATACTGTTCCAAACTTTGATGTTCATGGTCATATTAATATGGGTCCCATTCAATGTCTGAGGGTGGCAACTTTGACCACAGCAAGGGGTGCTCCTTCCACACAGGGGTCAAGTGGTCTTGACCATAAGTGCAGTCACCTGGTCTGGGCTTGATCTTGCAGGGATGATGCAATAGGAAAATTTGGGATTTTGAAACTGGAAAGAGTCATGGAAGGTGCCTTAAATCCTTCTGGGAGCAAGGCAGTACATCAATTAAAAGAGAGGTCACCAAATACTCCCTTCTTGGTGGGGTAAGAGCTAAAAACTTGATCTCAGAAGACTTAGGTTTGATTCCCTTTTCCTCCATCCAATGGTGGAGTGTTGGGAAAGTTGCTGAATCTTTGTCTTAGTGTCCTCATCTGTAAATGGGTGCCTGGTCATTTCTGGACACTTAAAACCATATATTTGTTTAATTCAATTCACGTACGCCATTGTTTATAAAAGTCAAATACTGTTACTAGAACTTGCATTACGAAGAGCTTCCAATGAGATACATGCATGTGGTAGCGCTTGCCTTGGGGTCAAAATTTGGTAAATTCCTTCCCCGCTTCCTTCCTCCCCCTTCTTCCCTCCCTTCTTCATCCCTTTCTTTTTCTTCCTTTCTTCTTCTTCCTAACTCTCTCTCCCATTCTCTCTTCCATTTTCCCCAATCCCAGGCTTTTCTCAGGAAAGGATATGGGAGTCCAGGCACCAGATAATCCCCCAGGGGCATAGTAACGTAGACAAATAAGTCATGCATCATGCTTTCCCCTATATTTATAACCAGGTGAAATGAAATGTATATCAAAATCAACCTTGAAGGGGAAAGAAATCCACCTAGCATACAGTGGGAGGGAAGGATCTAGAAGATGATGGGGCAGTCGGTGGACCCAATGGTGAGCATGGGCTTTGGCTGATGACGGATTCAGAAGATGTATCACCCTTGGATTCCACCTACCTGGAGTGATCCCAAAAGTCTGAGACAAGTAGTCTTTCTATAATTTTGCTACTTAGTTCAGATTTGAATAACATAGCTGGGTAGGGTGAAGCCTTATACCATGGCCTTTGTCAATGTGGCTTGGACTTCTCCACTCATCAGGAAGTCCCTGAAGGGGTCTCTGACATTCTTCCCTCATTCTTGGTGGCCTTTTAATGAGGGAAATGACAAGCTTGACTAATTATCCCCAATTTGGGGAAGGACTAGGTTCTCAAACTTATGCCCTCTCAGAACCCGCCGGTGAGCAGCATTTCCTCTTTGCCTTACAACCTGCTTCACTAAGTGAATTCCCGCAGGTCTGGTTTGAGGTCTTTGAAGTGAGACTAATCTTCCTGAGAATGGGAACACTGTCTGTGCTCCTCCTCTGTGTCCCCAGCAACAAGCACAGTGCCTGTGTCGGTCATTGACCACTGAGTATTTTTACAGCCAAATCTGTTGCCAAGTGAAGCCTGTTCTGGGTGTTTAAGTCTTTCCTGGTGATGCTCTGCATATTGGCTCCAGGGAAGATTTCAGTGAAAGGAGGAAAACCAGAGGTTCTAGAGCTCCCACTGTGTGCCAAGCATCACGGTAGAAGCAACACACAGGTTATCCCATATATTCTTTATCATTAATCTAAGACAAAGGAATTATTATTCCCATCTGTTACTGATGAGGAAATGGAGGCTCAGAGTGGTTAAGACACTTTCCCAATGCCACCCAGCAGAACTGAGATTTGGACTCAAACTTCTTCCAATACTTTAAACTCCCTCCGTAAATATCTGAATGATATACCAAGATCATTGACCTAAAAAATGGATAGCTAATATGCATTAAGCACCTACTGTGTGGCAGGCACTGGGGACCTGAAAAACAATGAGTGGTTGGGAAAAAAGCTGCAAGGGAGACGGGAGGAATGGGGGAAGGAATGATGATGAGAGAGAGAGGGCAGAACTGGTTCTGAAGGGCATTATCCACTGGGCTGAGGAACATGGGCTTTATCTTGTGGGTGCTGGGGAAAACAGAAGGGCTTTATTCAAATGAAGAACATGATTAGACTTATATTCAGAGAGGGCATCCAAAAGCAATGTGGAGGGTAGAGGGCAGAGGAGCAGGGGGCAGGGGGCCAGGCAGGAGGTAGGAACAGCAGTTATATAACCAGTGAGAAACAGAGAATAAAGATGATGGTGATGAGATGGCTTCAGGACTGAGCACTTAAGTGCTAGGTAGTGTGCTAAATGTCTTCCGTGTGCTCACGCATTCAATATTCACAACAACTTTACAAAGTGAATATTACTACTCTCATCACTTTCCAGATGAGGAAACTGAGGCACAGAGAGGTTAAATACCAACTGTTCCTATCATAACGGAACAAGCCTTGAAGAGATGTGCCCCCTTGCTCTGAATCTTACAGTTTTCAGTCAGTGGATGGCAAAACTGGGACTTGAATTTATGTATCCTGGATCCAAAGCTGACACTCTTAAGCCATTTTTCCTCCACCATATTTGTTTTCTCACTTACCAATTCACATTGGATCATAAACCCTAAGGGAAGGAAGAAATCTTTGTGATCATAAAGGTGACCTTCCTGCCTCTCCACACCCTCGTCCAGATGCTCAGATCCCTCCTGTGTCATCTGCTTAAACATCTCCAGTGACAAGGGCTTGCGTCCTGCCCAGATATCCTGGACACTAGCATTATAAGAATTGTATACATTTTTGTTAAGCCCTGGTGAACGTGGCTGTCTCTGAGCCTCTGCTGGCCCTGCCTCCCCCAAATAGCACCTGAGGGTATAAACTGTGGCTACTGGGATAATCTGGAACAAAGTCCACCAGGAATTTCAAGGAGTGTTCTTTGCACAGGGATCATCACGAGATGGCCGGGCCTGTGCTAATTGGCTGCATTTGAACTATAACATTCAAACCCGGCAAGACAATTAAAACTGAAAATGGTCAGCAGGGATTGAAAGGATTCAAAGGATAATTGCTTCATAGCAAGCTACATTGCTCCAAGTAGCAGGAAGGATTGACGGAACTGGAATTAATTATATTGGAATACGTGTTTATTTTTATAGAGCCTTTTAAAATCATTTGGATGTGGCCAAGTTGTGCCTTTCTCCAATACTCTCGGCTTTGGTTAACTGCCGCGGATTTATCTGCCAAGTGCAATTACTGTCTTTCTTGGAAACTACACAGGCACGAAAACATGCTCACCATTTATCAGTGGGATCAATCCTTTTATTGCCTTTGTAATAATGATGCCTAAATCTGTATAGTGCTTGCAACATTTACAAAATGCTTTACATATGTTATCTCGGTTTCTCTTCACAACAACCCAATGAAATGGTTAACGGCTGGAGTTCCCATTTGGAGAACTATCGCAGAGCACAGTGAGCTGTACAGCAGATTAATGGGAGAGCTCTGACTGGCGTCTACAGTGCCTACCTCTTAACTGGTGTGTTTGTTCTATTGGTCTGGAAAAAAAAGCATCTTGTTTGCTAGGTGGGCAAGGCTGAATACTGCTGTCAAGAATGGGAAAAGTCATTGCTCGGATTCAAGCAAAAGTTGAAACTTACTAATGAATCAGCTGTTTGAACTGTAAAAAGTGAAAAAGATCTTTGATCAGAAAGGAGAGGTTCTTTTGGAAATGAAGTTGCTGTAATAGGTCTTAAGGAATGAACCTTGGTTTAGAGTCAGTAGTCTTGAGTTTACATTCTGCTTCTTCCCTCTCATGGTTCTGTATCTTGTCATGTGACTATTCCTCTGGATATCTTACTTTCTCCCTTCTGTGCAATGGGTCTAACAATGTTATAGTTATGGTCAAATGAAACATTGTATGTGCTGGAGCCAGACAAATGTGGGATGCTTTTGTTGCTGGCATTTTTCTGTCTGATATCCCTTGGTTAATTGACTGTGACATAATAACCAAAAAAACTGGCCACCTTCGCAACTTGTTTCTCAAAAGACTTCACGTTCTACATTTTAAGGTGCGCTTTCAGGTATATGTTTTCCAATTGTAGTAAAATGGGTTATTAGGATTTTGAAATTTAGGAGGGAAAGTCTTTCCTGGATAAACACAAGGTGAACCAACCACCTTCAACCAAACAGCACTTAAAAGATGTGCCGTTTAGTTCTGATATGTACACAATTTCCAGCTTTTGGTGACAACCCTGCTCAGGTGGGCCTATCCTAATATTCGTTCTGGGGCTGAAGTTTTCCAAGAGTCCTGAATGGAAAGCCACAGGAAATAGAAAGGGCACTCCCAGATTTCGCAGTCCCAGTAAAAGACTGTTTTGGGGGAATGCACTGTGGATTAACCTGTAACGCATAGAAAATATTGTTCTAGGCATTGCACAGAATGCAAAGTGAATAGGAGTTAACTAGTCATCCAGTAAGAGCTTAGAATCTAGCTGGAGAAAGAAGATGGTTGCACATAAAGTACTTATAATATTTAACTCTTATGGAGTTCTTGCCTTGTCCCAGGAACCAGGTTGGGCCTGCTATAAGTACTATCTCTTTTCTTTTTTAAAATTAAGAAGTAAATATTTATTAATATAATATAGTTAGTAAATGAGCAAGTTGGCTTGGATTAGTTTGTGACAGAAGAAGATTTGCCTGAGGTCACATAGCAAATTAATTCTTGCCACCATTAAATGCCAAACAGACAATTTGGACCCACAGTACTTTCTCTTTTCATCCTACAAGATGAGTACTCTTGCTTTTATCCCCATTTTGTAGCCTAGGAAACTGAGGCTCAGAGAGTTTTAGAGCCTTTCCAAAGACAACTCAATCCATCTTTCTCCTCAGATCCTGCTCCTACCCCCCAGCTAGTCTTGTTGCTAAACTCAGGTGAGTCGGTGCTCCCAGCCAGCCCCGAATCTGGGTTCATGGTTCAAAATACCACCAATGAAAGTACAAATGAATAGGTTGTTTGCAAAAGAATTTACCTTAAGGAAAGGCAATGAGGTGACAAGGGATGAAGGATGGTGATTTCTGGGGTCCAGCTGGCCTGGGTTTGGATCCTGGACCCATTACTTACAACCAGGAAATTGCTGCGCCGCCTTCCTTAGAGCTCAGCGTCCACATCTCTGTAAGGAGGGAAAATGATCTTATGTTAAACAAGATAACCTCTGGAAATCATTCAGCATGGACATTGGCCAATACATGGCTTCTTCATCTTGCCTCCCATTTAATAGCTACTCAGCAGCCTAATCTGGCTTCCAGTTGTACTTGCCTTCCTGAGTGTGTGTGTGTGTGTAGTTCTATGCAATTGTATCACATATATAGATCCGATTAATCAGTCACCACCACAGTCAAGATACAGAACAGCCCCGTCGCCACAAGCCTCCCTTGTGCTACCCATAGCTAGTCTGCGCTTTTCATTTTGAAGCATCTTGAAGATATGGACCGCTACACCCATTTTCTGTTTCTCTGGAGGACTTCAAAAGAGTGACTTTAAGTCCACAGAGTTTTAATGTGTATACAACACGCAAAACAGAATGAACACAAACTCTGGACTCCAGCACCCCTGACTATGAGGTGGGGCACAGCCCCTCACAGCCGTACAACCTTGAGTCACCTCTCCAATCTCTATTGATAAAAGCAGGGATGACACCCTTGAGATGACGAGCGGCCTTGTGGTACAGTGGCCAACAAATGCCTAGTGAGTGGCAGATACTATAATCGAGGTTTTCTCCTTTGGCACCAACCTCATTACCCTCATTTTCTTCCGCACGAATAGAAATCACGGCTGTCCTGGCCCCCTCTTGCCATCCCAGCTGACAGAGTATCTTATTTGGGAGGCTTTCTTTCATTTTTGTTCTCCTCCTCCACTTTGCTCCCTGGCGGGAGTGACAACTGGCAGAGGCCTTCTAAACTCATTAGCTGGGTTCTCCCCTTTGTGTTTCAAACGTTCCCATTTCATCTGCAGTTTGCCAGAGAAGCTGTTGGCCTTTGCTCTCTGGCTGGGTAAATCTTCCCCTTGCCAGTGCCGACGTGCAGGGTGCCCTTTTAAGAAGAACACCACGGCACCGGTTCCTGATCTAAGCAGGGAGGGCTGAGCTGGGGAGAGCTGAGAGCATCCTTCCCCGGGGGTGGGGGGGGTGGAGCAGCTATTCCGGGAAACAAACACTCCAAGCATCTCATTAGCATAATCTCAGTAATTAATGGCTTGATTGATGGTCCACAGTTCCCCACAGTTTTCTATAAATGATAATGTATTAAAACGAGATGGAGGAAAGAAAACATGACACGACATATATTATTTACGTGTTTGCAGAGAGGCTGACACACAAACACACACGATTTATCAACAGTCATTTTTTTTGCATGGTGTTCTGAGCCCCGAGCCTCCAAGATGTGGAATTAATTTCATAGCAGGTGATTCTAGACTATTTCGCACTGGCCATCTGTCGCTTCATCTACCTTTCTGCTGTTACAATAATTAATCATTTCAGAGGCTGGCTTGGCCTCGGAAAGTCCATTCTGGCTAAGAGCTCTGCAAGAGTGGGTAGCATTGGAGTATGTGTTTGGAAGCGGTTTGTTCCTATGAAGCAGGTGTGTTCAACTATTTTTCTTATTCACTTTTATCTGCCCACACCAGTGGCTCAACAGCTGGGGAGTGCTTCAAAGAGTATTAGATTGTCGTTACTAAAACTGTTCATAGTCTTCCTTTAGAGTAGAAGAAACCAAGTTCAGAGAGGTTGCTTGGATTGTCCAGGGTCACACAGCTAGTTGGAGAGAGCTGCGACTAGAACCCAGGCCTCTCAGCTTTTCTTACCTTGGTCCTTCTGGTCCTTGGTCTCAAGCAGTTCTGCCATAGAAGGAAGTGAATCTCACCAGAAATAAGAAGATAGCCCTAGGAACCCTAGAGGTAGCTCAGCATGGGACATTGGGGACACGCTCAAATTAAATGATGAAAGTCGGTGTTTTAATTCTTCCAGAAATCACAATATAGCCATGCTATAAGGTAGAATTAATATTAAAGGAAATGGAGTCTGCGAAGAAACGTGAGTCGTGGTCTACCACGCTTGATGTAACAGCGGGAGAGAGAAAACACCAGGCCATTTCCTTGACCGAGATGCATTCACCTACTAATGTTTATTGATTGATTTATTAACAACACAAATATCTATTGACTGACAATTCATGGCAAGCACTGGGCTAGATGTTGGAGACACGATGGTAAAGTCTCTGCACTCAGGGTACTGATATTTTAGTGGAGGCACATAAGATGAAGAATTAAACAAATACAAGTTGCGTTAAGTGCTCCAATAAGAAGAAATGAGGGGCAGAGACAGAGGAGGACCAGTGACATATTTCCCTGTGTGCATGGGGGCCCTTAGATGGGATGGGCATCGCAGGCCCCTTAGAGGAAACCAAGTCTGGAATTGGACCCTGATGGATGGGAGCTGAGCACGTGACAAGCAGGAGGGAGAGAGTCCCGGGCACTGGGGACGGCATCACTATGACGATACTGGGCTGGGAAAGCAGATCAAGACAGCAGAAATGGAGTCAGGAATGGGAGACGGGTTACAAAGGGGTTAGGAGAGATCAGTGAGAGAGAGATTGTTCACGGCCTTCCCTACGGATTGTTTTATTATCCCCATTTCACAGATGAGGAAACTGAGGTGCAGAGAAACAGTATAACTTGAAGAAAGCCACACAGTGGTAAGCAAGGGCAGCTGGACTTCTAACCCAGTTCTCTCTGACTCCAGAGTCCAGGCTCTAAGCCAGAGGTTGGAAAACTGTGTCCTACAGGCCAGGTCCAGCATCCTGTCTGTTTTCCATAGTTAAAGCTTCACTAGAACATAGCCATATCCATTCATTTCTGTATTGTCAATGGCCACTTTCCACCACCACAGCACAACTGAGTAGCTGGGACAGACAACGTATGGCCTTGCAGCAGCTACAATATAAAATACCTAGTTCTTTAGAGAGAAAGTTTGCTGACCCTTGCACTAGCCTGTAGCTTCAAGGGGGAGGGATCATGTCTACCTGGACCCTGGGGTGTTTCCCCAAAGCCACCCAGTGGCTTTGGATCCAGGATCCAATAAGCATCTGCTGAATAAACGAAGAATGGGAGGTGGGTCCATGGAACCCACAAAGGGCCAGAGATTGGGCAAACAGGTTTAGGAACACTGGGAAGTGGGCATGGACTCTGCTTGGATGAAGCAGGTGGACCGGCTGGGCCAGAGGGAGGAACAGGATATTGGAAACATCAGGTTGGAGAGACCCCCTGTGGGTTGATGGAGAAGAGCCTTGAATGCCACCGTCATTAAGCTCTGAGACCTTTAAGTGGCCGAGTTAGCAGTCACAGAGGCTCTGGAAGAGAACTGCTTTGCCAAGATGGAGACTGTAATTGGTTATTGATGTCCTATTTGTATGTTAATGTTGCTCAGTAAAGTAACTAAACCATAATTCAGACTCAACCTTCCTCTAAAACAAAAGCCCGCTGAAAGGTCAATGGATTTCGTATAATAAATTATTAAATAATGGGAAACACAGGAAGTGAAGTTTCTGAGCTATAATCTTTTCAGGTTTTATTAACTATCATTTATTAAAAGCACTGACAATGTTTACATTTTGTTTCGCCAGTTTCCTGCCAGCTTCAGAAATTTTGGGGGTCGTAGTCAGTGTCGAGTGGGAAAATATGTTGTTTGACAGACTTCATCTGTTTGGAAATCAAGACAGTGTTACCTCCGTGATCTGACTTCTCATCTCCTTGTGTCAATGTTAAGTCAAATAGTATGGCAGCACATTGGCGGACTTTATGCTGTATGGAAACAAGGATGAAATACACTATAACGCCAGTTAGATTTACTTGGTAATCACAAACACATACCAGGATCCTTTGTGGATAAAATTCCTACTCCTGTCCTGAAAATTCTGCCGGAGAAGACCTTACTTGTAAGGAACAGGTGTGACAAAGTGATGCCTATGAACTTGGGCTCTGGGGTCTGGGTTTGAATTCCTGATTTACTTCTTAGTGGACTTTGGACTTAGCTGTTCTGTGCCTCATTTTACTCAACTAGAAAATAGGGGCATAAGCAATACTTGCTGCCTAGAACTGTGATGACTAAGAAATTGTACATAAAATGCCCCATACAGTCTCTGGAACATAGAATGTGAAGCATTATTATAACTCTGTAAGGTTTAAAATGCTCAAGGGCAATGAACCACAATGAGGCCAAATGAATTGGTAAATTGGTCAGTTTTAAATTTCTCTTCAGACATCAATCAAGTCTTCAACAGTTTACCTAGCCTTATATTGTGTGTTCAGAAAGATGCTAAAAGAATATAAGATGAGATCAGGCTGGATGTCAAAGAATTGACAATTTTTGGTGAGGGATCAACTCAAAGACAAGCCTGGGCACTACTGAATAGAAATCATCTGTTCGTTTATTGGGCACCCGTTATGTATCAAGGACCAGGTTGAGTACTGGTGACAGAAATGAATCAGAAGAACATTTCTCACAATCTAGTGGGGTCTGTAGACAAGAATTTCAATAAGGGCTGGTACAGTCAATGTTAGAAATGTTTCCCCAAGAAAAGAATTAAGATCCACGCTTTGCATTTTAGTCCTGGTTCTACTAATGAGAGGACTTCAGCAAATTTCTGGGCTTAATTTCCTCATTTTATATTTGAGCCTGAGACGTAAAAGATGTTTTCCATACCCAAGGATTCAATTCCTAAGAATGCGTAGTACTTACATAGAATCATTGTTTAACAATCAAATGATTGATGATCAACTTCCCTAAAAAATGTACTTAAATGGTGAAAGTTGTATAGACGTGTTATAATCACACACATTGCAGCATCTTGACATCACAACTCTCTTTTTGAATTTTTCTGCCTGTCTTCTTTTTTTTTTCCCTGTTACATTTTCAAGTGCAGTTTTAACTGTCATTGCAATCAAATTTCACACATAATGATTTTTTTTAGGACCACAGGTATCCAGAATCAGATATTAATCATAGCACTCAATTCAGAACATACTCTCATCATTGTTTCATTCCTACAAGATTTTGCATCCTTGTGTTTCCCTTTATGAATTCAGTACTATGTAAGCATTTTGATTTTGCTGCTTAGTCTTAATAAATATTATTAGTATCATCGATTAGATGATAGCTGTTGAATGTATGAGTTGTCTGGCTTTAAGTCTTTCAAACGCTTTACCCACTGACTCATTCCCAACTATGTTAAGTTTTCCCAGAGGTAAAGGAACTGCAGGTGCTGGCAGAATCCAAGGAAGCAGTCTCAGATGTCACTGAGGACTTCTCTTGGCCTTGGCCATGAAAAGACTGTGTTAGAGAAGTGATGCTCTGATAATCATGTTGGCTGACTCCACTGACCTCTTAACCACTTTTGATGCTATCTCTGTGTATTTGGTTGCAGAGATGATATTGCAGCCATCGTGTTAGAATTAGCAGTTTTTAAAAATTAATAGGCCATTCTCAAGAGCAGTTTTAGGTCTACCGAACTCTGCAGAAAGTAGAGTTCCTTATATCTCCCAACTCCCACTCTCTATTTTATTATTAACTTCTTGCATTAGTATGGTATATTTGTTACAATTGATGAACCGATATTGATACATTATTATTAACTGAAATTCACAGTTTACATTAGGATTCACTCTTTGCCTTGTACATTCCATGGTTTTGACAAACAAATGACATGTATCCACTATTAAAGTATCAAACAGAATAATTTCACTGCCCGAAAAGTCCTGTGTGGTCCACCTCATCATCCCTTCCTTCCTCCCCTTGCGTCCTGGGCAATACCACTGATCTTTTAGTTCTCCACAATTTTGCCTTTTCCAGTATATCATATAGTTGGAATAACACAGTATTTTGAGGTTCATCTATGTCTTTTCATGGTTTGATAGCTCAATTATTTTTATCACTGAATAATATCCCATTGTCTGGATGTACCACAGAGTACTTACCCACTCAACTATTGAAGGACATCTTCGTTGCTTCCATGCTTTGGTAATTATGAAAAAAGCTTATAAATATTTGCATGCAGGCTTTTCTGAGCATTAGGTTTCAACTCATTTGGGTAGATAACAAGGAACACAACTGTTGGACTGTGTGTTAGAGTTTTTGCTTTTATATTTGTTAAGTCTAGATACACTTTATTTTTAAGAGTTCTCTACAAACTTATGCAAGAAAATTGCACCTGAAACATTTCAATGGGTGCAGAATGGGAGGTGCCTAGGAGTGAAGGTATCAATTCCTACTTCCTCAAAACAGTAAATAAAGTGAACACCTTGGCATGTATACACCATAGCACTTTCCAGATCTAAATGTTTCAGTACACACTGTTTTGAACTAGGTCACATCAGTAAACTTTGCCCATTCTGCCCTGCTACAAGTTATAAAACTTTCTCTGCAGGTAACAAACACCATTTATTACCGTATATGAAAAATAAATAAAAATTTATATAAAATAAATATTCAAATAATTTTCATAGAAGTTAAATGAGTGTGACACACGTCTCATTTGTTTTCTGATTAGTTTTAGAGAGAAGTCAGTATGATGGGCACCAACATTTTCGTCACGTGGCTTCAACAATTATTGATATTTTGCCAGTATTGTTTTATCTGTCCCTTCATTTTTTTGCTTCATTATTTTAGAGCAAATTCTACACATTGTATTTACATTATTTGCAATGGCTGCCTAACATTGTACGTTACCTAGAGTGGATCATGCTCCTACACTTTTTCCCATTATTGGGTAATAAATAACTCCACAATGGATATCTTTGAGTCTAGTACTTGCTGATGTTTGATGAAGGCTAATATATGAAACCTCTCTCTTCCTCTCACAAGATCCAATACAGTGAGAGAGAGATGCTAGGGTTGGATGGACAGCGAATAAGACATCAGCCATACGGATTTCCTAATACATTTTTCCCTGAATTAAACTTCACATCTCTTCTTGTTCAACGTAGAACAAAACAAACCTCCTGGAAGGCAGCCTGGAGAAAGGGAGTCTGATGTGTGAGAAGGCTCTGGTTGGACCCACTCTCTCAAATGCACCCGTCAGAAGAGTCTTCCTCTCCCATTTGGAACCGCACGAGAGACGAGAGGATTCTGACTCTTCTAGGGTGCGGAATTTTCCCTCCATAAAAATCGCCCAGAAGACTGGGGGATAAATAGACCCCTTACAAGTAGTTTGGATTAATCCCATGGAGGATTCCTGAGTCAAAGAGTGAATGCAGTTTTATAGCATAGTGGCCAAATTGCTTTCCCAAAGAGCTGTACCTTTGTATACTCCTACCAACCATGAATGAACCTGCCCAAATTTTAAATTGGCCAAATTGCATAAATACCTGGGCAACTGTACTTAGCATAATTCTATTTCAGTAATAAGATCACTGAGCAGAAATTGTTGACTTTTCCCTGGTAGAACTTGCCAAAACCCAACCAATCAAATTGGGTGTTAGCATTGTTATATAGAGAGTTTGGGGTTGCCTGAACTGAATCAGGTACCAGTTGGAAAGCATGCAATGACTGACTTTGTTTAAATCTAACTGCAATTTATCTGTAAGAACGGTACTGAAAAGTGACATTTGTCTTAACGAGTTTCCCATTCATTTCCGGAGCGGGAGTTCATCAGTCATGCAGCTCAAGTGCCCGATACATGCAGATGAATATTTATTATAGAAGATGGAGCATCCTTACGGCAACATAATACACTTCATTCACTTGAAAAGGGAATTCAAACAGATCCATGATAGACTGCTTGAGCAACTGGAGGGGACTTTCACCTCCCTTCAGGAGAAATCGGTGGAGAATCCGCCATTTGGTGAAGGGAGACACCACTTGTTTAGTATCCATATGTAAACTGGTTTTAAAACATTATGAATGGTTAAATTTAGTTAAACACATTTTATTTGGAAAATAGTTGCTATCTCAAAAATAATTCATGAAGAGTGGATGGAAAATCCAGTAATATGCCTGCACTCAGCCAATGGCTCTGAAGCATATTGGTTGTTTGAATGCCACCCACCGTTTGATTCTGTTTAAGTTCATAGGTGAAGATGCAGATTTGGCCTGATTCACAGAGTTTCTATGCACCAGAAAAGGATCTTAAAATAAAGCATACATTTCCAACATTGATCTGACACTTGAGGTTAAGTGCTTCGTTCTTAGGAAACGCAAGATCAAAGACAATGAAATGACAGAAAACAATATACTCAGAGCATCCTTTTTTCTTTTTAATTTAGAAGCCACTCCTCTTCTCAGGAGAGCTGAGCAGAAAAATGACTGAAAAATAGCTTCCTTGTGCCCATTAAGCTGTCTTTTTTTTCTTTTGGTGACCAGTGGGGATCTTGTTCATTAAGATTGTACGGATGCCTTCTCCTTTCCTTCCACTGTTTATTTACACATAAAAAATAGAGGATTCCAAAGATTCAAACATCACGCTTGGGCTTCCCTGGTGGCGCAGTGGTTGAGAGTCCTCCTGCCGATGCAGGGGACGTGGGTTCGTGCCCCTGTCCGGGAAGATCGCACATGCCGCGGGGCGGCTGGGCCCGTGAGCCATGGCCGCTGAGCCTGCGCGTCTGGAGCCTGTGCTCTGCAACGGGAGAGGCCACAACAGTGAGAGGTCCGCGTACCGCAAAAACAAAAACAAAAACAAAAACATCACGCTTGCTAAGGCTGCCGAAAAGCTCCATGCAAACAGCCATCTCTGTTTGCAGAGCCAGGAGGAGTTTCCTAAACTCTACAACAGTGTATTCAAGAGGGTATGTTTGTGGAGGTGTGGACAAGGCTGGATATCTGAGGAAAACCAGTGTTACAACAAACCTTCCTTGTCTTGTTTTAACAAAAAAGAACCACCCTACCCTCCCAGACTCTGGACACAAGCCTTTCCCATTATGTGCTGGAATGGAAGTTACAGGAGTCAGAGTGACTATGGGAAGACTGAAACCAAAAATACGGCCATTGAGGAAGATTAAACTCAACTTGACCTCCAAAGCTGATGTATAAATGATGATTAGAAAGAGGATATGCATATCTAAATTTCATTCTATCTCTACTACAGCCTAACAACATTACTCAAATTGCTGTTTGATAATCCGTCAAAGTGAAAATGTGTCCACTTATTTCTGGCTATAAAAGCAATCATTGATTCAGTCTCTCAACGTGGGTATCACCAGCTTATCATGAGCAGGTGGTCACACTATTGAATTGGAGTTGGACCCAGATCACCTCTGTCTTTCCTTTCTCTCTTGATTTCTCCTCCTCTCTTCCTGTCTCCTCAGTAAGTATTTATTGTGCTCCTGCTGTGTGTTTAACAAGGTCTCCTTTTTGGCTGTACCCCTTGCTTACTGGTGATCTTGGCCAAGTCACTTGATGTTTTGGAGGCTTGATTTTTCCTCTGTAAAAGGGGGATACAATCTGCCTTGCTTGACTCAGAGAGTTGTTGAGAAGCACAAAGTGCTGTAGAAACATGAAGATCCAGGACCCCGTTGAGCTATAGTATTCATGTGTGTATTCACAGAGCACTCACTGGATACCAAGCAATGGGTTGGGTTCAAGGGATGTGAAAATGAATAAAACATACTCCCTGTGATTCACACTTTTTCAGTCCAATGGGGGAGCTAGAGGTATAGTGTAGTAAAGGGGAGTTGGAAAGAACATCCCATATGGACAAAATTTCATATGTCGTTATAGAGATTGGGATGGTGAGTGGCAACTATAGGGTTATCTTTTGCCTTGTGAGCCTTGTTGCATTTGTTTGTCTAGATTCCACCCCTCCTGCCCTTTCTAGAACCTGAGATTCTGTATTCCTTATGATTTGGGGCAGCCCGGGGCCTGCCTAAATAATCCTGATGGATGCTGTTGCTGTTATGGTTTCATCCTGTAGCTGCTGGTGAGGGATAGAGAGAAGATGACAAATAGTGTGGGCATGAGGATGACTTGGGAGGATGCTGCTTCTACTTCCATCTGTCCCATTTGCTGGTGATTTGGTGCACTTCATAAGAACCACGTGACCTGATGGGCTATGTGCCGATCATGGACTTACCCGGTCCCTGGGGAAGAGAGGCATCTTCCACATCTTCTCAGATTTCACAGCTGGTGTTCTCCTTGGCCCCAGGACACAGGTCCTTGTCATATAACAAGCATGAGAGGAGTCAAATGGACTGGCTTTGAATCATGCCTTTGACACTCACTACCTATACATTCCAGAGCAAGTTACTTCAACTCTTTAAATGTTGATTCCCTTATTTGGAAAAGGGGAGTGATAACAGCAATCTTGTGGGGTTGCTGGTGGACAATAGACTTGAAGGCCTCTGCACATAGTAAGCACTTAGTAAAGTGCTTCTGTTGCAGGGATTACTTGCCTTCTGGATTTGGGCAGAATTAGCAGGGAAGAGGAAGAAAAATGGCCACATCTCCATGGCTACCACTTTCTTCTTTCAAAGGGAGAAATGCCTTCTGCCACAAATGAAATTTTCTTGCAGGTGCTTCTGGGCAGTCTTCCCAGCGGGTGTTTCCATGCTGTACTTCCCAGATTGTGTGGGCTACAAGGCTCTCTTTCCAGCCAGGCTATGCTGCAGTAACAAATAACCCCTGTGTATTAGTGGTTTATAACAGCACAGGTTTATTTCTTACTTATTTACTTGTCCACTGGGGGTTGGTAGGGGATTCTCATATTGTCTTTCAGGGACCCAGCTCCTTGGATTCAGTTCTATGAATTTCAAGGTAGGAAAAGGGAATGTGGTAAATCTTGTACTGGCTCCTAAAGCTATTTCCAGAAGTGACACAGGTTACTCTTGCTCACATTTCCCTGGACAGAGACGCGAAGGGCAACCCCACCATGTATCTTGAATGGGTGGAGAACTAGAGATATTTGGTGAAAAGCACTGATGATTCCCAGAGCCTCCAACAGCTATTTCTCTCTCTTCCTTGCTAACAGAACCCTGTTTTTATTAGGGTGGCAGTGTGCCAAGCCACAGGGAAAAGTCACCATTGCTTTAATATAATCATAGCAATTCCATTTCTCTTTTCCTGTTGTTGGTCTAGACTAGAGGTGAACGTGTGACCCAGCTCTGACCAGTACCCTGCTTGTGGACTTTTGGGAAAAAAAAATCTCTCTCCTTGATAAAAGGAAAAAAATGGCAGAAGGGAAGCTTCTTTTGTGCCTTCTCTCTCTTTATTTCTTTTTCCTTTTTGGGATACTGTCATGTGAGATTGATATATGGAGTGGTGGCAGCCATTCTGTAACCACGAGGGAAAGCCCAAGAAAATTGCAAAGATGCTGACCTAGTGTAGTGATGTTACTCTGCTGCTAAACTAAACCCAGAATGACTTACCTCCAGTCTTTCTGTTGTGTAAGATGATGAAATCTTTATATTATTTAAGCCTCTCTATGTCAAGATTCTGGACCTATAGCCAGTCCAGCTGAATCTCATTCTAACTAGTAGGCTATGTCAGTGTTTCCTAACCTTGCCTAATCATAAGAGGCATTTATTAAAAAGAGACTCCCAGGCGCCTCCCTAGGAGATTCCTAGTAAGTAGGTTGAGGGTGGAGCCCAGGAACCAGTATTTTTAACAAGT
The DNA here is from genome assembly GCF_949774975.1 of Lagenorhynchus albirostris. Taxonomy (NCBI): domain Eukaryota; kingdom Metazoa; phylum Chordata; class Mammalia; order Artiodactyla; family Delphinidae; genus Lagenorhynchus; species Lagenorhynchus albirostris. The sequence goes on along the minus strand of NC_083111.1, from coordinate 69,772,241 downwards.
GCCTAAGGTAATTCCTATGATTAAACAAGTTTGAAAAACATAGAGCCAGACAAAATCTAAAGTCTACCCCCTCCAACCTTTTAAATCAGGGGAGATGACTGTTTGTATACACGTGTATGATTTGTTTATTTTTAAAGTCCAACAGCAGCCGTGTTTTAGAGCATCCAGGGAGCTGGGATGGAGAGAACACCTGCTGACGTCCAGGTGAGAGGAGATGAGGTCAGGAGAGCCAGGGAATGAAGAGAAATCTCACACATCAGTTGGACTTGGTGACTAACTAGGTCTGGGAAGTAAGGGAAGAAGCTGAGATAATCCCCAGGTCTCTGAGTTGGGTGACTGGGCAGAGTGGTGCCCTTACCAAGACAGTAAATGCAGGTGAAGGGGTAGGTTTGGGGAAGAAGATTAAGAAGCTGGTTTGGGATGGGCCTAGTTTGAGGTACCAGTGGGCTGAGCTGTGCAACTCAGTCTGCCGCTGGTCCTTTCCTGGGCAGGACCTGAGTGATGGTGGTGGTAGTGCTAAGAGGATGTGAATAGTTTGGGCAATAAGCGTGTCATCCATTCAAACCTCCTGGTTCCAGCCTGACTACTGGGTCTAATGTCCCTTTTTAGCCTAAAATATATACACTATTTGGCCATAAAATGCCATTTGCACCAATGTGGGTAGATCTTGAGGGCCCTTATGCCAGGTGAAATAAGTCAGAAAAAGAAGGACAAGTATTGTATGTTCTCACTTATATGAGGAATTTTTAAAAAAGTCAAACTCATAGAAACAGAAAGTGGAATGATGGCTGCTAGGGGTTGGGGGTGGAGGGAATGGGGAGATGTTGGTCAAAGGATACAAACTTCCAGTTAGAAGATGAAAAAGTTCTGGGAATCTAATGCACAGCATGGTAAATATAATTAGCAATACTTGAAAACAAAAACACTCATTCAAAAAGATATATGCACCTCTATGTCATAGCAGCATTATTTATGATAGCCAAGATATGGAAGCAACCTGAGCGTCCATCAACAGAGGAATGGATAAAGAATATGTGGTATATATATATATACAATGGAATATTACTCAGCCATAAAAAAGAATGAAATTTTGCCATTTGCAACAACATGAGTGGACGTGGAAGATATTATGCTTAGTGAAATAAGTCAGACAGAGAAAGACAAATACTGTATGTTATCACTTATAGGTGGAATCTAAAAAATAAAACAAACGAATGAATATAACAAAACAGAAACAGACTCACAGATATAGAGAACAAGCTAGTGGTTACCAGTGGAGAGAGGGATGGGGGAGGGGCAAGACAGAGGTAGGAGATTAAGAGATACAAACTATTATGTATAAAATAAGATATTAGGATATATTGTACAGCATAGGGAATATCAGCCAATATTTCATAATTACTTTAAATGGAGTATAATCTATAACAATATTGAATCAATATATACCTGAAACTAATATAATAAATAAACTACACTTTAATTTAAAAAAAAATGTTGTCCTTTGAGACACAAATATTAATTGAGAAAAAAAAAACTTGAAAGTTCTTAAGAGAGTAGATCTCCAATGTTATCACCAGAAAAAAGAAAAAAAAATGGTAATGTGAGAGGATGGAGCCTTTGACTAACATTATTTTGGTCATCATTGTGTAATACATACCTGTATCAAACCATAACATTGTATACCTTAAACCTACATACGTTGTATGTCAACAGTATCGCAAAAAAGCTGGAAAAAAATAGAAAAAAAAGTAAGTCTCTGATGTCCTGCTGTTTCATTTGAGAAATGATTCCAGTTTATAGATTAATTCAGGGGATGATTTATCAGTCACCTGTCTGATAGTGGTAATGAGAGTTGTGAGGATGATTGAAAGATGAGCAGGAAAAAATAACTTCTATGAACATCCCCATTTTTACTGATGGAAAAACCAAAACTCGATATGTTATGTAACTTGCCCAAGGTCACACAGCTAGGATTTGAGCTAGGTTGGCTGATGCAAGAGTCTACGTTCATAGCTACTGGGCTCTGCAGAGGCTGCAGAGCTGGTGTTAGACTCCTGACACTCAGAACCTCTGCAGACACTCTCATAAGGAGCAGAGAAGCTACTCTGAGACTCCTGCTCTCTCTCTGACAGAACAGGGGAGGAGTCCCAGGGTTCCCTGAGATGCTTCTTACACTACATCTTAACCCAAAGATTCAACGGGTCATCACTGAAAATGGTGAGGCAACATCTCCATTGTTAATGACCTTGATGCAGTTTGAAAGGGTATGAGTTCATGTTGCTGAAACCAGCCCCCCTTATCAAAGAGGAAGGAGGTGTACCTAGCCTGTGCCCCTAACAGTTAGAACTTGTGGGAACAGGGCTGTTTTCCTCCTTGAGTAGAGAGGGTGAGAATGGCCGGTCCTCCTGGTAACCCAGGCTGGTAGTAGAGAGTCTGGGGCCTTCCACACTAACCTTCCTCCTGCAAGCCTTCACTTATTAATTTTTGATTCCTGAGAAAATTTTCTTCTCCTTCCAAAGCCAGATTTGGATACCAGGAGTCCAAGGTATATTTACTTGTTCCTGGGCATGTCATTTGCATATGCCACTAGGATTGACTTGTCTATGATTAAGCAGCTTCTAAAGGAACAGCTCATCACACCTGTCACATTATCTTTTTCTTTGTTTTTCTTCCTTCACTTCACTCTGGACCCAGTGGCCTCTTCTAGGCTGGGAGATGCAGACTTGCAGAGCGAGGGTCAGAATGGCACAAGGAGGAGTAAGAATTGTAAGCACTCATGCGATTTCATTTGCAGACCACTAATTTAGTTGCAAAGGAAACTCTGGCATGAATATGTGTGCCATTCACCAGGGATTTTACTATAACAGACATTGTGCTGAGAACCTAAGAGTTATCTCATTAAATCTTTGCCAGAACCTGATGAGGTAGACACCATTATTCCCATTTTATAGGTGAAACAACTGAGGATTGAAGTTTATCTTCCACCCTCAAGACCTCCCAGCTAATCGCTGACAGAGCTGAACTCAAATTCAGGTTGATCTGGCTTCAGAGTCCAGCTTTATAACCTACACACTACTGTTCTTCTCCCTTCCATGTCACTGTGTTGTTATCCAAAATTACTCACTCCCTGACCCTTCCCTGTAAGAAGACTGCATGTGTCCCTCCTCCTCAATGCCATGTGGCCAGCAGTGTCTCCCACAGGAGGAAGGAGGACAACTCTCTGCCTTCCTGACTGACTTTGTGTTTGGTCAGTAGCTTGTGAGCAGATGTGACACATGCCATGTCTGAGCAGAAGTCTTCATGAATCATTACAAGCTTTTGTGAGCTCTCTTGCCTTTTCCCTCTGCCATGAGAGTAGCACACTACACATAAAGGCTGTTCCTTGATCCCAACATGCCAAGACACATGGAGCAGAGTGTCTTAGACTGTTCAGGCTGTGTAACAGAAATACCACAGACTTGGTAGCTTATAAACAACAGAAAGTTATTCTCATAGTTCTGGGGGCTGGGAAGTCCATGATCAAGGTGCTGGCAGATTCAGTGTCCAGTGAGAGTCTGCTTCCTGGTTCATAGGGGGCTGTCTTCTTGCTGTGTCCTCACATGATGGAAGGGATGAGTGATCTCCCTGGACCCTCCTTTATAAGGGCACTAATCCTATTCATGAGTGCTCCACCCTTATGACCTAATCACTTCCCAAAAGCCCCCACCTCCAAATACCGTCAACCTGAGCATTAGGTTTCAACACATGAACTGTGGGGGACTTAACATTTAGTCCGTTATGCAGATCTACCACTGCTGTCCTTTAGCCATCAACATGCAACATGATCTAGAAATATGTTTTTCTTGTTTTTATTTTTTTTAACACCTTTATTGGAGTATAATGGCTTTACAATGGTATGTTAGTTTCAGCTTCACAACAAAATGAATCAGTTATATATATACATATGTTCCCATATCTCTTCCCGCTTGCATCTCCCTCCCTGCCACCCTCCCTATCCCACCCCTCCAGGCGGTCACAAAGCACCGAGCTGATCTCCCTGTGCTATGCGGCTGCTTCCCACTAGCTATCTACCTTACGTTTGGTAGTGTATATATGTCCATGCCTCTCTCTCACTTTGTCACCGTTTACCCTTCCCCCTCCCCATAGTCTCAAGTCCATTCTCTAGTAAGTCTGTGTCTTTATTCCTGTTTCACCCCTAGGTTTTTCATGACATTTTTTTTTCTTAAATTCCATATATATGTGTTAGCATACGGTATTTGTCTTTCTCTTTCTGACTTACTTCACTCTGTATGACAGACTCTAGGTCTAACCACTTCATTACAAATAGCTCAATTTCGTTTCTTTTTATGGCTGAGTAATATTCCATTGTATATATGTGCCACATCTTCTTTATCCATTCATCCGATGATGGACACTTAGGTTGTTTCCATCTCCGGGCTATTGTAAATAGAGCTGCAATGAACATTTTGGTACATGACTCTTTTTGAATTATGGTTTTCTCAGGGTATATGCCCAGTAGTGGGATTGCTGGGTCATATGGTAGTTCTATTTGTAGTTTTTTAAGGAACCTCCATACTGTTCTCCACAGTGGCTGTATCAATTTACATTCCCACCAACAGTGTAAGAGGGTTCCCTTTTCTCCGCACCTTCTCCAGCATTTATTGTTTCTAGATTTTTTGATGATGGCCATTCTGACTGGTGTGAGATGATATCTCATTGTAGTTTTGATTTGCATTTCTCTAATGATTAGTGATGTTGAGCATTCTTTCATGTGTTTGTTGGCACTCTGTATATCTTCTTTGGAGAAATGTCTATTTAGGTCTTCTGCCCATTTTTGGATTGGGTTGTTTGTTTTTTTGTTATTAAGCTGCATGAGCTGCTTATAAATTTTGGAGATTAATCCTTTGTCAGTTGCTTCATTTGCAAATATTTTCTCCCATTCTGAGGGTTGTCTTTTGGTCTTCTTTATGGTTTCCTTTGCTGTGCAAAAGCTTTTAAGTTTCATTAGGTCCCATTTGTTTACTTTTGTTTTTATTTCCATTTCTCTAGGAGGTGGGTCAAAAAGGACCTTGCTGTGATTTATGTCATAGAGTGTCCTGCCTATGTTTTCCTCTAAGAGTTTGATAGTTTCTGGCCTTACATTTAGGTCTTTAATCCATTTTGAGCTTATTTTTGTGTATGGTGTTAGGGAGTGATCTAATCTCATACTTTTACATGTAGCTGTCCAGTTTTCCCAGCACCACTTATTGAATAGGCTGTCCTTTCTCCACTGTACATTCCTGCCTCCTTTGTCAAAGATAAGGTGACCATATGTGCGTGGGTTTATCTCTGGGCTTTCTATCCTGTTCCATTGATCTATATTTCTGTTTTTGTGCCAGTACCATACTGTCTTGATTACTGTAGCTTTGTAATATAGTCTGAAGTCAGGGAGCCTGATTCCTCCAGCTCCGTTTTTCGTTCTCAAGATTGCTTTGGCTATTCGGGGTCTTTTGTGTTTCCATACAAATTGTGAAATTTTTTGTTCTAGTTCTGTGAAAAATGCCAGTGGTAGTTTGATAGGGATTGCATTGAATCTGTAGATTGCTTTGGGTAGTAGAGTCATTTTCACAATGTTGATTCTTCCAATCCAAGAACATGGTATATCTCTCCATCCATTTGTATCATCTTTAATTTCTTTCATCAGTGTCTTATAATTTTCTGCATACAGGTCTTTTGTCTCCTTAGGTAGGTTTATTCCTAGATATTTTATTCTTTTTGTTGCAATGGTAAATGGGAGTGCTTTCTTTATTTCACTTTCAGATTTTTCATCCTTAGTGTATAGGAATGCCAGAGATTTCTGTACATTAATTTTGTTTCCTGCTACTTTACCAAATTCATTGATTAGCTCTAGTAGTTTTCTGCTAGCATCTTTAGGATTCTCTATGTATAGTATCATGTCATCTGCAAACAGTGACAGCTTTACTTCTTCTTTTCCGATTTGTATTCCTTTTATTTCCTTGTCTTCTCTGATTGCTGTGGCTAAAACTTCCAAAACTATGTTGAATAAGAGTGGTGAGAGTGGGCAACCTTGTCTTGTTCCTGATCTTAGTGGAAATGCTTTCAGTTTTTCACCATTGATGAAGATGTTGGCTGTGGGTTTGTCATATATGGCCTTTATTATGTTGAGGAAAGTTCCCTCTATGCCTACTTTCTGCAGGGTTTTTATCATAAATGGGTGTTGAATTTTGTCAAAAGCTTTCTCTGCATCTATTGAGATGATCATATGGTTTTTCTCCTTCAATTTGTTAATATGGTTTATCACATTGATAGATTTGCGTATATTGAAGAATCCTTGCATTCCTGGAATAAACCCCACTTGATCATGGTGTATGATCCGTTTAATGTGCTGTTGGATTCTGTTTGCTAGTATTTTGTTGAGGATTTTTGCATCTATGTTCATCAGTGATATTGACCTGTAGTTTTCTTTCTTTGTGACATCCTTGTCTGGTTTTGGTATCAGGGTGATGGTGGCCTCGTAGAATGAGTTGGGGAGTGTTCCTCCCACTGCTATATTTTGGAAGAGTTTGAGAAGGATAGGTGATAGCTCTTCTCTAAATGTTTGATAGAATTCGCCTGTGAAGCCATCTGGTCCTGGGCTTTTGCTTGTTGGAAGATTTTTAATCACAGTTTCAATTTCAGTGCTTGTGATTGGTCTGTTCATATTTTCTATTTCTTCCTGATTCAGTCTTGGCAGGTTGTGCCTTTCTAAGAATTTGTCCATTTCTTCCAGGTTGTCCATTTTATTGGCATAGAGTCGCTTGTAGTAATCTCTCATGATCTTTTGTATTTCTGCAGTGTCAGTTGTTACTTCTCCTTTTTCATTTCTAATTCTATTGATTTGAGTCTTCTCCCTTTTTTCCTGATGAGTCTGGCTAATGGTTTATCAATTTTGTTTATCCTTTCAAAGAACCAGCTTTTAGTTTTATTGATCTTTGCTATCGTTTCCTTCATTTCTTTTTCATTTATTTCTGATCTGATTTTTATGATTTCTTTCCTTCTGCTAACTTTGGGGTTTTTTTGTTCTTCTTTCTCTAATTGCTTTAGGTGCAAGGTTAGGTTGTTTATTCGAGATGTTTCCTGTTTCTTAAGGTAGGATTGTATTGCTATAAACTTCCCTCTTAGAACTGCTTTTGCTGCATCCCATAGATTTTGAGTCGTCGTGTCTCCATTGTCATTTGTTTCTAGGTATTTTTTGATTTCCTCTTTGATTTCTTCAGTGATCACTTCATTATTAAGTAGTGTATTGTTTAGCCTCCATGTGTTTGTATTTTTTACAGATCTTCTCCTGTAATTGATATCGAGTCTCATAGCGTTGTGGTCGGAAAAGATACTTGATACAATTTCAATTTTCTTAAATTTACCAAGGCTTGATTTGTGACCCAAGATATGATCTATCCTGGAGAATGTTCCATGAGCACTTGAGAAAAATGTGAATTCTGTTGTTTTTGGATGGAATGTCCTATAAATATCAATTAACTCCATTTCGTTTAATGTATCATTTAAAGCTTGTGTTTCCTTATTTATTTTCATTTTGGATGATCTGTCCATTGGTGAAAGTGGGGTGTTAAAGTCCCCTACTATGAATGTGTTACTGTCAATTTCCCCTTTTATGGCTGTCAGTATTTGCCTTATGTATTGAGGTGCTCCTATGTTGGGTGTATAAATATTTACAATTGTTATATCTTCTTCTTGGATCGATCCCTTGATCATTATGTAGTGTCCTTCTTTGTCTCTTCTAATAGTCTTTGTTTTAAAGTCTATTTTGTCTGATATGAGAATTGCTACTCCAGCTTTCTTTTGGTTTCCATTTGCATGAAATACCTTTTTCCATCCCCTTACTTTCAGTCTGTATGTGTCTCTAGGTCTGAAGTGGGTCTCTTGTAGACAGCAAATATATGCATCTTGTTTTTGTATCCATTCAGCCAATCTGTGTCTTTTGGTGGGAGCATTTAGTCCATTTACGTATGTGTGTTCCCATTCCCATTTTCTTAATTGTTTTGGGTTCGTTATTGTAGGTCTTTTCCTTCTTTTGTGTTTCTTGCCTAGAGAAGTTCCTTTAGCAGTTGTTGTAGAGCTGGTTTGGTGGTGCTGAACTCTCTCAGCTTTTGCTTGTCTGTAAAGGTTTTAATTTCTCCATCAAATCTGAATGAGATCCTTGCTGGGTAGAGTAATCTTGGTTGCAGGTTTTTCTCCTTCAACACTTTCAATATGTCCTGCCACTCCCTTCTGGCTTGCAGAGTTTCTGCTGAAAGATCAGCTGTTAACCTTATGGGGATTCCCTTGTGTGTTATTTGTTGTTTTTCCCTTGCTGCTTTTAATATGTTTTCTTTGTATTTAATTTTTGACAGTTTGATTAATATGTGTCTTGGCGTATTTCTCCTTGGATTTATCCTTTATGGGACTCTCTGTGCTTCCTGGACTTGATTAACTATTTCCTTTCCCATATTAGGGAAGTTTTCAACTATAATCTCTTCAAATATTTTCTCAGTCCCTTTCTTTTTCTCTTCTTCTTCTGGAACCCCTATAATTCGAATGTTGGTGCGTTTAATGTTGTCCCAGAGGTCTCTGAGACTGTCCTCAGTTCTTTTCATTCTTTTTCCTTTATTCTGCTCTGCAGTAGTTATTTCCACTATTTTATCTTCCAGGTCACTTATCCGTTCTTCTGCCTCAGTTATTCTGCTATTGATCCCATCTAGAGTATTTTTCATTTCATTTATTGTGTTGTTCATCATTGTTTGTTTCATCTTTAGTTCTTCTAGGTCCTTGTTAACTGATTCTTGCATTTTGTCTATTCTATTTCCAAGATTTTGGATCATCTTTACTATCATTATTCTGAATTCTTTTCCAGGTAGACTGCCTATTTCCTCTTCATTTGTTAGGTCTGGTGGGTTTTTATCTTGCTCCTTCATCTGCTGTGTGTTTTTCTGTCTTTTCATTTTGCTTATCTTACTGTGTTTGGGGTCTCCTTTTTGCAGGCTGAAGGTTCGTAGTTCCTGTTGTTTTTTGTGTCTGTCCCCAGTGGCTAAGGTTGGTTCAGTGGGCTGTGCAGGCTTCCTGGTGGAGGGTACTAGTGCCTGTGTTCTGGTGGATGAGGCTGGATCCCGTCTTTCTGGTGGGCAGGTCCACGTCTGGTGGTGTGTTTTGGGGTGTCTGTAGACTTATTATGATTTTGGGCAGCCTCTCTGCTAATGGGTGGGGTTGTGTTCCTGTCTTGCTAGTTGTTTGGCATAGGATGTCCAGCACTGTAGCTTGCTGGTCGTTGAGTGAAGCTGGGTGCTGGCATTGAGATGGAGATCTCTGGGAGATTTTCACTGTTTGATATTATGTGCAGCTGGGAGACCTCTTGTGGACCAGTGTCCTGAAGTTGGCTCTCCCACCTCAGAGGCACAGCACTGACTCCTGGCTGTAGCACCAAGAGCCTTTCATCCACAGGGCTCCTTAATTTGGGATGATTCGTTGTCTATTCATGTATTCCACAGATGCAGGGTACATCAAGTTGATTGTGGAGCTTTAATCCGCTGCTTCTGAGGCTGCTGGGAGAGATTTCCCTTTCTCTTCTTTGTTCTCACAGCTCCCAGGGGCTCAGCTTTGGATTTGGCCCCGCCTGTGCGTGTAGGTCGCCGGAGGGCGTCTGTTCTTTGCTCAGACAGGACGGGGTTAAAGGAGCCGCTGATTCGGAGGCTCTGGCTCACTCAGGCCGGGGGGGGGGGGGTAGGGAGGGGCACGGAGTGTGGGGCGGGCCTGCGGCGTCAGAGGCCGGCGTGACGTTGCACCAGCGTGAGGCCCTGGCCGGCGTGACGTTGCACCAGCGTGAGGCGCGCCGTGCGTTCTCCCGGGGGAGTTGTCCCTGGATCCCGGGACCCTGGCAGTGGCGGGCTGCACAGGCTCCCCGGAAGGGGGGTGTGGAGAGTGACCTGTGTTCGCACACAGACCCCTTGGTGGCGGCAGCAGCGGCCCTAGCGTCTCATGTCTGTCTCTGGGGTCCGCGCTTTTAGCCGCGGCTCGCCCCCGTCTCTGGAGCTCCTTTAAGCAGCGTTCTTAATCCCCTCTCCTCGTGCACCAGGAAACAAAGAGGTAAGAAAAAGTCTCTTGCCTCTTCGGCAGGTCCAGACTTTTCCCCGGACTCCCTCCCGGCTAGCCGCGGTGCACTAACGCCCTGTAGGCTGTGTTCAGGCCGCCAACCCCAGTCCTCTCCCGGCGCTCCGACAGAAGCCGGAGCCTCAGCTCCCAGCCCCGCCCGCCCCGGCGGGCGAGCAGACAAGCCTCTCGGCTGGTGAGTGCCGGTCGGCCCCGATCCTCTGCGCTGGAATCTCTCCGCTTTGCCTTACGCACCCCTGTTGCTGTGCTCTCCTCCGCGGCTCCCAAGCTCCCCCACTCCGCCACCCGCAGTCTCCGCCTTCGAAGCTCCCCCACTCCGCCACCCGAAGACTCCGCCCGCGAAGGGGCTTCCTAGTGTGTGGACACTTTTCCTCCTTCACAGCTCTCTCCCGCTGGTGCAGGACCCGTCCCTATCCTTTTGTCTCTGTTTAGTTTTTTCTTTTGCCCTAACCAGGTACGTGGGGGGTTCCTTGCCTTTTGGGAGGTCTGAGGTCTTCTGCCAGCGTTCAGTAGGTGCTCCGTAGGAGTTGGTCCACGCGTAGATGTATTTCTGGTGTATCTGTGGGGAGGAAGGTGATCTCCGCGTCTTACTCTTCCGCCATCTTCCCGGAAGTCCTTCTCTTGTTTTTATTTTTTTAAAAAAATAAAAAAAAATGGCCATGGCTCACAGGCCCCGCCGCTCCGCGGCATGTGGGATCTTCCCAGACTGGGGCACGAACCCGTGTCCCCTGCATCGGCAGGCGGACTCTCAACCACTGTGCCACCAGGGAAGCCCTTAACATCTTTATTGGAGTATAATTGCTTTACAATGGTGTGTTAGTTTCTGCTTTATAACAAAGTGAATCAGCTATACATATACATATGTCCCCATATCTCTTCCCTCTTGCGTCTCCCTCCCACCGTCCCAATCCCACCCCTCTAGGTTTCTTGTTTTCTTAAACTACCAAGATTTTGATGCTTCTTGTTACTGTACCTACAGCTGACTAATATGTCCAAGGATATTCTGGCGCACATGGATGATGTAGATGATAATCTCTCAGGGAGACAGTCCTGGATTTGACTCTCATCTGTGCCACCTTGGCTTGATAATAATACCTGTGGGGATCAATTTAAATAATTAGTTATAAAAATACTTAGTAAACCATAAAATTCCATATGGATATTTATTACCCCAGTAAGCACTGTTCTTGGTCGTGTGGAATTTTGTTCCATTACACTATAAACTCCATGAAGGCATGTTATTTTTGCTCAAAAGTATATAGTGCATGTCACACAGTAGATGCTCGATAACTATTTATTTAAGGTATGAATGATATTAGGAGGGGTTATGAAATGAGAAAGTGCTCTGTGAGCAAATACAATTTTGACTCACTGAGCTGAACTAGCTTATTTATTGAAGGGCTTCTCAGAGCCTTAAGTGCATTAAAGTGATTTGTGAATCTTCGAGGGACGGTAGGGCTAGTAGGCTGCATGTCACAAAATTATTTGACCCTAGAACCATTTTCTTGCCAGGAACATCTCACAGGATGAGATGCTTTATCTTCCACTTTATCTCATGGAGTAGATCTCAGATAGAGTCATTGTCTGTAAATTGACCAGAATCAAGGATTGGATCTATAATTGGCATGTCTGATCATTTCTGTTGGAGAAGAGCTTCTGTGTTGGGAAGAGTATTACATTGCTAATTTGTACTCGATTTCCTAATCTGTACAAGGGGAGTGTCTTCCCTGCCTGTCTCATATTTGGTGGAAAAAATCAAATGAGACTGAGCAGTAGACTAAGCTACCTGAGGATGAGGTCTGGGGCTTGTTTTCTTTGTCCCCAGCACCTTGTTCACGAGTCGTCACAGGATGGAACGCAACACATTTCTGCTTAGCGAATGAATAAGTTCACAGCACTAATCCAGAGCAAGCAGTAGGACCTGGATGGAGCTGGTCCTGCATAGTGGAAACTAGCTAAAGGGGACCTGGTAACTTCCTCCAATAAACCAGCCAGTTTTTACCTAGGTCTACCGTAAGCAAGAGTTTCACTGTAGCCAGCAAAACTGTGTTATTTAGGAGAATGGTGAATCTGTGTAGTAAAAAGTCACAAGAAGCATAGCAGACACTTACTGGTGTGTCAAGTTAATCCATTTCCAACCCTTCTTCCCTGTTAACAGAGCCCTGATTTCGTTCACCCACCTCTGAAGCTATGTCTTTCGGAGGGAGAAAAAAGAATTAGTTTCAGCCATCAAGATGGTCTCGTTCTTCTTGCCCGAGATTGGTTTAGTTATGGATATGTGACATATTTCTGGCCCATAAGTAAGGGAGAATCTGCTTGGATGACTGAGAAAGGGCTTTTCAATCTTAAAAAGAGATATCAGAAAGGGGGTGTTTCTCCATTCTCCACGTTTTACCTTTGCTGACATTGCTGTGTCCACGTGTGATGCCCGCACCTGTGGCTGCCATCTTGTAAGGATAAGGAGAGGTATTGCTAACAGGGAGGGCAGAAAGAAATTATGGAGAGGACCCCGAAGGGTTCATTAAGGTTTTGAATTAAGCCGTCCTGGAGTCTCTTTATTTCAAGGCTTCTTATTTTGTGAAATGTCTTTACTCTTCTGGCCATTTTGTTGGGTTGGCTATTACAGCTGGAAGTTTCCTAATACATACAAGATGAAGCAAGTGAGGGACACATGGAGCCTATCTATCCACCAAAACTCACAGCTTAGTTGCAAAAGCAGCAAGGCAATCATTAACGTCAGCAAATTGTGATACATGCCTGAATGCAGGTATAAACCAGATGCTTCAGGAGGGCGTAGGTGAGTGAGCTAGGTCTGCAGTTAGGATCAGGGAAGGCTTTGGAGAGGAGGTGGATTTGGGTGGAGTTTTGGATCAGATGGGCTTTCCAATGCAGGCGGAGGGAATGGCAAGGTCAAAGTCAGGGAGATCTGAGAGAGCATTGTTTGATTACTGTTTGTTTGGTTTGGCACTACTGGGTTGTAAAGGGTGAGAATGAAGTAGGAGGAAGTAGCCAGATCACAAAAGACCTTGTGAAGGACGCACCAAGAGGCACTGTGGTGGAGGCGTGTGCACATGAGGACTCAGGAGCGGGGAACCTGACTTCCAGGCGTTAATGGAGTGAATGGTGTTTACTGAATGCCTGCTGTGTGCCAGGTCCTGAGCTGGGAGCTAGGGCTGCAGTGTTCAGTGCTGTACTGTAATGTCTCGAGGACCTAATGCCACCATGATCACCACTGAGTCTCCAGCAGTGAGACTGGAGCTTGGCATCCAGGGGACTCACATAGTTGTTGACAAATGAGCAAAACAAATGCCATCCTTACCCGTGTGGACTTTGCTGACCACGGGGAAAGTGGCCACTTAACAAAAAATGAAATGGATTGTTGAACACAAGTTCAGTGAGTTTAATTATATGAACATAGTTGGGTGCTCTGGCCCCGAATTCCTTGGGGACACAGAAGAGTCAAGAAAGGCCATCCGTTTCCTGACTCATCCCAAGAAATGTGCTAGTAAGCATTTCTTTGGTCTCAACCTCTCTGGATCTCAATTTCCTTATTTGTAAGCTGAGAGTAATCATTCTTATTTTCCAGGATTGTCGAGAGGTTAGAGATACTGTATTTAAATTTCCTAGTACATAGTGTACTTAACATCTTTTAATGCAGTTCTGGTAAGTCCTCAGGGAAAGTGACTGAAGCGAGATGATACTGCAGTTGGAATTCTCTCGCATGTTGATATACCTAGACCCAAAACTAAAGCTGCAGCTTGCAAGTAATACATGTTGGTTTCTCACAACTCATTTCCTGACAATGCTGGGAAAATAAGCTATCATTTATTTCTTAATGAAATAAAAAATTTTGTGAGTTTGATGGATATCAGAATCATTCCCTCCTTAGCCCCTGGAGAAAAATGAATCAGCAATGAAATGTTTCTGTCGCACACAGTCGAGAAGTGGATTTATGGATTAAAATGACCATTTAAGAGAGATAAAGAAAACTCAGTTTCAGAGGAACAAAGCAGATGTGGATGGGGGAGAGCCATGGCTTCTGTTGCTTCTTCTTTTTTTTTTTTTTTTTAAGAAGTCCCACACTTGATTTAATGTTCTGCTGTCACCATCAAGAAATTCTTTTTTTTTTTTTCTGGCTGTGCTGCATAGCATGTGGGATCTTAGTTCCCCAACCAGGGATTGAACCCATGCCCCCTGCAGTGGAAGCACAGAGTCCTAACCACTGGACCACCAGGGAATTTCCTCTGTTGCATCTTTTCCCATCCAAGTGACTGATTGGTTTTCATCACACCCAGAACACCAGAGGCTTTTCTGGGGGCCCAGATAGAGAGCTGCAGAGGGGTGAGGCTGTCTCATGCCAAGATGTTTTGGTCAATTGTTTCTCCTAAACTTAGCCCAAGGCTAACACTTCCCAGTCTTCTGAATCCTGACCCACAAGGACCAGGGCTGGAGTGAGAATCCCAAGCATAAGGGAAGCCCTCCTTCATGGATAAACATTCAGGAAACACTGGCTTGGAGGCCGTTGTGCTAGGTGCCTGCTACCCTAAAGCATGAGGGCTAGTTGAGTTGAAAGGGGAGGCATCTATCATGCTTCAAACAACTAACATGTTTTCGATGTCATCTAACACTGTGCTGGATGCTTTATGTGCCATATACTTTGTAATTCAAATAGCAGCACTTCAATACAGGCATGGTCCCCATTCATAGATGAGAAAGTGGAGGCTTTCACAGAGTGTAACCACACTATTCAAGGTGACACATCTGGAAAGCAACAAAGCTGACATTTTTAACTTGCCATTTCTTTTGCCCTAGAAATCCGATGAACAGAAGAATTGTGGGCACATTTCCCACAATTTAATTTGAAAACATGCCTAAAATATGTAGACTGGGTTATATGATTTCTATGAACTCGTTCGACTGTATGCTCCGTGTGGGTAGATGATGCCAGCTGTGCTGCTTCCAGCTCTGTTCCCAGTACCCTGCACTGAGCCCAGCACAAGGGAGGCTCTCAGTCAAATGTGTTGACTGATGAACAAATGAGCTTCTTAGCTTTTGATTTCAAGAGGTCGCTTATTCCAAAAAAGCAATCCAAAAGGAAGGTTTGTAGAAATAGACACTGGGAATTACAGGGACCTGGGTGGTCATCTGGAGCAAGTCCCGATCCATTGCATGAATCTTCCAGTGACTCACTCTGGGTCTTCATTTCAGGGAGAACACAGGACACGAAGTGGCAGGTGTTGCAGACATCTGGGCCATAAGTAATTACGTAGATTCTATGGAAAGCATTTGGCTGAGTTGTGATAATACACTTCTTCAGCAAATCGATCAGCTGATCTTTCAGTGAAGTCACTGAGTCACGGAGGAAGGGACAGATCAAGAAGACATCCCACAGGTCTGAACAGGAGGGAACTGCCAAGCCATGGGCTTGCTTGACCTGTCGGTTGGGTGAATGGCAGCCAGGGGGCTGGCTCAGCAAGGCCTCCGATTAGGTCTCCTTGGCCAGAGAGCTCCAGAACTGGAGACTGTGAGCAATGGAAGGGCCCCCACCACCCAAACAAAAGCCCATCATTGATCATTCAAGTGCTTGACCATCAATAAGGGGCAGTGCTGACAAGGGCCCTTTTTACAATCCTGGACTTACTTCATGTTATTATTAGTAACAGCAACAGCTGTCATTTACTGAGTACCTACAACGTGAGGACAATATTAGCATCCATCTCATTGAGTTAGTGAAAACGGAAAGCATGTCAATTGCTTAGTACAGCCAGATCTGTTAGAACAAAATATATGTGTTCCTAAAAATCACGGTACTATGCAAAAAATCACACAATAAAAACCACAGAGCTTATGGGAAAAAGGGGATTGGGGAAAAACACTTAAAAATGTCACAAGTGAGATAGGTAGATATAGAAACCTAACAAAATGGTGATACAACATTTTGTGTGCATTTTTGGTACACAGATGTATACAAAAGATGTATACATCCTTGTATACGTGGAAAATTTACCATAAATTTACCCATAATCCCATCAGCCCAAGATAGCAAGTGTTGAACATATTCATCTGTTTCTTCCCAAGATATGGTTTGTGCAATGCATACGTATCTTTTTTAGCAAGATTGAAATTATTTGCTTCGTACTTTGCTTTTTTTCACAAAACATGTTGCTTCAGTGAAGAATCTTTGGAAAAAAAACCAGTAATACAGTTTTACACATTAAATGGTTAAGCGGTGCATAAATACTATAATAAATATGGTACTTTATCATAAGAGAGGGCTAAAGTTTACTTGGGTAAGTGGGTGTCCGAAGGGCTGCAGCTTGTGAGTTATTGTGAAGTAGTGGTAGGAGGCTTATTTGAAATCACTCAGAACGTTGTTATGCCAGATGTGCACAGGTGAAGCTCATCACACACACCCTGTGTTTGCAACTGAGGTCACTGGCAGATGTTTGAAGGGTGTTTTGCACACTCCTACATAGTTTGGTTCAGCTGGGTGCATCCAGTGTTTCTTGTAGGTGAAATCTCACATAAGCAAACACAGACTGCATGATGGTCCAATGGTTCTCGAATACAGCAATCGTGCTGAGACAAATTCATGTTTCCAAATAAGCGTTACAGCAGAACTGACTATACAGAATTCACAGTAAATGTTCAATGAATGATAGTTGTAATTGTTATGCAGAGTATCTCATCCATTCATTAAATACAGTAAAGTTCATATAAAGAATCCCATTCTGCAGATGAGTAAAATGGAGACTCAGAGGTTAACTCACTTGCTCAAGAACACAGAGCTAGGAAGTGGCAAGAGCTCTATCTACATGTTTATGAGTCTAACCCTGGGGTAAGTCACCTCTTACACCCCATTATGGGATAGTGAGCTAGTGGCAGACTAGCTGCAAGGTGAATGCAAGGTTCTAGATCATCATCTTTGCCAGCTCAAGATATCATTGAATAGAGTGCAAATCCACACGGTTTTAAAAGACCAGACACATTTCTGAGACATTTCTAGTCTGTGCTGATACCTCAAGGGATATATTTACCCTCCTCCTGTATTCTTAGGGGTGATAGAGTGAAAAATGTCGAGAAGCAGTGTGATGTTCCAGGCTACTTCCTGATGTGGAGAAAATCCCTTTATTTAGCCCAAAGCTGCCTCCCTGGAAAGTCCACCACCGTGTCCTTCTGTATCCTTAACTGAGTCTTATTTTCTCTAGGTTGAACTTGGCAGTAAGTAGGGTTCGACAATGTCCCCTGTAAATTCTAGGTCTAGAATTGAGCACACTACCCCAGACATGCCTTAGCAAACCTAGACACAGAGGATCCTGTTGGAATCTTGGACAAAAGTTGGATTGACTTTTATAGCAGATGCCTCACTTTGCTGGCCCGTTGTTCTTGGGGCCAACTAAATTCCCAGACCATTTTCATAGGAATTCTTGACACCTGGTTTCCCTCCCCCATTCTGAGCTCAAACCTAGGATTTATGTATGCCCGTTAAAGTATCTTCTTGTTGGTCTTATCCCATCAAAGTCCATTTTCCGCCAACTTTTTATTATGGAAGACTTCCAACTTAGTCAAAACTAGAGAGACTAATAGCATCATGGACCTGCATGAACCCATCACCTGGGTGGATCCACAGTGGCGGATCAACTCCCTCATAACTTCCCATTGGTACTTTCAGACATTTGTTGCTCCTGCCTCCTATCATGCTGGCTTCTCCTTTGGGGCTCACACCATCCTTTAACTGCTGTTCTTCCTTCCCCACCATTCACTGGAGACTGGTCCTGGCTCGGTGTCTTTCCTTTCACTTCACTTCTTCCATCCTCATGACTGAACTCAGTGTCCATGAGAACCATGCATTCGGCATCATTGCTTCTTCATTCTTTGACCTTTTCGACTCCAGTGGTCTTCACCTCTGCTCCATCCCAACCCCATAGTCATACTCTGTCCAATGTCAACACCAAATACCTCCACCTCTGAAACCTTCACCTTCAGTTTCTCCTCCTCTGACTCTGGCTTCCAAATGTCTGGGCCCTTCATGTTTTCCCATCTATCTTCCTCTTGGTCAGTCAGTGGCTCTCACCTTGACTGTGTCCCTACTCAACCTGGGCTCTTGGTTGATTATCAGAAGGCTTCTCTTGATAATGCCGTTGCCTCCTTGGTGGTCTGCCACAATCATTCACCAAAAACCCCAAGCTGGTCAGTTCCACAGCTCTCTCCTCCTGTACCCTGGCCTCTGAGCATTACTGGAGCAAAACATACAGCTGGGCTGGTTGGTGTCACCACGATTTCACAGCATCTCAACTCCACTGATGCCCAGTGCCGTCTAATATTCCTCATGGTGGCCCTTGGCCAGCTCTCTCTCTTATTCCACTCCGCAGCTCTTCCTCAGTTTCCTAATGCCCCTCACCCCATATTGTTACTTTGGGAGAAAATAGAATCACTGCCCCTAGTGTGATTTCCCTCTCGTTCTTTCATCCTCTGTACAGTTAAAAATTTATCTTCATTCATACTCACCTTTACCTACTTCTTTTATGTTTTAGGGACCACATGATCTTTGTCATGTTAGAAATTGTACTACTCCTAGCATCTGGGACTAAATAAAGTGACCAGATGACATGGGTACTTGGGCCGAAGAGAAGGGAAAGGAAGGAAGGAGAGGGAAGAGAACGAGGAAAGGAGAAAACACATAGGAAGATAGAAGTGGTGACAAAGGGAAGAAAAGTGAAAGAGCTACTTAGCCCCACTCCTAAAATGTTCTAAAGGTTTTTTGGGGTTTACTTCTGAGGGCTCTTTCAGTGGCCTTATCTTTCCCCACTTCCCTCCAAGCGTTGGGGATGAGTTGCTTCACCCGCTTATCTCATAGAGAAGTTATGAAGATAATACTTACAGAAGGCCGTGCGCTCTGTTCTGCAGATGCCTGCACAGAGGCCCCAGCCCACGAATCCCGGAGGGGACCGTGGACCTGGGCTCCCGCGAGTGGTGGGATCTGGGATTCACATCTTGAGTTCATGGGACATTGGAGATGCAGAATCTTCCATCTCTAAGCTCTTGATACTTTTCAATCACAGTACAGATACAGAGGTTCCCCAACAGGGTGGGGAGCCAGATGGAAGCCTGCTAATACAATTTGTCTCTTTCCTGGCATCGTTAGAGAGCATCAGTAAGAAATTTCTGTGATGCATGCTTTTGTAAACGGATTTGTGCAAATATTCTATTGCTCATCAACAGGTTCATTTATTTGTATTTATGGATCTTGATGTTTTCATTCATGAAAGAGACCGCTGGGGTCCTGAGATCCAAAGTGTTCTAGTTATATTTGAGAGTCACCTATTTTACAATCTTAGAATTGAGAGAAATCTCCTCCACTGTCATCCCCCTACCCCCTGCCCCTCCCAGTCATCCTGATGACACACAGGACTGTCCTCTAGCATCCAGTTGTCCCATCCAGCTTCTCTTTGTGGCAAAGTGTCCACTGCCTGAGGAGAGTCTATTTCACTCCTGAACGATAGTTCTCATCGTTAGAAAGTTCTTCTGAGGTTATCTATTGTGTGATCTTTGGTAAGCCACTTCCCCTATCTGCGTTGCAGATTCCCATATGAAAACAAGGCAGCTGAACAAGTTGACTTGACCTTCTAATTTTAGATTTCTATGTCCTTTGAGTCGACGACAGTTTCTTCTCCTTGTTTCTTTTTTTTTTTCTCTTGTTAATGTCATACTCCTGATTTATCCCCCCATTCTTTCCCCTTTGGTAACCATAAGTTTGTTTTCTATGTCTCTGAGTCTGTTTCTATTTTGTAAATAAGTTCATTTGTATTATTTTTTTAGATTCCATATATAAGTGATATCATATAATATTTGTCTTTCTCTGTCTGACTTACTTCACTTAGTACGATGTTTTCTAAGTCCATCCATTTTGCTGCAAATGGCAATATTTCATTTTTTTTATGATTAATATTCCTTTGCATATATATACCACATCTTCTTTATCCATTGATCTGTTGATGGACATCTAGGTTGCTTCCACGTCTTGGCAACTGTAAATAGTGCTGCTATGAACATGGGGGTGCATGCATCTTTTCGAATTAGAGTTTTTTGTCTTTTCTGGTTAGATGTCCAGGATTGGGATTGCTGGATCATTTGGTAGCTCTATTTTTAGTTTTTTTTAAAGAATCTCCAGACTGTTCTCCATAGTGGCTGCACCAATTTACATTCCCACCAACAGTGTAGCAGGGTTCCCTTTTCTCTGCACCGTCTCCAGCATTTATTTGTATACTTTTTGATGATGGCCATTCTGACTGGTCCTGGTATCTGAAACATCCCAAACTCTCCTGGTTTTCCTCCTTGGTGACTAATTGCTTCTTACTGTTCTCCTCCTCTTTCTCTTCCTCCTCCCAGCCTCTAAATATTAGTGTTCCTCAGGCTTTGGTCCACTTCTTATGTTATATTGAACTCCCCTGTCCTCCACTCCAGACCAAGGTGATTTCATACATTGCCACAGCTTTAAATACCATCCTTACATGAAGAACTTTCTAAGGCAGGTCTCCAGCCAGCCTTTAGGTCTCATCCCAGCACCTCCACTTGGATGTCTCACAAGGCTTTCAACCTTAAAATGCCCCAATAAGGCTTTTAATCTTCTCTCCACCTGCTTTTCATCTAGAGCTAAAGCCCCAGGAAACCGCTTAGGCCAGAGGAATAAGTTTCATTTGTCACTTTTTTATAAGCTTCCACGTCAACCTTCAGCATGGTCTAGTGGGTCTACTAACCAAAGCTTCCTCCAGACTCTCCACTTCACCCCCTCTCTACTGCCCTCGACCTGGGACCCAGCCACAGCAATGCTTGCCTGGGCTTCTGCTACGATAGCCTTTTCGATTCTACTCTGTCCCTCTTCCTGGCCATTCTCGAAACAGCACCAAGATGAGATTTGAATCATGTCCCTTCTCTGCTTCAAAGGCTTCCCTTGTGCCTGGAATAAAACCCAAAATCTTGACTGAAGCTCATAATCTCCTCCCTGCTCTGACCCTCACGTGCTCCTCAAGTTCATCTGAGACCATGGTCCATGAGCTCAGGCCACACTGGCCTTTTCTTGGCCCCTCCAACATGCTGGTCTCCAGCCAACCTCACAGCCTTCACATGGCCTATTTCCTCGACCTAGACTTCTCTTCCCTGTGCTCTTGCCTTAGCTATATCTATCCCATCTTTTGTGTTTTAGCTAAAAACACTTTCAAAAGATCGGCTGATTCCTCTACTTACTATGTGACTTGGGAGGAGGGGTTTCCTCACTCCAGGTTTCTGTTCTTTTCATTTATAAGGTGAAAATGATAATATTTACTTGGCATATCTGTGGGGATTCAATGAATGAATGATTCATTCAATTCATACCTTCAACTTATACAATAAATAACAAATACTTATTGAATGTTTCCTGGGTGCTGTGCCTGGGGTGGAGCAGACGAAGACGAGAGCACATTTGTAGAGTTCTAGAACAGTGCCTGGCACATAGCAGTTGCTCAACAAATATTTACTTCCTTTAGGCACTAACTCCTTAACACTCAAGCCAATCTTTTCAAACACTTTCCACCTCCTTCTAAAGAGTTTACATTTACAATCGTCCTAACAACTCCAAACACGACAATAGGAGCTATTTATAGAGTGAATTTATGTGTCAAGGATTCTAGATACACCATCTAAGATTCTACTGAGAACTCCATAAGGGAGGCATTACCATTACCTCCATCTTACAGATGAAGATGAAGTTCTCAGAGCCTGCAGGATGGGTCCAAATTTCCATCTAGTGACAGGCAGGGGATTTAAGCATAGCTCCGTCTGATTACATCTCCTCCCTGCTTTCTCTGAGGCCATGCTGCCTCCCCAGATGCTTCATCACCTATTCTCATTACAAGGCTTTTCTGGAATTAAAGAAAACAAATGTTCAGTAAGAACAACAACAAAAACCTGAACATTACCTCATTGCTCTGGCTTTCATAACCTCATGTTTATCTCCTCACATTCATTTCCCACAAGAACATTATTTGTGACCCAAACAACTTCCTGGTCTTGAGATTGTCAGCTGATAGATGGAGGAGGTTATCTAGGAACTGGACCTCTTGGCTGACAGTGTGACCTTTTGTCGTTCACACTACCTCCGTGACTCAGTTTCCTCATCTAAAAACGGAGGCTCTGAGTCCTTGCTTCACACCTGTTTCTCAAGGAAGTTGTGAGAATGACTTTTGCAAGGTGTTTTGTTTTGTCTTGGGTCTGTCGGTCACATAAACAGAGCCCTCTGGCTTCTACCCTGAGTGACAATGATGTTGACCTGTTGTGGTTAAACGTGAGTTGGAGCAAATGATCTCTGAGGTTCCTCCTAAGCCTGGGCTGCTATGATTCACTGATGGTCTTTAAAACTTTTCTGTGGATGTCTGGAAAACAAAATAAAGAGGTGACCTTACTTGTATTTTTAGACTATGCTGAAGAATAATAACCATAGTGGCAAACATTTCTAGTTGCTTACCATGTGTCAGGCACCATGTTTAATACTTAACAAGAATCACTTCATTGAAGGTTTATAACAATTCAGATTGTATAGATAAGGGAATGGAGGCCCAGAAAGATTAGATCACACAACGAATAAGTCATGGTCCTGGGCTTTAAACACAGACAGTCTGTTGTCCTAGCCTGGGACCCTAGGTTCTATGTTATGTAGGGTACGTGATGGGGAGAGGGGGGCACAGAGAAGAGGGTGAAGGGCTTAGCTATAGGGATAACTGGGGTGAGACAAAAGAATCAGGAAAGTCTTCACAGAGGAGGTAGTGGTCCAGCTGAGTCCTGCAGGATGAGTATGAATGCTACAGATGAATGGGCACGGGCTAGGGAAGGAGAATGGCACCGGAGGCAGAGGGAAGAGCATGTAGAAGGGCATAGGGGATTGAAATTGTACCAGGCTTTTTACAAACTGCAAATGTTTAAGGGAAGAAGGCTGAGGGAGTTGCGATGGGAGGGGCGGTTTGAAGGAGATCACACGGGCTACTGTGCGATGTGCGTAGGCAAATGACTTTAAGCAAAGGACGGACAAAGTCAGGATTTTCTTTTTCTTTTTCCTTTAAGAAGAACATATGCCAAAGTCTTCCAATAGCCTTAGAAGACCTAAATAAAGAGATAGATTTGAGTCATCCCTATATTCGTCCTCTTTCTTGGAGAACATGATACGGATTTCATCACTTAATAATGATCAGATTAGAATTTTGCAGTGAGTGACTCATGATGGAGAATGATGGATTTGAACTGGGGGGACCACTCAGGAGGCTCACGTGGTACTGAATATGGGTGGCCTTGGCCTCTGTTCTTAGCGGGGCAGGGTCATCGTCATCCCCATCATGTTAACATTAACCGGAATTTATTCAGCAACTGCACTAGGCGATTTGCATGCATGATCTCGTGCAAGCCCGCTCTTAGCACAACCCTTTGATGGGCCATCCTTGTTATCTCCATTTTACAGAGGAGGAAACTGACCCTTAGAGAACTTAAACTTTTAATGGATAGGGAGGAGAAGGGCTGGAAATCAGCCCCAGGCTGTCTGACTCACGGCCTCGACAGTTCCTTCCTAGGTTAGTGGCTTTCAAATTTTAGTGAGCATAGCAGATATCTAAGGAGCTTGTTCAAAATACTGATTCTCAGTCCCCTCTTATCCTTCCCACCCCTGGCAGTTGACTCATTAAGTCTAGGACAGCGTCTGAGATTTAGCATTTCTAGGACCTGTTCTAGGTGGTTCTGATGAGGGTGGTTTGGGGACCACCCTTCCAGGATGTCTGCTCTGTTCAATGGCTCACCACCTCCAGGAGCTTCTCACCAGGAAAGAAAAGAGAATATTGAACAACAGTGCAACATTTGAATAATTCCTCCCAGAATAGATGTGATTTCACAAGGCATTGCTGATTAGTGACCAGATGGGTGATTTCAGGGAGGAGACTCCTCAAGCTAGCGTGGCCAGACAGATGACCAATGGATTACAAAGTGCCCACAATATGCAACTCTCAAATCCATAGTGAGGCCATGACCGTTCCGCTATGTACTGTATTAGTGTCCTATGGATGATGCAAAAATGACCACAAACTGAGTGACTTAAACTAACAGCAATTTATTTTCTCACAGCTCTGGAGCCCAGAAGTGTGAAATCAAGGTGTCAGCAGGGCCACGATCCCTCTAGAAACTCCAGGGGGTGGTTTCATTCCTTGTCTCTTCCAGCTTCTGGTGGTGCCTGTCATTCCTTGGCTTGTGGTTGCATCTCTTCAATCTCTGCTGTCATCTTCACATGGTCTTTTCCTCCGTGCATGTATGTTTCCCTTTGTGTCTCTCATAAGGACACTCGTCATTAGATTTAGGGCCTGCCTGGTCTCTTCTGCAAAAACCCTTTATCCAAGCAAGGTCACGTTCACAGGTTCTGGGGATTAGGACATGGACATATCTTTTTGGGAGCCACCATGTGGCCCATTAAAAGTACACACTGCGGGCTTCCCTGGTGGTGCAGTGGTTGAGAGTCCGCCTGCCCATGAGGGGGACGCGGGTTCGTGCCCCGGTCCGGGAAGATCCCACATGCCACGGAACGGCTGGGCTCGTGAGCCATGGCTGCTGAGCCTGCGCGTCCGGAGCCTGTGCTCCGCAACGGGAGAGGCCACAGCAGTGAGAGGCCCGCGTACCGCAAAAAAAAAAAAAAAAAAGTACACACTGCATCATCCTTTACAAATTGCTTCCTTACATACAAGCTTGTTTGAAACTAACCTCACAGCAACCCATGAAGCAGCTAAGGTAGATACTGGCGCCCCCATTTGTCAGTTAAGGGAAGTGAGGTGAAGCCCAAGGTTGGGCTGCCAGTTAGTGGTGATTTCCTGACCTAACCCAGTGCTGGGAGATCAAGTCCCTGGTTAGTCTCATCTTCAGGCTGTAAAGTGTGAGGGACATGGAGATAAACATACGTGATCTTACAAACCTCTGCGGGAACGACAGACAGTACTCAATTACAGTTTAATTTGCAAATCGGTGACTCATGGGCCAATTGGGAAGCGCAGATGGGATTTATTCCCCCTCCACCGTATTTTAGAAAAAGTTTTGGATAGTTACTAAATTTTAAAAATCAGAAGAAAAAGTTTGGATTTTTTTTTTTTTTTTTTTTTTTGCAGTACGCGGGCCTCTCACTGCTGTGGCCTCTCCCGTTGCGGAGCACAGGCTCCGGACGCGCAGGTTCAGCGGCCATGGCTCACGGGCCCAGCCGCTCCGCGGCATGTGGGATCTTCCCGGACCGGGGCACGAACCCGTGTCCCCTGCATCGGCAGGCGGACTCTCAACCACTGCGCCACCGGGGAAGCCCAAAATTTGGATTTTTTAATTTTTCAGTTCTTTTGAAAACATAGAATATTCAGCTAATCTAGGCACCCTTTTCATGGGGGGAAACAGAGGGAGTTGAGTAGTAGTAGCATGTTTTTGTTGTTTGTAAACTGAGTTATAAATTGTCTCCCAACGTAGTGACATAAATCAATCATCTCATTAGACTCAGAGATTTTGCAGGTCAGGAATTTGAATAGGGACACACAGGGGATGGCTTGTCTTCGCTCCTTGATGTCTGGAGTCTGAGCTGGAGGTAGCTCTAACATCTGGGGGCTGGCAGAGCTGTGGTTGGAGGTCCACTTCCAACACGGCTTCTTTACTCACATGTTTGGTCCTTGGTCAGGGATGGCTTGAAGGTGGGGCTCAGCAGGGAGACTGTTGACCCAGCATCTCCATGCTGTATCTCTTGTGGCTTGGGCTTCCTTTTTCATGACATGACAGCTGGGTTCTGAGAGGGAGTGTTCTGGAAGGGGAAATCCCTTTGATGGCCTAGCGCTTCTAAAGTCACGTAGCATCACTTCTGCTGCATCATTGGAAGGGGTGTCAAAGAATTTGAGGTCTTTCCCCCCCAAATCTCCAAAGAGCATGTGCTACTTTTCTTTTTAACCTGATCCTCAGA
Organism: Lagenorhynchus albirostris; assembly: GCF_949774975.1. Lineage (NCBI taxonomy): Eukaryota > Metazoa > Chordata > Mammalia > Artiodactyla > Delphinidae > Lagenorhynchus > Lagenorhynchus albirostris. The sequence continues at coordinate 69,746,116 of NC_083111.1, read as the reverse complement.
TGCAGATGGTCGAGTTAATATAACTCTTTAGTTAACTGCACACTGTCATCCTAACACCATTGGCTCCTGCAAAGCCGCTCTTATTTATCTTTGCATCTATTTATGTTTTTATTTGCTTTTCCTTTCGATGCCCATCCTCCTCTCCCCATGGGCAACATTCCAATGTATTTGACATTTATCTTTCTGCTTGTAGGTGTTCTGGTATGATATACAGTGCTTTGCATGCACAGAACTTAATTGACATAAACAGTGTTATTTCAGAGATCTTATGCTGTGTGTTACTCTTTGGACTCAGCCTAGAGTTTCTTTAAATATTTGGTATTGGTCAAAGAAAAAGAGATGCTGTTTTTCATTTGGCATTTTTTTAAAGCGTCTGTTACATGCCAGGCACTGTCCTGGTGGATAGGAACATGAGAGTGAATGAGACACAGTCTCAGTGATCATGGGTCATGTCAGGGGTGATCAGTACTATGGAGAAAATAAAGTAATGCAACCAGGATGAGAAGTCTTGGGAAGGGGAATGGGATTGCTATTTTATGCAAGTGGTCAGGAAGGAGTAATGTGAGTCGTTATGACAGACTTTCTTCATCACCGAGCTGTGTGACCTTGGGCAAGTTACTTACCCACTTTGTGTTAATTTTCCTCCCTCTGCAAAAATAGTGTGGTGGTTTCAAAACATGGCTGCAAGTTCTTTGAGAGGTCCGTGTCTCCCTTGAATTTGCATGGAATTGAATTGAATTGGGTGAATTGAATTTGGATGAATTCAGTGTGACTGCTTTGACCAACATAGTACAACAGAAGTGATGTGGTGACTTCTGAGATGGGGTCATAAAAGGCCAGGCAACTTCGGCCTCATTTGTTGGTACTTTTTCTCGTGGAGCTCTGAGATGCATATAAGAACACTAACTACCAAGAATGATGAGAACCAGTTTGGCCAGGCCTCTGGTCCACAGCCTTCAAGTCATCCCATCCCAGGAGCCAGACATGTGAATGAATAAGCCTGCAGATGAGTGCAGCCCCCAGCTCTTTGAGTTGCTCCCAGCCATTTGCATTTTCCCAACTGAGGCCCAACAGATATCACAGAGCAGAGACAAGCCACCCCACACTGTGCCCTGTGTGTCCTGACCCACAGATTCTCTTTGTGTGATAACATAGTTGTGGTCTTATCCCTACATTGGAGCTTGATTGTTACACAGCTGTAGAAAAGGGGCAACAGTTATCTACATCTCCAGGCTGTTGTGTGTCTTACATGAGTTAATGGATGTAAATTTATTTTATTTTATTTTATTTTTAGTGCTGTTTCATTCTTTTTTTTCCACCTGTTACCTATGTTCTATCTACCTATCTATCCATCCAACTATTATCTACCCATCCATCCATCTATTATCTATTTATCTATCTATCTATCATCTATTTTAGAGCAGTTTTAGGTTCATGTAAAATTAAGAGTGGGGTACAGAGATTTCCCATTCACACACAGCCTCCCCCATTCTCAATATCCCTTGTCAGAGTGGTACATTTATTACAACTTATGAACCTACATGACACATCATTATCACAAGTCCAAGTTTACAGTAGGATTCACTCTTCAAGTCATACATTCTGTGAGTCTGGACAAATATATAATGACATGTGCCTACCATCACGGTATCTCGTACAGAGTAGTTTCACTATCCTAAGAGTCCCCTATGCACCACCTATTCATCCCTCCCTTTACTCCCAGCCTCTGGCAACCACTGATCTCTTTACTGTCTCCATAGTTTGCCTTTTCCAGAATGGCATATAGTTGGAATCATACAGTATTTAGCCTTTTCAGACTGGCTTCTTTCACTCAGTAACATGCATTTAAGATTCTTCTGTGTCTTTTCATGGCTTTATTTTTTTTCGCAGAGGTTAACAGAACCTGACATATGTATTTATTACCTATCTGCAGCCACTATATTATAAACCCCCTGAGGCAGAGAGTGCTTTTTTAAAAATAGCTGTATTCTCTGCGGCTAGAACAGTGACTGAAACGTAGCAGGCATGCAAGGGGAATCTGTTGAATGAGTAAATAAGTCAATCAATGAAAAGATTCCTTTTTGCAAAAGTGCAGGTTTGCAGAGTATTCTTGTAGATGATATATGAAAGAGACGTGTAAACTGCAAAAAAGCTTTGCAAATTCTGATAGTTTCTACTGCTGCCTACTGACAAAAGCCCATGTCACCATGTCAAAGGATGATGGGGTCTTAGATTTGAAAGCAGTCTGAGAGGTTACCTAGTGTAACTCTTTAAAATGGCTCTGCAGATCCAAAAAATCTCCTAATACTGCAGGACCACCAGGAAGTCCATCCCCCACCCTTTTTAGCAGCTTAGTTCCTTTTATTCTTATATTTTGGGTTGAAATCTGCTGGCCTGTCACTTCTATTTTTTTTATCCTAACTCTGGATCAGGAGACACAGAGCACTAACTGAATACCTTGCTCTCATGACAACCCTTCGATTATTGAAGATAGCTGGCCTGGTCCCTTTCGGATTCAGTTCTCTAAGGAAAACACCTCTCATTCCATCAGCTACTCCAGATGTGACATGATTCTGAGACCCCGACCTCTCTCCTGAATACAGCTGAGTTTGTTATTGTTTTCCTCCATAAAATCACTCCCCAGAAGCAAACACAGCACTTAAGTCTCGACCTGATTGCTGCAGAGCTCAGGGCTCCTGCCTTTCTTGTTAAGGGCTTGTACGTCTAATAAATATCATTGACATTCGTTCACTTTCGGAGCTTTTGTGTCATGTGGTTGACATGCACCGGGCACACACTTGAGCTTTCCCAACTCTCCTTCTCTTCCTCCTCCTTATTCTTATTCCTCTTTCTCAGTGAAAATTGCTGTTAAGCCCTTTCATCCAGACATTTCCCAGTCTCCGTTTGCAAAATCTGTGTGTAGGACTTGGATTCCTGAACATTCTATCCTTTAAGTTTGTCCCTCTTTCCCGATCTGAAAAGTTATGTCCTTTTGAGGATTTATGTCAATCATCCCATATATTTGCTTTCTCTCCTAGTTTTGAGTCACCTGCCTACTGGACGAGCATGCCTTCTTTATCTCCTCCAGAATTAGTAAGAAAGCCGATGGCTGGTTTAAAGCCCCAGGCAGGCCAGTAAATGATGATGACACGGATCCATCAGTGGACTTCTACAGGTGCATCCTTCTACCTGTTGTGAATCCAGCGCCTGCAACACTTGTCCAGATCACAGTGCTTCCTGTTGCTACCAGAATATCATAGGAAACCTCAAAGCTTTGTTTGCTATGCTAAGAACATTCCCAGTTTGAAACCCTATTAAGAAAAGGAAATCCATGTATTTCCAAGCCTTACTGTAGGTAAACCAATATTATCATCTTCCAAATCTCCATGGCTCCTTGAAGAAGCTCCTCATGAGTCTTGACACATGAGTCTTGACACCTAGCCTAGCCCACCCACCTTAATAGTGATAGTAGCTAAAATAGCACTGGGCGATGCCAGATACTGTTCCGAGTACTTTGCACTCTATATTCACTCATAGATTCCTTACAACAACTTTAGGAAATACTTTGTATTTTTATTCCCATTTTATGGATGAGAAAACTAAGGGACAGGAACATGAAGTAACCTGCTGAAGGTCACTTAGATAACAAGGAATAGAGCTGGGGCACTCTACTTCCAGATCCTAATATCTTTTCTCTTTTTTGACTGTTGCCCACCCACTCTCTATTCATATCTTCATCTTGGCTTCCAGTTTAGCTCTCGACCCTCTAATATGTGCAGAATATCATAATGATTACGAATATGGACTTAGGAATTGGACACCTGAGTTCAAATTCAGGTTCTACCACTGCTAGCTGCATGACCTTGGGCAAGTCATTTAATGCTTCCGTGTCTTGTTTTCCCTATCTTCATCTACTGGTGATTAAAATACTCACTCTGATTGTGATAAGGATTAAGGTGACTCACATATGAAAAGTACTCTCCGTATAGTGCCTGACACACTCTGAGTGCACCCACACGGCAGGTATTATTGCTGTTGTTATTATTATCATCTTTGTTGTTATTAGCTAAGTACGCTATGGGTCTATTTGAAGCTCTGAGGCCCCAGTGGAGGGGCTTGAGGATATCACCTGCCCCATTGGCTCCACCAGACCCTTGGGAGCTCTCCTCCCAGCCTGCCCCAAAGATGTCCAACCCTTGGGTTTGCCCATCCATCCTGGCCTCATGGATTAGACCTGGGCAGCCTAATACCTGCCATCTGTATTCTTCAATGTCAACAATCTACTTTTAATAATGTATTCTGGAATGCTGCTGGAATTTAGTATCCAGGTCACTCTTGCTTTTGGTCCTAGTGTCAGATGAAACAAGACTTGAGTCACCTCAAAGCCTACCCCAACCCTTCTCTGTTTGCTTTTCCAGGTCAAGGGTGGTTATTTCTTTGAGGTTTGGGCTTTGTAAAGTTAGGGGGATGTTGTCCCACAATATCCTCTTCTCTTCTGGCCTTTCATTCTCTCCTTAGTGTTCTTGTTTTACTTTCAGTGGGAGGAAACTCTTTTGATTTTAACATCTTTATTGGAGTATAATTGCTTTACAATGGTGTGTTAGTTTCTGCTGTATAACAAAGTGAATCAGCTATACGTATATATATATACCCATATCCCCTCCCTCTTGAGTCTGCCTCCCACCCTCCCTATCCCACCCCTCTAGGTAGTCACAAAGCACCGAGCTGATCTCCCTGTGCTATGTGGCTGCTTCCCACTAGCTATCTATTTTACATTTAGTAGTGTATATACGTCCACACCACTCTCTCACTTTGTCCCAGCTTACCCTTCCCCCTCCCCATGTCCTCAAGTCCATTCTCTACGTCTGTGTCTCTATTCCTGTCCTGTCCCTAGGTTCTTCAGAACCATTTTTAATTTTTTTAGATTCCATATATATGTGTTAGCATACGGTATTTGTTTTTCTCTTTCTGACTTACTTCACTCTGTATGACAGGCTCTAGGTCCATCCACCTCACTACAAATAACTCAATTTCATTTCTTTTTATGGCTGAGTAAGATTCCACTGTATATATGTGTCACATCGTCTTTATCCATTCATCTGATGATGGACACTTAGATTGCTTCCATGTTCTGGCTATTGTAAATAGAGCTGCAATGAACATTGTGGTACATGTATCTTTTTGAATTATGGTATTCTCAGGGTCTATGCCCAGTAGTGGGACTGCTGGGTCATATAGTAATTCTATTTTTAGGTTTTTGAGGAACCTCCACACTGTTCTCCATAGTGGCTGCATCAATTAGCATTCAGCGGGAGAAACATCTTGACGGGAGAAATGGACTTGAGCCTGCGGGGGGGTGACCTGGCTCTCCCGAGTCTTTCGGAAACCTTCTGCCTCACCCCACCCGCCTTTTAAAAGCACTTCCCAGATTTCTAAGCATTCTCACCCATGTGCTCATCTGTTACTCTCCAAGGGCCACTATCCACAGGGTGTGGTCCAATCATGCTACTATTTTCCCATTCCTTTAGAGATTTTCAACAAATATTTTGATCCCAACATCACTGGCTTGTTTTTAGTCAAGAAAAGAGAATTCCTAATTGCTTTTAGCATGGGGGCTAAAGTGTGTTTGCTCCTAGAGATCTGGCACCATTTCTCATTTGTTTCCTAGGGTCTCTAAATGGAGGACATGCAAGGATCCTTCATTAAAGATGCATGAGGTTGTCAGGCTGACAGACAGCAGGCTCTGCAGAAAGAGAGTTGCGCCTCTAAATCCCAGGTCTTTCTCTCGCTAGCTTGGTGACTTTGAACAAGCCACTTAACTCCAGTTCCTTGTGCTACAATCGGGCTCACTTGCTCCCTGTCTTGTGGGCTTTGTATAAGGATTAAATGAAATGACGCCTAGAAAGCATTTGACACAGTCTCTGACCCATAGCAAGCACTCAAAGATGGTGTTTAAATTGTTACTGTGACTATGTGTCAATCATTTACTCTGATAAGCCCTGTAGCAGGTGCTTTGTACCCACTGTTTCCATGAAACTTCATATCAACCTTACCGGATAGGAATGATAGTATTTATTTTGCAACAAGAATGCTGAGAGTCACAGAGGTTAAGTAACTTGCCTCTGGTCTACAGTTAACCCAAGTGGCAGAACTGGGTCCACCTGCGTCCATAAGTCCCTGATGTTCATGCTGTTTCAGCTCTGCTCCTCGGTTTCCAGTCTATAGTTCTCTGTGCTCCAAATATTTTTGAGTATTTCTTCCCAACTTAGCTCCCAATCCTTCCCTAAACAAATTCTCTTCTCCAGCCATTGATGTCTTAATGTTTGAGGAACATGCTTTGTATAGAATTCTCCACTATCTATCAGTTCATTTGTTCATTCATTCAACCAACAACTCTTGAACCGTGTGTCTGGGGCTGGGCTACAAAGATGAAAAGGTCGGGACTTTGCTTGTGGGGAATTTACAGAAGAGTAAAGAGTTATATAGAAGGACATTAACATGGATGTCTTGGCTTTGGTTACGATACATCATAATGTTCTATGAGATGGACCGCCCAGAGGAATTTGTAAAAATTATGCAGTAAAGAGTCAGTTAGCTATCTCATAAGCCCCTGACCCCACATCAGGATGTGAAAGTGTTGGAAGAAGAGGTGATTTAGTGGGAAGAGGACTTCCTGGCAGAAGCAGCTTGTGTGCTGGGCTCTATGATGCTCCGAAGTGATGGGGCGAGGTGCTTCCCCTCACCTTTTGTCTTTGGAGAGGAGCTTCAGCAGGGCCACCAGGACAGTGGTTAGAAGTTAGAGGTTGCATCATTAATCATTAGAGAAATGCAAATCAAAATTACAATGAGGTATCACATCACACCGGTCAGAATGGCCATCATCAAAAGTCTACAAACAAATGCTGGAGAGGGTGTGGAGAAAAGGGAACCCTCTTGCGCTGTTGGTGGGAATGTAAATTGATACAGCTACTATGGAGAACTGTATGGAGGTTCCTCATAAAACTAAAAATACAACTACCATACGACCCAGCAATCCCACTACTGGGCACATACCCTGAGAAAACCATAATTCAAAAAGAGTCATGTACCAAAATGTTCATTGCAGCTCTATTTACAATAGCCAGGACATGGAAGCAACCTAAGTGTCCATCGACAGATGAATGGATAAAGAAGATGTGGCACATATATTCAATAGAATATTACTCAACTGTTAAAAAAAATGAAATGAATTATTTGTAGTGAGGTGGATGGACCTAGAGTCTGTCATACAGAGTGAAATAAGTCAGAAAGAGCAAAACAAATACCGTATGCTAACACATATATATGAAATCTAAAAAAAAAAGAAATGGTTCTGAAGAACCTAGGGACAGGACAGGAATAAAGATGCAGACCTACTAGAGAAAGGACTTGAGGACATAGGGAAGGGGAAGGGGAGGCTGGAACAAAGTTAGAGAGTGGTGTGGACTTATATATACTACCAAATGTAAAATAGATAGCTAGTGGGAAGCGGCCTCATAGCACAGGGAGATCAGCTCGGTGCTTTGTGACCACATAGAGGGGTGGGATAGGGAGGGTGGGAGGGAGACGCAAGAGGGAGGGGATATGGGGATATATTTATAGGGATAGCTGATTCACTTTGTTATACACCAGAAACTAACACACCATTGTAAAGCAATTATACTGTAATAAAGATGTTAAAAAAAAAAAAAAGAAGTTAGAGGTTGCATTGGACCCAAGTCAGACTCCCATCTGGGATATTTGAGTGGTTAGAGATGGGCCGGCCAGCTGCTGATGGCTGATGCAAAGGAAAGGTGGCTGCATTGGCAGCCTGTCTTCTGGGAGTTTGTCAGGGATAAGGGTGCATGACTATTCTCATGGATCAGACAGGGATACATGTGCAAGACAGCTGGTGTGGGACCGTAACTGACTCTGTTCCAGACGGCTGCCTAGAGCTGAACACAGACCTCAGTTGGCACTATGGCCACATTCCCGGGACATGTGGAAGGAGTAAAACATTAGTGGGAACTAAAGCACTCCATCCCCTGCATCAAGAGAGCTGTGGGCCAGAGCTCCTCAGCAACTGGGGAGAGGTCTCCAAAGGACTCACAAAAGCATCCCTTAAGAAAACAAGTCAGCTTTAAATGCCTGCTGTGCTCGGAGAGCATGAAGCCAATCTATAGAAATACCAGACAAGCAAGAACTCTCACGTACCTCTCACCTTCCTCTCTCCTCTTTCTGACTCCGGGTAGGGGCTGTGTGGCAGAAACCACTTAGCGAGTTGACGGAAGAGAAGCCCCAGGTCCAAGCTTCTCATTTAGCGCAAGCCTTACCTAGGGAAGGAGAAACGATTTAACCTGGAGTCAAATTGGGAGCAAGGATTATTGTGTGAAGAGGCATTCTAATATCTGAAGGCAGACTCTGGTGCTGTAAAGGGACATCAGCTTTTATGAACTAAGAGTGATCAGAAAACTCACTGGATCGTATACGTTTTCCTCCTAGGGCGTGAGTACCTTCCCCAGCTGAATACATTTTAAAGCGACAGTGAGAGCATGGTGAAGTTGCTTTCTGCTTGCACCCCATGAAGCCAGCTTGTTCAGCATCTATGTCATAGCTGCCAGAGAGGTAGAGGAGGAAGCCGTACCACGCGTGGCAGGAGTAGCACAGAGCCGTGCACAGCACTATTTTAGCTGCCTGGAATTTTCTCTCTATTCTCTGCTTTCCTGAATGAACTCAACCTTCAAGGCTCAGGTCAATTCCCACTTCTTCCAGGCTTGGTCACAGCCAGGTCTCTCTCCTCTAATCTCAGCCCTGCTTTATGTTTGTTACTGGTCCTCCTGACAACTACGGCCGACTCAGGGGTCCTGATGAAAACTTTTATGAATATACCATTTTTCCTTCAGTGGGGATGCACCTGAGACAATGATGTCATAGGACCATCTGTGTTCTTTCCTCATACCCTGGGAGCCAGGCACATCCAGTTAGCACAGTTTATTATGAAGCTGAATTGGTAGAAAACAGTATAACAAACATGGTCAGTGGTTGTAGGTAGCGCTGCTTTGGCCTTTTCCCAGCATTCTTCACCCCTCACCTGTCGCAGGATGGCTAGAGACGGTGTCCACCCTGCGCAGCGCTCACCGCCTCTGCACTGACTCTCTTGCTGTTATTTCTGCAGTATCATAGGGCCTTTGTTTGCTGGGGCTGCTGGAACAAAATACTGCAAACCAGGTGGTTGAAACACCAGAAAATTTTTGTCTCACAGGTCCGGAGGCTAAAAGTCCAAGATCAGGGTGTCACCAGGCTTGGTTCCTCCTGAGGGCTGTGAGGGAGCCTCTGCTCCATGCCTCCCACCCAGCCTCTGGAGATTTGCTGGCAATCGCTGGCATTCCTTGCCCTTATAGAAGCCTCATCCTGATCCGTGCCTCCGTCTTTACATGGCATTTCTTCCTGCATGTGTGTCTGAGTTCAGATTTCCCCTTTTATAAGGACACCAGTCACATCGCACTAGGGGTCCACCCTACTGCACTATGACCTCATCTTAAATTCACTAATACATGTGCAATGACCCTATATCCAACAAGGTCACAATCTGAGGGGCTGGTGGTTAGGACCTCAATATGCGAATTTGGGGGGAAGCTACAATTCAGCCCATAAAAGTCAACTATGTTCTCCTCTTGGTACTCTTCCCAAAAGTTCTTGTTCCTAGATTTTTGAGCCAATCTGACCTGTGTCCACACTATACAGCCACCGGCCTCTAACGATGGCCCAGGAACCTCCATTAGGATTTGGGCCAATTGTGCTTGCACCCTTCCCCGCTTTTCCCTTCTGAATGGCTCTCATTTCTTCTCCCAACCACTACTCTTCCTCTCTTCCTTCTGCTTCTCCTCCTTTACCCCCACCCCCCACCCCCACCCAGTCCTCTTTCTTCTTCCTATTTTTTGATCTTCTGGCTTTGTAACTCAGCTTGCGAATTCCTCCCTCTGGACTCCGGTCTTTTGGGGATTCAATGTCAGCTTTCCCTCATCCAGTAGCCTTTGGCTTGTTGTTCTTCTGGCTCCCAGTTCCAGCCTTATGGAATCTAACCTTGACCTCCATCTACTGGCCAGAATCCTGGCTGGGCCAGCCAGGAGTCCTCTCAAGGCTGCTTAGAGCATTTGGCACTCTCACTGAGCCACTCTGAAAGTCAAGGACCAGAACACCAAGCCCCTGGGACAGAACCTGCTATATCCTCATGACAGTGCATTTGCTCTTTCTTTGGAGCACACAGCTAGATTACATGTCCCAGGCTCTGGGCAGTTTGGTGTGGCCAGGTGCCCAATTCAGGCCAACGGACTACAAACACAAGTGATGTGTGTCACTCCCAGACCTGCCCAAGCCTCCTGTGCAGCCCTCCCCATTCTCCCTGTCTCCATTTGCTGGGCACAGAGGACTGGAAGGCTCTGCGTGGCTGTGGGAGGGGTGAGAAGATGGGCTGAGGGTTGTGGAGCCATGAGATGGGAATGTCCTGGGTCCCTGAATCACAGTGTCAACAGCTGCCCACTGAATCCTTGCATTGAATTGTTTCATTGAAGAAAAAATAAACTCTTGTGTAAAGGCGTTGAGATTTGGGGGATGTTTGTTAAGCAGCTAGAAATAATTACCCAAACTGAGAAATCTTTAAGGAAGTAAAGGAGAAAACCTGAATTTTTTTTCTCTCCATGTTGCATTTTCCTCTCATTCATGCCCAAATCTCTATCCTGCACCCCCTGCTAGCTTGCCTGTTCTGAAGAACAGAGAAAGAAAATTACCGCCCCCATCTTTTCCCCTTTGTTGATTGAACGCTCAAGGGTCCTCCTCATGTGTGTTGAGGTCATCTTTCAGGGTGTCAGGGCTATGTTGAAAGCTTTATCGTTAATTATGTACACACTCTGACTTTACTTCTGTGTGTGTGTGTATGTATGTGTATATATACACATAATAATTTATACATTCACACATCTATAAATTATAGTATACTATACTACTATATATAATATAGAAATATATACATAATATGACATAGTCTATGTCTATAATATATTATAAATAAGTTATAATATATTATTAAAATATATATTATAAATATAATTATATTTTAGCCTTGGTTAGCCCATATGTCATTTTTTTTAACATCTTTATTGCAGTATAATTGCTTTACAATGGTGTGTTAGTTTTTGCTGTATAACAAAGTGAATCAGCTATATGTATACTTATATCGCCATATCTCCTCCCTCTTGCATCTCCCTCCCACCCTTCCTATCCCACCCTTCTAGGTGGTCACAAAGCACTGAGCTGATCTCCCTGTGCTATGCAGCTGCTTCCCACTAGCTATTTTACATTTGGTAGTGTTTATATGTCAATACTACTCTCTCACTTCGTCCCAGCTTACGCTACCTCCTCCCCATGTCCTCAAGTCCATTCTCTATGTCTGCATCTTTATTCCTGTCCTGCCCCTAGGTTCATCAGAACCTTTTTTTTTTTTTTAGATTCCATATATGTGTGTTAGCATACGGTATTTGTTTTTCTCTTTCTGACTTACTTCACTCTGTATGACAGACTCTAGATCCATCCACCTCACTACAAATAATTCATTTCACTTTTTTAACAGCTGAATAATATTCCATTGAATATAAGTGCCACGTCTTCTTTATCTATTCATCTGTGGATGGACACTTAAGTTGCTTCCATGTCCTGGCTATTGTCAATAGTGCTGCAATGAACATTGGGGTACATGTCTCTTTTCGAATTATGGTTTTCTCAAGGTATATGCCCAGTAGTGGGATTGCTGCGTTATATGGTAGTTCTATTTTCAGATTTTTAAGGAACCTCCATACTGTTCTCCATGGTGGCTGTGTCAATTTACATTCCCACCAAAAGTGCAAGAGGGTTCCCTTTTCTCCACACCCTCTCTAGCATTTATTGTTTGTAGATTTTTTGATGATGGTCATTCTGACTGGTGTGAGATGATACCTCAGTGTAGTTTTGATTTGCATTTCTCTAATGATTAGTGATGTTGAGCATCCTTTCATGTGTTTGTTGGCAATCTGTATATCTTCTTTGGAGAAATGTCTATTTAGGTCTTCTGCCCATTTGTGGATTGGGTTGTTTGCTTTTTTGATATTGAGCTGCTTGAGTTGCTTGTATATTTTGGAGATTAATCCTTTGTCAGTTGCTTCATTTGCAAATATTTTCTCCCATTCTGAGGGTTTCTTTTCATCTTGTTTATGGTTTCCTTTGCTGTGCAAAAGCTTTTAAGTTTCTCTCTAGGAGGTGGATCAAATAGGATCTTGACGTGATTTATGTCATAGAGTGTTCTGCCTATGTTTTCCTCTAAGAATTTTATAGTTTCTGGCCTTACATTTAGGTCTTTAATCCATTTTGAGTTTATTTTTGTGTGTGGTGTTAGGGAGTGATCTAATCTCATACTTTTACATGTAGCTGTCCTGTTTTCCCAGCACCACTTATTGAAGGGACTGTCTTTTCTCCACTGTATATTCTTGCCTCCTTTATCAAAGATAAGGTGACCATATGTGTGTGAGTTTATCTCTGGGCTTTTCTATTTCTGTTCCATTGATCTATATTTCTGTTTTTGTGCCAGTACCATACTGTCTTGATTACTGAAGCTTTGTAGTATAGTCCGAAGTCAGGGAGCCTGATTCCTCCAGCTCCGTTTTTCTTTCTCAAGATTGCTTTGGCTATTCGGGGTCTTTTGTGTTTCCATACAAATGGCGAATTTTTTTGTTCTAGTTCTGTGAAAAATGCCATTGGTAGTCTAATAGGGATTGCACTGAATCTGTAGATTGCTTTGGGTAGTAGAGTCATTTTCACAATGTTGATTCTTCCAATCCAAGAACATGGTATATCTCTCCATCTATTTGTATCATCTTTAATTTCTTTCATCAGTGTCTTATAATTTTCTGCATACAGGTCTTTTGTCTCCTTAGGTACGTTTATTCCTAGGTATTTTATTCTTTTTGTTGCAGTGGTAAATGGGAGTGTTTTCTTAATTTCTCTTTCAGATTTTTCATCATTAGCGTATAGGAATGCAAGAGATTTCTGTGCATTAATTTTATATCCTGCTACTTTACCAAATTCATTGATTAGCTCTAGTAGTTTTCTGCTAGCATCTTTAGGATTCTCTATGTATAGTATCACGTCATCTGCAAACAGTGACAGCTTTACTTCTTCTTCCGATTTGGATTCCTTTTATTTCTTTTTCTTCTCTGATGGCTGTGGCTAAAACTTCCAAAATTATGTTGAATAATAGTGGTTAGAATGGGCAACCTTGTCGTGTTCCTGATCTTAGTGGAAATGGTTTCAGTTTTTCACCATTGATGAAGATGTTGGCTGTGGGTTTGTCATATATGGCCTTTATTATGTTGAGATAAGTTCCCTCTATGCCTACTTTCTGGAGGGTTTTTCTCATAAATGGGTGTTGAATTTTGTCAAAAGCTTTTTCTGCATCTATTGAGATGATCATATGGTTTTTCTCCTTCAATTTGTTAATATGGTTTATCACATTGATTGATTTGCATATATTGAAGAATCCTTGCATTCCTGGGATAAACCCCACTTGATCATGGTGTATGATCCTTTTAATGTGCTGTTGGATTCCGTTTGCTAGTATTTTGTTGAGGATTTTTGCATCTATGTTCATCAGTGATATTGGCCTGTAGTTTTCTTTCTTTGTGACATCTTTGTCTGGTTTTGGTATCAGGGTGATGGTGGCCTCATAGAATGAGTTTGGGTGTGTTCTACCCTCTGCTATATTTTGGAAGAGTTTGAGAAGGATAGGTGTTAGCTCTTCTCTAATGTTGGATAGAATTTGCCTGTGAAGCCATCTGGTCCTGGGCTTTTGTTTGTTGGAAGATTTTTTATTACAGTTTCAGTTTCAGTGCTTGTGATTGGTCTGTTTATATTTTTTATTTCTTCTTGGTCCAGTCTCAGAAGGTTGTGTTTTTCTAAGAATTTGTCCATTTCTTCCAGGTGGTCCATTTTATTGGCATATTGTTGCTTGTCATAATCTCTCATGATCCTTTGTATATCTGCAGGGTCAGTTGTTCCTTCTTTTTTCATTTCTAATTCTGTTGATTTGAGTCTTCTCCCTTTTTTTCTTGATGTGTCTGGCTAATGGTCTATCAATTTTGTTTATCTTCTCAAATAACCAATTTTTAGTTTTATTGATCTTTTCTATTGTTTCCTTCATTTCTTTTTCATTTATTTCTGATCTGGTCTTTATGATTTCTTTCCTTCTGCTAACTTTTGGTGTTTTTTTGTTCTTCCTTCTCTAATTGCTTTAGGTGTAAGGTTAGCTTGTTTAGTCGAGATTTTTCTTGTTTCTTGAGGTAGGATTGTATTGCTATAAACTTCCCTCTTAGAATGGCTTTTGCTGCATCCCATAGGTTTTGGGTCGTCGTGTTTTCATTGTCATTTGTTTCTAGGTATTTTTTGATTTCCTCTTTGATTTCTTCAGTGATATCTTGGTTATTTAGTAGCATATTGTTTAGCCTCCATGTGTTTGTATTTTTTACAGTTTTTTTCCTGTAATTGATACCTAGTCTCATAGCACTGTGTTTGGAAAAGATACTTGATATGATTCAGACTCTGTCAGCTGAAGTTGTGTTTATGGTCAGGGAGAGGAAAAAATAAAAAGTGAAATCAACAAAATAAGTGAACATTCTTATGGGAGGACAAAACAGGAAGACTATCTAAGGAAACCCATTCTTCTGTGTGGTCTCTCAGAAGGGTATTGAATGAACAGAACATGGACAGTAGGTGAATGCAAAGCGGGACATGACATCTAAGCACAGGATAAGGACAGCTAGAGACTTTAATTAGCAGAATATTTCAGACTTGCAAAAGTTATACAAATAGTTTTACAGAGAGTGGTTTAGGATATTCCAAGGAGGGACGAGGCAGATGTGGCCCAGTAGAAGGAGCACAGAATTCAGTCAAGATTCAGGAAGCGGACTCATAATCTAACCCTAGTTCTGTCTTCTACTATCACATAAATCCTCAAAGTCAGTTACACACTTTGGGTCTTGGTTCCCTTTCCTATCAAATAACTGTAAGACCTCACTTGTAAGCTTGCAACAGGTAAGTGGCCTGAGCATTCAGAACCATTAAATACCAAGCTTAGGCCTCAAACGTGACTCCTCTCATTTGGGTTGCTCTCACCTTGTGACCTGACTTTTGCCATCATAATATCTTCCCTAGATTTGGGTCAGATTCTGAAGGATTTTGAAAGCTTGGCTGAGGAATTTAGATCTGACTTTCCAGTTAAAGAAGAAACTTCAGACAATGGAGACCATTAAAACCTTGAAGATTGGGTTTGTTAATCCCCGTGCCTAGAGCATTTTCTGAATTTGTGTCCTTCATTTCATAGCGTTTAACCTCACTGAGTAGTATGACTAGAGTCAGCCCCCCTGGTGGGTTGTTCTGAGTGGCTGTGACCCTCCCCTAGTCAAGGGAGGGACTCTTAGGTAAGGGGATCTGAAAGCGGGAGGAGGGTAGAGCCAGCAGGCAGGAGCCCAGGGCTATCCTTTGGGGCCTGTCAGTCAAGAACTGTGGGTGTCAAGATGTCACTTTTCCTCTTAAAGACTGATTTGAATGCTCTGCAACCTGATGTTTTTCAAGTTATCATCTATTAACAACTTATCATGTGCCAAGAATTTAGGGGGTTACACAGCCTCTCCAGGAAACCCAGGCACCCGTTCATTGTAGCATTGCCCAGAGATTCCAGCACAGGATGCTTCATACATACATAACTATTTCTCAAAATCATATGGATGGAACTTATGTCCACACAAAAACCTGCAAATGGACGTTTATAGCAGCTTTATTCATAATTGCCAAAACCGGAAGCAACCAAGATACCCTTTAGTAAGTAGGTGAATGGATAAATAAACTGTGGTACATCCAGACCATGGAATATTATCCAGTGCTAAAGAGAAATGAACTATTAAGCCATGAAAAACATGGAGGAAGTTCAAATGATTATTACTAAGTGAAAGAAGCCAATCTGAAAAGGCTACATGCTGTATAATTCCAACTATATGACATTTCTTGTATGAGCAAAACTGTGGAGACAGTAAAAAGATCAGGGTTTGCCAGGGGTTGGAGGGAGGGAAGGCTGAACAGGCAAAGCACAGAGGATTTTTAGGGCAGTGAAACTGCTCTATAAGATACTATAATGGTGCGTGCATGTCATTATACATTTGTCCAAACCCATAGAATGTACAACACCAAGAGTGAACCCTGATGTAAACTATGGATTCTGGATGACTATGATGTGTCAACGCAGGTCCATTGATTGTAACAAATGTACCACTCTGGTAGGGGACATTGATAGTGCAGAAAGCTCTGCATGGGGGGGAGCAGGGGGTATATGAGAAATCTCTCTACCTTCCTCTTAATTTTGCTGTGAACCTTAAACTTCTGTAAAACTAAAGTCCATTAAAAGAAGGAAAGGAAGAAAAAGAAAAAGGACATTGTGATGACAAAACCACAAATTCATTTATACTTTACACGATTAAAAAAATGCCATAATGTGCCAATAAAATGACAATATAAAGAAAAGCAAAATTATGAGGAGACTATGTTAAATGGGGTTCTCATATCTGGAAAGTTGGTGAATCACTGAAGTAGGTGGTCTTGGAGACCTCTCCCATCTCTCCCATCCTGAGGCCTTACTAAAACCTGTAAGGCTGCTATCTATAAATATAGTGGCTGTTGGGCGACCTGATGAGGGTCGCTGTCTATTTAGCTTATTCTACTCACCTCGTTTTTCTTAAGGGGGAAGAGCCAGCACGTGTGAGCAACGGCACTGGGTCAGGCACATATTTCATCTCCACTCCAAATCTTCGCGTGTGAGGTTCTCGCTACTTAAAACCCTCTTTTCCTTCTCAATTTGTCAAATCATGCCCACTCTCTCCTGTCCTGGGTCCAGCTCAGGTGCCTCTGCTCCTTGACTCCTTGTATACTTTCCAGTCCACCGGCCTGACCCCCTTGGAGGTACTCCAGCTCTCACTGCCAGCAGCACTCCCTCTGCCCTGGAACTAGAGAATTCAGCATCCCCTGGGGACCCCTGAGCCCCTTTTCTTCTTTTTCAGAAAAGCCAATGGAGGTGACTTGCCCAAACAGTGCTGGTTAACTGGGCAGAGCCAAGATGGCATGAGGTCTCTAGACACCATGAACATGTGTCCTCTCCCACACGAGTGTGTCAGCTCTTGTGGAACAGGAAATACATAGACCTCACTTTTCCTGTACCCTCTTTAGAAACAGAGTGGGATTTGGGACCTCTTAGGAATGCAGATACTTGAAGATTAAAAAGTGGCAGGACAAAAATGCCATGATAACTTGCCCTTTATTAGTAGAAAGATCTTTCTTTCCTTTTCTTTTTCTTCCATTCTATAAAGCTGGGTTTCTGAACCTCAGCACTATTCCATTTTGAGCCAGAGAAGTCTTTGATGCGGGGTGCTGTCCTGTACATTGTGGGATGTTTAGAAGAATCCCTTGGCTTCTACCCACCAGAAGCCAGTGGCCTCTGTCCCCCAATCTGTAACAATCAGAAATTTCTCCAGACTTTGCTGAATGTCCCCTGGGGAACAAATCACCTGTGTTGAAAACCACGGTTCTGAACTCACAATGAGTACCTGCTTTGTGCCTCGTCTTCCATTCTTGAAACCTGCATGGGGTCCCCACTCCATACCAAACAGTACTCTAATTGCTAGGAAGCCGCTTGGTCTTCCCTTCCCAATCCTGGACCCCTACTTTCTTTCTCTCGCATCATAAGAAATCATGGCTTTGGGGAAGGCTACTTACGGGAAGCCATAAAGTCATTCTACACTCTCTCACCTCGGCTGCAAAGATAACACAATCACATTACAGAGGCAGAGTTTGGGGAACTTCAAAGCTGAGCCAGAGGGAGTGGAGGGACAGGAGCTGGGGAGCTGAGGTCTTATCTATGGCTTGAATGTTCTCACCCTTATCAATCCAGAAGGAGGGGTGCCTAGGGGAGAGGAAGGGGGAATTAAAAGACCAGATTGCTTTCTTTCTCCCACCCATCATTAGATTGAAAAGGATCAGGGAATAAGGAAGGACAGAAGGAAGAAAAGCAAAGTAGGAAGAATGCTGACGGGAGAGTGGATTTTGGGGGAGTGTGGAGGGGGCTTTTCTGACCCTACGCTAACCCATGCTGACCTGGATTGGACACCAGGGTTCTAGAACCAGAGAACCTGAGAGTTAGAAGGTCTTGGCAACAGCTTCATGAGTATCACCCAGATGACAACTGGGCCTCAAGCCCAGTTGACAACTGGACCTTCACTGGGGTAGGTGTGGAATGAGGTGCAGCTGCTTTGAGAACATCTGCCGTAGAAAATGAAGGCCTGAACACAGCAGCAACTGGAATGCAGAAGCGAGAATCTAAACAGGATGAATTTGCTGGAGTTGAGGGCCAATCATTTGTAGGGGTTTGAGGGAGTAGGAGGGATCTAAGATAATAATAATTGCAAACCCTTATATATCACTCCCTGTGTTCCAGACACTGTTTGATGCACTTTTTATAGATGTTAACTTGTTTCACCCTCCCAACAAATTTATAAGATAGGTCCTGCTAAAGTACTCATTTTATAGGTGAGAAAACTGAGGCACAAAGATGTTTACGAATTTACACATCACAGAGCAAATCAGGGGGAGAACTGGGAACTAAACCCAGATAGGCCAGTTGCTAGCACTTGTGTTTTAACCAAGTTAAACACAAGTTTGTGCTCTCTACCACTTGGTTAAGAAAACTTGGGCAGCTAAATGGACAGTAAAGTCATGAACCTGGGTATGGCCTGAAGGAGGAGTAGGTTTGAAGGAAAAACAATGGATTCAGCCTTGGAGATATTGTGTCTGGCATGTGTGTAGGGCACCCAAGCATTGTCGCCTGGAAGGTGGAGTGGCAGTTCCATTCTAACCTCAGTATGGAGGTCCAGGTAGCTGTCCATGGACTTGGAGATGTGGATAAGGAGCTATGTGCAGTGAGAAGAAAAGAAGACCAAAGAACCCTGGGGAAAACCAACAGTTAAAGACATGGAAGAAGAACCAGGAAAAGAGGCTGGAAAAAAATGCATCAGCGTAAAGAGTGGCTCCCTGGAAATTAAGGGTGAAGTGAGTTTCAGGAAGGAGGGCAAGGTCACCAGGGGCAAAAGCTATAAAGAAGTCTAAGATAAGAAATGAAAAGAGGTATTGTTCTTCAGTGGTTTCATGGGTTTCTGATTTGTCTCCCCAACCAGACCGGAAACTTCTTGAGGTCAAGAGCTGCATCCAACACTTTGCTGTGTTCTTCTTTGGGCCTCCATCCTTTCTGATGCAGGGCTAGGCAGGCAGAAGGCAACCGCCGAATACCTATGTGCTGATGGTTGTTCAGGTTCCTGTTGGTTTTTCTCCTTGTTAAGTCAATGCCACTATTTATAAACCGCCCTCACCTGACGAAGAGGATGTATGATGTTCCGAGTCTTCCACAATGTTGGGTAGCCCACAGCCCCTGGACTTGGCATTGCCAATGCAGATGATTAGCAGATGCGGCATCTTGGTCGTCTATTCTTCAACAATAGGGATAAACATAAAAGCTATTGTGCATGTACATGGAATCTAGAACAATGGTTCAGATGAACCTGTCTGCAAGGCAGAAATAGAGGCACAGACGTAGAGAACAAACATAGGGACACCAAGGGGGGAAAGGGACGGTGGGATGAATTGGGAGATCGGGATTGACATATGTACGCTAATATGCATAGAATAGATAACTAATGAGAACCTGCTGTACAGCACAGGGAACTCCACTTCGCTGTACAGTAGAAACTAACACAACATTGTAAAACAACTATACCCCAATTAGAGAAAAAAAGCGATTGTGTGTGGAGGACCTCCTGCGTGCCTGACCCTGTACTGGACATTTGACATTTGTAGCTCAAATCCTCACAATCTGGCAAGCTGGGCATTATGATCTTTCTCCAGATAAAGTGCCGGGATTCAAAGCTGGTTGCCTTGCCCAGGGCCACACCAGTAGGCAGAGCACTGTCAGGATAAGGATCCAGGTCCATCTGACTCCAAAGATGCTCTTGACTAAGCTCTGCTCCCTTCCCTCAGCAGCACTGTCTTATTCCGGTGTCACCATCATTTAGGTGGGTTTTATCACAGCTGCTTCTTTGTTCTCCAATCTTCCATCAAACCTCCTTCCCCAGAATCCATCCTCCAAACTACAGCTGAAGAATTTAGCTATTTAATTTAAATGCATTTAAATGCAGCCCTTATCACTTTTAAAGTCCTTCAGTGGCTCCCTTTTTAGGATCTAGGGGATATGCCCCTTTGTTTTATGACATCAACCCCAACCCTTCAGCACACCCTTCTAGGCTTTCCTTGTCTGACCCCATTCGATTTTCCCAGCCCTCCTTGGCTGTCGCCTCCTACTCACCCTTCTCTCAGCCAAACCAACCTCCTTCACTTCCCTGAAGATGCCCTACTCTCATTTAAGCTCATTCTCTTCTCTGGGGTTGCAGCGCCCTTCTTCCCTTTTGTCCTGGGTTAACACACACTTGTTCTTTAAGACTCAGTTCACCCCCTCCCGTCACATGCCTCCCTGGACCTTCTGAGACCTTCCTGCATGACCCTCCTCAATTTTCTTCCTCTGAGCACCTCGGTACCCCAGGAATAGCTGCATCACCCTGCTTCCTGCTTGCTGTTTTCTTGTTTCTCTTACTTGACTCTGGGGTCTTGGAGGACACGATCACATACGTTCCCAGCTCAGAGCAGAAGTTGAACCCCTGCTTGTTAAATAAGTAACTGGATTTGGACGTTTGGACCGCACCGAGGTCGGAAGGTAGGAGAATGCCGGGCGGCAGCTGGAAGGGCAGGCAGTTGGGTTGACTGGAGTGTGGGCGTCGCGGTAGGGAGTTGGTATCATGCTTCTTCCACATTTCCTTCTTCCCACCACTGCTAAAGGCACAGGGCATACCCCGCCTCTGCTTCCAGACAGTGATAATACTGCTCGACCAGTCTAGGCCAAAGCTTTGCCTTGAGTCTTATCTTTGGAGTCTAGTTTTCTTTTGGCAGGACTGCAACAGGAAACACTTGCACGGTGAGGCTCTTCTCGCATGGAATGTGTGTTGTGTGGGGACTGAGAGCCAGATGGAAAAAGGCTCCGAAGCCAGCCTGGAAAGATAGGCGGATGACGGTGAAGGCCATTCCTCCACTTAAAGAAGAGACGGCCGTGAAAGTAATCCAGGATCCTGCATCTGAAGTGTTGCAAAAATTAACAGGACTTGGGGGCTGAAAGGAAGGAAGCTGAGCAGAGGAGAAAGAAAGCTGTCTTCTCCTGCATTATCTCTACCCTCCTGTCTTCACACCGAGGGAAGCATTTCTGTTTTAGTGGAAACACGATGCCTTTACTGAAAGGAACGTCTAATGGTGGAATTTTTAGACAGTCAAACAGTAAGGGAGAATCTTTCTGGGCAATCGGGCTCTTCAAATCACACTCAAGGGGCAGCCACTGGCTTTCTCTGCTTGTAGGACCAGCCCTGTGGGAGTGTTATGGTACCATAACCATGAGCATTTGATGAAGTTATTAGCTGGTGACGTACTTCCACAGACGTCGTCTGAGTTGACCCTTACAACAGCCTGGTGAGGAGGGAATTATTGTCCCCTCTCCCCATTCTACAGAAGAGGACAGCAAGGCTCAGAGAAGTTAGGTGATGTGTCTAAGTTCTCACAACCACTTACTTATTCTTTCATTCATTCTCTCATTGCTTATTAAGCACTGCCATTGCACCAGGGCACCATTTCAGCCCTGGTGATACCACGCTTCACAAAACAGGCAAGGTCCCTGTGCTCACAAAGCTTCTATTCTAGTGAAGCGGACAGACAGTAAACAAGAGACTAAAGAGGTAAACAGAGCCATGTGCTGTAAAGAAAGTAAAGCTTTGGACCTGGATAGGAAGTGCTGGTGGATGGCGGGTAGTGGTGGGGTGTTTGTGCTGTTTTGGGAAGGAAGATGGGGAAGGCCGGTGGAGAAGATAAAGACGGAATTTGGAGGAGCACAAACACTATACTTCTTTCATCACACCCACACTGCAGTGGGGTGGGCTCCTGAAGGGACCTCCCTGCCCCACACCTTTCTCTTTTTCTGTTAGAAGTCCCCCAAAACCTCTCATAGGAAGTGATACAGCCAGAGGCATATTTCTCAGGGACCTGTGAAGAGGACACTTGAACCCTTACCAGTGACAGCTCAGAGATGGGAACGTACAAGTGCCGGCCTCACCCTGGCAGTGTATTGGCAGCTGTTCTGAAAAATAAAAACACAGGCTGTTGACCGATGCAGGAAGCTGAAGCGGTTTACAGGCACAGTCATCGAGGACAAACACAGCCACGTTTCTTGACGGCATCTCCCAGAAGCCATTCATCTGGACAATAGCAGGCTGTGAGGAAACTTAACAGTCTTCAAATATTTGAAAGTTCTCAAGTGGCAGGAGGCAGGAGGGAGGTCGGTGTCAGCCTGGTGCTGGGAAAACTTTTCTAACAATCTACACGGCTCAACAAGGGAACCAGAGTTCCCTGGGTGGGAGAGGAATGCTTCCCTCCACCACCAGAAGTGTTCAAGGAGGGGCTCAAAGATCCCCTTCCACCAGTTCAAGGAATGATTTGTTGATTGATACATTCATTTAGCTAGTATTTATTAAGCATCTTCTGTGTGGTTGGTATACGGATGCAGTGCTGGAAAAGACATAACAAGATCCTTGCTTTCATGCAGCTTCTATTCTCATGGTGGAGACAGTCAAGAAAGAAGTGAAAAATAGATACGAAGATAGTTGCAGTTAGTGATGGGTGTTATAAGCAATAAAAGAAGGGGGTGTACGAGAACAACTGTGCGTGTGTTAGTCTGTGCATGTGTGTGCTTGTGTGTATGGAGTGCATCGTACTTTATATCACGTGGTCAGAGAAGGTGTCTCTGAGGAGATAAACTTGAGGCAAATCCTGAGTGACCAGAAGGGCCAGCAAGATCAAAGGCCCAGACTGACGGGCTCAGGGATGAAAAGAGGCCAGTGTGATTGGCTTAGAGAGCAGAGGGATGGGGCAGTAGGAGGTGAAGGCAGGGGCAGATCACACAGGGCACTTGTAGACCATGGCAAGGCAGGTGGGTACTTTATAAAAAGGGCCATGGGGAGCCACATCAGGGACATGGTTTTTGGATGAGAGCTTGGACTAGATGAGTGGTTTTCAACCCTGGTGGTACATCAGAATCACCAGGAGATCCAGAGTTGGAATCCAATGGACTAAGTGAGCTCTACAGTTCCTTTCATGAGGAAGATGTAAAGTACCAATATGAGCTTCCCTGTGGGATCACACATTTTGCTGAGGACATATGAGAAGGTCATGGCCCAAAGGAACTTCGCTAACATAGTGTCTGTCAACCACTTCGTTGGTGTGGCTGGATTCTAAATAAGTTTAATTCACTTCAACGCTTGGCGGGTCATCTCTGTGTGTCAGCTTCTAAGCACGCACGGGGGGAAGGGCTGTGTCTGGCACACAGCAGGTGCTCCGTAAATACTTATTGAATAAGTAAATGTTTGAACATGTCTGATATTCCACTGGGCACTGGGGAAAAGACATGGGGAAAAGCTAGTAAAGATGCCTCTCCCTTTCCTATCTCATAGGAGGACTGTAATAGGATTATTTGCAAATTGCTACAAGGATGAGCAGGTAGAAAGTGCAAAGGAAAGGCTTTTAGTTTGTTCTAGCAGCAGGATTCCACAGGGTGCTCACGGGGAAGGCAAAATGCAGAGTCAGCCCTGGGACCATTTGGAGAATCTGATTTCTTCACTTCCCAGGCTAGTGGGTTCTGGCTCCTGGTTTCCCAATGGAATTTGCCTCCCAATTCATAGGGACAACAACAAAAAAAACCCTGGATGGTCAGAAGCAGGGACGCTGAGGCCCCTCGGGGAGATCAAGCAGCTTAGAACCAGAGTCTCCCGTTTCTCTGCTTCGGCAGGAAAACGAGGGTTTTGCCAAGGAGCTCAAGGCTCACAACATTAGCAGCTGGTGTAGCCTGTCACAGGGCCAGACCTCTGTGTGCTGCAGCCTGTGTTAACTTAGTCAAATTACCACCAAGTGGCTGGAAGCCACAGCCAGATCAGCCCCACTGTTCCCCGACCCTATTTTAATCATCCAGGAGCAGATTTCCAGAACTGCCCCTAAACTAGTGAACGCGCGTTAAAGACTCTAAGCTAAACAATTAACCCCTTTCCAGGGCCAAGGAGCCATTTATAGAAGGTACAGTTTTGGTTTCTGCAACTGGATTTAAACTTGTTGCAAATTCCAGGAGGGAGGGAAGGAGAAGAGCTTTTGATCGCTCCTATGATGGTCCAGAAACTCTGCTAGATGTTAATATCTATGACTTACACACACCAGTTCTAAGATAAGTATTACTATCTCCATTTTAAACACAAGAATCCAGAGCTTCAGAGAGGTTAAGGGTCATGGCCAAGACTATGCAATTTAGTAAGTGGCAAGATTTGATCCCAAGACTATCATCAAACCCCAGGCTTTTCTCATTATATCTCTTTCTGGTCCAGGACTGTCCAGTGATCACAGACCCTTTCTTTTCTTTTCTTTTCTTTTTTTTTTTTTTTTGGCGGGGGGCGGGGGCAGTGGTGCATACATCTTTATTTATTTATTTATTTATTAACATCTTTACTGGAGTATAATTGCTTTACAATGGTGTGTTAGTTTCTGCTGTCTAACAAAGTGAATCAGCTATATGCATATGTATATCCCCATATCCCCTCCCTCCCACCCTCCTTATCCCACCCCTCTAAGTGGTCGGAAAGCACCGAACAGCCCTTTTCTTATAATGTCTGCACAGTGGATTGAGCCCTATGGACGATCTTGAGGATTTCAAGTGTTGTGGATGGGGCAATGCCATTCCTGAGTACTTATGACCTACAGTAGAATGCCTTGGCTTTACTCCTAAGAAATTCTGATTTAATTGGCTTGGGGATACAGCCTGGACCTTATATATATATGTGTATATATATATTTTTTTTTTCTTTTTCTTTCTTTCTTTCTTTTTTTTTTTTTTTTTTTTTTTTTGCGGTACGTGGGCCTCTCACTGTTGTGGCCTCTCCCGTCGCGGAGCACAGGCTCCGGACGTGCAGGCTCAGCGGCCATGGCCCACGGGCCCAGCCGCTCCGCAGCATGTGGGATCTTCCCGGACCGGGGCACGAACCCGTGTCCCCTGCATATGCAGGCGGACTCTCAACCACTGCGCCACCAGGGAAGCCCTGGACCTTATATTTTTATAAGCCCCACTGTTAAGGATTGGAGGCATGCTGGTCCCTCAACTGCAACCAGGAGGAAAGCGGGAGCCTAGTGGAAGGAATGGGACAGAGGAAGCTGTGGGGCTGCAGAGGGTCAGCTCTGTAAGGGAATCAGGGTGGTCTAGGACATGGGGTCCAAGGGATGAAACAGGATCAGGACCCCAGGTCTAATATCTCAATAGTTGGTGGGACCCAGAAATGGGAGGCTTCAAGCGGCTGGTGGTGATGAAGGAGAAGAGCTGCAAAGGTCCAGTGAGAATCCAGTTAGGAATGGGAGTGGAGAGGACAGGGCACACCAGGGGAGCTCCAGCCTCCTCACAGCGCAGGTGGCCACCAGTGGGTAAGGGAGGGGGAGGGATACATCGGGAGATTGGGATTGACATGTACACACTACTATATGTAAAATAGATAACTAATAAGGACCTACTGTATAGCACAGGGAGCTCTACTCAGTACTCTGTAATGGCCTATATGGGAAAAGAATCTAAAAAAGAGTGGATATATGTATATGTACAACTGATTCACTTTGCTCTGCACCTGAAACTAACACGGCATTGAAAATCAACTATACTCCAATAAAAATTTTAAAAAATAAATGCTATCGAATGCATTAAAAAAAAGATAATAGGACTTCCCTGGAGGTCCAGTGGTTAAGATTCCGTGCTTCCACTGCAGGGGGCGTGGGTTTGATCCCTGGTCAGGAAAGTTCTGCATGCTGTGCGGTGCCGCCAAAACCAACAAACAGAATACATAATAAATACAGTAAATATGTGGAAAAAAGGAGGTGGAATGTGTGTGGCCTGAAGGGAGCTCCTGTGAGTTGAAGATTTTAACCGGCTGCTGTCCTACTGTCCTAGGACATGGCCTAGGTGATAATGAGGATGACAGCCGTGACAAGGATGACGACGATGATGATCATGAAATACCTGACGTTTACTAAGTGCCGAAAAAGAAATCCGCCTGGAGTATCCCCTGCACTAAGTTGAATGATGACCCCTCAAAAGATACGTTCATGTTGTAATTCCCAGAACCTGTGGATGTGACCTTATTTGGAAAAAGAGTCTTTGCAGCTATAATTAAGGGAAGATCATCCTGGATTATCCACCTGGGCCCTAACTCCAATGACAAACGTGCTTATAAGCAAAAGGCAGACGCAGGTTGAGACAGAGAAGGACTGGGGGAGGACCATGTGAAGAGAGAGGCAGAGACTGGAGTGATGCAGCCACAAGAGAAGAAACATCTGGAGCCAATAGAAACTGGAGAGGCAAGGAAGGACCCTTCCCTATCGCTTCTAGAGGGAGCACGAACTTGCCAATACCTTGATTTCGGATTTCTGGTCTCCAGACTGTGAGGGGATAAAGTTCTGTTGTCCTAAGTCACCTGGTTTGTGGTCATTTGTTATGGCATCCCTAGGAAGTGAATGCATCTCCCTTGAGTCCTCACAACAACGCTGAGGTTGGCACTGTTATTCTTTCCATTTCAATGGGGAGGATTCTGACGCTCAGAGATTTTGAATGCGTTGCGCAGCGATCACAATGACACAAGATGCACACCCAGAGAAGCTAGCTCTGGAATTCGGGAGTGCTGTGACCATCTGCGAACTTCACAGGGTAGGAACTGTTTTCTGTATTTCTGCTGGAAACTGAAGGCTAGACAGGTGCCCAGGACTCCTGCCTGGCACTGTGGTTTCTAGGACTCATTTCAAGCCAACCAGGGCCAGGAAAAAAGTGAAACCTGATTTATGAAAATTTCACAGAAAATAAACCATTTTAAAGTGAAAAATCCAGTGGTATTGAGTACATTCACAAAGTTGTTCAGCCACCATCTCTATCCAGAGCATTTTCCCAAAAGGAAACCCTGTACCCATGAAGCATTTGCCCCTCATTCCCCTCTCCTCCACCCCCAGGAACCTCCAATCTGTGTTCTGTCTCTACGGATCTACCTATTCTGGATATTTCAAATTAATGGAATCCTACAACACGTGGCCTTTTGTGTCTGGTTCCTTTCACTTAGCCTATTGCTCTCAAGGTTCCTCCATGTTACGGTATATGTGTCAATATTTCATTCCTTATTAGGGCTAAATCGTATCCCATTGTATAGATAGACCACAGTTTGTTCATCCGTTCATTGTTGATGAACATTTGGGCCACATTTTGGCTGTTGGGAATATGCTGCTGTGAACACCCATGTCCAAGTCTCTGTGTTCACATGTTTTCCTTTCTCTTTGGTATATACCTAGGGGTGGACTTGCTGGGTCATATGATAACTGCTAACTCTATGTTTACCTTTTTGAGGAACTACCAAACTCTTTTCCACAGTGGCTGAATTTTTTCTTAACCGCTTAAATTGAGTCCTTATAACATGCCACACAGTGTACTTGAAGTCTTATTAAGTTGGATCTTTGCAACAAATCTATGAGGAATGCATTATGGTCTCCATTTTACAGGTGGAGAAACTGAGGTTGAGAAAGAGGTGGAATAACTTCCTCGAGATCACACATGTAAGGAACAAGGATGCAAACTTAAGTTTGTCAAAGCCAAAGCTTGTATGCTTGGTCATGATGTCCTATTGTCCCCTGTGCTGTGCCCACTGAGGTGGACATGTTTAAAGTAAAGGACAGGATTGAAGGCTGACCTTGTATTTTCTGCACAGAGTTGGATATTGAATAGACTCCCAGCAAACATCTGCTAAAAAGGGCTAAGAGTTCATTTGCTGTGTAAAGTAGCATCTAAAGTGCAATATTTTGCCTATAAACCTTTGGAAATCTTAACAGAAATTAGGACTAGGCTAAACCTCCTTGGAGGATGACAAATCTGGTCTTCTAGAATAGTTTTTTTTTTTAAATAAATTTATTCATTTATTTATTTTTGGCTGTGTTGGGTCTTCGTTGCGGTGCGCGGGCTTCTCATTGCGGTGGCTTCTCCTGCTGCGGAGCACGGGCTTCAGGCACATGGGCCTCAGTAGCTGCAGCGCACGGGCCCAGCAGTTGTGGCTCACAGGCCCAGCTGCTCCGCGGCACGTGGGATCCTCCCGGACCAGGGCTCGAACCCGTGTCCCCTGCATTGGCAGGCGGATTCCCAACAACTGTGCCACCAGGGAAGCCCTAGAATAGTTTTATGGCCAATAACTTTAGGCTATTTAGCAGGACTGTGGGGCTCTGCCTACCATTTTTAAGAAACTGTTGGAGCTTTGAGTCCAGGGTTCCCCCTCAAGGTGTTTAAATGTCGAAGCTTAAGATGTGGATGAGACCCCCGAGAGTTAGAGTAGAGAGAAAAGGAAGGCACTTGGCTTTTGGCAGAAACTTGGGAGACATTTACATTCAGGAATTCCAGGAGAAAGAGAAACTGAGAAAGCAGAGAAGACAGTCATGGAAGCAGGTGATTGTCAAGCTTGTGCTCAGCCCCGGAGCACGAGCAAAGAAGGAGAGGTGGCCTCCAGTGACAAATGCTGCTGAGAGCAAGGATACAGAGCACAGCCTCATTTGAGTGGGTGCAATGAGCTCACGCTTGGATCAGAAATGCTCAACCTGTTCCTAAAACACAGAACTAATTGTATCACAGCCCTGCCTAAAATTCTTCCGTGTCCACAGTTGTCCTCAGGATGAAGCAAACTGCCCGCGAGGCTTGCTCAGCCTGGCCCCTGTGCCTCCTCCAGGCTCACTGCTCCCAGCTCTTTTCCCAGGTCCACCATCACTGGTCTTAACGCTTCCTGCTCAGCCGTGCCTCTGGGCCTGCTTCCCCTCTCCTGGGGACGCCCTTTCCTTCCTTGTTCACCCAGTGAAGTCCAGCCCAGCTCCAGCCTTTCCCTCTGGAGGAAGTTCCCTCTGATCCCCCTTCTTGTTCCCAAAGTAGCGAAGACCTCTCGCTTCATTATCTCCCAGGGGAATCTTGGGCAAATCTCCTTTAAGACCTGCATTGCTTTATACCAGGATTATTTATTTATAGGTCCATGTTGACTGGTGAACTGTGAGCTTCAAGAAAGCAGAGCCTGAATCTCTTTACTTTTTGTCTCCTCTGTGGGTTTGTGGGTTTGCAATGAATCCTTGATGAATGAATGAATGAATAGATGAACTACCAGTGAAGATATTCCAAAGGTTAGGGCTGGTAACGCAGGACACCTCAGATGATGACAGGGTACCAGGTGCACCTGCCTGGACCTGCTCAGTAATGTGAACACACTCAGCCCTCTTCATCCCTCAGACAAAAGCCTGCCATGACCTTACCTGTCCCTCTAAATCATTTCTGGAGATGAGGCAGCTTAGGGTAGCTGTGGCTTAGTGAAAAGTCACGGGCTGGAGACAAACAAACTGGGGTCACCTTATTCCTCAGAGCCTGGCAGTTGTGATGACAGGGATGATCCCAGCTACCTTTACATCTTCAGTTGACATCGAGTGGGTGCTCCAATGTGAGGTGCTGGGACTGCAAAGAAATCAGAAACCAATTTTGCCTTTCGGGTGCTCCCATTTCTTGGAGAGAGCTCAGAGGATAGCTGTGCAGATGAGCGTCAAAAACGAAAATCAGGGGCTTCCCTGGTGGCGCAGTGGTTGAGAGTCTGCCTGCCGATGCAGGGGACACGGGTTCGTGCCCCGGTCTGGGAGGATCCCACATGCTGCGGAGCGGCTGGGCCCGTGAGCCATGGCCGCTGAGCCTGCGCGTCCGGAGCCTGTGCTCCGCGACGGGAGAGGCCACAACAGTGAGAGGCCGGCGTACCGCCAAAAACAAACAAACAAAAACAAAAAACCCCCCGAAAATCATAACAGCAACCACTTATGGAGCGTTGCTAGTGAGCTGGGCAGTGATCAGTGATAAGCACCTTCATACATTACCTCACTGAAGGCCCACAGTAACACCATGAGGATGGCATCATTAATAATCCCATTTTGTGGATGAGGAAAGTGAGGCTCAGAGAGAGACTGAGAAACTTGAACCCAAGTCTGGCATGTACTCCCGAGCCAGGGCTTCCTTACATGTTCTATGGGGAGCGGCACTGCTTGGCTGTTGTATCTGGGGTTCAGGAGGGTCAGATCTCAGCTCCCCTGCTTTTAGCCATGGCTATCGAACTTGATGGGTTGCGGTGACTTATATGACTCAAGCCCTACATTGGTGTTTCTTAACAAAATTTTTATCTTTCAAGTCTTAAACCTTCTCTCCTGTGTGTGTGTGTTTTCTTCTCTTAGTTTTCCCTGGTCCTGCACGAGAGTAGCTGAGCTGATTCACCTAATATGGTCCTCCAGCCCCGCCCGCTCCAGTGTCCCTCTATTTGGAGAGGGGAGCTTCTCCCTGCTGGCTTATAGGGAAAGGGAAATGATTGTTGCTGGCTGCGAACCAAAATTAGGGAAAGACAGGGCTTGGGGAGTAGGGAAGAAGAAACAAGTTCACGGAGAGAAGGCTGGACTGTTGGACTTGCTGTCTGGGAGCTGCAAATATTTAGGTAAAAGGGACTCAGAGTGCATATCTTATTTGTATCCAGACACTTGCCTGTTTCTGTTGAAAAGACCTGGCAGCCAAGGAACTTGGGAGAGGCATGCAGGAGGCTGGAGGATGGCTAAAAATGAGGCAGGCCACCAGAGGACTGGAACCCACTTTGTATCTGACACAAAAATACTTCCTCAAACTTCTGCTAATGGAGGGGGAGGGCGGGAGGGGGAGGGGAAGTGGAGAGGGGCTGTGAGCGGGGCTTGGTGGGGGAACAGTTGGGGTGCTGATAGGAGTGCCTGGCTCACAGCAAGCAGCTCAGGCTCTCGTCTGGGTGGAATGGGTGCAGTTCAAGAAGGCTGGGAGGTGGGAGCTTTCGGTCCCAGTGAGGGTTCCTGAGGCTGGTTCTCTGCAAGGGGAGCCCTGGGGTAGGATGGAGGGGATGATGCAGGGAATGAGGAAGGGCTAACAGGAATCCAGCATCCACTATGACCAGGTATCGTGCTGCCCAGTCCTGAAGTCAACCTCTCATCCCGAGATGCCATCACTCCCCCATGACAACTGCAAACCCCGACGTTTGAAAGGTCTCATGACTTGTCCCAGGCCCTGCAGCCAGGTGGCAATTGGGACTTCAAACTCTGGATGTCACTGATATAACTGGTAATACGAATACTTGTGTGAATACATGCAGGGACCTCTGGAGCCCAGAGGAAACGTGCCCGACCTTATTGCAAAAGCACAGCCTCTCTGCTGGGAATGCTTCTTTCCTCTTTGTCTGCTTGGGAGCACCTGCTCATCCTTGAAAAGTCAACTCAAGCTTCACTTCCACCTTGAAGCATTTTATTCCATCCCCAGGTAGGCTCAGGTGTGAGCTTCCCTGCACAGATTTTAGACACAGCCCTTCCTGTGCTTCTGTAATCATCTATTTCCATCTGTCTTCTGCCCCCAAGACCGTGAAGCCCTTCGGAGCAGGGCAGAGTGGCCATTTCTGCATCTCTAGCACCTGCCACGAGTGATAATCACTAATAATGGCTGACAGTCCTTGGGCACATACTGGGTGCTAAACAGTTTGAGTATGGCATCTCTTTTTTGGGGGGGGAGGTGCTCAAATAATTTATTTTCTTTTTCTTGAAAACAATAGATTTATTAGAACGTTGCTATCTTGGCTGTCTTGGGTCTATTTTTCCCAGGCACGTGGGTCTCTTTCAACAGCTGGTTTAAACATTTTTTAAATGAAAGCTTTTATGAATTGTAATATTATTCTGATCATTTACTCTCCAAAAGATTTTTTGGCAGCTTTACTGGCAGCAGAATTGATAACCAAAAAAGCTGTACAATTTTTTTTAATATTTATTTTATATTGGGGTATAGTTGATTTACAATGTTGTGTTAGTTTCAGGTGTACAGCAAAGTGGTTCAGTGATACATATATTCATTCTTTTTCAGATTCTTTTCCCATATAGATCATTACAGAATAAGCTGCACATATTTAATGTATATAATTAGATGAGTTTAGACATATGCATATATCTGTGTTACCATTACCACAATCAAATAGCATCTCATTCAATCATCACACAACTCCCAGAGGGAGATATTGTTTCTTACGTTCATTACGGTGAAGCATAGAAACCCAGGAATCTCAGTGGCTTAACAAGGAAAAAGTTAACTGTTGCTCACATGAAGTTCAGGAGGAATTCCTGACTGGGAGATGGGGCCTGCTGTAGGCACTACTGGTTCCCACTCCGTGCCCATCCCCTGCTGCTGTGTTGGCTGCAAATGACTCGTGGTTGCCCCCTTTTCCAGAAAATTGACTTCTGCAGAATGGTGGGGGGAGGGGAGGCTTCCTTGCCTGGGACTTTATACTCCCCACCTCCTAGGGTGCTGGCGGCTATCCTCGGTCAATGACAGGTGCAAAGGCCACACCCCCGAACACACATCCCCCAAGACGGGCACATACTGAGGGGCTGTGAGTGGGGTGGTGTAATTCATGCTTCAGAGGCCCCCATACAATCAGGCCAAGGTTAGTCCCCTGCTGAAACCTCATCCTTGCCTATGTCCTTTTCCTGTCCTAGCCTGCTTTTCCCTGCCCCCCTTCCCCTGAGATCCCTTCTCCAGGGAATCATATACACTCTAATCTCTGTCTCAGGCTCTGCTTCAAGGGAACTTGACCCAAGACAGGAGCTCTCTGATGCACGCAGGTGATCAGGAATTCCAGCTGATGGAGGCTCTGTGTTCAACACAGACCTTCCGAAGTCACCCCGGGTCTCAACATCCTGCCAGCAGACTAGGAAGGCGAGACAGTGGAGGATGGCGATGGAGGGTGATGAGTCAGGCCTGGAAGTGGCACCCACTGCTTCTTCCCACATTCTATTGGCCAATTCTTAGCCACAGCCGCACCTGATTGCAAGGAAGGCTGTGTAATGTAGTCTAGCTATGTGTCAGGAGGGGAGGAAAATGGGTTTTGACCGGTTAAACCAGTCTCTGTAGTGATATCTCATTTTAAAGGTGAGAAAACTGAGGTTTAAAGGTTTTAAGTAATTCACCCAAGGTCACAAAATCAAGACTGAAAACATGGTCTGATGCCAGAATCTGTGCCCTTGACCGTACCTCTCCATCATCACGTGCAATCAAAGCTCACGGGATACTGTCAGTGACTGAAGATGCTGAGGTTCCTACTTGTGGCAGAGCCCTTGGCCTCACAGCTGTATGGGCAGGTCCTTGCATTCCCAGTGTGTGGAATCCACTCTGGCTCGTCTGAGACATCTCTCATTTGAATTATAAATCAAATTATGATAAAATGCCCCTCCTCTACTTCTTTCCAGGGACCACTTGAGCAGAATGTTCCCAGATTTCAAAGATGAAGGAACAAGACACTTGTAAAGATGAGGGTGGGAGCAAAGAGGCAAACTGAACAGAGCTTTAACGCGGCACCAGTTATCCCCCTTCAAGGCTCTGAAATTCCTACAGAGACCTTCGCAAGGCTCGAACCTCTGGCCCCATATCTTACCCCCCCTTCACCTTAGCCTCCTGATGGCTCACTCCACTCCAGCCAAAGTAACTTTTTCCTGGGTGAGAAAGCTGAAGGATTTCCATAATGGAGTGGGCATGAGATTGCCTGGGTTCACATTCTAGCTCTGTCCCTTCGTGGTTGTGTGACTTTAAACAAGTGGCTTAATCTGTGTCCTAGTTTTTAATCTTTAAAATGAAGATAATAATAACTGCCTCATAGGGTTTGTGGTGGGGATGAAATGAGTGTCTGTTTCACCGAGCACAGTGCTCTGCCTTTAGGCTTATATATATTTGCCATTATTGTTGTTATGCTTTAATGAGATTCTTCCCAGATCACGCCTTAACTGCAGGCAGGACCCTCTCCAGACCTCACAGTCTCACTCCCTCTACAGGTCTTAGGTTCAAAGTCACATTCTCAGGGGAGACTCACTTAACCCCCAGCCTAAGACTGGCTCCTCTAATCTTCTTTGGCAAGGCTGGGATTAGGGTAATGTGAGGGAGGCACCCGCTTTGTGTACAAAATATAAGTGAGAGCCCCCCCAAACCCCTTAGTAACTGAGATAAATAATATTCTAATGCAACACTTTAAGATACCAAAATTAACACAAAAAATCCACAGTGAACAAAATAGCAAATTCTAAATAAAGGTCTATTTTGTGCTGAGCCCAGCTGATGCCTGAAGCCGGAGGGAAAATGTGTGCTCCTGGCTTTGTTGAAAGTAAAACTCTCTGGGACTTCCCTGGCTATCCAGTGGTTAAGACTTCGCCTTCCAATGCAGGGGGTGCGGGTTCCATCCCCAGTCAGGGAGCTAAGATCCCACATGCCTCGCGACCAAAAAAACCGAAACATAAAACAGAAGCAATACTGTAACAAATTCAATAAAGACTTTAAAAATGGTCCACATCAAAAATAAAAATCTTAAAAAAAAAAGAAAGTAAAACTCTCCGTAATATTTTCAGTGTCTATTTCTTTGTTTCTCTTGCTGTCATCGGAAAGGATTGTCACATGTGACAACTTCTTGTGACCAAGTGACAACCTTAATGATTTTTTAATTAATGCAAGCTGAAGTAAAATGACAATATATACTGTTTTGGAATACATAAAGTATTTAAACATAAAATAATGTTGTGAGTTTTTTTTTTTTTTTTTTCCTGCGGTTCGTGGGCCTCTCACCATTGTGGCCTATCCCGTTTCGGTGCACAGGCTCCGGACGCGCAGGCTCAGCGGCCATGGCTCACGGGCCCAGCCGCTCCGCGGCATGTGGGATCTTCCCGGACCGGGGCACAAACCCGCGTCCCCTGCATCGGCAGGCAGACGCCCAACCACTGCGCCACCAGGGAAGCCCTGTTAGGAGTTTTAATACACCCACTTTTAACATTTTCAATAGTTTTCAACTACTTTAATGTTCTATGGAAAAAATAACCATTAAAATATGCAAGAATATGGGTACAGGGCTACACATTTTTCTTTTCTCTTATGTTCTAACATTGCTGGGCATGACACTGATCTATGTTTACATTTTGGATATTTTGTTGTGCATGGATGTTTTTGTATCAATTTTGATTAAAAAATATTGCACTGAAGTAGCTATCTTTTTTTTTTTTTTGGCAGCTCCTTAAATTTTGCAGCCCAGGCAAATGTACCTCTTGCTTCCCCCTCATCCTGGCCCTGCTCTTTGGTGGCACTAATCATGGCGCCGTTGAAGTAAGTAGCTGTGCCATTGCTTGTTTGATTTGCCCGCACATAATCGTCCTGAGGGCAGGAACAAGGCCTGCTTTGCTCACCACTGCGTTCCTGGTGTTGTTTCTCTGTATACCCCTCAGGTATGCAAAAACATTTTCTAAACAAATGAGTGAAGAGATTTCTAAAAGGGACCGCTCTGGATCTGGTTTGTAGATTCAGTTCATTTCTTCACGTTGTTTAATTAGGGAAGCATTTATTGTACATCTCCGGTGGCTGAGTGCCTGCCATGCAGCTGTAAGGATGGTAAAGACAAGGCCTCTGCTCTCAGCGAGCTTGGCTGGTGGTAAAGACTGGTCTGAAGCAGTTTCATTCCAGAGGAGAAGTACTGAGAAACAGAGGTCACAGTGGGGGAGCTGCAAGAGCACAGAAGAGGGGTACAACTCACCCAGAAGATTCAGGGGAAGGTTGACTTAGAGACAGTGTGTGAGCCAAGTTATGGAGAAGGAATAAGCAATAGGCAAGTGGACAAGCAGGGAAACAGAGTTTTGGACAGAGAGCACAGCACGTGCAAAGGCCCAGGGACATGCTCTGTACGTGTGGGAACTCCTAGCAGCTTGGTGCTCTTGGAGCAAAAAACAAAATCCTAGAGATCAGCTATGACAGCCTCCTAGAAATGAGCTAGGCAGACTCCCACAATCTGCAATGCAGGGTCTTCAACATTTCTCTGTGGTGGGCAATGTAACTCCTTTCCAGAAGGCAACAAAATAGGATTCCACAGTCTGTCAGGTCGAATGCACGCCCAGTTGTTTTCTGGAATGGTTAGACCCACAGCCAAATATCAGGAATTGCAGGGAGTCATTTGTTATGGAGAATAGGAAAGCCGGGAACCCTTCTCTGTGGAAGCCTGGTTATAGAGCTCAAAGTGGAGACGCCCCAACCCAGAACTCAACCGCAGCCAATTCACCGGTGTCCCTTCATCCCTCTGACATGTATCCAGGGCTGTCACCTGCCACTAGGTTGTCACTCACACCAAGTAGGGATTTAATAGTATCTATTTCCCTCTTGAAGCAATCTCAGCCTGGCCCTAACATCAGATAGAGTGTTGTTACCGGCCCGAGGCACCTATGTCTGTTACAACTCTCTGGTCCAAAGTCACAGTTGAAGCAGTGGACACCACCCCTTTGCCAAACAATTGTCAGTCCCCGGCCATGGGCCTGGAGAGCTTATCGCAAGGGCCTGGTGGGGCTTCCTGTCATAACTTTGCACAAGGCGTGGGCTTATCTTTTGGGAACCTTTGGAGCTGTGAGTTGCAAACCCTTCCCTGCGGCCCATTTCATCCTGGGATGAGTGTCCTCGCTCGCAGGGAGATGAAAAGTGCCCTGCCTGGGTTATTAAGGTTTACATTATCAGCTCCTTGAGCTTGTATCAAAAAGACATTTGTGGTGGCATTTGACCTCAAGTAGGAATCTGGGTCATCTGATGGTAATTACGGCACTTTTATCTGCCTCTGTTGAGCATAAACTCTCCAGGGCCGAAGGCTCCCCCCGGTAATCTGGTTTCAGCCATCAGAGCTAGACAGAAGGTGTCCTGAAGACATTCTGCCAGGGAGGCAAGATTTGGCCATGTCTTTCAAGCTAAGAGGAATCCAGTTGGTCCAGGAGAAAGAAGTCCTTTCTCTATTTACCCACTGTAACCCTCCTCCAGTGCGGAG
Source organism: Lagenorhynchus albirostris (assembly GCF_949774975.1). Classification (NCBI taxonomy): domain Eukaryota; kingdom Metazoa; phylum Chordata; class Mammalia; order Artiodactyla; family Delphinidae; genus Lagenorhynchus; species Lagenorhynchus albirostris. The sequence goes on along the minus strand of NC_083111.1, from coordinate 69,708,926 downwards.
GCATCTGGAGCTCGTTCTTTCTAGATGCATGACTGGGTGGTTATACAGTCAACCTCAGCCTCAGTTTCCACATGAGTAAGATGGGAATCATTTTGCCTGTCAGGATCCTAATCAGGAGGAGAGATGACAGTGCACCCAGGGAGCCCAATGCATAACTGATGCTTGCTCTGGGGTTGGTGACCTCTGCACACGGCTCTCTTCTCTGTCCTCCACTCTCTGATTCTCTGGTCAATCAAAACTGGAGAAGGAAAGGGAATTCCCTGGCAGTCCAGTGGTTAGGACTCCACACTCTCAATGTCAAGGGCCCGGGTTCAATCCCTGGTCAGGGAACAAAGATCCCATAAGCCACGTGGCGCGGACAAAAGAAAAAACAAAGAAACAAACAAAAAAATGAGAAAGATCTTTAGAGCAGCTTTCTCCATAATTGCCCAAAACGAAATGAAACTCAAATGTCCTTCATACAGGGAATGGATAAACACATGGGCACACACTCATGCCTTGGAATACTCCTGAGTGTTAAGAAGGAAAGAGAATCAACTATATTTCAATTAAAAATTAAAAAAAAAAAACTGGAGAAGAAAGTACAACTTGCACAGAGAAAGTAAGTGGCTCTCGGGTTCTAACTGCAAATAGTGGGCTCTGAAGTTGGGTTCTTCTCATAACATTTCCTTTCCAAACAGATCACAGTTTTATATACACAATTTATTTCACAAATATTATTTCACTGGTCAAATACTAAATTTATTTTATCTTCTGGAAATTTGGGGAAATAAGGGCAGTGGATCCGTCGCAGTTTGGCCTCTGACTCACGGATTATCTCCTACTTTGCCCAAGTGGAACTGGAATCCACCGGCCAGAGCTCATTCCTGCTAGTGAATTGTCTTCTGGCTCAGTTTCTGCAGCAGCCCCCAGCTCCCATCTCTTGGGGTTAATGATGTGGTGGTTTCGACATCTCATTCTGACTGATTGGATAATTTTGGGCAAATTCTCTCCTTTTTTCCCTCTCCCCCCCCTATAAAATGAAGGGCTTGCATGGAGTATTTTTTAATATCTCTTTCTGCTTTTGTTGAGTTCTCTTCTCCTGTTTGTACATTTTACTTTATTTATTTTTTATAAATTTATTTATTTATTTTTGGCTGCATCGGGTCTTCATTGCTGTGCACAGGCTTTCTCCAATTGTGGCGAGCGGGGGCTACTCTTCATTGCAGTGCGTGGGCTTCTCATTGTGGTGGCTTCTCTTGTTGCAGAGCATGGGCTCTAGGAGCGTGGGCTTCAGTAGTTGTGGCATGCGGGCTCAGTAGTAGTGGCGCACAGGCTTAGTTGCTCTGAGGCATGTGGGATCTTCCCAGACCAGGGCTCTAACCCGTGTCCCCTGCATTGTCAGGTGGATTCTTAACCACTGCACCACCAGGAAAGCCCCTACATTCTGCTTTAGATTCCCATTGTTCACTGATTAAAGGTGAGCTGTGTCTCAGGCCTGTGCTCGTCTTGGTCGTCCGTATTTTTGCCCCCACCCATCCACTCACCTGAGAGGCAGCTTCTTTGCCTCCTTCAAGATGAAGACTTCGAAGCAACTAAGCCCGTGCGCCACAACTACTGAGCCTGTGCTCTAGAGCCTGTGAGCCACAACTACTGAGCCCATGAACCATAGCTGGAGCCCACGCGCCTAGAGCCCGTGCTCTGCAGCAAGAGAAGCCATGGCAACGAGAAGCCCACACACCGCAGCAGAGGAGCCCCTGCTCACTGCAACTAGAGAAAGCCCACACGCAGCAACAAAGACCCAAAGCAGCCAAAAAAAAATTGTATATAAATACATATATATTTATGTATATAAGAATATATAAAAAATATATAAGTATATATATAATACTTATATATATATAAATATATAAGTATTATATATATAAATATTTATATAAGTATATATAAATATACATAAATATATATATAAAAATATATAAGGGTATATATGAATTTATATATAAGTATACATATAAATATATATAAAAGTATATATAAATATAGATATAAATATATAAATATAGATAATGAATATATATAAATATATTACAAATATATATAAGCATAAAAAATATAGATGTAAATATATAAATATAGATAAAAATATATAAAATATATTGAAAAATATATAATAGATATAGATATAAATATAGATACAAATATATAAATATATAAAAATAGATAAATATATAAAATATGTAAGCATATATATTAATAAATATATGAATATGTATAAATATATATAAATATAAATAAATATATATAAATATAGATATAGATATAAGTATATTAAAAATATAAATACACATAAGTAAATATTAATAAATATATAAAATATATAAATATATATATAAATACATATTTAAAAATATATATATAAGTATATTTGTAAACGTATGATCATATATATAATTATAAATATAAAAATATATAAAAATATAAGTACAGATATAAATATGTATAAATATGTATATAAATATATATAGAATATATATATAACTATTAAAAAAAGATAAAGACTCGTCAGAGTTACGATGTTTCTGTTGACGGGTAGATCTGGGCTCAGCCTATTTGGGGATAACTTATTTATTTCATTTTCCTGGACCTCAGTTTCTTCATCTGTAAAACGGTGAACAGCCATAGACAAAACAAAAATGAATGGCCTTGGCCGCATTCCAATAACATTTTACTGATGGGGACTGAAATTCGAATTATGTATAATTTTTACACATTACAAAATCTTCTTTTTTGAGTTTTTTGATCGTTTAAAAATGTGAGAAATGGGGCTTCCCTGGTGGCGCAGTGGTTGAGAGTTTGCCTGCCGGTGCAGGGAGCGCGGGTTCGTGCCCTGGTCCGGGAGGATCCCACATGCCGCACAGCGGCTGGGCCCGTGGGCCATGGCTGCTGAGCCTGCGCGTCCGGAGCCTGTGCTCCGCAACGGGAGAGGCCGCAACGGTGAGAGGCCCATGTACCGCAAAAAAAAAAAAAAAAAAAAAAAAAAAATGTGAGAAATGTTCTTAGCTTATGGACTGTACCAAAATAGGTGGCAGGCCACGTTTGGCCTGCCGGCTGTAGTTTACTAACCATGTTCTAGTCTTTTCTCTCTTCTTGGGGCTCTGTACCTGGGACTGCAGAAGCTGACCCCATCCTTTGAGAATTCCTTGTCTTCAGAGCCCAGCACTTGAGGCTGGCAGGAAGGCAAGAGGCACTGCTCTTGGTCCTGTTTACACAGCTCTGGCTTCCCTCTGCTAACAGCGCAGGGACAGGTGCATCTGGGTGTTGCTTTGCTCCCAGCCTCAGCTGCCCCCATCTGGTTAGTGCCACGTCAGGTAATTACACTAACCAGTGGCTAGTCCACACAACCTCATTTACATCGATCCCTGCACATCTAGAAGCAAATCTCTAAGGTGAGAGGCCCCTGCGGCTGACTATTAGCATCTAAAAGTTTGTGCTTCTGAAAACAAATTTGCACAGACAATACATACACACATCACCCAGAATCACACCCACCTACCCCGTTCCTATCACACACATCCCGAGAACATGAAAAGTTACATGGTTAAAAAACAACAACATGGAAAACCCCAAACTTTATTTCAGTATTAAAATGCAACTTCCTAAACTTTTTTTTACATCTTTATTGAAGTATAATTGCTTTACAATGGTGTGTCAGTTTCTGCTTTATAACAAAGTGAATCAGTTATACGTATACATATGTTCCCATATCTCTTCCCTCTTGCGTCTCCCTCCCTCTGACCCTCCCTATCCCACCCCTCCAGGCGGTCACAAAGCACCGAGCTGATCTCCCTGTGCTATGCGGCTGCTTCCCACTAGCTATCTACCTTACGTTTGGTAGTGTATATATGTCCATGCCTCTCTCTCACTTTGTCACAGTTTATCCTTCCCCCTCCCCATATCCTCAAGTCCATTCTCTAGTAGGTCTGTGTCTTTATCCCTGTCTTACCCCTAGGTTCTTCATGACATTTTTTTTCTTAAATTCCATATATATGTGTTAGCATACGGTATTTGCCTTTCTCTTTCTGACTTACTTCACTCTGTATGACAGACTCTAGGTCCATCCACCTCATTACAAATAGCTCAATTTCATTTCTTTTTATGGCTGAGTAATATTCCATTGTATATATGTGCCACATCTTCTTTATCCATTCTTCTGATGATGGACACGTAGGTTGTTTCCATCTCCTGGCTATTGTAAATAGAGCTGCAATGAACATTGGGGTACATGTCTCTTTTCGAATTATGGTTTTCTCAGGGTATATGCCCAGTAGTGGGATTGCTGGGTCATATGGTAGTTCTATTTGTAGTTTTTTAAGGAACCTCCATACTGTTCTCCATAGTGGCTGTACCAATTCACATTCCCACCAGCAGTGCAAGAGTATTCCCTTTTCTCCACACCCTCTCCAGCATTTATTGTTTCTAGATTTTTTGATGATGGCCATTCTGACTGGTGTGAGATATCTCATTGTAGTTTTGATTTGCATTTCTCTAATGATTAGTGATGTTGAGCATCCTTTCATGTGTTTGTTGGCAATCTGTATATCTTCTTTGGAGAAATGTCTATTTAGGTCTTCTGCCCATTTTTGGATTGGGTTGTTTGCTTTTTTGTTATTGAGCTGCATAAGCTGCTTGTAAAATTTGGAGATGAATCCTTTGTCAGTTGCTTCATTTGCAAATATTTTCTCCCATTCTGAGGGTTGTCTTTTGGTCTTGTTTATGGTTTCCTTTGCTGTGCACCTAAATTTTTTTTAATTTTTATTTTTTAATTGAAGTATAGTTGATCTACAATGCTGTGTTAGTTTCAGGTGTACAACAAAGTGATTCAATTATACATATATATATTCGTTTTCAGATTCTTTTCCATTATAGGTTATTATAAGATATTGAATATAGTTCTCTGGGCTATACAGTAGGTCCTTGATTTTATTAAAATGCAAATTCTTAAGAAGTTTGCATTATTGACAATAACTCCTATGGTCCTGGGGTACGTGAAGGCAGGACAATGTGTGTGCCTTTCCAGGCTGGGAGGGAGCGGGAAGGAAGGACTCAGCCCAGACAGGGTGTCATCATTGTTTCCTCCAGGAATTTTTCTTGGCTCTCAGAAGGTGAAGCGTTGACGGGGACAATGAACTCAAGGCGCAGGTGGCAAAATCTAATTAAGCTCATTAACAGGGCAGCCTTGCCTTGGGTCAGCTCTGGAGCAGGACGTGGGAGAAAGAGGAAATGCCTTCCTGTGCCCAGGGCCTCCGGTTCCCCATCGGCATCTAGGGAAGCTGTGCGTAGGGCATTTCCAGGTGGGGCGGGGCTGTGCCCTCACCTGGAGTCTGTGCTGCAGGATCTAGAACTAAGGTGGCCAACTGTCCTGATTTGCCCAGAACTGGGCAGGAAAGGGGTCTTCCCCGAAAAAACCAGGGAAGTTCCAGGCAAACTGGGACAAGTTGGTCACCTTAAATCATGCACTGGGGTGGGAAAAAAATGAGGTCTGTAGTGTCCTTGAGTCTGGGATATCAGTGATACTTTACCCTGGTCCTTGAGGACAGACAGCAGCAAACTTTCAATAAAGGACCGAATAGTGACGACTTCGGACTTTGCGAGCACGTGGTCTCTGTCGCAGCTACTCAACCTGGCCACGGTCTTGTGAGAATAGCCACAGACAGCACGTAAAGAAATGAGCTTGACTGCATCTCAGTAAAATGTTATCTATAAATGCAGGCTGGATTTGGCCCGTGAGCTGTACTTCACTAACCCTTGCCGTAGGAGGTATATATTTTTTCTACACTTCCCTCCATGTCACACGTACATGTACCCTCAGCACTTTTGTTTAGGAGGAGAGATACACAAGTGGTTATGGAGGGCTTGGACTTTGGAGTTAGACAGACTTGGCTCAAATCTTGGCTCTGCCTCCTGATAGCTGAGTGACCTTGGGCAAGTTCCTTCACATCTCCGACCCTCGGTTTCTTCTCTATAAACTAGGGATAACAAGAATGACATCTGCCTGCCCAGACTGAAGGGAAGGGGACATAGACCCTCCCCCCTCTCAATGGGAGAAGTCTCAGAATACGGGGCCGTCTTTCATCAACGAGTGGTCCTGGAGAGGTGATGTGGATGCCCAGCACACGCTCCTTTACACCCGGCTCCGAGCTAGTTACTGGAGCCGAAACACTAAATAAAATGACACACTGCTCTTCTCCACAATCTGGTGGAATATATAAGTAGGTAAAGAGGCAATGAAAATAAATAGGGTTAAATTCCAGATAGAGAGGAGGCAACGAGTGGAGGAGGCGTCAACCCTCCTTTCATGAGAAGGAAATTTCAGCGAGGGGAATATATCTCTTAAACTGTCTGGAAGAGCTGAGAGCATCCACCACTTGGGAGCTGCTGGGGTCTGACACCGATGCTGGTGGTTTCTCCTGGTGTGGGAGCCTGGGTGGGGCTGTTTGCTGCAGGGAGGTGGGCTCAGCATGTGTGTGTGAAGGTGTGTTTTTGTGTCTCCCGGTGGGTAATTTGTGGGTGTGTGGTTGTCTGATGACAGATGAAGGGCGGCTCTGATGTAACAAGGGACATGTCTGTATCTGCGACTTGAAGAAACACAGAAGTTTATGGCTGGAAGGGTCTTAGAGATGCCTACTCACGTTCCTCAGCCTCTTCTCCTGGTGCTACGGGTGGCTACGTGGAGGCTGGTCCCAAGACGCCCTGCTAGTTAGTCTCCTGACTCCTGACCCAAATACACTGCCCAACCTAGGTCAACTAGATTTTGGGTGAACTTGGCCGTTGAGTTCAGACAGTGCTGTCTGGCTCCGCCTGGTTTGGGGTTGACAGAGGAAGGCAGGGTGAGTACTGGGAAGACAGAAATGCATATTTATGGCAAAGAGCTAGGCACAATGCCAGGCACTGTTCTCAGTAAGGGTCAGCTGAATTTGAACCTACATTTTATTTATGTTTCCTTGAAAGCAAAATCAAGACCGGCTATTTAAACATTTCAACTTGCATTAAAATGATTGCATTTCCCTTTCCATTAATAAAAACTCCAATTTAAAACTTCATAAGCTAGGGGTGTGATCTCAGGAGAGATGCTATTGTATTCTAAAAGGCCCTTAATGTGTTTAAAGTATGAATTGGTTTATGAAAGTCTTGGAGGAGTTTCAGAAGATAGAAAGAACCTTTGACCAGCATCAAGTTTCTTCTGTCAAGAGAGGTAGGCAGTATTTTTGACCTGGGGCTTGTGGTCACAGTTCTGTACAGCAAATGCCAAGGCACAGTGCTCAGTGACTTCCTGGCCTCTTCATGCCCCCACCTGTGACGTGGCACATCCAGGACCTTCTTAGACAATGTCGGTTCCTCTGCTTGACGTGACGTCTGATTCGACCCCACCGTGTGGGAATCCCATCTCTCAGACAAGGTCACGCCAAGTATGCAACCCTTGGTACGTGCCTGACAGATATTTGGTTTGTGCTTCCATCCAGGAGATGACACCCCTGGGCTTGTCCTGAAAAAGGTCAAGTCCAAGGGCTTATTAAGGTGCTTTGAGAAAGCTTTATTAAAAAAATACTTTCAATGTATCAGCAATGCATAAGATGAAATCAAAGCACACGGATAATCTAATAAAGTTAAAAATCACACTATTCAAAGACAACTACTTCTAAGACTTCGAAATGTATTCTTTTAGACGTTTGTCTGTATGTGGTGTGAATGGATTTTTTACATGAAATTGAGATGGTGCTGTAAAACCCTGTAGAACTGAGAAAATGGCTTAGACTTCCTGAGCTTAGGTTTCCCGTTGCGGAGCACAGGCTCCGGACGCGCAGGCTCAGCGGCCATGGCTCACGGGCCCAGCCGCTCCGCGGCATGTGGGATCTTCACAGACCGGGGCACAAACCCGTGTCCCCTGCATCGGCTGGTGGACTCTCAACCACTGCACCACCAGGGAAGCCCCTATCAACTCCGTTCTTGAAAGGACTTTCCTTCCTTCCCACCTTGACCCGGTACAGTCTGGCTCATTCTCTGTCAAGTTCATCACAAGACTGCACCCAAAGGCCACTCCATTCCACTAACTCCCTCTCAGCTCACCGAAATTCTCCTTCGCCTCGGCTTCCAAGCTACCTGTGTCTGCCCTGCTACTTCTCTTTGCTTACTGAGTGGTCTTGGGCAATTTCTTAGTCTTCTGTGTTCATACATTATCCCTGGATAGTTTCCTTTTCCCTTCATTGTGGGGACAGTTCCTGAATCTTGTGAGGAATTTCCTCTAGCTCCAAAATTTAACCTGCCCATCTGACCTCTCCAATTGCCTGCCGGATGCTTCAAACTTTCTTCAGCGACTTTCAGGTCCTTTTTATGACAGCACTGGGTATTCAGTCAGACCTTAGTGTCTGAGTCAAACAGATGATGGGCTCAAATCATGACTTGGCTGCTTAATAGATGTATGTGGTCGAGAAGGTTACTTCACTTCTCTGAGCCTCAGCTTTTCCTCTGTAAAATGGGGATAATGTCCTTACCTCCTAAGAATGTGAGGATGTAGTAGTTGTTCAAAAATGTGACTATTATTATGGGTAGTAATTTAAAACTGTTACCGTTTCTGATTATAATATTGATACATGCTCATTTTAGAACATTTGGAAATTTCTGGAAAGTAGTTTGTCATTCAAGGCTAAGTACAGCTAACACGAGGGTATGTTTCCATCTGTCTCGTATTATTGCATTGTGTGTGTGTGCTTGGGTGTTTGAGAAATTGGGTGTTCTCAATGACCCTACTGTTTTCCCAGCCTCTCAAGGTAGAAGGCTTGCTGTCACCTCACATAACCTCATCCAATTCGTCACTAAATTCTGTTCATTGCAGCCTCAGATTTCTCTCAGAGGCAATATCCTTTCTGCACTGTTGCTCTCATCATTTACCTGGGTTTTCAGTTTCCAGACTCCTTCCCCACTTTTTATTCCAAATCCCACATGGCCTCTCTCCTCAAAGCGCAAAGCGGAATGTGGCAGCCCCTTGCTGGAAACACTTCCCTGGCTGTCCTTTGCTTCTGTTGTCAGGTCCAGCTGCCTCCTCCCCAGCTTCCTCTCTCATCTGTCCCCTGTCCCCGCTCCTAGCCACATTCCCTGGAATCGTCAAGCCTGGCCGCATCTGTGCTCTTGTCCTTTCTGCCTCAAATATTTGCACTTCTTGGTTGGCCTGGAAAACTCCTCCTCTCCGTCACGTCTTAGCCCCAGTGCCAGCTCTTTTAGGGAACCTCCCCATTTTCCTATACCCCCATCACCCAGCCTTTGTTGCTGCTTCCTCGGAGTACCCCAACCCTTAGCATTTTGCTACTACCCTGGTTATAGCCCCGACCATGTGGTTCAAGAATGAATCAGGGTGTTTGCTCCTGTGAATTCCTTAAAAGAATTGCATCTCCAGTTCTTGGAACAGTGCTTGGCACATAGGAGTTGCTCAGTAAATATTTGTTGAATAAATGGACTAAGGGATAACGTGATGGGGTGTATCAAAGAGAGGAAGGGGTTCTCCGGGAGAACACCTGACTTTGTTCCTCCATTGTTTTACCTGAGTAGCTTTGGGCAAATGACATGTCTGAGCCTTGTGGGGTTCTGTTGTTGTTGTTGTTTTTTCTGCTTTTTATAACAGAGTTGTTGAGAATGCTTCAATGAGATAATGGAAAGGAGAGTGCTTTGGAAAATAAAAATGAAACACGAGGCAAGCATTCTTTCTATGGTTATTATTAACTGAAAAATAAGTAGCAGGTGAGTTTTGGTAGCAGCTTGATGGCCATGGTCTGTGTCTGGGGCCTTGGTTGAGGGTGGAAAGTCCCATGTCTAATCCCAGGAGCTGGGTCCGTCTGGGACAGCCCTCCTGTCCGGCCCCTCTGGGTCAGGTGAGGATATTTCTGGCCACTCCCACCTCCCTGTTGTTTGTCATGAGGCTCAGATGAGATAATGCACGTTAAACATCCGTAGTTAAAGTGTCTGGAAAAGGTACCGGAGCTACACAAATGCACGGTGCTTCTTCCCCGAGCCTGGCACCCTCCTGGGAGTTCTGTGTTCTTGGCCCTGGTCTGAGATTTCCAGTCGCAGCCCTGTTTTGAGTCTCCCTTGATTGATGCCACATCTTCTGGCTACAAATGAAGCTGCAGGCTAGTTCCTGCTTTTGATTTCATCCCCGTGCTGGGGCGGCTCGATTCCAAGACTAACCTCCCTCAGGAGCTGATTGCTAAACTAATGTTTACCCCGTATCCAGGAGGGGAGAAGCCCTATTTTCATACTCACTGTCATTCCCACAGATTCTATTTCTAAGAAGCTTTCCCTATCCTTCCAGACAAGGCGAGCCCCCTACGTCTCCACGATCTCGTGTTCTTGCTTACTAACTTTGTAATTTTATCACAGTTATTGTGATATCAAAGTGTTTGTTACCAAGCTCCCTCCTGGGCCGTTTCTGATTCTTTGCCCTTTCCCTTCTGCCTGATACATAGACGATGTCAATAAATATTTGTTAAGCAAGGAAGTGAAAGAATGTTCTGAACGTATTCAGTCTTCTTTACATGCATTGCACGTTCCTACCTCAGAACATTTGCTCCTGCTGTCTACCCAGCAGGAATGTTCCCTCTCTGTCTCTCTCTTTCTCTTTCTCTCTCTCTCTCTCACACACACACACACACACAAACACCTATTAAATGAGATAATGCACGCAAAGCAATTAACACAGCAGCAAGCACGGTAAAAGCACTTAGTAGGGCTTAGAAGCACTGCTGCACGTCTTCTTGCTGAGCCTCTAATTATTCGCATCTCCCTAGTTGTCTGTGCACCGCTCACAGACTAGCACCCACAGCTATGCTCACTCAGCCCTTGTGGCATAGACGTGCAGGCCTTGTCTTCTCTCATGGAAACCCACCCATCATGTGGTGGGTGTTTTTAAACTCCATTTTCCAGATGAAGAACTGGTGGCTCAGAGTGGAGAAGAAACTTGCCCATTGTGCCTGGCCCACTGCTTGACTGGTGGGTGAATGGGGAGTTTGTCAGATAAAATGACAAGCAGGACAGGGCAGAGCCCCTGTGCTTAGGGATCTGGAAGTCTGTCCCTACAAGGACCAATGCACTGTGGTGAGTACCCACACCAACCCTGGAGTCAGACAGACGTGGCTTGAACCTTGAACCTCGGTGCTGTTGCTCATTATTCTTGGGACCTCAGGGACTTGCTAAACCTATCTAAGGCTGAATTTCCACCTACCTAACAATGGGATAAAAGTAGCCCAACATCTCCGGGTGGACGTGGCATGGGATGCTGTGCAGTAAGGGCTAGAATGAGGCCAGTTGCCTATTGTTAGTGATCCTTCCTGCCGTCCTACGAAGAGGGGCGTTGCATTCCCTCTCCTGCCCAAGTGGAAGTGGAGGAAAGATTCCCCTGTGATCTCCCCAGACTCGCTTCTCTCTCCATCGCTCAGTGGGCGCTCGAGTTCTTCTCCCCGGCATTTCGAGCAGGTCAGTGAGTGCAGCAGGGAGAAATCACTGTGTGTGAACCTAACTGAGACGCTTTTGTTGGCAGCGGCCTCTGCATACAGGTGCCTCAACAGAACTGGCAAATGGCTTCTGGGGTTTAATGGTCCTCTCGGGGGTAATCTAGGCCTCCATCAATTCGTATCTTTGAGAACTGTCCCTTGCTGCCGAATCAGCCGTCTGTTGCTCAGAGCCCAAACCAAAGTCTGTGCCACGGTGCCAGCCCGGAGGTGGGAAGGTGTCATCTTTGGCATTTGAAAAGCAGAGTTTTGACTTTAGAAAGGCCTGAGCCAGGGGACTGAAGGCATGGCAGGGAAGAGAACCCCTCCATGATTAGATATTCATTGAACAGTCATGCCATTAGTGTCAGAAGATGACAGATAAAATAAAACGATGAATGCAGAGGCTCCGGGAGGTACCGAGGGAACCTTGCTTCCCTCCCACTCCTGGTTCCCGCCCCTTTCATCTGATGAATGTATTTCTCCCTGAGCTAAAATATTCTTGCTGTCTGAAGCAACTTTTCCAAAGGCTAACTCCTGACTTTTCAAATTATGTCTAAGAGACAGCTGCATGCTCGTTGTGTCCCGATGAGCTGAGTTCACTGGCTGGAGAGCTGGGTGGAGGTAAGAGGCAGTGGGGAGATTCCCCTTGAGCAGTGGGTTTGGGCTGAGCCAGACCGTGCAGTGTGGCTTCTGCCGCCACCACCACCCCCTGCCCATTCCTCCCTCTTGCTCAGGTCGCTGGTGGGCTCCCACATGACATGGCATCCCTCTGCCCTCTCCTAAGTTCTGAGAATTTGACTCTGTGCCTTAAGAGTTTGGAAATTCTCTCTTTGAAGGCTTCTGGGATAGAACTCCCACTTGGCTTTTCTGCAACTTCTTTTTCTTTCTCTGCTAACCCTTCATTTATATGCTTCCTTTAAGCTCTGTTTTCATCTCATGTCTCTTTTAGATCCAAACATCCCCTCTAGATGATCTCATTTATCTCCTGGATTGTAATCAATAATTGTAGTGGGCAGAGAAACGGCCCCACAAAGATGTCCACATCTTACTCCCTATAACCTGTGGATATGTAACCTTACATGGAAAAAGGAGCGTTTGCAGATGTGATTAATTTAAGGAACTTGAGATGGGGAGACCACTCTGGATTAGTGGACCCAAAGCATGAGGGCCACCAGGGTCGGGCCTGAGGTTTTTGAGTTGTTTTCACTGTTGGCTTGGTGAATCCACTGGCATCCTCAACCGTGCTGGCCTCCTTTGCATCTAGCCCTTCCATAATTAGATAATAAAATCAGCCTCCCAATGGATACATGTATATGTATGGCTGAGTCCCTTTGCTGTGCACCTGAAACTATCACGACATTGTTAATCGGCTATACTCCAATACAAAATAAAAGGTAAAAAAAAAAAAAAAAAATCTGCCTCCCAAGCCTAACGCAGGTCTCTCCTTTGGTGTGAGCCCCTTTGTATGATAAAAAGTGTCTTTGCCAACTTCCTCCAAGCAGGAAGGTGGGTGTGGATGATCAGAGATCAGGTTCTTGGCGATGTCAGGTCCTGTGGGAAGAGGCTAGAGTGAGGTAGGGGTGAGCAAGTGAGACCTCTCCCTCCTCTCAACATACACATTTGGAGGTCCAGACAGAGCTGGAAGTGACTTTCCCCTTCCATGTGCCCTGAGCAGCGGTGTGGGGATGGGGTAAGTTCAAGCAAGACGAGCCAGGATGTTGGCTTTAATCACGTAGCCTGGTGACCTGTGACATTCAAAGAAGAAGAATTTGTATCAAGGGCTTCTCCTGATGGGCCGTTGCCTTGGGCTCTAGGACACAATGCCTCAAATACTTCGGTTCATCCTCTCTACCGACACCCATGAAAGACGTGTGGACCTTTTCGGAGCTTCAGTCATCAGATAAAAATGAGCATATAGCTGATACGAATTTACTGCTCACTATTTGTCAGACATTGTGCCCAGCACTTAGGACAGTCCTCATGACAACTGCCTTACAGATGAGGGAACTCAGAGAAGGAACTTCCCCAGGGTGACAGAGTTATGAGATGATGGAGCCGGGACCCAGACCTTAAAGTTGGCTTTAAAACTCATGATCTCAACCAGGATTGCTTTGTTGTTTGTTTAGTTGTAGCTCTCAGAGAGGGAAAGAATAAGCACAAACAAACTGGAGGTGCAGACCTCATCCACAAACCTTATAACAAGAGCGAGTGCTTTTAGCCTCGTTTTACACATGGTGAAATGGAATATTTTACGGCCACGCTGTGATGAGTGGCCGTGGTGGTACTGCATTGAAGAAATTCCCATTTGTCCGCTGAACGCCAATCACGCAGAAGAGGCATACACATCCTTGGAGGGAACAATAATGAGAGTGTGATTTCTTTTTCGTTCCCTCCTCTGTTTATCTTTCTCATAAGTGCTAAAAACAAGCAAGATGTAATATAAAATTACTTTATAAGAAAATAGCTTTTCAGTGCAGATACTACCTGTTAAATAGTTATAGCTTAGGGCCCAAACACCATCAATCTGAAAATTGTTGTCCAGCTCTGCAATTACTCTGAGCTTTACGTCTGAGCTCTTTCTGACAAAACAAGGAAAGAGAAATAGCTCCAGATATGGTGATTCCTGACACTCTTATTTCAGCCTGCTATTCCTGATGGATTTAATTGGCTTCAGATTCTTGAAGAACCCGCTGAGCATTTTGTCCTGTTCACACTACCGCACTATCCTTCAGAAGAAAATTCTATCAACTCGAGATAACATGGTGCTTTCAACCTTTTCAGGAGCTCTGTTGGGCAGTTAGTCCCGTCTCTAAGTAACACATGATACTGAGGTCTGTAATTATTACTTAATAAGGATTTATTGGATACATCATTTCAAAGTATGTTGTATAGGGGAAAGAAGAACCAAAAGGGTTATGGAGATGGGGAAAGATTGTGATCACACTAACTTAGAAAATGTGACAGCCCATCGTATGTAAAGTTTACATTCTTTTTTTTAAAAAATTAATTTATTTTATTTTTGGCTGTGTTGGGTCTTCGTTGCAGTGCATGGGTTTCTCATTGCGGTGGCTTCTCTTGTTTCGGAGCATGGGCTCTAGGCTTGCGGGCTTCAATAGTTGCAGCACCTGGGCTCAGTAGTTGTGGCACATGGGCTTAATTGCTCCATGGCACGTGGGGTCTTCCCAGGCCAGGGCTCGAACCCATGTCCCCTGCATTGGCAGGTGGATTCTTAACCACTGTGCCACCAGGGAAGCCCACGGTTTACATTCTTAATAACTCCTTTCTTTGGTTTCTTGTCCCTTCATGCCTTCGTTGGTCTTCTTCATAGTCTACCAACATTTTCTACTTCTTTCCTTACTGTAGACATAAGCACAAAATCTCATCACTTTCATACATTGGTGTGAAGAGAATGTGTTTTTGAATAGCGTTACCCTAGTTTTACCCTGCCTTTGTTGCATATACTGTAACAGAGCTACCTTTTGAGATAGCCCACTAAAAATGATGATAAGATTAATAGCTACCACTTCGACTGTTGAACACGCATCGTGTATATGAACTTGAATTAAATCTCATAATGACTCCATGAGACAGAGAGCATTACTGCCCACATTTTCTAGATGAGGAAATGAGATACACAGAGCTTGATTTATTCAAAGTCACTTGGATAGCAAGTGGCAAAGCTGGGATTTGAATCCCAACAACCAATACCCCACATCACCTTTTGTTAGGTGGGATTATTGTGCTAACCAGGCCACCAATGAACCAGCCCGTATTCAGTTACACGGTCTGAGCCTCTGTCACTGTTGTTTTTTTTTTTGACACGTAGCATGCATTGTCAAGCACACAGTGTAAAATGTTTCCAAATTAGAGTTCTTCCCTGTTCTGTCTCTGACAGCCTGATGTCAACACCCGCTACCTCCCGAAATAGCTCTTGGAAAGTTCTTGTAGGAAAATTACAAAAATATTCTTTTCCTCCCTCCTCCACTGTCTGGTTTCCAAGTCTTGGGTTACGGGTTTGGGAGTCTAAACAGCGTGAACCTATGGGATAAGACCCAATTTGGAGGTGCAGAGTCATCCGGCCTGTATCCCTCTGGATTTTCCCTCTATAGAGAGGATGTGGGTACTTACACAACACCTATCCCCCAAACACTTGGACAAATTGCTCTGTACAATAGTCAGCAGTAGTATCCAAAGTAGAAGCTGAAATCCTTGTGTGGAGTGTTTCATCATGGAAAATTTCTGAGCTTTGAAGTCAGGCAGACACGATCTCTTCTCAGCCCCGCCCTCTTATTAACTGCATCAACTTAGGGCAGTTGTGTAACCTCTAGGACCTCAGTTTCCTCATCTGTAAAATAGGAGAAGATTAGCTTTCTTAAAGGGTTTATTTTAAAGCTCATGTCAGCTATTATACATTAAGCACCCAGCTAAGAGGCTGATGTATAGTAAGCAGTAAATGTTCCTGCCTCTCTCTTTGATAATGTCCCTGTTTCTATTCCTTCTACATTCAGATCAATAGGCTTTCTCTACTATTCAGATACTTGTCCACACAGAAACTGGCTCATGGGGAGTAGGACCTAGATAAACACGTGTTGGAGTCACATCCACTTCTACAGCCATTCCTTCTCTGCCTAGGGTTGTAGTGACTTCTGGGAGGTGGTGGTGGGTGACTGGAAAATGGGAGACAATGTCATCTTGTGCACAAAGAATTTATTCTCTGATCTAACCATATGTAAGGGAAATAGAAAAGGGTTAAAAAAAAACTTGGCAGGAAATGGATGTTGTGGAAACGATGTGAACTGTGTAAATAAGTGATGGCTATACTTTCCCCTCTTGGAGTGCTGCCCCTCCCCCCATGATAGGGAATTGCGTCTAGTTCAATATGCGTCATCATTTGACTAGCTTTGGGTGTTGATTCCATGCCCACCTTGCTGAATCGACCAGTACTGTCCAACAGGAATAAAATGTAGGCCACACATGCAATTTGAGATTCTCTAGTAGCCTCATATAAAAAAAGTAAAAAGAAATAGATGAAATTAATCTTAATAATATTTTTAATTTAACCCAATATGTTAAAAATATGAATCAGTTCAACCAGTAATCAGTGTAAAAATTATTACTGTGATATTTTACATATTTTTTTCATCTTAAGTCTTCAAACTTTGGTGTATATTTTACAGCACATCTCAATTTCAACCAGCCACATTTTAGGTACTCCTATCCACCTGTGGCAAGTGGCTTCCATGTTGGCCGGTGGAGAGCTGGACAGTGAGTTCCTTAAGGGAAGGGATAGGTCTTCCATTCTTCTTTATATCTCAATTCTGCTCATCTTTGTGCCTAGGACATGCCTTCTGCTTACTCAGCATTCGATGCTTTTGTTGCATGGGTTTGAGTTCCATGTTCACACTTGTACCCAAGACAGCTTACCTCTATCTACCTTTCTTGCCACTGCTTGAGTGGCACTCTTCACTTCTTCAAGGTTTCCCACATGCTCTCTCTTTTTACCTTGAACCATGAATTGACACCTTCTCATTGCTGGAATCAGTGAGACACGTGTTCACGATGCTCAACTCAATGCTGCCATGGCTTCGGATCTCCTGGCAGACAGCCTTTGGTCCTGGACACTCTGGCAGACGCTGAGAGATTGGAACCAGTTAAAAGGAGAGCAGTAGAGAGTGATAAAAGGTTTGGGGAGTTGGATTGATGTGAGGAGGTTGAGAAAGATGGGCCTCATGGGTCTACAGAAAAGACTGAGCCAGGTGAGGTGCTCAGACACATGAAAGGATGTGCTGACGGGGATGAGGACCAATTATTCTCATTAGCCAGGAAGCAGGGGCTTGATCTCTGACAGGACAATTGAGATTGTGAAGGAGACAAAATTCAGCTATTCTGTGGTAGAGAAGGAAGAAGAGAGCTGTGACATCAAACACACTTCTGTCCAAACTCTACTCTGCCCACTACAAAGTCTGTGACCCTGAGTAAATTACTTAATATGTCTGGGCCTTGTTTTCTCCATCTCTAAAATGGGAATAAAGTTTCAACCTTATTGTTGAAAGTTATCTTGAGTATTAAATAATACAGAATATATATAGTCCCTAGAGCTGAGCTTGGCCTACACTCAAGATGCAAAGAAATATTCTCTTTCAGTCCCTTAGAATTCCATGAGGGTGGGCACTGTGGGGTGGTCAGAAGCAGTCAGGGATCCTCAGACCCAAACTACAGAACCCAGTCTCGTAACTGGACAGCTTGTGGAACTTTTAGGGAGAGGGTTTTTGGATGTTTTTGCTTGTCTCAGAAAATAGCTAAAGCATTTTCAAAATTAGAACATGTCTCATTTGTTAAGGGCTCTAAGAACAGGTAAGGAAAGATAGTATTGAGGGAGTTCAAAAACAGGAGAAATCCATTCTGGCTGGGAAAGCACAAGGAGAAGGAAGGAAAATTACCTTACTGGGTGCCACCTATATATCAGGCACTTTCTCATATGCTATCTATTTAATTCTGTCTAATAGCTATCGTTAATTACTCCTGCCTGTTTTTTCTTTTTTTATTATTATTTTTTAAATTTAATTTTATATTGGAGTATAGTTGATTTACAATATTGTGTTAGTTTCAGGTGTACAGCAAAGTGATTCAGTTATACAAATACATATATCTATTGTTTTTCAGATTCTTTTCCCATATAGGTTACTGCAGAATACTGAGTAGAATTCCCTGTGCTATACAGTAGGTCCTTGTTCTTTATCTATTTTATATATAGTGGTGTGAAAATGTCAGTCCCAAAGTCCTAATTTATCCCTCCCTCCTTGCTCCCCTTTGGTGACCATGAGTTTGTTTTCTATGTCTGTGAGTCTGTTTCTGTTTTGTAAAGAAGTTCATTTGCATCATTTTTTTAGACTCCACATATCAGTGGATATCATATGATACTTTTCTTTCTCTGTCTGACTGACTTCACTAGGATGATAATCTCTAGGTCCATCCATGTTGCTGCAAATCTGCCTATTCTTTTAATACACAAGAAAACAGACTCAGAGAGGATACATAACCCACCCAAAGTCATGCAGTCAAAAAATGGTAATCAGGACCCAAATTCAGGTCTGACTCTGATATCCAACTCAAGTACATACAGTGCCATTTCCATTGGGGCTAACAAATAGCGATCACATGTCTGCTATGCATGAGACTCCAACAAGGAAGCTACAGGGATTTAATCCCTTTTAGGGAGGGGATCTTTCTTTCTTATTTTCTACCCGCTATGCCCAACTCTTTGGCTGGCTTTGTAATTCTCATGAAATCAGATTGTCTGGTTTTAGTGTTTCCCAAATATCTGGGGAGACTACTACTAATGGTATGAGATTTTGAGAAAGTTACTCTTTTTAAAATTCTCTGTCTATCCTTCTGGAGAGAGTCTCAGTTTGGTGTTGTTCCTAAAACCTTTCCAACATTTGCTCCATTCTTTCTACAGGAAGAAAGAAGAGGGTTCAGGAACAGGGCGAACCGTGTTATCTACCTCGAATTGAATAACATTGTTATAGCCACATAGTATTTTCTATTTAGGGTAACTGACACTGATTTTCCATTTATGGAAATGGTATAGTTTCTTTGTACAGTAAATTAAAACAAAAGTGACTCAATTAAATATATGAAGTCAATGCTAGTATGTGCAGGTCACAGACCCGTCAAAATTGTAAAGGTGTTTCAGAAATGTCTGAAGGTTGGGAAACACTGATCCAGGCTTGTATTGTCCTTTTAGGGCAGAGATCAGGATGCCAGTGAGAAGTCTCTTGTTCGCTCACTGCTCAGACTCACACTGGAGCAAGATCTGCTCTGGGCTTTGGGGACGTGGGTGATAACTTCTGTCCCATCACGGCCACATGACTTTGGACAAGTCACTCACCTTCTCAGAGCTTCTATTTCTGCTGAATGATGTTGATCTCTGGAGTCCTTCAGTAGTTCCAAACTTTGATATCCCCCCTTCCCTTGCACTTTGATCTCAAGACTTCTAATGAAAGGCTTCGTGCTCCAAGCTTGCAGGCTGGTCGTGGGAAGGAGGGTGATTGGGCAGTGGGACACTTACCACTGATTCAGCCTCATCAGCATTTTTTCTTGCCTTAGTGACTGGTTCAATCGCCACACAGAATGGGTTGGGGGGCAGCTCTTTTGAATTAATATGCCACTGACTGCTTCAGGTCTTGGTGTGAGACTTAACGCTTCGGAGAGTTACTTTACTTACGATGGCTCTCCACTTAATGTCTGGTTTTAGTTTACTGATAGCTTCAGCTCTATTAGTTGTTTCCCAAATACAGGAACTATGGTGGCCCTGTTTGTCCTGAAAATGGATGTTAATGTGAATATCATTTGGTAACTTACAAATTCTTTTTAGTATTTTAGCAAGGTTCTCTAGAAAAGTTAATTATATATTTCTAGTCTCAGACCTGCAGTTGCAATAATGCCGTATATTACCTTGGCCTTAGAGAGCAGGAGCCTGCAAACATTTTCTCTAAAGGGCACGATGGTCAATATTTTAGGCTTTGCAGACCATATGGTCTCTGTTGCACTACTTGATTCAAGTAGGGTAGTGTGGAAGCAGCCATAGACACTATGTAAATCAATGAGCATGGCAGCGTTCTAATAAAACTCTACCAAATCAGGTGGCATGCTGGATTTGGCCCATGGGCCATAGTTTGCCAGCCCCTGCTCTAGAATGTATTTACTTTTCTACCCTTTCCTCTATGACACATGTATACACACACATGCACTCACACCCTCAGTGACTCTGTTTAGGAAGCAAGATAGCCTAGTGGTGAAGGAGGACTTGGACTGGTACCAGACCATCCTGGGTACTCGACCCAATGTTCTATGGAGCATAAAATGAATTAAAAATATGCATACCTTTCAGGACTCTTAGAAGAATTAAATGAGATACAGGTGAAACATACCTGATAAAAGGCAAGTACTCAGCAAACATTACATACCCAACTGCAGTCCCCACTGTACTCTCCCAGCGTAATATGAAGCCAGAATGGTGGTCTCTTCTTCCCTTTGTTGCATTCACCAGGTCTTTGCAAAACTGCCCCTTCCGCTCCCACAAGAGCCTGGGTCGTACAGATGCCATCACCTCGGGTGCAGCGTGTGGTTGTTCTTGGCTTTCTGGCCAACTGGGCTCCTCTGAGTCTTGGGCGTGGAGAAAATCAAGGAGCCTCTTCCAGGAATTCAGTGCAAAAGAATTTCTAGGCAGACTGCCTAAAGCTACACTGTGTTCTTAGAAAGCAGCTGTTGTATCTGTTAAGAGCTGACTATGTGAGACCATTGGCAGGAGCCTTTCTTTGAGGACTAACCCTGAGACTTAAGGCTCCAGAGACTGTGGATGACCATATCACTACCATCTCCATGACCAAAGACCCACACCACCACCAAAACAGTTCTGGGATGGTGGCGTGCTCCAGAGCTCTGACAATTGTCCTGACAGCTTCTACCTGCTCCCTAAAGACTGGAGACCTATCAGCTCTGCCCAATCCGAGAATGAAATCCAGTCCCAGACAGGATTTCAGCAGGTGGCATAGTCTTCCTTCCTCGGTTCTATCACAAAAGGCCCCTGGGTAAGCCAAGCTGAGTTCCATTCCCACCTTGCTCTGTTTGTACCAGACCTTCACCAAGCTCACTATCTTGGCATCTTTGGAAGTTAGAGTTGACAAGAACTTTGAAAATACCTTAGTCTAACTCCTTTGTTTCCTGCACAGCAGGCTGAGATCAAGGGAGGTTTTGACACTTGCCTAAAACTGTGCTGCTCTAACGCTAGCACCAGGGCTCCCAAACTTCCCAGTTTGGGGCCATTGTCACAGTGAGATATTTGAATTGTTACTTGAGAGACTTATAAGGACTTAAGTATTGAATAACTTAGAAGGAGTGTTTCTCCTCTCTTATTTCATAATCCAAATGATCTGCCAGCCCCTACAGCTGTATATATTTATGTACATATATATACACAGGGAGAGAGAGAATTTATATTATTCATTAGTTTACTAGTTATCCATTTTATAATGTTGAGGGCCTTCTATGTTTCCAGTGCTGTAATTAGGATCCTTGTATTGTGTGTGTGCATGTGTGTGGGCATGTGTGTGCATGTGTGTGTGTGTGTGTGTGTGTGCGTGCGTGCGTGCGTGCCCTATGCATGTGTGTTGGGGAGAGTGTGACACAATACCAAGCAATTCAGTTTTCAGGAATTTAGAGTCTCATGGTTTCTGTAGGTTAGAAATTTGGGAAAGACTCAGCTGGACAGACCTCTTTTGTAGTCTCTCACTGGATTGTAGTCAGATGCTGGCTGGAGCCTCATTCTTCTGAAGTCTTAACTGGAGGATCTCCGTCCACGGTGGCACTCTCACAGGGCTGGCAAGTCGGTGCTGGTTGTTGGCCAGGCACCTTAGTGCCTCTCGCAAGTATGCTTGGGTGTCCTCATAGCATGGTGGCTGGCTTTTCCCAGAGGGAACAATTCAAGAACCTAAGGCGGAAGACCCAAAGCCTTTTATGGGCTAACCTTGGGAGTCACATATTTTCACTTCTGCCATATTTTATTGGACCAACCATGATTCAATGCGGGAGGTGCTACAGAAGGACATGAACACCAGTAGGTGAGGGTCACTGGAGGCCATATTGTAGAATGGCCTCCATGTATTCTAAGTGGGAAACGTATGGATAACTATTACAACTCTGTGTTAAATACCATAAAAGAGGAAGTATAGAGTTTAAGAGAACAAATAATAAGTATAACTAACTTTCGTATAGGGGTTGGAGGGCAGTGACAGTAGTGGTTCTGTTAAAGACTTTCTGGAAAAGATAATATTTAAGCTGAGGCATGGTGGCTGAGTAGTAATTGGACAGGCTTGGGAGTGAGCATGTGGGGATATATTCCAGGTAGAGAGAAGAACGTTCTTTAGGTTGCAGCTTGAATGACACTTCCTCCAACACTCCAGTCCCAGGAGATGTAGGATCAAAAGAGTCCTGTACTTAAATAAGTTGGGAAAATACAGTATATTTCAGCTTTTGTGAAAGATCTACAGTTCTTACTGATACACTTAAGGTTTGAGAAATTTTGCACTATAGAAACCTTTTAACAGTTTTACCCTAAACTTGTAAGAATATGGGAAAATTTAATATTCTGGGGAGCAGATTTTGGGAAAAGATTTTTTAGACAAACAGATCAGTGCTTTCAGTTGTCACCATATCCTTCTCAATAATTTCGAGGGCAAGGGGAGAAGCCATGCTTGTTTCCTTTAAGTTTTCTTACTTGAAGAGTAAGGAGCAGATAATTCATTCACTTGTATATTAGTGAACACTCTTTTGACTATACGAGTTGAAATCTGATTCAAATAGACATGTCAAAAGTGGAAAATTATCAACCCACATAATGAAAGGATCAAGAGTAGATGTTCAAGCCCACCTGGATCAAGTTGTCCACATCAGATCATCAGGAATCTGCCTCGACCTTGTTCTCAGCCAGAGTATCCCCAGTTGATGGCTAATAAGTCCACCAGCAGCCAGCAACTCCAAGCTACCATATGCCAGCTGAGTAACCAGGGGCAAACGTGATGTCTGATTGTTCTAGGAAAAGGTTACGATGGATATTAACTGGCCTGGCATAGGTCATAGGCAAAGAGTATATATACAGTGTTACACATTAGCTTGATCTGGGGCAGGTGACATCTTTTGGAGCCAAGAGGTGGAGGGTAACCCTATCAAAAACAACATGGCTATAGAGAGAAGGAGGAAGAGGTGTTCTTCAAATGGTAGAGAGAATTCTTGGAAGAAGGGATCCAGGTAAATCAAAGCAAAATGTGTTCATTCCCACCTCCATTTATTAACTGATCACTTATTTAGTGTCAGTTTCTTGGCTATGCACAGAGAATGTGGAGATCGATGTGAATCCCTTCTTCAAAGGGCATGGGGTCATGGATACCAAAGCATCACCCAGGCTGGGTCACTCACTAGCTGATGACTTCATTTCTACACTCAGGCTTCCAATTCAAGAGTTCCAACTCATGCCTTAAAGAAGCTACAAATGGCCGCCTGACTCACATAGACAAAATGACAAGGATCTTTCTTGTAGGTGCCAAGGGTCTCCTATAATTATAATGAAGTGTTCTAATGAATGCTCTGCGAAGAGCAGAGGGAAAGGGCAATTCATTCATTCCGGACCAGTGGTACTCAACTCTCTCTAGTAACACACTCATTTAGGGAGATTAAAAAATACAAGTGCCGGGGTCCTACCTTCCTAGATTTTGATTTAATTGGCCTGAGGCGAGGTCACTGGACTTTTTAAGTCTCTCAGGCCATTGCAGTGTGCAGCCAGGATGGAGAACCACTGCTCTAAATAGACATTGAGCTGCTTAAGAGCTGTTTGAAGGTGTGTTTTACTCACCAATGCCTCCTTAGCACCTAGAACAGTGCCTGGCATATAGTAAGTGCTCAAGAATTGTTTGTTGAATGAATGAATGAGAGGCTTATGCAAGCAAGAATTGGTGACAAACCTTGGCTTTCCATTTCCTCTTACACAGCATGCATCCTGATAATCAACGGGCAAGTTTTCTTTGAAGGGAATAACATACCTCCAAAGTGCAGGTATCTTGTGCATTCTCACAGTACTGTGGTGAGGAAGGTTTTTCCCTTTTCCCCACTTAACTAACAGGGCACTCAATCAGAGAGCACACAAATGATTTGCCTCAGGGCCTCAGAGAGAATAATGATAGGTTTGTGGGGTCTCTGATGAAATTATTAGTAAGCTGATGGAAAGAGATTAAGGTTGCAATTTGGAAACATAAAAGGTTAATATAGACTAGATGTTTTGGACCTGAATTTGACTTCTGGGACAGTTGACCAGTGCTAACTCCAGTTCAGAATTGTTATTTATGTTGATGCTGTCTGAGGCCCCTGTCAGGACCAGTCAGCTGCCCCTACCCCAACCATTTCTCAGGAGCATCCAGTGAGATGCAAGTTATTCCAGTGTTTTCCAGCTTGACAGAGGGCACTGTATCAACAGTCCTGATCTCATGAACTGTTGGGTTCCGAATTAGGATTTTGTTGCATTATTCCCGAGAGGATGGCTGTGTGCCCCAGGACCAATAGGCACAGCAAAATGTGCTGGTCCCCAAACTGAGAGGAGGGATGCTTCTCTTAGCCCTTCTCTGCTGGACCACTTAGGTCCTTGGTGATTAACTAACTCTCCCTTCCCAAGGCACTTTTTCTCATGGACTCCGGAGCTAAACTTCCTGGTTTTTGCCCAGCCCCATTCCTAGCTATCTGACCTTTGGCAGCTCATTGTACCTCTCTCAGTCTCAGTTTTCTCATCTGTCAAATGGGGATAAAATAGTACCTATTTTATAGGACCGTTATGAAGATTAAATGAATACTTCTACACACACAAAAAAATGAATATCTATTTTAAGATACATATGTTGAATGTTTTATTCTAAGATATATGTACATCTTAGAATAAGGTGGACACATTGTAGGTGTCAGGAAATCTTAGCTGTGTTATTGTTGATTTTTGTACCCAACATATAGGCCAGCATAACATTCATGGAGCTCAATTCTGTTCTCCCCTCCATGCCTTATCCTAAAAAAGTCCCCTTGGCTAACTTAGCACACATCTGCTACCCCTGTCTTTTTGGCTGCAAAGCCATGAATGGAGGTCTCTGGAGCTGTACGCACTGATGTGGCCGTTCATGGTGGCTCTGCTCCCGATCACCCTTTGTAAGCTGAAGTCTCACGCTGTTCCCCAGAGAAAATCTTTCTTAGCTCTGATGACTGGATTGCAACTTGACTGCACTTGCCATGCTCCTGAGGGCTGGGGTCTCTACCCAGGCTCTCCCTCCAACTGCTGCCTCTGTGTCCATCAGTCCCATCCCAGTGAATTGTCTCCTCTTTGTGTCCACTCTCCCTTCACCCCCAGCGCTTTACCAACAGCAGTGCTTTGAAGAATTACTTGTAAGGGCCTGTCTTCACAGCCAGCCATAAGTTCCGTGAGGGTAGAGACTATTCCCGTCTTTTCAGTTCATATTTCCCTTGCCAAGCTCAGTGCATGGCACACGACAGATCTAAGTTTACATTTATTAACCTTCTGATGGGGGCTATGCTTAATCCTGACTCTGCACTGAGTATCACAGTCAGAAAGAGGGAAGGGCAAGAAGAGTAGTTAAAATTAGAGAAATTGGAAGTCATATGCAATCATGCTACTAATCTTTCATGCAGTCATTCAAATTGAGTCTCATGGATCTTTCCTGAGCTAGGGATCTACAGAAAGCAGTAATGACTCTGAGAACTTGTTCTCAGTCACCTGAGGGCCCTCAGTATCCAAAGGTTTAATAACTCAGAGAGGTTCCAAAGCTTTCCCAAGTCTTGAGGACTTTCCTCTCCCTTCCAGATTCACGGTGTCTCTTGTCATCTAGCGATCCCTGGCTGTAATGCATTCCTAGCTCTGGGTTATCACCGGTATGGAGTGTATGTTCATTCCTCCATCTTGATCTGATTTCCATCATCAGCTCATGTGTGCTGCACCTCTGACCCTCATTCATACCTGCTAATACCTTCTTGTCTAAGACTCTAAAGTTGGCTTCCATTCCTGGCCATACTACTCCTCGCTACATGCTCAAATCCTTTCCTCCATGGCACTTTGGCACCTGCTTTAAAGAGGATACTGCAAGAGGATGGCTACCTAACTCAAAGGAATGTACCTGGCATTCGGGAATACTTAAGATCCAACTCTGAGGTTCTGTATCAGAAGAGTGAAAAATACACAACACTTGTCACCTCAATACACTACTCATAGCAAGCCCTTGATAAGTCATTTAAAAATGGTGTAATAGTGTACAGTTTTCAAACACGTACACATTTTTTTTCCATTTGGTCCACACGTGTAGTAGGCATTTACAGTCCCGTATCATGGATGAAGACGGAGTCCCAGAGACACTGACTGATTTATTTAAAGTCAACAGAAGTAGAAAGTGACGAAACCTCAGCATGTGAGCACAGAGCTTCTGTTTCCAAAGTTCATTCTCTAACGTTGTTTACACGGCAACATTTGAAGAGAAGGGAGGAAAAAGATAATTTGGGAGGGGAGAGAGTGATCCCCTTTATGACTTTGCTAAAATGTAAGAAAATCCTTAAAATATTGTATAGTTTCCCAAGAATTGACACCACATAAGTTCCACGTTTAAATGTGGGGAAAAGTCTTCATAACCTGAGGCCAAGAAGGCTTGCTTACAGAAAAAATTTCTTCTTTAATTATGCTGTTACAAAAAAAAAGCATATATTATTACACTTTTACCTATACTGGCAATTAAGATTGTAATCTGGATGACTACCAGAGCTTGTAATAAGATTATATCCCCTATTCAAAGTGATCCAGTAGTGTAATAATGAACGTTTCAGTTCTACTTAGTATGCTCTTGGCCTTGGGGGGGAGGTGCTAAAAGGCATTGAAAGGCATCATATATGTACGTATCTCTTTCCAATTCAGTTGTTCCAGATTTGGAAACTTTTACTGTCTCTTTTTTCTTTTTCTTTTTTTGTTAGTGTATTCCTGAAAGGAAGTACTATAATTTTTAAAAATAATCACCGGAACCAGTAGAGAAATGTGTTCCCCTTTGATGCCTGGGGAGGTGCTTGCTAAATTCTCTCAGTACCATTATGATGAAAGGTTTCTTTGTTACTATTATTGTCCAGGTTTATTTTAATCTTTTTAGCATGTCAAATATTATTTTTTATTTTTTTAACCTAAAGATGTCCAATTGTTATAAAAATAGACTGGTCTCAAAGCTTCATTGACATTGCTCTTTTGTCTGGAAACCACCTCTCATTTTATGCTTGAATTTCCTATACAGTGTCCATGATAAGGATTCTTTGGCGGGCAAATGACAATAAACCTGTCTCAAACTGGCTGGCTAAAGATCAAAAAAGGTTTTTTCTTTTTAGATACAGAGGTGAACTCTTGGGATACAACCAGTCTGAGGGATAGCTATACACGGGGTTCTCTTGAAAAAGGTCTTTGGATTTTTCTCTCTCCCTCTTCTTCTCTCTCTCCCCTCCCTCTCTTTCTTTCTCTCCCTCTCTCTTAACCTCTCTCTCTCTCTGAATCTCTAATCTCTTTCCTTTTGTCTCAATCTCTCCTTCTCTTTCTCTCTGTCTCTCTTTCCTCCCCTCCACTTGGCTTTCCTGTGTGTTGCATTCATTTCCAGGCCACTTTCCCTAGGTTGTAGCTGGCTGGCCCCTGGGGTACCTCCACACTTATTTTCTGTCTACCACAATAGCTGTTCCACAGGAAGAGTGCAAATCTTCCTTATGATTCCTGCACAGATTCTGATGAGGACCCTTATATGCCTGGTTTGGAGTATGTGCTCACTTGATGGCCACTTTTCTTTTCTTTTTTTTTTCTGACATCTTAGTTGGAGTATAACTGCCTTACAGTGCTGTGTTAGTTTCCGCTGCACAACAAAGCGAATCAGCCATTCGCACACACACGTATCCCCATATCCCCTCCCTCCTGTGTCTCCCTCCCACCTCCCCATCCCACCCCTCCAGGCGGTCACAGAGCACTGAGCGGATCTCCCTGTGCTATGCGGCTGCTTCCCACTGATGAGGTTCACAGCCATTTCTGAGACTCTCCGCGGTGCAGACTTGGACCGCGGACCACCCTTGGAGCAGGAGTGTGGAGCATCTCACCTGAATCCCATGGACAAGAGGCAGAAGGGGTGTTTCTCCAAAGACAAGCAGAACGCTACCAGAAGAAGTGGGAAGAGGGGGGCAGTCAACCTCTATAGATGTCCTCTAGGCTAGCCACCCAGTGTCACCCTGGTTGCTGTCTCGATGAGCTCACCACCTCGTGCAGAACACTCATGGTAGTGTTTGGATAGCAATGCATCTCAGAAAATTCTTCCTGCCATGCAAGAAAATTTTTCTTAACTTCCAATCCTGGTCCTAGAGTTAACCTTTGGTACCACACAAAACATACCCAGCATGTTTTTCACGGGATAAAGTCCTTTATACATGGAAACAACAGGCTTACCTCCCCGAAGTCTTCTTCCTGAAGCCAAACTTCCCATGTTATCTCATCCATTTCTCACGTTTTAAGCTAGGGTTGTCCTGGATGTCTTTCTCTCCCCTTCCTCTGTCATATTTATCCAATCACCGACTTCTCATGATTCTACCTTCCAACTGGTTCTTAACACATCCCTCCCCTCCATTTCCGTTACCACTGCTTTAGTTCACGATCTCACCACTTCTGCCATCAGGGTCATCTTTCTAAAACATAACTCTACGGAGGCCCAGAACAGAACTCCTAACTCAGGAGTCACCCCTTTATACATTTTTGTTTGTTTTGTTTTGTTTTGTTTTGTTTTTTGTACGCGGGCCTCTCACTGTTGTGGCCTCTCCCGTTGTGCAGCACAGGTTCCGGATGCGCAGACTCAGCGGCCATGGCTCACAGGCCCAGCCGCTCCGCGGCATGTGGGATCCTCCTGGACCAGGGCTCGAACCCGCATCCCCTGCATCAGCAGGCGGACTCTCAACCACTGCGCCATCAGGGAAGCCCACCCCTTTATACTTTTTATTTTGTGATTCCCTAAACCTCATACAACACAGACCTGCTATTCAAAATAACCCTTTATGTTTTGTGATACTGTTAACACATTTGCTCCCTTCACCAGAATGTCAATTTCTAAAAAGAAGGGTCAACGTCCCATTTAGCTCTGTGTCCACATGCATGGGCCATAGCAGGCATCCAGTTATGCTTCTTGGATTATTAGAGAATGGAGTGGACCCCATCCTGACTGCTCTCCTTTGCCCCCGTTACTCTTGAAATGAGATTACCAGAACTGAATCCAGTATTCCCTGGTGTGCTCTGATGAGTATAGCACAAAATACAATGATCACCTCCCTCTTTCTGGATTCTTTGCTTTTACTAAAGTAACTAGAGATCAAATTAGTGTTTATGTCAGAATCATCATGTAGTTGCCTTATACTGAGATATTTCTATGCTCATGACTAAGGTTTTTTTCCTTCCTCCTTGTGTACTCCAACTTTCACACTTTTTTTGCATGGCTGATCCCTAGTTGTTTCAGACTAGTTTCTAGAACCTACTATCTTATTTTTAGGGGAAAAAATGAGACTGAGGGAGAAAAGAAATTTTAACTTTGGAAGTAGATTGTTTTCCATAACTAGTAATTTTGTCTGTCAAGGAGTCTTCACTGATTTTATGGTATTTTTTATTTAAATCCACTTCCTTCTTGTTCTATAACAGTTGTTCCCAAATGTGTTCATGTGTGGTGGGGATAGGGGAGAACTTTATCTCCCAGGGAACACTTGGAAATGTTTGAGGACAGTTCTGATTGTCACAATATGTGTGTGGGTATGTGTGTGTGCGTGTGTGTGTGTGTGCATGTGTGTGTGTGGGGGGTGCTATTGGCATCTTGTGGCCATCATAGAGTTCTATGACAGCAGTATGCATCAATTCTTATGATAACTCAGCAAAAGGTACCTAACACAGCCAGGAATGTTAGGAAGGATGCTTGCAGAAAGTGGTATTTGAACTGAATCTTGGCAAGGGGAAGAAGGAGCAAGACAAGATTTTGGAAAGAGAAAATTGTACCATCAGAGATGAGGAGAAACGGGTTGCAGAAGGCAGTTAGCACTTCCTGGTCCCTTAAAGGCTTGAGCAGAAGCTTGGTTCAAAGACAGGCCATTCCCTGGCTCATCCGTGCCCCTGGGGAATCTGGATCCCTTTGCATATGTGGGTTCTAGGGGAGCACACTCCCATTACTCTTTAGAGCGTTCAAGATTCTCAGGAACTTTCTCTTTTTGTCCATCAGATTCAGTCAGCGGTTACCGAACACCTTCTATGAGCCAGACATTTTGCTAGTTATGTTACATCCATTACTTCACTGGCCTTCCATAACAACCCTCTGAGCTATATCTTGGATTAGAGAGAGCCAGGTATCCTCCAATTTCCATTCTCCATTTTCATACAGAGGTAAAGCCTCCCATCCTGTCCAGAATAATACTAAATTTTCCAGCCTCCCTTGCAGATGTATGTGGCCACATGACTAAGTTCTGGCCAATGGGATGTGAGCTGGAGAACTGTCTAGAAGCTTCCTTAATAGAGATCTGGTGTAGATGCTTTGCTTCTTTTTCTTTATGCACTTATTTCCATTGGATTGAATGTGGGTTTGAAGGCTGGTGTTGGAGCAGCCTTTTTAGACTATGAGGCCGTCTTGGAATTAGAGGCTCATTGCACGGAAACAAAAAGAGATAGAATGACCCTAGGCTTGGAAGTTTCTGTGGAGCTGAGCTGCCATCAGTCTTCAACTGTCTACCTCTGGATCTTTTACAAATTAGAGAAACAAACTTCTGTCTTGTAGAGACCACTCTTCTTTTTGTGTCTCTGTCACTTTCGGCTGAACTGATCATCTTCATTTTACAGAGGAGAAAAGTGAAGCTCAGGGAAATCAAAGTATCTGTCAACAATGTCCATAATAATAAATGTTTCAGACATAGGTATTCTGATTTTAAGACCAAGGCTCTTGTCACTATTGCAGACTGTTTCACTTGCTGTGATTTTTTTTTCCTATTCTGCTTTAATTAAATTATGATTGACCCAGAAGTCCTTTAATGTTGATCTGATTTAACTCTAATTTTCAGAAAATGGCTCTTGGGTTTCTTTACTTCAGAAATCAAGGCACTGAAAGATTACTAGGACAATAGGATAAAGAACATTCATTAGGCACCATGACAGTAAATTTCACTATCTTCATTTTGTAGTACAATCTATTGTTTATCCAATCATCTCTTAATTAATTAGCAATTAAGGTTACTAAGAATGTGAAGATGCCCATTAATAAAGCTTGGCAAATGGCTCTCATGGTCTGAGGAAAGTTGAACTTCAGTCATCTCTTTTTTTTTCAGTCAAAATCAGTTACTTTTCCCATTATAATTTGCTGTTCATTTTTGCCAGTAATACTCAATATGGCAAATAACCTTGACAAAGAGCTTGACCCATGTCTTTGTCCTATAGCTTATGTCATGAGCTTCCTTGATGACATTGAGTCATACGCTAATCTGAATTGCTAGTTCAGATGACACCCAAAATAACTGGGTAGTCAAATGAGATAAATTATTTTATCCTATCTTAGGACAAAATCATATTTGCATAGAATAATAAGGACCTAAGAGTTTGTTCTCCCCAATGTCCTCACTTTGGAGAAATACAAAACAACAAACAAAAGACACAAAGAAAGAAAATCAGAGTGTGTCAAATATTTTAAATGGCTGGCCACCCAAATTGGCCTCTATTTTAGTTAAATTGCGTAGACATAACTCTGCTTTCCATTTTATTTAAATAAGCTCTAAAATGCAGTCGCCACAGGCTAAGGGAAGCAATGCACCACGGGAAATGAGATTAAAGTGTGTTCCATGAGATCTCAGCAGGGGTCCTTATGCAAAGTATATTGACCAAAGCACAGATCTTTCCTCTCAACCCTCTTTGATCAGCCATGTGGACTCTGACCCAGTTAGACTGTGTTAGTCATGATCCAATTTCAGACTAGACAAGCTAGAGTCTTCTTTGACATTCTCGTTCCTCATCTTCTTGTCCCAAGAGCAAGCCTTTCTCAGTGTCTTGGCTTATATGACTTTCTCCAAACGGAAACACTTCCACACTTGCCCAATCCAGATCTGACTCTTACTCTGAGGGTCTCTCAGATGAAATAAATGGAAAGTAGGTGGCTGTGTAATTCTAAACTTTTGCTCACTTTTTTGGCTCTGGGCATGGTCAGACAGAATGTGCCTGCTGATACTGGACAAGGATTCTGTGGCTAGAGTGGAATTACAATGCCATCGACACAGACTGGCTAGAAGGTGAGATAAATATCAGTTGGTTATTTACTCTGTAAAATTTAGAGGTCAGGGGTTTATTAATATTTGAGGGTATTTCTGCCCTCTATCTCTTACCTTAATGCCAGTCTGTTTGAGATTCTCAGGTTGATCTCCTTGTATTTGTGATTCCTAAAAAGAGAATGTACACACCCATTAGAATGCCAAAAATCCCAAACACTGACAACACCAAATGCTGATGAGGATGTAGAGCAACAGGAACTCTCATTCATCACTGTTGAGAGTGTCAATTGGTACAGCCACATTGGAAGACAGTTGTGCAGTTTCTTATAAAGCTAAACATACTCTTACTATGCAATCCAGCAATTTTGCTCCTTGGTATTTACACAAAAGAGTTGAAAATATATGTCCATACAAAACCTGAAGAAGGATGTTTACAGCAGCTTTATTCATTATTGCCAAGACTTGGAAGCAACTAAGAAGTCCTTCAACATGTGGATGGATAGACTGTGGTACCTCCAGACAATGGAACATTATTCAGTACTATCGAGAGATGAGCTACCAAGGCACAGAAATACATGGGTGTGTGTGGGGGACTTTAAATGCATATTGCTAAGTGAAAGAAGCAAATCTGAAAAGGCTACATACTGAATGATTCTAACTATATGACATTCTGGAAAAAGCAAAATTATGAAGACAGTAAAAAGATCAATGATTACTAAGAGTTGGGGGGAAGGAAGGATGAATACGTGGAACACAGAGGGAATTTAGGGCAGTGAAACTATTCTGTGTGATACTGTAATGATGGAATACATGTCATTATACATTTTCCAAAACAATGAAAGTGCAATACTAAGAGTGAACCTTAGTGTAAACTATGGACTTTGGGTGAGAAAGATGTGTCACTGTAAGTTCATAGATTGTAACAATGTACCCCTCTGGTGTGGGAAGTTGATAAGGAGGAGGACGTGGGTGTGTTGGGCTGGAGTATATGGGAGCCTTCTGTACTTTTCACTTAATTTTGCTGTGAACCTAAAACTCCTCAAAAAAAAAAAATTTTTTTTTTTTAAAAAGAGAGGAAATTAACATTTTTGTACCTACAATGTTTCAGGTATTGTGGTGGGCACTTTGCACACACTACCTCATTGATCCTTTCAAAAGCCTCGAGTAGCAGATTAAGGATTTTAGGCTCAGAAAATTTAAGTGATTTTTTTCAAGGTCATAGAAAAAATAAGCAACAGAAAAGAGATATGAATGCATGACTGTCAGGCTCCATTCAATCATCGTAGCCCCTCAAACCATGAAGCTTGAAAAAAACATCCCTCATCTTCCGCTCTGCTCCCCACCAGTAAGAGTCTGCTTCACTACATGACAAGGAGGATCCATGGTCCATTGTGACTCACAAACAGCAGCCGGAAACTGGTACCTGAGAAGTCTTATAAAAATCAGCCTGGCTTTTTCCCTTCCTCATTATTGCACCCAGGATAATTATAACAGCCCTTTGTCTGTGGAAATTGACATCAAAGGTCCTGACAAAGAGTATCTCTGGTGGGAACTATGATTATCCTCATTTTATGACTGGAGAAACTGAGGAATGGATTTGCTAAGTGGATTGCCCAAGGTCAGCTGGTGAGTCAGGGAACTGAGTCGACATCTGTTGGACTCCCAGGCTACCTACAAGCCATAATCCTGCTCTTGGCTCCAAACATCTGCCGTGTTCATTAGACTAATGTTACCATTCCCTGGGTAAAAATTAAGGGATTAAATGTAGCCAGATGACAGCATCTGTATCGCTGTGAGGCCCATAGGAAAGAAAACTCTGTCTCTCTGCAAAACAGGTCACCAGACCTACTGTTTTGCTTAAGATTCTGGAGTAGGGATTGTGGGAATGAAATCACACCAACTCAAGAAATCCTCAACCACAATCATCAGTGGCCATTTTTATCCTCCAGAGGGGGTCAGCTTTCTGGACATGTAGGAACCCAAGACCACCTTGCTTTTGACCAACACTTTGCTTTTGAAGCACACCAAGTTACACACCACTGTGTAGAGAGGAAGAGGCAGAAACTTCAATGTGTTGGAAGATTGAGCTGGCTTTGTAATCTTCATTCACGATCTGGAGTTGTGTTTGAGAGAGGGCAGTATGACTTGCCCTGCGTGGAATTTGCATATCTGAACATTAATGAAGCATGTATATGTTGAGTGGTTTAATGTGTTAGTTAATGCGGAATTCTAGAGTTTTGGTCACAAGACAGGTTATACGACAGAAGCTTGTCTTTAAGACTCAAAGCTATATAAAATACATTTGCTAGGATTCTGTTCCCAGCTGGGGAGGGAGACTGCCAGGCAAATAAATCTCACTGTGCAGAGAAACTAGCCTCCTGTAGTCCTGGGCCAAGGAGTGAGAACAAGGCTGTCATAGTCAATCCATGAAGTCTGGAGACTTAAATGTCTCCTTGAAAGGGAGCTGGAAAAGGCTAGTCTGAATCGACCTAGATATGAGATCCCAGGTGGCAATCAACTCTTTTTGCTACCTACTAGTTAGATGCTATTTCACTCTGCCTGCAAAATTCTCCTCATCCCTCAAATGTCATCTTCTCTGAAGTCTTTGCTTTAAGGTGGAATTAAATTCTCCCTCTCCCATGCCCCTTTCAGCACTTTGTTATTTCCACAGTTGTGGTACCTGTCACAGTCCTGCATTGCCTGTTTATGACATCTCTGTCTCCATCATAAGACTGTGAGCTCCTTACATAGCACACCCCATTTAGACTAGAGCATATGGAATCAATAAATCTGTGTGGTATTGACTTGGCTAAACAAAAACCACGTGGGAGATCCCTGGTGCTGTCTTAGGTTCTCACCCAGCTCTGGTTCTACTCTGATCTCTGCCCGTCTTCTATTTGGATTTTCCTGTCACTTGTATCTTTAAGGGTCTGTACAAGTACCCAGTGGCATATGCTAATTCTGTAATTGGGGAGAGTTCCAGAAAGTGACTATTTATATAAATGTGTGAAGACACAGTATACCTGTGCAGTATCCTGAGCTAGCACAGTGGGGCCATGTTATCTCATGGCCTGAACAAGTGAGGTGTGCTTTTAGGACATGGAGAGAGAGCATCTCCAGACAGGAGCTGCTGGATGCAGCCAGCACTTAACCCAATGCGTTCACTTCACTGTCTCGTCCTTCTGGTCTCTTGCTGCCTGGTAGCCAGATGGCAAGAGATCCATTGATGCAGCCCACACAGGAAAGCCTAATGGGCTGAGAACAGGTAGAGAAGGAGGTTGAATGGAGGTGAAAGGGCACACAGGAGATACCAGCACATCATCTAACCACAGGTAGTCTCACCTATGACCCCTCTCCTGAGCCTACACTCTGGGGAATAATGGCAAGAATTCATAGTGGAGTGAGTTAGATAGACTTAGTCTAGGCATGCATCCTTAGACACTTCACTCGAGACTGTCTCAGAGCCTCAGTTTCCTCCTCTGTAAAATGGGGATGGATATAAGTGTCTCATAGGGTAAGTGTGACGACTGTATGAGAAAATATATGTAAAATGCCCAGGACAGTGGCTGGCACACAATGGGTATTCACAATTCATTGATTATTCCACATATGACTTATTCCGCCCCTTCCTTCTTTTTTTCATTATAAGTCATTCTGCAATGAATATTTCTGTGCAGATTTCCCCCTATATTTTGGATTTTATTGTATTGCATAGTGGATTTTATTCTAAAGAAAGAGTTGTACAATAGGACTTGCTAGGAATATAGACAAGCATCTACAGCACTGCATCCTCCCTCCATTTCCCCCTCCTATTTCCTAAGACAAGGATATGACCTCACTGGAATTAGACACGGTGCTCAGTGTAAGTGCGAATCTGATCTTGCTTTGGAAGGCAGTAGGTTGCAACAATCTTTGTCATTTCTCCTTAGATATCATCTGCTGTTTTTCTTCCAAAGGGGAAAGGAACCACCTTAAAATTTTATTTTGAGATCCCAGAATTTAAGTGTACATGATTGCCCATTTAAATTGGTCTAAGCCAAAGATGTCACAAAAAAAGAAAACCACAGGCCAATATCACTGATGAACATAGATGCAAAAATACTCAACAAAATACTAGCAAACAGAAGCCAACAGCACATTAAAAGGATCATACACCATGATCAAGTGGGGTTTATCCCAGGAATGCAAGGATTCTTCAATATACGTTAATCAATCAATGTGATAAACCATATTAACAAACTGAAGGAGAAAAACCATATCTCAATAGATGCAGAAAAAGCTTTCAACACCATTTATGATAAAAACCCTCCAAAAGTAGGCATAGAGGGAACTTACCTCAACATAATAAAGGCCACATATGACACACCCAGTCAACATCGTTCTCAATGGTGAAAAACTGAAAACATTTCTGCTAAGATCAGGAACACGACAAGGATGCCCACTCTCACCACTATTATTCAATATAGTTTTGGAAGTCCTAGCCATGGCAATCAGAGAAGAAAAAGAAATAAAAGGGATCCAAATCAGAAAAGAAGAAGTAAAACTGTCACTGTTTGCAGATGACATGATACTAAACATAGAGAATCCTAAAGATGCTACTGGAAAACTACTAGAGCTAATCAATGAATTTGGTAAAGTAGCAGGATACAAAATTAATGCACAGAAATCTCTTGCATTCCTATACACTAATGATGAAAAATCTGAAAGAGAAATTAAAGAAACACTCCCATTTACCACTGCAAGAAAAAGAATAAAATACTTAGGAATAAACCTACTTAAGGAGACAAAAGACCTTTATGTAGAAAACTATGACACTGATGAAAGGAATTAAAGATGATACAAACAGATGGAAAGATATACCATGTTCTTGGATTGGAAGAATCAACATTGTGAAAATGACTACACTAGCCAAAGCAATCTATAGATTCAATGCAATCCCTATTAGACTACCAGTGGCATTTTTCACAGAACTAGAAAATAATTTTCACAATTTGTATGGAAACACAAAAGACCCGCAATAGCCAAAGCAATCTTGAGAAAGAAAAACGGAGCTGGAGGAATCAGGCTCCCTGACTTCAGACTATACTATAAAGCTACAGTCATCAAGACAGTATGGTACTGGCACAAAAACAGAAATATAGCTCAATGAAACAGGATAGAAAGTCCAGAGATAAACCCAAGCACATATGGTCACCTTGTCTTTGATAAAGAAGGCAAGAGTATACAATGGAGAAAGGACAGCCTCTTCAATAAGTGGTGCTGAGAATACTGGACAGCTACATGTAAAAGAATGAAATTAGAACACTCCCTAACACCATACACAAAAATAAGCTCAAAATGGATTAAAGACCTAAATGTAAGTCCAGAAACTATAAAACTCTTAGAGGAGGGCTTCCCTGGTGGCGCAGTGGTTGAGAGTCCGCCTGCCGATGCAGGGGACACGGGTTCGTGCCCTGGTCCAGGAAGATCCCACATGCCGTGGAGCGGCTGGGCCCATGAGCCATGGCCGCTGAGCCCACGTGTCCGGAACCTGTGCTCCGCAACGGGAGAGGCCACAACAGTGAGAGGCCCGCGTATCGCAAAAAAAAAAAAAAAAAACTCTTAGAGGAAATCATAGGCAGAACACTCTATGACATAAATCACAGCAAGATCCTTTTTGACCCACCTCCTAGAGAAAGGGAAATAAAAATAAAAATAAACAAACGGAACCTAATGAAACTTAAAAGCTTTTGTACAACAAAGGAAACCATAAACAAGATGAAAAGATAATCCTCAGAATGGGAGAAAATATTTGCAAATGAAGCAACTGACAAAGGATTAATCTCCAAAATTTACAAGCAGCTCATGCAGCTCAATATCAAAAAAATAAAAAACCCAATCCAAAAATGGGCAGAAGACCTAAATAGACATTTCTCCAAAGATGATATACAGATTGCCAACAAACACATGAAAGGATGCTCAACATCACTAATCATCAGAGAACTGCAAATCAAAACTACAATGAGGTATCACCTCACACCAGTCAGAATGGCCATCATCAAAAAATCTACAAACAATAAATGCTGGAGAAGGTGTGGAGAAAAGGGAACCCTCTTGCACTGTTGGTGGGGATGTAAATTGACACAGCCACTATGGAGAACAGTATGGAGGTTCCTTAAAAAAACTAAAAATAGAACCACCATATGACCCAGAAATCCCACTACTGGGCATATACCCTGAGAAAACCATAATTCAAAAAGAATCAAGTGCCACAATGTTCATTGCAGCTCTATTTACAGTAGTCAGGACATGGAAGCAACCTAAGTGTCCATCAGCAGATGAATGCATAAAGAAGATGTGGCACATATATACAATGGACTATTACTCAGCCATAAAAAGAAGCGAAATTGAGTTATTTGAAATGAGGTGGATGAGAGTCTGTCATACCTAGTGAAGTAAGTCAGAAAGAGAAAAACAAATACCGTATGCTAACACATATATATGGACTCTATAAAAAAGGTTCTGAAGAACCTAGGTGCAGGACAGGAATAAAGACACAGACGTAGAGAATGGACTTGAGGACACAGGGAGGAGGAAGGGTAAGCTGGGACGAGGTGAGAGAGTGGCATGGACATATATACACTACCAAACGTAAAATAGATAGTTAGTGGGAAGCAACCGCATGGCACAGGGAGATCAGCTTGGTGCTTTGTGACCACCTAGAGGGGTGGGATAGGGAGGGTGGGAGGGAGATGCAAGAGGGAGGGGATATGGGTATATATATATATATATACATATAGCTGATTCACTTTGTTATACAGCAGAAACTAACACACCATTGTAAAGCAATTATACTACAGTAAAGATGTTCAATATATAAATAAATAACTTGGTCTAAGCTTTTTTGCCATCTGTTTGCTTTTTTATATAATAAACCATTTGACACACACAAAACCCCATAGATCAGTGGGGCAGGCATTGTGTGTGATGATACAGAGGGGCAGTTCCCTTGAATCGTTTGCCCAAAGTAACACAGTTGCTGACTTACAGTGTTTAGCCTAGCACTCACTTCTCTTTCCCCTTCTCTGTGCTATGGCCGGCATGTAAAACTGTTAGAAAATATTAACCTGTGTCCAATAAATATAGAATTAAATGAGTTTACCCAGTATTGAAAAATCTGGCATATACCTAACTTCAGGGAGCACATAAATCATCTATAAACTGGTGATTCTTCCCTCTGAGGACTTGTTGTACATGGAAAGTACATTTCATTAGGTTCTCTAAAGCCCCATTTATCTCACAGCTTTCTACCAATCTAATATCTCCCGGCTAATGACCCTGGTGCTGTGGTAATAGACATTGTGGAAATGTAGAGCGATAGAAAGAGGTAGATGAGTACACCGGTTTATACGGGGTAAGTTATACATTAGAATTGTCCTTTCTCTGTTTATTTGGAAGTTCATTTCTTTACTTGATTCACCTCTTAAATGCTGTTCCCATTTTAAGGCCATCTTTCACACGGCAGAATGTTTGGATGGTTTGGGGCAGAATGAATATTGGTAACAGGCTTATTCCTCTAAAACAGCGCTTTCCCTTTAGAACAGTGTGCTTTGAGGGGGTCATTACCAACATGTGAATTGAAATCCCCAGAACCTAGGGCAAAAGTGATTAGAGCTTATGTAGAATTCAGTAAAGAAGACATTAGGTACTTTAATCTAAAATAATGAATGTCAATGTGCTTATCTATTTTATTCTCTCTCGCTCTCCATTGCTTCCTCGCCAGCCACTCTTCCCCTGCATCCCTCCATCCTCTGCTCCATTTTTTTGTATGTTTATTTTTTATTCTGCTCCATTTTTATTTGACCAAATTTTTAAAAAATTTTATTCTTTATTTTTTACAGTAGATCCTTTTTGGTTATCTATTTTAAATAATATTTGATCAAATTGCAGGCAAATGCAACAGCCTCTATTTTTCTTTGCTTATTTAGTTATTTAATTAATTAGCACACATTTTTGAAATAATAAAGAACATTTGTGTATCGACCCTCCAGCTTAAGGAACACACCATGATTTCTTTAGAGGGTAGCTGCCACCCCTCTCCTATTGCACGCCTCTCCTTGCCCTGTGTTCACCGTTCCATTGTGTTTCTTGATGACGTGGCTGCCTACATGTAATTCCCTAATGATTTAATGCTTAGCTTTTTCTGTTTGAGGGTTTTAGTGACCAAAGTCATACTTTATACATTCTTCTGCATCTTGTTTCTCTTTCTTGTCATTGTGTTTTTTGAGATCCATCCATAATCGTGCACATAGCTGTAGTCTGTTTCTTGTTACTACTGTGTAGATTTCAGAGTGTGGCTAGACGACCATATATTGTGCTGGTGGTGGGCAGTTGGATGAGTTTCCATTTTTTGCTATGATGAGCAATACTGTGAAGAACATGCTTGACTGTGTGTTCTGGTGCGAAGTGCAATTCCTATCCAGTGGGGATTCCTAATCCTTCTCACCTCACGAAAATGATAATACTGGTAGTGGAGCACAGGGGGTAAATTAGAAATTAGGGATTAATGCTATATCCATGAATTTTATGTAGGGTATATAAATATGATAGGAAAAGTAAGTCAAAGGAAGTATTTTCAAAATTTTAATGAGGAACGTGAGCCTGTTTCCATAAATACAATTTCTTTTTATCAGGCTTTATGCCTGAAATAGTTATATATAATTTCCCATGAAATCTTTTAATGGCAGTCTCTTCAAATTCTTGATGGTCACTATATACAAGAAACTGCACAGGTAGGTGATATAAAATGAACAATATATTTTCAACTCTAAAATTTTACAACAGTGACAGGACCTAGTAACTATCTTACTGATCCCATTGCTTGTCACAATGCAAATAAGTTTCAAATCCTAATAACAGTTTCTTATCAAGTACTTCAAAATAATGGTGAACTCTAGTTTTAATGTATGTGGAGGTTCAGGATGAATGCACCAGTTAGGGTGCACGTGCAGCTGATCTGAGCTGGCTTGGGTACTACTGAGAAGGCACAGTAGATGCAAACAGACATGAGTATGTGATGTCTGTAAGGAATGGTTGGAGATGTGGAACCACCATTGGAAGCTGTTCTCAGTGGGACTTCATTCCCAGCCTTCCTTATTCCAGTCTCTGACAGCCAGTGGCCACATGTTGGCCACGTCTTGCTGGACAGTGGCCCTGAGGCACAGACCCTGTGTCCATGGTAGCATCTTTGTCCTTGCTAAGCATGTCTTTGTGGTGATCACCAGCTGTCACTTATCTGCTCTTGTGCAATATCTATAGGGATCTCTCAGAAGGAATATGGAGCACGCTACTGGAGGGGGGTGGGCTTGGGGGGGAAATTTATGGCTACCCCAGGCCTCACCTGGTCACCACAAGGTCTCAGGGTATCAGAATCTTGTAGTACATCCACTGGGAAGCTCTTTTCAACAACGTACAACCGATCATAGAGTTACTAAGGAGAAGAGAATGCACACGCTCAACTTTACTGTTTAATGCCAAAAAAAATTCCCAAATGGCCATAACAATGTGCCCTCCCAGCGGCAATGGGATAGAGGTTCCATTGCTCCGTAATTTCACCAACACTTGGTGTGGTACACCTTTTCAATTTTTGTCACTTTGTTATGTGTGAAATGGTAACTTGTGGGTTTTATTTGCATTTCCTTGATGAAAATTTCCCTCAACCAAAGAGACTGAGTGTCTTAGGTTTTTGGATCATTTCTTGGTCTTCTTCTGTGCAATGCTTATTTTGAATTTTTTCTCATTTTCTGTTTGGTCATTCATCTTTTAAAAAATTTTGATTGAAGGAAACATTTATATCCACTAGATACAAAGCCTTTATTGGTTTGTTTCAAAAATCTTCAGCCAGATTAAAGCTTTTTCCTTTTTTTTATTGAGTCTTTCGATGAACAAAATTCTTGATTTCAAGAGAGTGATATTTATCAATATTTCTTTTAAGGTCTGTGATATTTGTGTTTTGTTAAAAAATACTTCTTTAACCCCAAACTGCAAATATGTTCTCTCCTATTGCTTCTAAAGGCTTTATAGTTTGATTCTTTACATTTAAATCTTTATTCCACCAGAGCTGGTTTTTGGCTAGGGATCAAATATCATTTCAGTACTTATGAATAGCCATCATCACAGTATAATTTATTAAATAGTTTATCATGTCCCTGCTCACCTGCAATGACTATTCTTTGATAATGAAGTTTCTGCTTTTGTGAGTATGCCTATTCATAGGCCCTCTATTTTCTTCCTTTTTGTTAGTTTTCTTGTTTTTTGTTCATTTCTGCACCAGTACCATGCTTGCTTAATTAGTGTACCTTTATAATAATTCTTTTTTTTTTTTTGCTCTACGTGGGCCTCTCACTGTTGTGGCCTCCCCCGCCGTGGAGCACAGGCTCCAGATGTGCAGGCCCAGTGGCCATGGCTCACGGGCCCAGTTGCTCCGCGGCATGTGGGATCTTCCCGGACCGGGGCACGAACCCGTGTCCCCTGCATCGGCAGGCGGACTCTTAACCACTGCGCCACCAGGGAAGCCCTATAATAATTATTGATGTCCAACAGGCAAAGTCCATAACTTTGTGCTACACCCTCAGGAGCGTCTTGGCTATTCTTGGACTTCTGCTTTTTCATACAAAATTTAGAATCAGTCAATCAAGTATATGAAGAAATGCTGTTAGGATTTTTGGTGAAATAACATTAATGCAATAGATCAGTTTGGGGAGAATTAACATCTGTAAGATATTGAGTGTCACTCAGAATATTTTATAGCTCACATTTATTTGGACTTTAATGACTTTCCATTAAGTTTTATAATATCCATAAATGGCATACACATTTTTGTTAATTATTGTATACATTACATTTTATAATGCTATTGTAAATATCTCTTTAGAATTATATTTTCTATCTCATTTTTACTGGTGAAAATTGATTTGCTCTTTTTCTGTGCCTTTCAGACTCTTTTTTGTTTATAATTCTGAC
Organism: Lagenorhynchus albirostris; assembly: GCF_949774975.1. NCBI lineage: Eukaryota > Metazoa > Chordata > Mammalia > Artiodactyla > Delphinidae > Lagenorhynchus > Lagenorhynchus albirostris. The sequence continues at coordinate 69,665,532 of NC_083111.1, read as the reverse complement.
CAAAATATTAACCTTTCCATAGTAAGGAATGATTTAATTTTAGTATTTCACACGTAAATAACAAATTTACATCGTATTTTTTGGAGGATAGATGATAGGATTCTTTTTCTTTCATAAGCAACTGAGTATGTCCCTCCCAAATTAATATGTTGAAGCCCTATTGGAGATAGGGCTTTTAAGGAGATTATTAAGATCAAATGAGGTCAGAAGGGTGACCAGTTCCAATAGGATTGGTGGCCATAGAAGAAGAGGAAGATCAATCTCTCTTTCTCTCTCCAAATGCATGTACCAAGGAAAGGCCATATGAGCACACAGCAAGAAGGTGGTCATCTACAAGCCAGGAAGAGTGTCGTCACCAGAACCTGACCATGCTAGCACCCAGATCTCAGACTTCCAGCCTGCAGAATTGTAAGAAATAAATTTCTACTGTTTAGAAAGCCACTTAGTCTATGGTATTTTATTATAGCACCCAGAGCCAACTAAGACACTGATATCTTTAGATTTATGCTTATAATTTGGGTGTCCACTTGCAAATTGTCCTGTCTTTTATGTTTCATTTTTTTCTATCTTGAGTTTACAGTGATTGACTCAATTACTTTTCTTTTTCTCTTTCCATTTTTTCCTCTACTCATTTTGCAGTTATATGCTCTATGACTGTAATTTTAGTAGTCACCTAGCTCTTTTAAAACAAATGTGATGTTAACAAAGTCGCAATTTAGTATCTTTACTATACCCTAGAACAACATAAAAATATGTAACACTTTAATTCTGATAAATTCCCATCCAACTCCTTTGTCATAGCTGCACTGTGTCTTAATTCTATCTCGTCCATCTCTACTCGGCTCTCCTCCTTCTCCTCCTTTTCTTTTGCTAGTATATAAATAATAGTGTGATGAACATTCCTACAGAAACATCTTTGTCTATGGCTCTAATGTTTCTGTATTGTAGATTTCTAGGAGTAGAATTATTGGGCCAGAAAGTAGAGATACTTTCAGGGCTTTTAATTATACTGATAAATGGCCTTTCAGAAAGCTTAACACATGTACATTCTGACCAACTGTGAATGGATTGCCTCATTTTGCCATACCCAAGCTATCATAGAATGCTATCAGTTTAAAAATCATTTCAATTTGATGGTGAATAGTGCTTTTAGTCAGCATTTATGTTCATAGAACTGTGGGTTCGTTGAACACTGTTTTGTTCATATACTTTTGGGGATTTCAAATTCCTCTTCTCTGAGTTGTTCTTTCAATCCTTCGGCAATTTTACTATTGCAGTCTTACCACTATATACATACTTCCTCTACGTGAAAACTTGTTTTATGCAGGCTTGTATTCTTAACATCTACCTGTGTCGTGTATTAAATTTCTTAACAAATTTATTTACCTAATCATTCAACAAAATGTCCTGAGCACCTATTAGATGCCAATCAGGGAATCTGGGGAAAATCTTGAATACTAATAGGATAAGTATCTCCTCAAACACTTCTTCCAGTACACTAAGATTTTCAGGTTGCAGGGTTTTTATTTTTATTTTTTTAAGTATATCATACTTGATCAAGTTGGGAACCTGGGAACTCATCTTGTGCATCAAACTTTCAGGTGGAGGCGTAATTTCAATAGTAAGTGTAATATGCTGGGCACATGCTAAATACCGTGCTGTGCACTTAAAATATGTTACTTAACTTTATAACATTGTATAAACATAAGAATTATTCTCCTCATTTTATAGATGAGGAAAGTGAGGCTTAAGAAAGTTTGGCAAGTGGGCTAAGGTCACACAGGAAGTGGGGCTTGAGATCTAGTTTTGGATCCCCATCTGTCTACCCGTAAGATCCACACTTTCCTATTTGAGGACGCAGCCTCTGAGTGGCAATGGACTTCTGTGCATGGCAAACTGCAGCCTAGTTCTGTTCCCTCCTCCATGACACTTGGAGGTTTCAGGAACAAAAGTAGGAAACTGCCCTCCTTGGTCAAGTGGTCCCATTAGCAGAGGGGTTATTCAGGAAGAGAGTTTGGCATCGTCTCAGAAGAAAACCTTCCCACAGCAATTCTTTCTATATTAATCACTTACTAATCCTCTTTTTCTTAAGGTGAAGTAGATACCACGGAGGTTTTGGGAAGTGAGAAAACAATACAAACACTGACCCACTGTGTAAGCCCACATCGGAAAATTATCTTTCTCTTTCCATCCTCTCCTGAATAACTTGATTATCTCTTCTTCTGCTTGACATATATTGGCTGCACATATCATGTTTGGAGAGGATCCAGGCTTGGGGAATGTGAGACATGGCACTGATGTAGGCATGGTTTTTTCTCATAGGCGGGTGTCCCAGGGTCAGAGGTCACATTAGGGGGATTATTCCAGGGTCTTTCATGTGCTATTATTCTTGTCTCTGGTCCAGTTGCTTTTCTGCATTGGCTGCAAGGCCCATGACTATGAGTGGTGATCTTGGGTTGCTTGGGACAAAGAGGCCACTGGAAGCTCTTCCATGGGCCGTTGTCACACTGCAGTACCTCATTCTTACACAGAAGGAACAGCTAGAAACTCACCTAATAGCCTGATCAATTGAGACGTTCAAGCCCCAACTCTGACCAAGTTCTTTCCGGATACCAAATCCTTCAATGGCTGTCCACTTGCTATGGATCAAGTCCAAGTTCCTTATCACAGCATATAAGAACCTGTTACATTCAACTGCATTCTTCTGCCTCATTTCTGTTTGCATCCACAGTCAGCTCCTAGGTGCCGCTCATGTCAAACCACGCCGGGCCTTTGCATGTACGTTTTTTTTTTTTTTTTGAGAGTTATGTTTTATTCGGTGGAAATTTTTAGGATTTCAAGCCCAGCATGCAGCATCTCAAGTAAACCTGAGAGAACTGCTTCCAGGAGGCGAGGCGGGGAGCCAGGATATATAAGAGTTTTGCAACAAAGGGCAGGTAGTCTGAACATCAAAAGATTATTGTTAATTAAAGAAAACCAGCTATGTCAAGTTAAGGAACTTAGCGCTTTTCTACGTATGGGAAGATGCAAGAGTGCGCTCACTGAAATCATTCCTTTGATAGGCGCCTCAACTGTGTGGGGCCAGTATCCTGTGTTTCCTCATGGCTCACCTAGGGAACGGCTGCAATCTGATGGCTGCTAAATGGCAGGTATTCTTTCTCTTCCTGAGTTCCCTCAGGGTTCACCAGCTCTCCCTCTGCCGGAAATTAGCACCTGAAGTGGCATATCAACGAGAATTTTCGCTTGACCTGGGATGAGCCTCCCAGAGCTGTGGGACAAAAATCAGTCATGAAATGTCTCCCAAATATCGTTCAAATTTCGGACCAAGAGGAGGAACTGATAAATGGAGTATTGCCTCCCATATCAGTAAACAAAGGATGTCACAATCATCAGCGATTGCACGTGTTTTTTTAATCTCCTTCACTGTGGTGAATTTTTTCTCCTTGTTAGAAACCCCTCTTTGTGACCCTTTCTGGATAGCCCGCTTCCTCCTAAGCAGAGTTGGTTTCTCCCTACTTTGTATTATATGTGAACTCGTGACAGTGCTCTGACACTCTTGTTTGCATGTCACCTTTCCTTCTAGACTGTGGATCTTAACCTCACTTGTTTCTGAATCCCCGTTCACACGATACACTTTTTGGTTGAGCAAATGAATGAATAATCTCTGATATTTGCAAGGTATTTTATTCATTTCACAATTTTTTTTTCTCTATTCTCTAACATCGTTCTTCTCGAGATGAGATTATTTCCTGCATTTTGGACATGAGAACACTAAAGGCCAGAGAAGTGATGCTCTAAAATGGCAGACCGGTGACCAGGGTACAGTTCCTAAGTCTTAATGAACTGAGGTCAGAACAGAACGCTGCTGATTAAACATGCAGTGACTCTATTGTAATACCACACTGGTTGAAGTGGTTGAGCTCTTTGGGTGACTTTGAATGATGCTTATGTAGAGCAGAGTTTTGTGCTTTAGGCTAGTTGGATAAGTCTCCATTGCCTGTAGAAAAAAGTTCAAACTCCTCTACAAGGTTTCAAGATTCTGGCTTCAGTCAAGAATTTCGCTTTTATCTTGAGCTACTCAAGTGACCAGAGCACAATGCTCCTTTACTGTAAACCAGAAGTTGGCAAAGCTTTTCTGTAAAAGGCTACATAATTAATATTTTAGGCTTTATTTTAGGCCCAGATGGTCTTTGTTGCCACAATTCTGCTACTGTAGGGTGAAAGCATCCATAGACTTGACTTAAATGAGTGGGCATGGCTATGTTCTAATAAAACTTTATTTATAAAACAGGCAGTGGTCTGGATTTCGCTTGTGGGCTATAGTTTGCTGATTCCTGTTATAAACCTTTCCTGAAAATGCCCTATATTATTTCTTCTTCACCTTCTCTTCAGAGTCCTTCCCCGATTTGTGTTCCTCACTCCTACCTCCTTTCCTTCCCTCATGAAGATAACTACAACCATTTCAGCTAACACTGAGTTTTGTCTTATTTCTAAGAAGTTAGTAAACAAAGGCCTAGAGACTAGTACATTTATCTCTTGACTATATTCTGTTGTGTGGGCTATTTCATTGAGTTAGATTCAGATAGACTTGGGTTTAAGGCCTTGCTCTGTCATTGTGTGGCTGTGTGGTCTCAGACAAGTTATTTAATTTCTCTAAGATTGTATTTCCTCATTGGTAAAATTAGGCTAATAATTTTTCTATTACCTAACATAAAGCCTCCTTTCAGTTCTCACTCATTATCTGATGTGATTACTGTTTGTCTGTCTTTCTTTTAACATCAGTAGGCAATAGTTGATAAGAGACCAGTGAGTTTGCCTAGTGTGTTCGCTGCTATACACTGGGTGCCTAGAAGATCTCCTTGAGTATTTGGTGAATGAAAGATAGTAAATTGCTTACAGGTGGGTTGTGGGTTGAATGACTACCCTGTACTTGGCCACCAGTGAGCTTCCAATAAAGGTGAATTTCCATAGCACAAACTTTGCCACGGATTTCTACCACTACCATTGCTATTGCTAGAAATAAGGCAGACATAACACTCTCCACTCAAAGGCAATTATGCTTGTTGGGAAAAGAAAACCCATCCACAGAGGAACGAACCTTGGAGCTGAGAGAATGCACCATGTGGATCTTTGAGTGAATACAAATGTTAATAAACTAAAGCGAGCACCAACAAACGGTGTGATTAAACAGCATCCAGAAGCATCAGGAGAGTCAGAGAGGCCATGATTTCATTCAGTTGGTTCCCTGCCTTCTTGTTTCTCTATTCTTCATCATTCTGGAACCAAATGACCATTTGGATCTAAACCTGAATGTACCGTTCAGCTCAATGACTGAGAGATCCTCCTCTTATCCTATCAGTTGATACCATCTTCTTTTCCTCTTGATTTATCACTTTGTAGCAATGGATTAGTGCAGCTAAAAGTACATGTTGGAAATTACTTTCATGTCCTTATCAGGTCACCACTGACACATTAACCAACTAATCCCCCCAACTTTTCATCATTTAAATTTGACTTTAGTTATATGAGATAGACAACATACTCCCACTGTCTAGATGGGTCCTGAATACTTCAAGCTTCAGATCTAGGCTTCTTTCACTTCCTCACAGTTTCCTTCCAGCCAGATTTTTGTCTGGGATTTACCATCTTCCACAAACATTTATTGAGAGTCTACAACACAGCAGGCAGTATGGTAAGTGTGAGGAGAAAACAGAGAAGAATTAGACATCATGCCTTCCCATTTGACTTTCCAGACCAGTGAGGGAGACAGACAAGAACACATATTATTTCAACGGAATGTGACGTGTGCTATAGCAATGAGACATACAAAGCGCTGTGGTTGCAAAGTGAAGGGAGTGGCTTCCTGATGGCTGAAAGGACAAGTTGAAGAAATTATCATAGATGAACTGTGATTGAACGTTGAGTATGGAAGATGGATAGGAGTTTGTCAGGTGGAGGAAATGGGAGAGGCATACCAAAGAGTGGAAACTGGAATCATGTGCAAGCCCAGGTACACGGTGAGTGATGTGTTGAGAGGCTCCTATTGGTGGAACATGGAGAAGGAGGAAGTAGGTAAAGAAAGATTTCTGAGGTGGACAGGGACCAGAACAGAGATAGCCTATTTGTCATGATGAGGGTGTGGACTTTATCCCTTAGGATCAAGGCAAACTGGACTTCATTCTGTTTCCCATTTCCATTGGTAGCCTCACCCAAAGAGGAATCTTGCCCAACTGGTCCTTGTGACAGTTGTAGTTCATCCTATGGAAATGCTTGGCTAAATAGGCCATAACAGGTCTGTATTCCACCATGACGTGGTCTTTCTCTGCTCCACTGACCTCCTGGGAGAGCCTGCTGCAGGCGTGGGCTGTGCACATACATATATGTCACATACTCAGATATCTTCTGTTGTTCAGGAGCTTAATGCCTAAGCTGCCTATGAGTCAAGATGACAACTAGAAGGGGCCCTGGGAGTCGGGGAACATGACCCCAGGTAGGAGCCAAAATACCTCCGAGCCATCCACAAAGGGCCGCTCTATTCTTGCTCACCTGTTCTATGTCTAATTCTTTTACTGGACCTGATGGAACTGACAGCCCTCACAGTTTCACTTCCTTTACTTGTCGGGATGGTGGTGTTTTAACTTCAAAGCTGCTTTCCACCTGAGAACTGGATGGAGCAATCCTCGGGGAGAGCTTTCAGCCTGTGGCTTCCTTTCTCTTGCCCCTGGCTGGGTTATCCTTGAACCAATAGAAATTTTACTGTCTTTGTGTGGAAAGGTTTCTCCCGACTGCTGTTTGCTTTGGAGTGCAACATGAGTTCTCTGTGACTACCTCAGTGTAAGTCTTTCAAAGGACACTCTTTTTTATTTTTAATGGCAATGTGGTAGAGTTGAAAGAGCCCAGGATTAGAAATCAGGAAAAGAATAAAAAGTAAAAGAAAAAGGAAAAAGATAAATCTAATCCTTGTTTCAGGCCTACTGTTCCCCTCACAAGCTGTGTATCACAGAGCAAGTCCCAACCGCTTACTGGTTCTCGTTGAAAGTGAGTTAGTCCTGATGACACCGAATTCACAGGATTTTGATGAATATGAAAGGATATTACATAGAATGACTTCTCAGTTGTAAAGCATTTTTCAAATTTTATCAACTTTCACTCTTACTTTAATTCTTATGGAAATCACACAAATCATAGTGGCTTTTTTTTCTTCTCCAGAAAGTGGATCCCAACCACCCCAGTCCTCATGATATATTCTTTCTCTGGGCTGGTGAAAAGATAATCCGCTACCCTTTTTGAACTTAGAAATAATGCTTCTTTTGTTATTTCTGTATTTGTGTATTTCATGCTTAAGATGAGGTCCTGGCAGGTATCTGGTATGTCTTTATTTTCCTTTCTGCTTAGCACAGCACTGAGCATAAAGTAGACATTCATATTATTGAGTTACCCTGAATTTCCATTTATGCCCTTATTTGAACTAATAAAGAGTATATAGCTCTGAGAAAATTCATTAATTGGGGTCATGTTTATTCTACTATTATCAACTAATATAATACATTTGTTTAAACTGAGGGCTCAGTAGTTTATGTTGGTCATTAATGTGTCTCAGTGAGATATGGTTGTTTACAGCACTTTGCAAGAATATGTGGGTTTTCCATTTTAAGGAAACCACAGGATGATAATCAAGCAAGAGGAAGTTTTTCCAGAGCCATGGATCAATGGCATGGGCTCGTAGTTCCCACCCTTAGCTGTGGACTTCTCCATATCTTCCAGCTTCCCTTGCATGGGAGGGCAACCATGTAACAAGTTCTGGCCAAAAGGTGTATGGCCCCAGAAATGTTCTACACCATGTCTAGGCCTGGCTATAAAACCTCTTGGGTGATCTTTCTTACTTTCTCTTTTTAGCCATTGGTTGATTGAAGGGAATTCAGTAGAAGATGGCAAGGAGAACTTTTTTCTGTATAAAGACAGTGAGTAAACATTTTAGGCTTTGCTGGCCGTATGGTATCTGTAGCCATTACTCAACACTACCATTGTATGTGAAATCAGCCATGGATGCTATGTAAACAAATGAATGTGACTATGTTCCAATAAAACTTTATTTATAAAACAGGCAGTGGCTGGATTGGGTCCATAGGCTGTAGTTTGCTGACCTCTGACCTAGAGGATGATGGCATCACAGGATGCAAGGGCTTGGGATCCCCAAGTTACTACATCTAAGTCTTCCGGCCAAACACCTGATTGGATGATGATGTGAGTGAGAAATAACCTTGACTTTGTTAAGCTGCTGAGATATCTGGAATGTTTGTTAAAGCTGCTGTTGTAACTATTGTGACTAATGCTGGGTCATTCTAGGATTCTCCGTTCTTTTTTCTTTTTTGTCCTAGTTTAATCAATCACCAATCCTGACAATTTTGTCTTCAAACTATTTTCCATATCTTCATCTATATCCCTACCCTCAGTGGTCAAGTGCAGAGCCATGTCACTTATCATCAACATGACTGCAGTAGCCTCTGGACTGCTGTGTCCCCTCTCCAGCTCATCTTCGATAGCACAGAGAGAGAAAGGGCTAGAGAGATGTTCCCACAGACGTTAAGACCAGTCCTCTCTCTGAGTGTCAGCTCAATCATCCTATCCTTTGAAACATCCTCTGCTTGAGGCATGATGTCAGACAGGTTAAAACACAGCTTTGGGTGAGAAAAGCTTGATTTATATAGTGATGCTGTAACTTGGCTTTGCTCCTGTTTCTTTATCTGTTCATTGAGGATAATGGTTTTTTCCTGACCCAGCTGCTGTGGGGATGGGGGTTGTGGGTGTGTGTGTGGGTGCTGTTCTCTTGGGTTGTTCTTTGCTATTGTGACATCTTACACTTCTTTCTCAGGTGGTGGGAGTGGGGGCCTATTTTGCCTCCCAGGATACATTTGGTAACGTCTGGGGACATTTTTGATTGTCGCAGTTATGGGGGTGTTTATGGCATTTGGTGCATAAAGGCCAGGAATGTTGCTAAACAACCTACAAGGAACAGCCTCTTGTAACAAAGAATTATTTGGCCCCAAATGAGAGCAGGGCCCAGGCGAGAAATTCTGTTCTAAGGAGATCTGTGTGAGGTTATGAAAAGTCACCACCCAAATGGTGTTTATTTGCCAGTCATGAATTTTAAAATATTTCTGACATTGAGGACCTTTAAAAAGGGTGTTCACTCTCTGGTTTTTCATAGGCCCTCCCAACTTCTTAGTTACAATTTATATTATTGCAACTGGAGCCCCTGAAGGCATTTGAATTTGTTACTCCTTGTGGACTTTCATTCCCCCAGTAGACGGTACCTTACTCAAGGGTGGAGACATTTTTTTTTTGCAAAATTAGTGTTGGTTTAACTGAAGCCACTGTGACTCCATAAGAGGTCATTTCCTACCCATGAATGTCAATGTGTTGGCTCAGAGTCCACTGCCTTCCCAGTGTTCTCAGTGGAACTCAACCTTCTCTGACTTTCTTTGGGTTTAACCTCTGAATATCTCTACTCTGTCCAGTTACACATAGGAAAACTCAGACTTGCAAACACTTGGCTTAAGAGCCTCCTCATCTACGGATGGTGTCGAGCTGTACTGGGAGTCCTAGAGTGGGTAATGCAGCTTTTAAGGTATCTGGTTTCATTCTTGATGCATCTTAGGACTTTGCTGAACCTAAGGGTCCATGGCTGTCATTCTTTTGGGTTCCTAGGATCTCTGTGTTTCTTTATCAACTGCCTGATGCTTGGTGAGCCTATGTGAGGATGATTAGGAGGACAAAATGTTCCCCTAAAGACCTTCTGGTCTTTCCAACACTGAAATCTAAAATTTCCCTAAAGATCTGGAATTAGCTCACTCTTCTAAGTCTTCACCCCTTGAGCTGCATCCAGTAGCAATCCTAACCCCATCATGGGCCTCCTGGCACCTAATCATGGGTTCAGTAAGCCAGCACCTTGCCTAAGAATCCCAAGAGAGGCAGGGAATACAGGTAAAAACCCTGTTAGGTTGGCATTATTATTTTAGTTTTTCAAATTAGGAAAGCGAAGCTTAAAGAAGTAGTGTCATTGCCCAAGGTCTTAAATCTAGCAAGTGAAGTTGCTATAACTAGAGCTTCCATCTGTCGGACTCCAATCCCAGCTTTCAGCTCACTGCTATCCATGTCCTGAAAGGGACAATCTGAAAGTTCAAGTCCATGGAACCAAGTCAGGGATGAGCCTAGGAATGCTTCAGATATTAGATACAGGCTGGCTACCAATTTGGGGTGGACAGCTTTTGGGTAGGTGGGTTTGTCTTTTAATGGCTCTGGGTCATATCTTTCCAGAAGAGTTAAAGGACTCCCAATTAAGGTAGAACAAGAGGATGAAGAACAGGAAATGCATCAGAAGGAAGGGGAAAAATACTAAAGAAAAAACTCTTTCAGATAAGGGTAGAAGACAAGTCAATGTATTCATTTTGGGTGTATGGGCTAATGTAGGCTAGTTTCAAACAAGTGTTCTGCACATGGAATTTTATCTCCCAGCCTGCCGTACTGAAAATTACTATGGACAATCTTATTTCTAACCAATGCTTAGCACTTTTACAACCTGACCATTCCCAGCATAACTGCAAAACTGAAAAAGATCCCGGGAAACAAAATCGATTGTCACTTCTCATTCTCTTGGGAAAGTTACTTCCCACCTCTGTTCTTCTCTCTTAGCTTCTCAGCTTTTATTTATACATTGGGTGATTATATTTTATTGTGCAAGGCTAGACACTTTTTTTTAAAATTTATTTTATTTTTGGCTGCGTTGGGTCTTCGTTGCTGCGTGCGGGCTTTCTCTAGTTGCAAGTGGGGGCTACTCTTCCTTGCGGTGCGCAGGCTTCTCATTGCAGTGGCTTCTCTTGTTGCGGAGCACAGGCTCTAGGTACGTGGGCTTCAGTGTTTGTGGCACCTGAGCTCAGTAGTTGTGGCTCACGGGCTCTAGAGCGCAGGCTCAGTAGTATGGCACATGGGCTTAGTTGCTCCGTGGCATGTGGGATCTTCCCAGACCAGGGCTCGAACCCGTGTCCCCTGCATTGGCAGGCGGATTCTTAACCGGTGAGCCACCAAGAAAGCCCCCTAGACACTTTTGACAGTAAGATAGGGAGCTCTTAATGATTATTCCAGGACATTTCCTCTGCCTTTGATAAACAATCCTCGGAAACACCCTTATCTAGTGTCTAAGCACTATCAGATTAGAAGCGAAGCAGCACAGTTGGAGTTAAGGAACCAGTGTTGAGGGGCAGGTGCATGGAGCCTTGGGAGAAGTGACAGTGGACAGACTAGCAGTGTGAAAAATGACAGAAACGCGAAAACAGCAGATGTAAGCACACGGCCAGCGCGGGCCTTTGAGAGAGGATAACCTTGCACCATATTTACATATAGTGAAAAATTAATGTTTTTAATGATGCATCACTAAGATAAAGTAAAATCATGACCATATCTTCTCCTTAAGACGGCAAGGATGGGACTTCCCTGGCGGTCCAGTGGTTAAGACTTGGCCTTCCAATGCAGGGGGTGTGGGTTCCATCCCTGGTTGGGGAGCTGGGATCCCACATGACTCCCAGCCAAAAAACCAAAACGTAAAACAAGCAATATTGTAACAAATTCAACAGAGACTTTAAAAATGGTTCACATTAAAAAAAATCTTAAAAAAAAAGACGGCAAGGAAGTGTTTTGTACAACTGAGAAGGATTTTAAAATATTTAAGAATACAAGTAACTTTACACCTTAAAGATTTGGTAAAAGAACAAAATCCAAGCCAGGGAAGTTACTTACTCCAAGTGTATAACCAGCTTTCAGCATAACGCGGGGAACTGAATTAATGGCTGTTCACTAATGAATCAATTAATATAACCAGGACTATAATTTATGATTTAGTCTTTTCAGTAGCCAAGATTAGCGAGGTTTGTTTTGTCATCCACCCCGACAAGTTTAGTCTTTTAGCGTTGTAAACTAGCTTCTGCTGACAAAAACAGACACTTTAGGAAACTAAGCTAGATCTGAGATAGATGGGGCTTAGAGCAAGAGGACGCATGTGGTGTTTGCCTAAGTAGAATTGTCCTTTTAGTACCTGATTCTTCTCTTTGTAATTTTGGCATCCTCACCACCGTTCTGGGACATGCTGTAAGGGTTTGATGAAAAGGTTGCGGCTGTCACTTTTTCTGCCATGCTCACTCAGATCTTACATGACTGAAGGGATCAGACCCCATTCTGTGAATCACAGCCCTTTGTTCCTATCTCCAGGATAACACTCATCACTTCTCATTTTTTGTCTCTGTTGGTTTTCCCTGTTTGAACCCGAGCTCCTCAAGGAATCCTTCCTACTGTTGACCAGGTTCGAATCCTTGTCTCCAATATCTGAAACACCCAATCCCTATGAATTCTACTTCTGCATTGCCCTGTTGATCCATCAGCTTGTTTCTGTTCACAGTGGCCCTCCCCTGGCCCAGCCTCGTTACCATGCAGCTATGGGAGTCATTAGTCTCTTTATTGGTCTCCGTGTGCTCAGATTGCTCCTTGTAGTACATCCTGCTATTTCCAGTGGCAGAACTAAGAGCTTTTTCTATTCTGCAATGCTGTTGACATGGTTGGAATATAACTACAGTGGTGATAACACTGACCACCACCTCTATAAAACTTCTTAAGTACCAGGTACTGTTCAAAGCATTTATCGCATCGGCATCAAACTCTATAAGGTAGGCATTTCTATTTCTTCTATTTCCTCTATTTTAGAAGTGATGATCGAGGCACAGAGAATTTAAGAGACTTGTCCAGAATCGTAGAATCAGTGGTGAGACTGGGATTCAGAATCACTTCTTTAAGAAGTTTTTCTTCACTATTTGATGATCTGGGATGAAGAGGACGTTACACTTAGTAATAGATTAAAGAACAGTAGCTATGGGATGTTGACCTTCATGTAAGCTTGAGTTTTGTCCTTTCATTCATTCACTTAGGAATACATTAAAGAAATACTGATTGACATTGCCAAGCAATGTAGTAGGTTCTGGGGATAGAGCTTTAAATGAAGGTGTCAAGGTTTTTGATCTCTTATGAGTTTTGTTTTCTTATGGAGGGAGACAGGCAATATGAAATGATACATTTAAAAGCTAGTAATAAATATCGTACAGAGAATGGAACTGGGTGATGTGATAGAGAGTGACGGGATGGTCAGGGAAAGCCTATTTGTGGCAGAAAGCAGAAAGCTTAGTACGAGCCAGATAAGAGAAGATCGAGGGATGGGAGATAGGGTGGGGAGCCTTTTGGGCACTGGAGTCGTCAGTGCAAAGTCCCTGAGGTAGAAAGGAACTGGGTATGTTTGCAAACGATGTGGCTGAAGCACAGCAAACGAGGTGAGCGGCCCAAGAGGACGTCAGGGAGGCAGGGCAAGTCATGTAGTCCTTGGAAGAGAGTTTCGATTTGGTTCCCAGGAAGCCATTGAGATATTTTAACATAGAAGAGTGACGCGATTATCTCCTGCCTGTTTCTGCAAGTGCACTCTGACTGCTGGTGGATGATGGACTATAGGGACAAGGGTGGGAACCGAAGCGCAGGAGAAAGGTGGGGAACGCTGACACCTTAGACCCGAATGCTAAGAATGGATCTGGAGAAAAGCAGGACCATACCTTTGAGGTGTGAGGGCCAGCACTAACTGAAAAGAAGCCAAAGAAGATTCATAGCTTTTCCTCAGGGCAAAGAGACAAAAGGGGTGGTCCAGAGAAATCATGCTCCTTTTCTGTACATTGTCATTTCTGTGGATGCTAACCCAGTCCTAGGAATGGCTGTTTTCAGTTGCAGAGGTTCAGACTGTAAAGTGCTGTCACGAAGTCATGTTAATAAACCAGAGCAAGGCATGTGGAAGAGATGGGAGTAGGAGGTTCCAGACCGTTATTTCAAAGGCGAGCATCGCTCTGTGCACTGATGGAGCCTACAGCATTCCATCACTTTTAAAAGCTCTGAAAGTCACTATGAAGTAATCACCCTGAGTATATCTGCGTGTCTCTATCTTCTCATTCATCCACGCTCAGCCCCATCTTCCTAGCCTCCTTGGCCCCATGGAAGATGTATTGAGGATTTCAGATATGTGTTTATTTATATAATATGGTAACAAATTGAAGAGGCTGGTGATGGAGACAAAAAGTGACTGCACAAGGAGCTTCTAGGTCTGTGCTTTCCTTTAGATTCTGGTTACACGTGACACATAATCACGGCTGTGGGGTTTTGTGGGCATGCAACTGCAGCTCTTGTCACATTCCTGACAGTGCCCTCCCTCCTGGCATGGGTCTCTGGAATGATCTGCACTGAAGAGGCAAATGGAGCTTTCAGCAAGTGTGTTGTGCCTCTTGGGGAGCGAGGGGTTAGAGAAGGCAAGCACATGTTCATAACATGGCTGGAAAGTAGGTCCTAGGACTAAGCATCTATGCTAAAGGCAGGAAGTGGGGCAGCTCACGGCTAAGATCCCTCTCTCTGCTACTTCTGTGCTTTACGTCTGTTTTGAACTTTGATTCTTGGGTGGTTTGGGGAAGACTCTGAAACATTCAGCTGAAGACTCACAACCTGGCAGGGGAGACAGCATGGAAAGCAATCACACATTGGGTTCTTCCAGGATCTTATGGATGTTCCAAGAGTTATGGGGCCGGGAGCAGAGAATGACTGGGTTTACCTCGGTAACACCACACAACGAGCACTGTGAAGCTATCACAGAAGAGGCAACATTTGAGTTGGGAGATGGGGAGGATTTTGTTGGGAAGAAAAGATTCTGTGACACCAAAGAGGAGTTTTGGAAGGAATACTGGGGTAGTTATTGTACTCCTGCTGGGTTCACTCCTCCTATTATCCTACGGGTCTACTGCATATGTTTGCAGGTTTGTGCTGGAAGCAGCAGACCTGACGTTGACATCATTTCTTATTCCATTCTTTAGGAGAGACCACTCTACAGGTAGGGACCTGGGGCTGGGGAAGGGGAAATACACAGTGGGGGCAGAGCTGGCTGCAAATTTCTGGTTTTGTACTCCTGCCCTCAAATGCAGCTGCCTCTTGTTGCCTGTATTCTCTTGCCAGATGTAGTCTTGGAGTTTCCTGCAGGCGCAGAGAGGATTTCCTTTTGGGTGATGCTCCAATAGGTCGGGCATGTTGCTTCCTTATCTACTGCTGTTGCTGAAAAGAAGCCAGCTGGGCCCTTGGGTTTCCAAGACACATCTGAACAGCAAGAGAAGACCTAGGAGACCTAGTCTCCCCTAATAATAATCTCTCTCTCTCTCTCTCTGGTTTACATTAAGATTAGACAATCTTAGACTGAGACCAGAGCCTTAGTATATGGTCAAAGAGATAGGAGATGAGGAGGTTCAGGATGGCTATAACAGGGAATTGTGCTTTCTGGTCACCTGTTTATCAGGGCCATGTTTTTCCTGTCCCCAAATACACACCTTACGTCACGCACTCACGTGCATAGGCACAAACGTATGCTGCATCTGGGTTTGGGCCAGGGCTGTTCTTGGGAAGTTAATATGCAAATTAAAATGCAAATTGAACTGTGCAAACAGATATGAAAATAAGACAGTAAGAAATAATTTAGTCTAGCACGCCCCACCTCCCTTTCTTTGCAGAGGTGTCATATTACACAAAGCAGCCTGAGCAAAGTCCTTTGATTCTTATCAGACTCCAAATGAGAATCTTATTTTTGAGTCTTTCCTTATAACATCGCTGCCCTGTCCCCTCCTCTAGGAACAGGGCAATGAGAGAAAGCCTTCATTAACTGAGCACTTACTAATTGTCAGTTCCTATTTTAGGCGTTTGACAATTCTTGTCTAATTGAGCACTCACCACAACACTATGAGGAATATATAACTACCTCTGTTGTACAGACAAGGAAACAAAAGCTCAGAGAAATTAATGGCCATTTCCGAGTTCATTCAGCCATTAAAAGGCAGATAGGGAATTTGTATTTGACTCGATTTTAGGCTAAACTGATATGATCAATATCCCATTTCTCTTTCCATTTTTTGGTTTTGCTTCCATGGCATGTGGGGTCTTCTCCTCTCCTCCACTCGCTATTTCCAAGACCTCTGGTAGCTCTGGAGTTTCCAGCTGTCCATCCTCACATCCAGTAGGAAGCAGAAAAATTTGCCAGGGAAGATGAAGGTCACTTCTGTTCCCCAGAAGCTCTGACAAATGTCTCATTCATTCTAATTGTCTCATGAACTTATTAGCTAAAGCCTGTAATTAAAAATTAGAAAGGGTGATGGTCCCACTTGGAAATCAGGATCCTGTTACAATGGGGAAGGGAGCAATGCCTGCTGTGTAGGCAACCACAGGTGTCTGATACAGAGTTTTTGAAAGATACCAACAGTGGGGACACATTTGGGGAAATAAATTAAAAAGCAGAGGCTGATAGAGTATTTAGCTTTCTATAGTGACACCATATTTAATGTGAACAAATTAACCTCTTTTTACTAATGTATCAATATTAGGATTTTCAGGTTACAAAATATCTTTGTAACGCTCACTTTGAGTCTCACAGTATCACTTTGATGCAGGTTTTGTTATCTCCACTTCATATGATAAAGTCAGGAAGCAAGGCAGTAGAAACTCAAATTGAGATTTTGACTCCTTCTTACCTGGTCTTTACCCTAACCCACTTGACTCCCAAGTTTGAATACTACAAGTGTTTCCAGTCAGTCCAGAACCATGATGACTGGCTGATCATAAAACAATCCAGTTTAAAAGCAGTCTGCACCTCCTCTTCCTGAGAATGTTCAGGATATATTGGGAGTCATGTGCCGGGCAAAGCAGAGACTCTGGATTCAAAGCACCCTGGGTCCTGACTCCAGCGCATGTTGTCTGTGTGACTTGGGACACGTGATTTTGATCACTCCGAACTGGGTTTCCTCATCCTGTGAAGTGGAAATCAACATACCTACCCCACAGATTTTTTGGAGTGAATAGGAAGCATATGAGAACTCAGCAAAGTGTGTGGCACAATATAGACATTCAGTGAAATGTGGAAATTAGGGTGACTAACAGTCTCAGTTTGCTTGGGGCTGAAAAGCTTCCTGGGAACTTTCAGGGTTAAAAGATGGAAAGTCTTAGATAAACTGGGACTAGTCGGTCACTTGAGTGACAACAGTAACTGTAATTCTGAGAATGAGATGCCGGGGAAAAGAAATACTCCAATGCTTTGGTTAAATGATTTGATTTAAAGTAAAAGAATCATAAGCCTGGACACTCTGAGGTTAGGCATCTAGACGTTGACTTCTGGGCTTGAGGAGATTGGCCCCCCAGACTTGAATTTGACATCTTAGATGAGCATAGTTCCATTGGAGGGGGTTTGCATAATTGGAAGTTTCTTTGCACAATTTTGTGTGAAAGATTCCTGACCTGGGAGCGGACCTCTAGATGGTAGTCAGGATGCTGACTTGACGAGTCCTTTCCCCTCCTCTGGGTCCCTCTTCCTTTTCAGAAAGAAGGGGGTGAAACTGGGTACCAATAACAAGATCCATTTCTGTAGCTCTTTACAGTTCACAGCTACCTTTTTTGCATCTCACACGATCTTCAATACAATTCAGTGAAGAAAGTAGCATATTACCCTTAATGTTTGCTGTCCCCAATTTACAGATGTGGAAAATGAGGCTCAAAGGAGACAGAGCATCTTGCCCAAAGCCACACAGCCAGGCAGTGGTCATGATAGAACTCAAGCCTAGAACTGCTGACTCCAGAGCCCATCTCTTTTTCATGACACCTGTCTGCCTAGATGAGCACAACATTCTCTTCTTGCTTCACAATCTGATGACACTGAAACTCAAATGCTGTGGTTTTAGTCAGAGGAATGAAGAACCACAAAGTCAACCTCTTGAGCTTAGTTTCCTTGGCTAAACGTCTTTTATTTGAACACTCCCTTTCTTCTGTCTGTTCCTTACAGGCACAAGAGATAATTGACAAACTTTCCTTCCGCCATCAGAATAAAAAAAAAAAAAACTTCTCTGTGGAATAAGAAAGCAAGATGGTTTTATGGTCAGCGGTTGCTTTGAGCATAAGTTAGCAGAATGGAAACAGATTGTTTAAGTGCAGATTGTAACTTCAGCAAACTTTTAATTTAGCAGAAATCCAGTTTCTCATGTATGCATGATACACTTTCTCTTTCTTCCCCAGCATGTACATTTGTGTGTGTGTGTGTGTGTGTGTGTGTGTGTGTGTATACACACACACAGAACAGAAACAGAGGAAGCTAACTATGATACAAAGAATCCTCTGGAAAGGATAGTTAATTCATTCTAAAAATACCTCCATCAACAAAAGCAGTGACACACTTGTCCAAGGCTCTGAGAAGTCAGCAGGAAGCCTTGCCCATGAATTCTCAGTTGCAAAGTAAACCTTTCTTTCAGTACAACATGCTTTATAGTGCCATAAAAGAGAGTCAATAGCTCTATCTAGTATCAGTGGACCCAAGAAAATACTGATTCTATATTGTTTGAAGGGCAAGAGAATATATTCATATATCCATACTTACCCTTGATAAGGTACTTGAAAATCTTAGTGCTTTTGCTCAAGAAGATTGAGGTGGCTATACTGAAGCATATAATGACTGATTACTTCCTCCAGTAATGCCTGATTACTACCCTGGGAACCAAGACAAAATTTTTTGTTGAAGAGTTTTGAAGTGATTTGTTTCTCCAATTCTCCTCAACTACCAAATCTTCATTAATTAAACAAGTATTTATTTGCGCAAGAATGTTTTCCATACTCTAGTGATTTGGTGTGAACAGGGAAAGGAGACCAAGCTTAGATAGTATTTCTGTCAACAGGACTCCAAGCTCGACATGTGGGAACCACCTAGATATATTTCCAATACATCAGATATATTGCCACTATCATGGCCCCAGCTAAAATATCATCATTGCTTCCTGAGTCAGCTTCCTGCCTTCAGATCTGTCTTCCATTCTCCCTATACAGGCAGAGTGATCTTTCCAAAATGAACATGCAATCATGACACTCCTTGTGGATTGAGACTTTTCCTGGTTCCTCAATGCCCTTAGAATAGAGCACAGAATCCCATCCAAGCCTGTGCAGCTTAGCCAGTCCCCATCTTTCCTGCTTCCTGCCGTTCCCCTCACTTCTCTCTCCATTGCAACCCTGTTGATCTCCTTTTAGTTTCCAAAACACATTGTTCCCTCCAGGTCTTTGCTTCCGGATCGTTGCAGGTGTATCTTCTAAGAAATGTTCCAAGTGTATCTATGCAGGTTATGCATAGATGGAGGGTCAATCAGAAAGACTTTGCAATTGTGGTCGTGGACGTGTGGTGAGGAACAATGACGCTCTTTGCTTATCAAACTATTTTAAGCCAACCTTCTCCTCCTTCGGAAAAGTATTTATTGGTTCCTGTAAGTAGGGAGGCAGCTGACTTCATGCATAGTTAAATCCAGGGCCCTCATTAGGTTGACAATGTCATTTACTACTTTTGAGAATGAAAGAAAATCCCATCAATTATCACATCAGAATAACAGGTAAAGACTGAGATAGACCCAATGAATGGGAAAGTATGTCATCAGAATGCTCTCTTGGTCAACACCCCCGAATCCGCCCTCTCTCTCTCTCTCTCCTCTCTCTCTCTCTCTCCTCCATTGTGTTGCTCTTTGACTACATTCTCAGTTAGGCTGCTCCCACAAGGTAAAAACAGTCCTCTGACAGCTTCTTGATTACTGAAGCCATAGTGAGGGGTGCTCTGATTAGCCAGGCCTGGGTCACCCCACCGGGATGACAAGGTAGTTCCTCATACTGGAAGTCAGCTGCTTGTACCCCATTAGAAGAAGGTGCTGGGCAGTCATAACAATCTACTGTGTACACACCTTTGGTAGTTATAGTCATGGATTGGTGGTAAGAACACAAAAAGGCATGATAGCAATACAAAATAAACATTGCACATTTTGTTGACTTCTATAAATTGAGTCTTCTGTTTCAAATAAAAAGTTGCAATATTACATCAGAAAGCCAGAAAATGGCAACGATAGGGGGAACGTGGTGTGGGGTATGTGGGAACTCTTTGCTACCTTCATGATTTTTCTGTAAAACTGAGACTGTTATAAAATAAAAATTTATCTTCAAAATCTAGCAACCAATAGGAAAGTGTGTCTTATTATAGCAACTCAAAGGCATATCACACAGCTGTCAGAGAATCAAGGTAAAGTTATATGCCTCTTAGGGGAGAGGAAGAGAGAGAGACTCCATCCTTGTTGATGGTAAGAAATGTATAGCAAATGTTCTTACAGAGGGTAGTGGATATTGAAAGAACTTTTAAAGTTTGGTTCAGATGGCTGGAGTTTAAGAAAGGCTCTCTTCTTATTCTGTACTTCTGTGCTTGTCAGAGAAGGCAAGGTAGATATTTGGGACTTAATTCTGTACTTGGTTGTGTTTGTGCATACATTTGTTTATGTCAGCTGTGCTATTTATTGTTATTATATCAGTTAGTTATTACAAAAACTGATGAAATACGAGTGTAAAAAGAGAGTTGATGTGTCTGTGAAACTTAAGCTAAATGTTCTGGAAAGTCTTGATAAAGATTTGCTGATAAAATTGCCATTGAATTAGGTGTAATTGAGACAACAGTAAATAATTAATTAAACAATCCATACAAATCTATAAAGAAACCTTTAAGAAGTCTGTACTCAAATTTATTCCCAAGTATTTTAACTTATCCTCCAATCCAGGGAAAGATTAAGACTAGTAGAGAAAGCATAATGGGTATATTTTACATAAGAAACATAACTCAATCTCCAATCGCTAGACCCATAAAGGAAAACTTGGCCCTTAAATTAAAAGATTGGTGACTACTTGAATATTTATGTATTTTCAACTAAAATAAAACATATACAAGATGTTTACCCATTTTAACAAATGTTTCAATTAATCGACCAACTTTTGGAGGCATTCATATTGAATAAAAGCGTTCTATTTTGTGGGTGAATTGAAATAAATAAGGAAAACTTAGTTGCTGAATTTTTCTAGTTTGCAAAACCTCTTCTAGGTGTGGTGCATTTTCTCTGACTGCAATTAACCTAAGGATCAGTGTGTTACTCTTGATGGCATGAAGCAGAAATGTAGAGAGATATAGAAATTGTTGGTTTGTAAGCAATAAATGTCCACCGATGTTTATTCTTCCTCTATCCTTATTATCTGGAAAGTGTATTGTTTCTCCCCAATGAGTTCACTGAAACGAGAAATATAGATTATCTGAGCTGATGTGTATGACATGGGGTATGGAAATTCACAAAATCCCTCTGCTTCTATATTTTTCGGAACTTCCTGCCATTGGCTTGGCTCTGGACCAGAGCCACCTTGTCCAAAATTTGTTTTGTGACTCATTCACTCTGCAGATCACGCGTTATGGACCCCTCTTATGCTACCTCCTCACCTTCCTGATTAATAATTGTGCTGACTCTCTCACCCTCTCTCTCTTGCCACCAATGAGAGGTCCTTAGATAACATACACTTCTTTGAAGATAGGTCTGTATTTGCTGCTGTTGAAATAGTCGCACATTACCAAGACTATTTCTACGTATATATACTGTTTGGTTTACAAGTGCTTGCACACACCTCATCTCATTTGAGCCACATAACATTACTCCCTTTTTATAGGCAAGAAAACTGAAATTCAAAGACTGGAAGTAATTTGCTTGAAATTCCTTAATTAGTCATCAGTAGACCTGGTGTTTGGATTAGGAACTTCTGATTTCAAAGGCAAAGCTCCCCCTGAAACACCAACACAAACAGAAAAGATTTCAGGTTTATTTGTTCCTTTTGGATTACTCCCATCACACAAGTCTTTTATTAACTTTTATTAGTTCATTTAACAGAGTTTATTGAGCATTAATTGTGTCCTAGGCAATTGGTTAAAACTAGACGTACATTATTTAAAAGGAGAAGCTGCCTTCTGGGAATATTTGGGGACTGGAATGTGACCACAAAAAGTGCTCACACACATACTTGAGGTTCACCCTTGAAACTCCCCATATGTGCTTTTCACATGCATCCCACATAGCTTGCGAAGCTCAGAGAAGAATAAATACCCATTTTAGCATGCTGCCATTGGTTAATCACACAATTATCAGTAAGCAGTATGGTGGTGTGAACATGTGTTCTTGATAATTGCCACCGTTTCCCACGGAGTGAGCAGATATTTATTTGCCACATTATTATTGCAAAAAATGTGTGTGGTTTTGCTGGTAACTATGTAATTAACTTGTACCTCACTGTGTTATTTTAGCTTGAACTGCATCTGGGAACTTCTAAAGAGCTATTAGGAACGATGCAGAGCACGCCTTGTGATCCTGTCAGGGAGAATGCTTGTATATTGGACGTACTTGGAGTTGATTATTTTTGAGCCAACTGTTGGTGTCAATTTCAATTTATTGTGGGTTTGTGCCAGAGAATACGTGCTTGTTTCTCTGCTGATTCTGTTCAAGTGCTTTCCACTGACCATATTACTCTCCTCATTCAAATACCTGCTGATTTGGTCAACATAAAGCAACCTGCCATACCTGTCTTTATGTAGCTTTATGCCATGCATAAAGCAACCTAAAGCCATACCTGTCTTTTATATACTTCAAAAAGGGTGAGGTTTACAACGGAGTTTCATAAATGTGTAACACAGCCACCCTGGAAGGGAGCTCTGTGCAGGTCCCATTTCAAAAGAGCATCTGCTTTACATGTGACTGAATCATTTTTGTTATTCTTTTAACTTATATGTTTAATGTCATATTGCTCTCCTATAGCACATTGGAAAATAGAGGAGAAAAGCTTCTCTTTCATTCCCTTTCACTAACTCATTATCCATTGACATTCGGTATATTTCCTTTCAGTCTTTTTTCTTGAACGTGTAATTTAAAAAAAATAGTAACCACAGTAGGCAGAAAATCTGCTATCTTTTTTCTTCTCTTGATGTTACGTCTTTGTTTTCTTGTGTTCCAACATGGTCTTATATTAAAAAAAACCTTTGAAATGAAATGTATAGACACTTTTCCCTAATTCTCTGGGTAAGTACAGATAAAAACTCTGGACATTATATATAAGACGAACATAAGAGGACTCTAGAAGGTGGAGAAAAGAAGAGACTGGCAGGGACCTCAAGACTCAGTGAAAGGACTCACGGGCAGTGAGTTCTCTGGATTTTCTTTTTGCTTCATATATCCTAGGGAGCTGGAGAAGCTAACATTCGGGAAACTCCAGTGGTTCACTCCAAAACACAGCCCCAACTAAAGAGTGTGCTGTCTAGCCAGAGGACCAGGAAAGGGCAGCCTAGCAAGAAAGAAAACTTTTAGACATTGATCATCACATACCACAAGGAAGAACAAAAAAAAGCCCTATGACACCTTTTTAACCAAGGCTATGTGGGGAGCTGAACTTCCACTCTCACCAATCCCCTAGCTGGAGTGGGGTTAGAGAAGGCGAAGTAGGGACCCGGAATTTTCATCCTTGCTGGGCTGGGTGGTAATTAGGCCTTTCCCCACTGCCAGCCAGAGTGGTATCAGCAGAGGCCTGGAGGGAGGCTGAACTGAACTCTCACCCCCAGCTGGCAGTAACAAGGGGGCCTCCCCCTTCCTGAGTGTCAGCAGAGGCCAAGTGGGGCACCTAGATTTCCACCTCCATCTGTCAGTAATGAGGTGGTGTCTGTATTCTCTCTGGCCTGGTATCAGAGGAGCCCTGCTAAAACAGAAGATTTAAATAAGACCCAGAATTTCAGAACCCTAAATGTCTGGGATTCAATAAGAAAAACATCACTCATCATTCAAAGGACCAGGAAAATCTTGAATGGGAAAGACAATCACGAGACATCAGCACCCCTAGAGCACAAAGACGTTAGCTTATCTGGCAAAGAGTGTAACATAGTCATTATAAACGTGTTTCCATGAACAATCATGAATATGTTTGGAAAAAGTTAAAAAATAGAAGGTCTCAGCAAAGAAATCAAAGATGTAGAGAATGGTTAGAACAGAAAAATATATCTAAAAAAAAACCCTCAACAGTAGAATAGAGGGATAGACAAAAAATTAGTGAAACTTTAAGATAAAATGATAGAAATGGCCCAATCTGAACAACAGAAAGAAAATAGAATGAAAAAAAAATGAGCAGAACCTCAGGGATCTGTGAGACTAACATAAACGGCCTAATATTTGTGTCAAAAGAGTCCCAGAAGGAGAGGAGAAAGAGAGTGAAGCTGGGGAAGCATTTGAGGAAATAATGGCTAAATTTCCCAAATTTGACAAAAGGCAAACCTACAGATTTAAGAGACTGAGCATATCTTGAACAGGATAACCCCAAAGAGACCCATACCAAGATACATCCTAATACAACTTCTGAACACTAAACAAAGAAAAAATCTTGAAATCAGTGAGAGAGATATGACATTTTCCTATAGGGGAAAAAAACGATATGAATGACAACACGTATCTCATCAGAAACCGTCTCCATGGCCAGAAGGAAGTAATAGAATATTTTTTAAGTGCTGAAAGACAAGAACTCTTAATCCAGAATTCTATATCCAGAAAGAATATCTCCGTAGAATGAAGTTGAAATAAGATACTCTAAGGTGAAAGACCACTAAGGAAATTTGTTACCAGCAGAAGAAATTCTCTAAAGGAATTCCTCTAAACAGAAAGTAAAAGACAAAAATAAATAAAGGAGTCTTGCAAAATTAAAAAGGAAGAAAAAATAATGGAAAAAATAAAAATATGTCTAAATATGATAAGACTTTCCTTTTTCTCCTGAGATTACTAGATTATGTTTGGTTGTTGAAACAGAAATTGTAACACTGCCTGATGTGGTTATCGAGGATGTCACAGCAGGAAATAGTTAAAAGTATTGTTTTATCGATAAGAGAGGGCAAAGGAAGTAAAGGTGGCGGTGTGTTACCATGAAGGGGAAACAGAAGGGAGGTCATGGTGGTGATGGAATAGTTCTGTATCTTGATTGCAGCGGTCTTACAGGGATCTACACGTGTGATAACACGGCACACATTGTCGGAACACTGTACACATGCATTGCACTGCTGCTACTTTCCTGGTTTTGATGTAGTTTGATATAATTATGTAAGGTGTAACTATGGGAGAAATCTGGCGGAAGGGTACAGGAGACCTTTTCAGACCTTAATGTATTGATAGATAATTCATAATTATAGATTGTGAATCTGCAATTATTTCAAAAATTTTAAAAGTTCAAAAAATGAAATGGATAGTGAATGAATACACGCATTTCAGTGCATTCATATAATGAACTGCTACTTAGCAGCAACTTGGATGAATCTCAAATACATGATGCTAAGTGAAAGAAAGCATACACAAAAGTGTATGCACCCTCTGGTTCTGTTTACATAATGATCTGGAAAAAGCAAAATTATAGGGAAAGAATCATATCAGTGGATCACGGGGGTTGGTATTGGCTACTCGAGGGACATTTTAAGGTGATGGAAATGTTCTATATCTGGAGAGTGGTGGTGATTGCACAACTGTATACATTTTTCAAAACTTATAAAACAGCATGTAAATTCTACCTCCATAAACTCTGTTTAATAAAAACAAAAAAGAAGCATCATACACTACTTAACTGTACCCATAATAATTAAATGTTTATGTTGTTTTTCACTTTTTACTATGCAAAACAGTGTGGTTACAAATACCTGTGAGCAAATAACTTTCATTTCTCCGGGGACCTATATTATTTCTGTAGACCGTATTCCCAGAAGTTATATTGCGAGAGTAGATAGAGAGGAGTCAAGGGATAAATGTTATGAACATTTTTACAGCTTTTGAGAAATAATTGCAAAATTACTTCCCAGAAGTGTGCTTCTTTTAACCGGTTTATAATGCCACTAAGAGGGTATGAAAATACCCTTGCCCTCGTGGGTAACAGGAGCGTGGCTGCGCTGGTTGGTTGCTTTCATTTGGTTCAGATACCTCTTCCTGATAATCGAAGGGCTTATATTTGCTCGAGGCTTTATAATTACGTCATATAGGATTAGCTGGGTAGAACAGAAGCCGCACTATTTACAGCTCACTAAACACCTCTGAAACGTTCACACTCGTGTATGACAAGGTATAAATGCTATTTGTTTATAACTAGAGTGTGTGGTTATGGTAATTACCACCAATTTTCTTCACCAGAACTTTGGTGACATTCGTAGACAGGAGAATTAGGGAGGTTATCTCTGCTGGTTCTGGGGTGGCCCCCTCTTAATAATCTTTATTCTCTGTCCTCTACCTCTGTTATTCTCTGTTGAATGTCCCATTCAATTGCATATACCTTTCTATTCCACATTTTAATAATGCCTTGATTTTGCTTTGGGTTTGAGGTACTGGATTCATTGTCACTCTGTCACAAATGGGATGCAATCTTTCATAAACTGCTGAAAATACACATTTTAGGATCTAACATCTTCATCTAGTCTTATTCTACAGTTGCAGTGATAACTTTTTCTATTTGCTGTTGTTGGGTACGTGCAACACTTTACCCCAAGGAGAGGTGGTTTTTCCTAATACTTTTATTGCAAAATATATCTGCTGCAGTAGTTGCATTTTAAAGTGCCGGTCTCCGCACTGCAGTGATGGGCCATGTTTTATAGCCTCTCCCGGCTCTTGCCTGAATATTGAACAATTTATGGTTGGGCATTACCCTAAAAGATAATCCCCTACTTAATGAGAAATCTTCTGCTCTTTTTTCATTCCTCCTCTGCTCTAATATATGGGTACATTTTCATTTACTTTACCCCATTTAATTTTCAGATCACTCTTGGAAAAAGATGTTACCACTCCCATTTTGCATGTACATGATATGATGACAAAGCCCTTCTACACCGGCAGTACAGCCGGAAGTTGTCCCCTAAACAAGGTGCGATCCAGCTCTACGGAGAGTCAGCCAGGTGGTCTCCACCTGAGCTCAGGGGAGATCTCTGCTGCTGTTCTGCTCTGGCCTTGCCTCTTTCCCATGCTGGATTTGAACTTATTCCTTCCTTTTTCCACTGGAACATCTATGAAGTGCTAGCTCCATTCCAGGCTTTCAGGTCCTTTAGTGAACAAAATAGATTTCTGCTCTCATGGTTTTACATTCTAGTGCAGAGAGACAAAGATAGACCCTAACTCATAAACATTAAAAATTAGTAAATGAGGGAATTCCCAGGCAGTCCAGTGGTTAGGACTCTGTGCTTTCACTGCCGTTACCTGGGTTCAATCCCTGGTCGTGGAACTAAGATCCCACATGCCCTGTGGTGTGCCCCCCCCAAAAAAAATTAGTAAATGATATTGTATGTGAGAGGTGGGAGGCTGTAGGAAAAATGAAAGTAGAGGCGCATAGAGGCCTTTAGGGGTGTTGGAGCTTTTGGTGCCTGCAATTTAAATGCGCTGGTAAAGATAAGCCTCGTGGAGAGAGTGATGGGTGAGCAAAGTCTTGATGTCTGTGCAGAGGGCATTCCGGGCACAGGGGTCAGCTGGTGGTGAGGACCTCAGGTGGAATATGGGTTGTTTGTGTCTGAGTGATGAGCTGCAAAGAGGTAACAGAGGCCACATCACAAGGGGCTCTGGAGGCCACTGGGGAATGTAAATCCGGTGCCATTTCTCCAAGCCGGAACCAGGAAGTCAATTTTCACCAGCAGCTTCATTCAATATACTTTATAAGAATACCATCACTTAACCAGTCAGTGTGGATTCCACTGGCCAAATCTTGCCGTACAACTGTGCTAGAAACATTCAGTCTTGTTTCTAACAAGACTTGGCGTAATTTTGAAACTGTTCAATCAACCCAGTAAATGTGAATTAAACATTTATAGTTGTATTAAATATTCGAAAGATAGGAACCAAAACAGTCTATCAAGTAATTGTACATATTTGTGCATTTACAAAATGCATATTCATGAGAGCTATGTAAATATATATTTAGTCATTTCCTCTTCCATGTGAAGAGCCACGGCTGAACTACAGATGGTAACTTTCTTGCATATCATTACGAGAATTGCACCGTAAACCATTTTGAAATTGATCTTAGGAAAAGGTCATTGTCTCTTTGGCCATTCCATGAGTTCAGTGTTCTTAGAACTGGGGAGAAGAAAGTTCTAGAACATGCCTGTCCTTGTGGCAGGCATCTGAGAAGGAAGTGGCAGTTATCCTGCAGCTAAGTACCTTCCCGCACCATCTTGTTCCCCACGGAAGTCGCTCTCACACTATTCTCCACCGAGAGTCACAAGAGGGAGCATGTTTGTGTGCGGGACACACCTGGGGTTAAGTGCAGCTCTGCTAGCCCAGTCGTAGCCCCACCATCTTTCTCCCACTCAAAAATGCATGCTGGAATGCTAGGGAGTGAGAATAATGATATTTGGGGGTTAATATTTAATTCATTCTAATTTACTCAAAAATGTGTCCAACTTCAGGATGGCATCTATTCATAGTAACATGACTGGCACCCCTCACAACTGCTTGTGACAACACTTGTGGGTCCTTCTGCCACATCTGAGGACTCTCTGGATAAGGAGATTGCTGAGAGTGTACATGTTCTAATTTTGTCTTTGTGTGAAGATCTGATGTGAAAATCTTTCTGAATATCAGAACTTTCCAAAGGCAGCTCCATTTCCTAAGGTCCTGATGTGCTCCCTCGCACCTGCCAACCCATTCCCTCAGCAAAGATTCTGTGAGACCCAGTGTTTGCCAGGCATGGGCACTTTCTTTCAGAAATGAAGTATTTTCCCATATGCTCCATTGTTCCTCAAGTGTTCTGAGGAGTTGGAGGAGAGGAAAGATAGAGGTAGAATGAGAGAGAGAGTCAGAGAGAGAGAGAGTGATTAAGAGCTATAGCTGGGTCTCCATATCCCCATATGGAGTTCCATGTCCCCAAACTCTGACTAGATGATCCCATTGCTCTGCATTCTGGAAAGGAGCAGGCAGAAATGACACACTCATATACAGACCCTGGCTGTCACCAGATGGGGCTGTAGTGGGACTGATGTTTGGGTAAGGCTTGAGAGCTCAGGATGACTCTGGATGCAGCCTGGACGTGAGCCATTGGCTCTTGGAGCCTCCCTTTTGAAGACGAAGAGATTTTGATTCTGTACTAAGTTATCAGTAGGAAACGACCACTGGATCGGGCGGGCCATGGAGTAAGGCAGCCTCTCTGGATTTTCCCATCTCACTCAGGGTAAAAGCCAAAGTCCTCACTATGACTTACAAGGCCTTTTGTGCTCTGTCCCCCAGACCTCTCGCTTCGTCTCTCAGTAGTCCTCTTCTACTCATTTGTCATGAGCCTCCTTGCTGCTCTCTGAACCACCTCAGGCCATTTGCATCTGCTGTTTCCTCTGCCCAGTGTGTTCTGCCTGTCATTTGTGGGGCTACTTCCCTTCCATCCTTCAAGTCTTTATTAAAACATGACCTTGTCAGTGGGTTTCTCCCGTGATCAATCTATTTAAGACTTCAACTGCCTTCCCAGGCTTTCATTTCCCATCTCCATCTTCTAAGCACTTACTGCTTTCTAACACACTGGAGTTATTTATCTTGTCTGCAGTCTGGCTCCCCACTGCAATCTACGTTCCACAAGGGCAGGGATTCTTGTCTATGGTTTTCATTGTTATAGCCCCAGCATCCTGAACAGTGCCGGCCACATGGTAGGATTCAATATTTACTGAATGAATCAATGGCATCATGCTTCAAAGCAAGAAGACTTCAGAGGGAAACAGTGCACAGACAAGAGACCATGCATTGAGACAGAGAGAGACAGAGAGAGAGAGGAGATGCTGATGATTTTCTGAAAGCTTTCCAGTTCCCACTTCCCATCTCTAATGAACATCCTGTCCATGGCGTATCCTTGTAAAATACCCCTTTCCTTAAGTGATCTTAAGTGCGTATGTCTTTAATGCTACCAAAAAAATCTCTAAGCAAAAAACATAGAGTCAAACGAGGAAGCTCTGTTTTCTCAGCATGCAGGGTGCCTTGGAGGATGGGGTTCCCGTGCAGTGAACAGTTTTGTGAATCCCCTTCCCTGCTTCCTCTCCTAGATAACTAGGTCACAGACAACTGGTGTTTCCCCATGTGGCCAAAGGGAGCGGGCACAGAAGTCCCCGCCTCCTCTCCCTTTGCTTTTCAAGCACTGCTGAACTCCTCCTAATGATTTCATCCGCTTGGAGGTCTGCTGGCTTTTCCCCTCTCCTAGAAGGTGACAGAGCTGAAGCAGGCTCTGACTACCGACTTGAAACATGCTTTGATGAATTAGTTCAACGCGGCCAGCCATTTACTTTAAATTTTACCCTTGATTCTTTCTCCAGCAAACAATTAAGGAGCAGCAGTGGCTTCCTGCCGCGGAGACCGATGCCTTCTGTCCTCTGCAGAAACAGCTTGGCATCTTTCTACATGATGAACGGCATGGACCAGGAGTGCCAGTTTTCCTCAGCTTTCAAGCATCCGAATAAGTACATGTACAACTGCATCCAATACAGCAATACGAATTCAAATCACAGAAGGTGAGACCAGTTGAGGTTACAGGCAAGTGCTGTGACTCCACTTGGGGGCTGGGAGATGCATCCCTGAACTTGGCAATACAGCAAGCCAAAGGGCAATGAGAAGCCACAAGAATAACTGGGCCCACTGACAAGGCACCACTGCCTCTTCCTCCCTGGGTGAGTCGCCCAGTCCAACCTCAAAAGCTCCTGAGTAAGAGGAAAATGTCTCTTTAACAGTATTAAGGGACAATTTATTATGTGTATCCTTCCAGGGAAGCACAATGTCAGTGCAGGCCCATTGCATTTGCATTATTTCCAGACAACAGCAGCAGCAGAAAGGGACACTGATTTATTTCAGAGCCAGCACAGGTGAATTTAATGTCTGTTGGGACCGAGCCAGGAAGACTTAACCCACTCTGGGCTCCTGAGTGCTTGAGGGACATCTGCAGGTTTGGGGAGTGGTCCTACCTGCTTCTTTGGTTAAATTCAGCCTCCCTGAGCCTATGCTTCTCAGTCTCTTGGTCAAAAACTGCTCTTGCAGGGTGGAGGGGATGGAAACATGTTTAGAAGTAGAAAATCTAGTTTAATGCTCTGGTCCAGCTAATTTCTTTCTCAGCGACCTGGGCAAATAATTCTGTCCTTTTAAGGCTCAATTATTTCTCTTGTAAATGGGTTTAAGGATACTATCGTGCAGGGTGGAAGTGAGGGTCCAGTAAGCCAATGCATTAGACAGTGCTTTGTGGATTGTATAAATGCCGTTGTTTTGGGGGTATCAACAGTTTGGGATTCCTAGCAGAGAGCTTTACCTCAGAAGAATCTTCCAAAGGAGGTAATCACAGTTACGCTTTGAACCCCGGCACTAGAGAATCAGATGAGAAAGGTCATGGTAGAAAGTGTCTGGCGACTGCTCCTCCAAGCTTCTTATTTGGCACACGGAGAAAGCAGGCATCGGGGAGGAAGAAGACTGAGCACCACAGGAGATGAGATGCATCTTATTATCTTTGCTCTCTGTTCCTTATCAGTAGGCTTCCGAATGCCCCATACACAGTAAATGCTCAATGTTGGTGGAAGTGACAGAATTCACTCACTGTCAAACGCAACCAGGGTTGCTGTAGACAGTGGTATGCTGGAGTTTTTCTCTTTGATCCACACTCCAAGCGTCTCTTATTTAAACATCACACCTTGCAGGGAACGAATTTACTGGTCACCTAGGTTGTTTTGAAAAGAAACATGGTGCATCTAAGCCAGAAACATCCTGGTAAAGCCTCCGGTGTTAACTTCTGACAGCAATTCCTTGAAGTCTTGAAGAGTATTTCATTCTTACCAGACCATCTTTCAATAACACTTTTAACATATAGAGTTGGACAATTTTACAAAACGTCATCTAACGCATCTTATTGAATTCTCCAAACAACCTGGTGAAATAGGTGCTATTATTTCCCTTTCTCAGAATACAGCATTGAGGCTCTTAGAGTGTGAGTGAGCTGCTCTGTGAGGTACAGGCACTGCCAAAACTTGAACCCAGAACTCTTGAGTGCATTCCATTAATACTACCTCGTAAAATATCAAATAGATACCCTCTGTTTCTGTTCCTCCTTCCCTCCTTTTCTTCTCTCCCTCCCTCCCTTGTTTCCCACAAACTCTTATCAGCATGGTGTTAGGTGCCATGCTGGGCACTGATGCAGGTGAAAAATTAACAGAGCAGTCTGTTTTTTAAGAGTTGGCACCTACCGAAGAAGAAGATTTACAGGTGAAAAGTGCAGGTGATCTTTGTTAAGCACTAATACTGACTGAGTACAGCCCGAAAGGATTAACTGACAAGCACCTAACCTCCTGGAAGATAGGAGAGAGAAAGAAGTCCCTGTGCAGGGCATTGCTGCTGCCTGGACAAAACATGGTCCTGGAAAAGACATTCACTGGAATCCCAGATCCCCCCTTCACAATTTCTAGTCTTTCAAAGTCTATGCCTTCACTTTTCCCTGCTCTCTTTGGTGTGATGAATGAAAGATGGGTGTGACGCATCCAAACGGAATCTGCAAATCCCTGATCCTTTAAAACCTACTTTTGTAAATACCAATAAAACAAGTCTCGACACTCTGTCCTCAGTTCAGGGAATTCATTCAACCAGGAGACCTGGAGGAGGGAAGCTACTCCCTAAGAACTATCCTCTTTTCAGAGCTCTCACCTGAAACTGAAACTTGCCTCCCCACTCTTCCCCTTTTCCTGCCTTGCTTTGATTCTGAGTCAATTAGTCTGTAATCCCTTCTGTTTTCCCTCTTTAGTCTGCCTTCATTTTGTCTAAATGCAGAATTGGTATGTTTGCCAAGTGAATGATTCCACCCCAAAGTGTCGAAGTCTGGAAGAAATACCTCATAGGCACTCAATAAATACTTGTTCAGTGAATGAATGAATGAACGAACATGGCCGGGTTCAAATACTGGCTCTATTATTTACCGCTTGCTTGACTTTGAGAAAGGTGTTTAACCTGTTTGTGCCTCAGTCGCTTGTCTTTCCAAACTGTGCGTGGGAGATTACAGAAATGCGTATATTTACGTACTATGTGAGTATCTGTGATCCATTCTCATACTCAGAACTTGTAGCCACGATGATTATCTTTATCACTGTCAAAGAGACCTGTATGTGACCTGGGAGGAATGTTCCTGAAGTGTGAGGAGGGTCAGGGGGATAGTTTCTGTTAGCTGTGAGGAGTATAGGATTTAAAGGAGCAGAGGAAAGGTTTCAGGGGAAGACATTTCAGCCAGTAATACTAGAGTAAGAGAGTAAGGTCTGGAATCATCTGAAGGTAAGAAAAATTAGGTGAAAGGTGGGAACTCCTCAGGCAAAGCTGTAGAAAGAGGTGAAGGAATGTAAGAAAAGTAGGTGATCAAATGGGTGCCTACAATTAAGTTGTTAATGATTATGTATCGGATGGTTAGTATGTGTTGCTGATACAGAAATACGGCACAGACTGTCGCCAAGAAGGGAGGCTGGCCCCCAATGCCATGTGGGGTGATAAGGTGACAGCAGAGGGGTATTTGACGTGGAAGCACAGGGGAACGATTGTGGCACTATCCCTAGAGATCCAGGAGTGGCTCCTAGTGAACGTATTGGCTCTTCAAGGATTCCTTCCTTCTCTCTTGCTCCCTCACTCATTCAGCATATATTCCTGGACACCTGTTTACTTGCTAGATACAGAGTTGGTCCCTGGGGACACAGCCAGAACAAGACAGCCACAGTCATGGAGCTTCGTGTTCAGTAGATCTCCCGGTATTGACGGAGAGGATGCCATTCCGGGCAGAGAGAATGGCATGGATAAAAGCATGGTGAACTTAAACTAGGCATGGGCTTGCCACCAGCAGCCCCCTGGGAATTGTGCATAGCCCAAGTGTCACTGGCAGTTGAAGCTGTACAGCATGCCAAGCAAAGGATACAGATGGAAGATGGTAGGCAGGGGAGACTCACAATTTAGAATGAGGCCTCCGGTGGCAGATGGGTTGAAGAGATGTGAGATAGCTCTTAGAGAAATCATGATGGGGGAGAGTGCAGGGCTTCTGTGGGGAGGCGAGGAGCACGGCAGAGTCAGATGGCACGATGAAGGATGTTTCTGGATGCAGAGCTCTCTTCACAGCCAGGGGTTAAGGAGAAAGCACCAGGAACTTACTGGAGGCTGCAGAAGGGCCTGAGTGTGAGAAGGAGGCAAATTTTTGCTTCCCAATATTTGGGGTCAACACTGAGTAGCAGGACTGATGGTCCACTTCTTCGAGGTGCCGGCCCTAATGCTTCCCCTCCACGGGCGCTCACCCTGGCCCTCTGGGAACGAGGTGTGGGTTTCTCAGTGTCAGTTCCATTCTTTTGCAGTGAGGTAACTTTAGAATATCTGAGGAAGAGTCAATTGGTCTACCCAGGGCTGAATTTGAGATGGAAAATGACTTTGGGTGGAAAAAGGTAAGGATAAAGAGCTCATCCTTCAAAATTCCATGCATAAAAATAGACACTTCTTGACCACTTTTGTGAAATCTCTCCTATCCGGTTCTTGTCTTCCTGTGCCAGGGAAGAAGCATGAGGGATAGTCAATGCGAAGAATTCTGCAAAGTTTCCGCCCTTCACTTGAATTTCTTTCCCACTCAGATTCTCTTTTGGGGCCCCCAGGCCCCATTCTGAAGAACACAGACAGAAATTCCCCAAGGATTTCTTTCTCTCAAACTCTCCCTCTCTCCCATAGCTCCTCTTACACATCTCCCCAATTGTAATGCCAGCATTATTATTTTATTTTACTTGGAGGAGGCACTGTAACTCTTTTTAAAAGTAGCTTCATCATCTAAAACAGGGTCTGGCATGCATCTGAATAAATGAATGTTTACTGAATACGCTGAATTATTAGTAGCAGTTTATATGTGTTTGTCATCCTGTGGTACCTGCCTTTGCGAAGGATACAAATGGAGGCCAGGGGAAGAGAGAGTTTTAGGCAAGGCCAGTCTCTCCTGCACACTGCTCATGCCATTGCCCACCCCGTGTGCTTGAAATGAAGAATTTGTTTCAGAAAACCTCCATTTGTTGTCCTGTGGTGGCTCGTAAATTCCAGTTGGCAGAAGCAGCTGGGATAGCTGCCTAAGAATCTCTAGAGGTTCTGATTCAGTAGTTTCGGGGGGCGCCTCTAGACTAAAAAAATATTTATCTCTCTATTTCTATCTATCTATTAATCTATTGATCTATCGATTGATCAATTGCGACATTGAGAAAGGAGCCCTAGAACTGGAGTATGGAGACTTGGGTTGGAATCATAGAGACTCTGCCACCGATTAGTAACTGGGATAGTAACTTTCTTTAAGCCTCAGGGGACCCGTCTGTAAACTGACAACAATAATCTACCTCCTGGGGCTACCCGGGGATACAATTAAATAATATTTGTAAACATGAGAGACATATAGTCGATTCTCAATAAATGTTAGTTAAATATGAATATACATGATGGTAGAAAATGCAGGGAGACTGAGGTTTTGGGGCCAGTTTATAACCAGGAAGAAAAAAAAAAAAAAGGATTTGGATGTAGATAGAATGTGATGATTCATTCGCTGTGTTTTCAATTGCTCTGGCTATGGCAATGTAGAAAGAGGCCCCAGCCAGTGGATCTGTTTCCCAGGGGCATGAGGAAATCCTTTTTCGGCAGCTCTTGGTCCAACCCAGGATGTAATAGGATTAACAACCAGAGAAGTCAAGAGCAGATAAATCTATCAATCACGGTGTGGAAAAAAGTTCTTCGCTTGAGCAGGAGGGAGATGGCTCCTGTGCGTGCTGCCAAAGGGCGTGTCCACGATGTGCAGTGGCGGGAGGGGCAGATGGCAGACTGGGCTGCCTTGCAGAGGAACAATTAGTCAGACACCTGGGTCCAGAGAACAGACCTCCCATGCCTGTGTCTTTACATTGAGTTGCAAGGCTAGCTGTCATCGTGTCCTTTGCAAGAAACAAATATTCTAGAAGCTTATGGCAAAATTGACGTGAACCTATCAGTGAAAAACATTTGTTGTGTCCTTATAGTGTGCAAATATGACAGGAACCCAGAACTTATTAACCTGGGCTGGGTATCCGCTCTTTTCCTTCCCTTGGTCCCCTGTGGTAATTTTGGGCATGGCTCTTACCTCAATGGATATAAATCATTTGAGTTTGTCTTCTCCACGATACCACGCTTTGTTTTTGTTTCTCCAGTGCTTAGCACGTAATAGGTACTGAGGGCATTCAATCAAAGCAGCCTCGGAGGAAATGAACTGTGACTATGGACCAGGCATTTTAAATTGGGCTTATATCCTGTGATATAGTTTGGTGTGCTAGGAGTTATTCATCTCAAAGTCTCAACAGTTCTGAGAAATTGGTGAAAAAAAGGCAAGGGACTTAATTGTTGAATTATAGGGAAATATATAGCAACCTTAAAATGGACCTCAGTATGTTATAGAGTAGGATGACAAGTTTGCATGAATTTTGAGGTAAAACACATGACGTCAAAGTCCTCCTCTTTCTCCTGTGACTGCCCTGAATTGCTGGATGTGTCGTGTTTCTAGGCTTATGTTGGCAATCATGGGCGCCCAGGTATGTGAAGGCAAGGACTATATTTTTGCTTCTTGATGAATCACTAGCATCAAATCCAGTGCCTGGCACATAGGAAACACTCAGGACAAAGTTGCTGAATAAATGAAAGAGTGTTTTCTGAATTATTTTTCAAGTGCTTCTCTTCTCTCTTTAAGTAGAGTGTAAGCTTCTGTAGTGGTTCCCAGTGCCTGGCACATAATACGTTCTAGCTACACGTTCATCCCATGCTTCATTGTATATCCCCTGTGTCTAGAACAGTGCTCTGTAAATATCAGACACTGTGTGGATTTTCATAAATTATGCCCGCTTTGAGGTCATGGAAAACTGTGATGAAATCATGCCTCTGCAACTTACCACTTTGAGCAACTTGTTACTTAATCTTCCTTCAACCTCAGTTTCCCTGTCTGCAGAATGAAAACAACAATTCTTATTTCACAGGATGGATGCCAAGTATCAATGCTACTTTATACATAAGATACTTGACACATAGCCAGTCTGCAACAAACGTTAGTCCTGCTGCTTCT
The DNA here is from genome assembly GCF_949774975.1 of Lagenorhynchus albirostris. Lineage (NCBI taxonomy): Eukaryota > Metazoa > Chordata > Mammalia > Artiodactyla > Delphinidae > Lagenorhynchus > Lagenorhynchus albirostris. Next base: position 69,628,455 of record NC_083111.1, on the reverse strand, counting down.
GTCTCATTTCTAAATAATTGTTTATGTGCATTAGGATGGGATTTGAAAAGGCTAAGCTTTGGCGTTAGTTTTAAGATCTGGCTCTTGTTTTGCAGAATGAGGTTCTTACTTTGCCTAGTTCTGAGAAAATCCCTTACTGCCTTTGAGGTTTAGTTTTTCTAAAATTCAGCAAAATGGGTACGGTGCTTGCAAACATTCTCTGCTGGTGTTCTGGGAAGAAGAATGAGATAATGTCTGGAAGAAGCCTTGAGCTTCAGAGATGAAAAGTGCTGTATAGATTCAAAGCATAGAAGCTCAATGTTATTACTCTTCAGTGGCTTGTTGGATTCTTTTAGAGCAGGAGGTTGCCTGACCCACAGACAGAGTCGTTAGCTCTCACCTTCCTAAAAGCCCTTTGAAATGATTTGAAGGCACCTTTGAGTGTGGTGTTGCTTTGCTTTCTCGTGCTTCCTGCCCCTCCTCTACTTCAGTTGCTTGCTCTAAGGTTGAAAGTAATTACTTTTGGGGTGGGAGGAAGAGTGAAGCAATCCCAGGGATAATTGCCTGATGGTGAGAAGATCTGGGTTCAAGTCTTGACTCTGATTCTCATTAGCATTGGTCACAGCAATGACTGTCTCTGGGTCTGATCTGAAAACAAGGAGGTTGGACTAGATAACCCCCAAATTCCTAAGCAGCCTTAAGAATGTGAACCAGATGCCTGCCAAGAGCATATTAGGTGTGGAAGAAGAACTAATAATCGTGGCAGATCAGAAACAGGAGAGAATCTCTTCACTAGGAAGGAAGTCATTGGTGAAGACTGGAGAAATTAGAGGGTGGGAGAGGCCATGAGCAATCAGCATTCAGGGTCTTGAAATCCAGGGAGAGGAATTGAGAACTGATGCCACATATAGGTTTTTGTTCTTCCGAAAGGCAATGTGGTGACTCAAAAAGAGCAGCACCATGGCTTTGGAGACAGGCTGACCTGAGTTTAAATCATGGCTTTACCGCTAATTAGTTATGTCTTTGGGCATGCTATTTCACCTTCAGAATCTCAATTTTTATTTTTTTGTAAAATGGCAATAAAGATACCTGCCTTATGGAGTTGTTATGAGAATTAGGTGATGAAACACCTACCAGTACAGTGGATCTTCATTATTCATGGATCTCGTTTTTTGTGAACTTGCCTACTTACTAAAATTGACTTGTAACTCCCAGGTCAATACCGGCTGTGCTTTCACGGTCATTTGTGGACAGGCAGAGTGTTGAAAACTTTGAGTCACCTGACTGAGGTTAAACAAGAAGACCCTCTGCCTTCTTGTTTTAACCCTTACATTATGAACAAGTGTCCCTTTGGCAGTCTATTTAGTGCCATGGTTTTTGCATTTTTATGCTTGCTGGTGATTTTGCTGTATAAAAACGCACAGGGCTGAAATGCTGTCTAGTGTTCCTAAGTGCAAGAAGGCTGTAAGGTGCCTTATGGAGAAAACACACGTTAGATAAACTTCATTCAGGCATGAGTTACCCTGCAGTTATCTGTGAATTCGCTGTTAATGAATCAACAACATATATTAAATAAGGTGTCTTTAAACAGAAACAAACATAAAACAAGCTTATATATTACTTTGTTGATGAAAATGTCTTGACCGGAAGCTCGAAGGAACCTAACCTTGTATTTACCCTAAGAGCAATGGTCTAGTATTTGCTAATTCAGTGTTCATAGCAACTTTATAGAACACAACTACTGTGAATGACGAGGATTGACTGTATCTGAAATATAATTCCTTTATCAGGCAGGCTTCGACAGGTTATGCTACAGTAACAAACAACTCCTAAATTTCAGTGGCTTAACATCTAAAAGCTTTATTTCTTATTCATGCTATATGTCAACTGCAGGTCAGCTGTAGCTTTGCCTCAGGTGCCTTCTCACTATGGGGTCAAGTCTGATGTTCCATCCAGAACATGCCGGTTCCCTGTCAGAGATAGATCTAAACTAGGCAGTTATTTTATGGCTTCTGCTCAGACATGCACACAAAATTATGCTCACTCACATTCTATTGGTCAAAGCAAGACATTATTCTCCCAGGGAGGCAACACAAGCACACGTCAGTGGGTGGGGGTGGATAATCCTCTTATGTATACAAAGGAAAGAGAGACTAAATACTCAGGGAAAAATACAAATGCAATTTACCACAGTTCCCTTTTCTTGGCTCTCTTAGCTCTTCCCTACTGCCTTATGATTAGGCAAAAGAGATGATGAACATTTGCCTACAGAGAGAATGTTTGTACCAGTTTTTCAGAGGGAGAAAATTTTTATACATCGAGCTAATGGATAAGACCATCAGGTAAGGCTAGTGTGTATGCACATGTGTGTTTCTTTGGGTGTGTGTTTGGAGAGTATATCAACACAATTAGTAAAAAGCATTTTATCAGACAAATAAACTTTAAATAAACTATCTGAAGGGACGCTTCAAGACTTTTGTTCCAATACCCTTGTTTTACAGATGAGGAAATTAAAGCCTAGGAAACTGGAGTATACAAAGTACGTATGTATTTGGTTGTGTTTGGTGCCAGGGCCAAGACAAGAAACTGGATCTCAGTTGACGAGCCCATACTGATCTTTCATTGTAGTCAAAGGGTTGTAGTCACTGCTGAGGTGATAGAGAGATGATTGTCTAGATTCTTTGACTGAAACTGTGATGCTTTCATTTAGTGGGTAAGGAGAGGATTTGGTAGATGAAGTTGGGAGGAAGAGAGATGAATCATGATATAGCAAAAGAATAATTGGCTGTGAATTTAGACAGACTCTACTAAGATATTGCTGTGGGATCTTAGGCAGATCATGTATCCTCCTAGAGCCCCAGTTTCCTCACCTCTAAAATGGTGCTGCTATACATTATCGGGTTACCATTGGAGATTAGAGAAAATGCAAGGAAAGTATCAGGTGCGTATGAGGCATAAGATAAGTGGTTGCCATTGCTTTGTGTATAATTGTGATTTTAGACCCTATTGCTTGGGTGATTGGATTGTTGCTGTGAAACTAACTGCTCAGATCCACAGCCTCTGTGATTATCCTAGTTCTGCATGGACTATGGCCAGAGTTCTACTCCCATTCTCTCTTCTAGCAAAAGGTGAGCAGGTGAGCAGAAGATGAGCTGGAGATTGATATGTCAGCCCTCCCCCAAAGTAGCAAAGACAAATGAAAGTGGTGCATCTTCCATGGGTTGGCTCTCCTCCTTTCCTGTGGTAGGGCAGATTCTCAGCAAGCTGGGGGTTATAAGCCACTTGAACTAAACTTCAAGGTAGTTCAAAGACAGTCTGGCTTTAAAATCTTTATGGAGGTTTTCTTTTTCCACTCACTCTTTCATTGTCTTTCCCTCCCTTCTTACTAAATTTGGTATGAAAGGTTGCATAGGTGGTTTACAATTCCTACTTCTCGTGCTTGCAAAATAGAGACATAAACACGTAGGTTGTATTTAGGGAAGATTCCTGGCTGGATGGAGCTGTGGGCTACTTTATAGAGCTGAGAACAAGGTTTCTTCTTTTGCTGTTGATGAAGTTATTAAATCTCTGCAGTGGTTCTTTTTCCCCCCCATGCAATGCACAATAGGATGTTTTACTGTGTTCGCAGTCAAGGTGATTCTCACCTCAAAATAAAATGATTGGGTGAGCCTGTGAATGAGATCTCAGTAAATGCAAGAATATCCCTTTTGGATCACATATTGACCATGAATATTTTTCTGTTCACTATTATCAGACAGTGAAAATAGATAACAGAATCATTTTAGTGGAGTTAGGGGGGAAAACCGAACTTACTAAACTATATTCGATAGTCTTCTGGCCCTCTGAGAGGCTAAAGTCACACTTGGAGGCTCTATGGACAACGGTCACTTCCAAACCATTATCATGGGAATGTACCAGCCGAGACCACATCACTGCCACTGAGTGCAGAGACTACAGCTCACATCCCGGGCTCAGAATGCCAGGAACCTCACTTCTGCTGCTCTTGAAAGTCAGCCATTTCTTGCCAAAAATGGTTTCCACCCAGCATCTGCTTTCTCATCTCTTGGTTCTCAGTGAAGCCCTTAGGGGCATGCGATTGGTGGGGCTGAGGTTGAACACTGCAAGGGAGGATGGGACAGATGTGGGACATTCTCAATCATGGGAAACTCCAAATGTTTACTATAGATTTTTAATGCTGGATAACACTGGGGAAAAAAAAACCTAGGAAAGTAGAAATGCTGCTTGGATCTGCTATTAGACCTAGACTGTAGACCAGGGCTTCTTAACCTCAGCACTCTTGAAATTTGAGACCAGATAATTCTTTGTTGTTAAGAGCTGTTCTGTGCGCTATAGACTGTTTAGCCGCTTCCCTGACCTCTACCTAACAGCACCACTGCCCTGTTGTGATCCCCAAAATATCTCTGGGCTCTACCAAATGTCCCCTGGAGGGCAAAAACAATCAGCTGGTTAAGAACCACAGATGTAGGCCATAAGATGTTTTGTGCACTGTGTGTATATAAGCATGTATGTGTGTATACTTTTTATGCTAAAAGTATTGGGGGGAAGTTGATTAAACCAGGTATGAAGGGGCTGTAGGGAATGGCACCGGGGGAGGGGGAGCCCTATTAAGTCTTCCTCTTGAATATAAACATCACAAGTGTAAGGATTTGTCTCTCTTGTTCACAGCTCAGTTCCCAGCGCCTAGTGCATAGTTATGCTCAATAAATATTTGTTGAATGAACAGAAAACAAAAAGAAATCCAAGATTTTTTTTTAAGACAGTCTCAATTTAGATATTCTTTCATTAAGCTAGGATTTTACTTCCAAAAGTATAGCCACTCTACCCTTAAGCTTTGTACTAGCTGAGGGGAGCAGCAATCAGATGGAAGAAGCCCAGGTATCAAAACATCCTGGATGTTATACACTCAGTACCCACGGGTGTAATAATGGGCACACCCTCACTCTTCTTGTTTCTCCATAAAATATGCATAACATGTGTCCTGGTGCATCCTTTAGCTGAATTTTGGCAACCTTGTTCAAGGAGGATGCTTGGCAGCCCTAGTACAGTCAAGAGCCACAAGCTGCCTTTTAAGGTTTATATTCAGGCTGCATTGAAATTTCCTGAGGACCACTGGGGTCCCTTTACTAGTTGATTACATATGTATTGAGTCAAGTACTGAGGGTTCAGCCATGAGCAAGATAGACCAAATTGTCCTCATGGTTCTTACACGCAGATAGTAGACAGAGATAGTACATAAGTAAATGCATAAATAGGGTGATTTCAGATACCTGTGAAAAAGAGCACTGGAATAAATTTATAGGGGGTAAGGGGTGATGATGAGTGGGCATTGAGGAAGAAAGGCTGGGAGACACGGCCTCTCTGAGGAGACTCCCCAAGAGCAGTGACATCAAATTTGTAGCCCTCAACCTGGGCCTCTTCCTCCTTCTCTGAATTGTTGAGCGTAGGAAGAGGATGTGTGTGTGGAGGGTGAAGAGGACAGAGAAGAAGCAGCTGACATGCTCCCGTGGTGCCCCAGGAGTGGGTATCCCTACGGGTGCACATGTCTTTCTATTAAGAATTTTCTGGAACTTGCCACAGTTGGTATAATTTTGAGCCACAGTGGTTCTTAACATTTTTGAGTCCCGTGGATCCATTAGAGAATCTGAAGTATGTTAAGGAAACTCTCCCCAGAAAAATGCATATTAAATTTAAATTTTACATGCAGTTTTAGATGTCCTTGAGTCCGCTGAAGCCCATCTACAGGGGGGCTCTTTTGTCCCAAAGTTAAGGTATTCTGGGGTAAAAATAACAGTAATATAGCCATTTATTGGAGCAGAGTATGTGCCAGGTAAGGTGCTAATTTACTTAAGTACTTTACATATACTATCCCAATCAAACCCCACAGTGACCCTATGACGTTGATACCATAGTCAGTCCCATTGTACAGATAAGAAAATGGAGGCACAGAGTAGGTGAAAATTTTTCCCAAAGTCTCACAGGGACTAAGTGTCTGCCTGACTTACCCTCTTTAGCTGGCTTTATAATCTACCAGAAAATGGTTTTCTTGAGAACTTAGTCCACCTAAAGACTTGGCTAGCTCTTGATGCACTATTTCAGGAAACTTCGGCGGTGAATCTCCAGGGTGAAGATGGCATCTTCTACCATTGTATTTGCTTCAGCACCTATCCTAGTTCTTGGTGCCTTCTGAGTGCCCAGGGCATTCATGGCCCTGATTGACAGGCCATCCTGTGTACACTGCCACACACATTACACCACACGTATTTCCCATAATATGTTACCCATAATCAAGTGCAGCAGTGGAAGAGTTTGATGATGTCATTGTTCTGCTTGATAGTAAATGATTTTAGTGCTGTAGGCTGCAGGTTGTATTTGTGGCCACATGGGATGATTTCAAAGTTAGAGAGGAACAATTTCACAGTGGTTGAGACACTCAAGAGCAGGGAACCACAAACTCTTTCTATAAAGGGCCAAATAGTACATATTTTAAGTTTTGAGGGCTAAGAGGCAACACTGAGAAGTTTTGGTAAATACTTACTTGGCTATTTAATATACATTCATTTAAAGATGTGAAAAATATTTTAAACTCATAAGCCACACAAAATCCAGAAGGCTGAATTTGCCTCACAGACCAATTTGTAGTTGGCTGACTCTGCTCTAGAGCCAGATTACCTGAGCTCAATTCTAGCCCTGACGTTGGCTGGATGAATTAACTCAGTCAGGTTTCTTTGGTCTCACTGTGCCTCAGTTTCCTCATTTGCAAAATGAAGATAATCATGGCACTTACTTTACAGAATTACTGGGAGGGTTAGAAGAGTTAATATATGTAAAAAGCTGGGAAGAGTTCCGAGTCCTTCATAAAGATCCTATCCGTTTGTTATTATGATTTCTTGATTGTTTGATAAAGTGTGTATCTCTAGACACACCAGTGCTTTGGAATCCTTGCTGGAACGCTGAGTGTGAGAATTGATGTAATAATGACACTGGATGGTTTCTTTTAAAAACTGTCTCTGACTTCAGAAAATGATACACTAACACAGTTTCATCCCAAGAGTTTTTCCTTGTTTTTTATCTGTCTATGTACAAAAGGAAAAATACATTCGAGTATAGGTGGAGGAGCTTGGTGGGTAGGTTATTCCATGAGAAAATGACCTTTTCAGTCAGTTCCCCATCTCAGTCTCCTTCCCCTCCAATGTTTTGAGAGCTTTGGGGCAGAGACAGGAGAGATGCGGAGGGCAGACACTGTAAGTAGGGGTGGAAAGGGGGATAACCTTCTCTAGGACCTATTACTTCTTGCAGTTCTCCTAAGTGCTTTAAGTATGCAATCTTATTTCTCCATTACTGTGCATGGCTGCTGGGTGAGGTGGGCTCAGTTACCTCTATATTACTGATGGAGAAGCAGAGGAAAAAAGATAAAGTAACTTGACTAGGGTCATCCAGCCAGTAAGGGACAGAACTGAGATTCAAATCCAGACTTGCCTGACTCCAAAGCACCCAAGTCTATTCTTTCTCCAGGACATTCTGCTGCCTTCCTGGGCAGCAGCCACAGGAGTGTGCTCTGGGAAGGCAGCTATCTCTGAGTGTCTGACCTCCCAACTCCAACCACAGCCCTTTAATCAAATTAGAGCAGAGTCAAATCCTTCTGCTGCCTTGTGCTGTACAGAGGCCACTGAGATTTCCTCCCTGGGGAGGATGTGTTGTATTAGAGAAGCAAGTATGAGAAACATTACAGCAGCCTGAAAATCCCCAGAGTCTTTGGGGAAGTGTTAGGCTAGGGCAAGAGGAACAGAACACTGGCAACAAATTGGTGAAGCCAGACTGAGAGGCTGGGATGGTCAGTGGGTTTCTCTGCCTTCCCCAGTCCAGGGTCTCCTTGTAGCTGGGCTAGATGCTATGAAAATACAGACTGTCTAGTAAACACTGTTCTTAAGTAACAAATTCTCTGTAAATACGGCATATACACAAAGTTCTGTGCAGAGGCCTCTTGATTATATGCAAAATAGGTTGCCATCAATACTTCTATTGCAATTTGCTGTTCTACCAATGCAATTTTTAGAATGTCTGTTATAAAACTGCCTATGGCAAAATGTCCTCCAGTGAATAAGACCAAAGCCATGATAAGAGGGATTCACTGGCTGTCTCTCCCCACATCTCCACCCTGTATACCCAGAGGACCCTCTCTCTCTGCTTCCTTTGCCTCCTTATCAAACTTCCTGCTACTAACACAACATCGTAAAACAATTATATTCCAAAAAAGATGTTAAAAAAGAAAAAAAGAAATAAACAACATCCTTCTAGCTTCAGTTGCGAGGGACAGCTCTATGCTCATTGGAAGTTTGTTTTTCCTAATAATATATTTTTTCTCACTATATACATAATGATACACAGTATAGGAAGTTTGAGGGGAAAAATCAGGAAAAATATAATGAACAAAATATAAATTAATTCTAGCCCCATTGCAGAGAAATAACCATGGTTAGGGTTTTCATGACTAGCCTTTCTGATGATCTGTTTCTTCTTCTATAGACCTAATATAATCCAGGGCTCCATGTGGTCCAGTCTCAATTCATGTCATACTCAAAGAATCACCATTCCATTAGCTACAGATAAATATTAGAGAAAATACAGGATTTACCTCTGGTTCTCAAATAGTGTTAAACTGATTTCAACTCAAAACCCACAGTGAAACTTCCTTAACCTTCATTTCTATTATTCTCCTATTTTTCCATACCCCAAATCTACATAGTAACTTATAGATCCTCCCACATCCCTGTCTACTTCTCTTTGCAGCTGGTTTTTATATAGTCTGATGCAGTATCTCTGGCATCCTTTTTACTTTTCTCTTTTCTTTGCTCATTACCTGGAACCTCAACAAGAGAAGTACCTGCAACTATATCCAGAAAGAATGAAATATAGCTAACGTTTCCCTACATTTTCATCCCAGATTTTCTCTATCCTTTCTCCTGATGTTGTCTCACAAAAATGCCAGAAATCATGCCTGGGAAGAATGGGATTCCCCGCAGAGGGCAATGGAGGGAATAGTAGGACAGGAGATAGAAAGAGGGGGGAGGGTGAGAAGAGAGTAAGTAAAGACAAAATTTACTTTACAAGGTACAAGCACATAAAAACAAGGCTCAGTTTATATGCTCTACTTTGAATACATTCATTTACCAAGGTGTCAGGACATTTTCCTTAAATCTTTGAGAATGACTTTTATTGGATATATAATATTCTATCATGTCAGTGTAACAAAATGTAC